>NW_027362798.1:11411666-12030000 GCF_046119375.1 Phyllobates terribilis | reverse complement strand
TCAGTCACGCCCGTATTGCCTGTTTAAATTCCAAGGGTATATTTTTAGCTGCTTCCAC
Organism: Phyllobates terribilis; assembly: GCF_046119375.1. Lineage (NCBI taxonomy): Eukaryota > Metazoa > Chordata > Amphibia > Anura > Dendrobatidae > Phyllobates > Phyllobates terribilis. The sequence continues at coordinate 12,029,942 of NW_027362798.1, read as the reverse complement.
GATTGCTCAGGGAAAATTAATGGAATTTCGGGTGTTTGTTGATTGCGGGTCTACACTGAATGTAATTGATGGGGGATTCGTGGAAAAACTCAATTTAAAACCTGAACCTTTGTCATCCCCCATTGCTGTGGTTTCTATGGATGGCTCCCCTTTGAAGAATATTACTCTCAAGGTCAGTGAATTTCCTCTCACTATTAATGGTGTTCACCATGAGAAATTGGATTTGGTAGTGTTGAATAACTTGCCTTCTCCAGTAATATTGGGTTTGCCCTGGTTAAAATTTCACAATCCTGTACTGGATTGGTCTACCAGTGAAATTAAATCCTGGAGCCATAAATGTTATGACAAGTGTTGTAACGGGCGTATTGCAGCTTTGGATAGGGGAGAATTGCCTGTTCCTATTCAGGATTTTTGGAGAGTTTTTTTCTGAGAAGGAATCGCAGGTTTTGCCTCCCCATAGAGACTATGATTGTTCTATTGAATTTGTCCCTGGAGCGACTCTTCCTAAGAGTCGTTTATTTAACCTTACTATTCCTGAGAGGAAGGCTTTGGAGGAATACATACAGACAAGCTTGGCCGCCGGTCACATTAGGCCCTCTAAGTCTCCTGTGGCGGTTGGATTTTTTTTTGTAAAAAAAAAGGACGGCGGTTTACGTCCTTGTCTGGATTTTCGTGAGATTAACAAAATTACGGTACGCAATCCTTACCCACTGCCATTGATTCCTGATCTGTTTAACCAGTTATTGGGGGCCAAGTGGTTCTCTAAAATTGACCTTAAGGGGGCATACAATCTGTTGCGCATGAAGGAGGGTGATGAATGGAAGACTGCTTTTAACACTCCTGTGGGTCATTTTGAGAATCTGGTTATGCCTTTTGGTCTTACTAATGCTCCTGCATTTTTTCAGAATCTGATTAATGACATCCTTAGACCTTTGATCGGTAAAAATGTGGTTGTGTATTTGGATGACATTTTGATTTATTCGCCAGATCTGGAGTCTCATTGGCGGAGCGTGCGTGAGGTATTACAGTTATTAATGGACAATTCGCTTTTTGCTAAGCTGGAGAAATGTGAGTTCGCTGTACAGAGAATTAGTTTTTTGGGCTACATTATCTCCAGCAAAGGTTTTGAGATGGATCCGGTTAAGGTTCAGGCTGTGCAGGAATGGCCTAGGCCTATTGGTTTGAAATCGATACAGAGGTTTTTGGGTTTCGCCAATTACTATAGAAAGTTCATAAAAATTTTTTCTAGTATTGTCAAACCTCTGACTGATCTCACCAGGAAAGGTGCTGATGCGGTTCAGTGGTCTTCTGAGGCCATTGAAGCTTTTGTGTATCTCAAGGAGAGGTTCACCTCTGCTCCCATCCTTATGCAGCCTGATGTTACTAGGCCGTTTTTGGTTGAGGTTGATGCTTCCTCTGTGGGGGTTGGCGCAGTATTGTCTCAGGATAACGGGGATGGATTACATCCCTGTGCCTTTTTTTCAAAAAAATTTTCGGAGACTGAATTGAATTACGATATTGGTAATCGGGAATTATTGGCTATTAAACTCGCATTTGAACACTGGCGCCACTTCTTGGAAGGTGCGGAATTTCCCGTTCAGGTTCTTACGGATCATAAAAATCTGATATATCTTGATGCTGCCAAGCGCCTGAATGCCCGTCAGGCTAGGTGGGCACTGTTTTTCTCGCGGTTTAATTTCTCCGTTACTTACATCCCTGGTACTAAGAATGTTAAGGCGGATGCCTTGTCTCGCAGTTTTTCTCCCATAGTCGGTGCTGAGAAAGAGGAAAACATTTTACAAGAAGGTGTTGTGATAGCTGCTTTAGACTCTGTTTTGGAAGATGAGATTCTTAAAGCTCAGGAGAATGCCCCATCTAACACTCCTCATGGGAGGTTGTTTGTGCCTGAGACCTTTAGGAGAGATTTGTTTGTTGAGTGTCACGAATCTCGGTTGGCAGGTCATCCCGGAATCTCTGAGACCAAGAGACTGGTGGGTCGCAGTTTTTGGTGGCCTGGATGGCAGAAGGAAGTCATTAAGTGGGTGCGCCAATGTACTATATGTGCTAGATCTAAGTCCTCACATACTCCTGCTGCGGGGTTGCTTTGTCCTTTGGAGGTCCCCAGTGCTCCTTGGACACATTTGGCTATGGACTTTATAACTGACCTTCCCCCCTCTGAGGGTTTTACTGTCATCTGGGTGGTCGTGGACCGTTTTAGCAAGATGTGTCACTTGGTTCCCTTCGTCAAACTGCCCTGCGCTAAAACTCTCGCTAAGGCCTTTGTCAAGGAAATTGTCAGACTTCATGGCGTTCCTACTGACATTGTTTCTGATAGGGGTCCTCAGTTCGTGGCTCGTTTTTGGCGTGCCTTTTGTGACAGGTTGGGAATTCATTTGTCGTTTTCGTCCGGATATCATCCTGAATCTAATGGCCAGACAGAAAGGAAAAACCAGGATGTTGAGCAGTTCTTGCGTTGTTTTGTGGCAGACAATCAAGAGGGGTGGTCTGAGTTTCTGCCACTTGCCGAATTTGCTCTGAACAATCATACATCTTCTTCTGCTGGTTGTTCGCCTTTTTTTTGTTGTTCTGGGAGACATCCGTCGTTTGGGTCGTTCTCCAAGTTGGGATCTGCCGTGCCTGAGGAGGAGAATTTTTCCGGTGATTTGGAAAGAGTTTGGACGGATGTGCGTGGTAATCTTCAGGAGGCCAACAGAAAATCTAAAGACTACTTTGATAGGAAACGACAGGAGGTTTTGTTCGCTGTTGGTGACATGGTTTGGTTGTCCTCTAGGAATCTGCGGTTGAGGATTACTTCTAAGAAATTGGGTCCCAAGTTTGTAGGGCCCTTTAAGGTGCTTCAGGTTGTCAACCAATCTGCTGTTAGGTTGGAGGTTCCTACCTCCTGGAGAATTAATCCGGTCTTTCATGTCTCTCTGTTAAAAAAAGCTGTTGTGTCGGATGGTGACGCCTCTGCCTCTGTTCCTCCGGTGGTGGAGGACGGGGAATATGAAATTTCTCGCATCCTTGACTCTAGACGGTATAGAGGTAGTTTGCAGTATCTTGTGGCCTGGAAAGGTTTCGGACCCGAGGATAACTCTTGGGTGAGGTCAGATGATGTTTCCGCGTCCAGACTTATCAGAGCGTTTCACAGGAGATTTCCTGATAAGCCTGGTCCTAGGGGATCCGGAGGATCCTCTTAGAAGGGGGGGTACTGTTAGAACCTTGCTGTTAGGTTTTTTTTCCTTTGCTGGTCACATGACCTTGTTGGCCTATTTAGTCCTGCTCCGCCCTTCTGGCTTTGCTGGACTTCATTGTATATCTACTTTCTAGCTAGCCTGTGCTCTGTATCTAACTCTGTTAGTTTGCTTGGTCTACGGACCTCTATGTTCTATCTATTTTGTTTGTTCGTCTGTCTGCTACTATTTCTGTTAGGAGGTGTCCCATATTCCTCCCAGTCCTTAGTACTTGTAGGGATTCCCTCCCCACATCTATAGGTCTTCGTACAGACTAGATTAGGACTTTAGCAGGTCTGATCGCAGGATCAGGTTCCCTGTTACATCGTAGGGATTCAGCTGAGTCTTATAGTAGGGACAGATCTCCTCTCTTTCCTTAGCTCTGGTAGCAGAACATAACAGGTGGGGCGTTGGTAGGGGGCGTGTCTGATATAGGGCAGATTGGGGCGGGGCTGTCATGCAGTGCTTGTCTCATCCCTGTAATTTCCTGCTGATGCCACCTGGTGGACAGCATTGGTCAGTACACGCTGAGAATGCTACATTTGCATTGTACTGTGGGAGCTGCTGGTACTACTGGTGCTTCCTGACTGCTGTCCCTATGAGGTATGCAGTATGTCACATGGTGGGGGAGGAACATTTTATATATGTATATGCACTGCTCAAAAAATAAAGGGAACTGTGCGGCCCTCCAAACAAATGCCACCCCACACCATTACTGACCCACTACCAAACCGGTCATGCTGAGGGATGTTGCAGGCAGCAGATCGCTCTCCATGGCGTCTCCAGACTCTGTCACGTCTGTTACATGTGCTCAGTGTGAACCTGCTTTCATCTGTGAAGAGCACAGGGTGCCAGTGGCGACTTTACCAATCCTGGTGTTCTGTGGCATTTCTTTGGATGGCCGCACAGCCCTCCTTGTGCTCGGCAGAGGTAGCCTGACTGCCATTAGGTACCGAGATGAGATCCTCAGACCCCTTGTGAGACCATATGCTGGTGCGGTTGGCCCTGGGTTCCTCCTAATGCCGGACAATGCCAGACCTCATGTGGCTGGAGTGTGTCAGCAGTTCCTGCAAGATGAAGGCATTGAAGCTATGGACTGGCCCGCCCGTTCCCCAGACCTGAATCCGGGACACATCTGGGACATCATGTCTCGCTCCATCCATAAAACGGACAAACAACACAAATATTGGTTCTATCTTTTACACATTTGGGGTAGCCCTTAAGAGGGCCATTGGGTCAAAGAGAGAGAGAGAAGAGAGAGGGGAGGGAGAGAAGAGAGAGGGAAGGGAGAGATACCGGGAGATACCAAGAGAGGGAAAAAAGAGAGACCCAACCAGTGCAAGGCTAAGCCGGGCAGGCGGCAGCGGCTATTTATACCCACTGCTGATCTCTGATTGGTGGAAAATCTGGGTATGGCTGCTCTGATTGGTGGAAAAACTGGGTGTGGCTGCTCTGTGATTGGTCAGCATTATGACCTCACAGTGGCGATGACTCATACCTCCTGGGTGGTTGTTTTTAATGTATTTTTTGTTGTAACATTTTGTATGGCTGTTTGGTGCAGGGGGTGGGGTCGGGAGTATTTTAACCCCTGCACACCCCCATGACCATATGCCTCGACCCGTAGAAGCGTGATAGACACGCGAAACGGCCGTCGTCTGCATAAGGCGCCGCTTCCCTGTATTTTTAATGGAAATGGAATAAAAGAAGATTTTATTAAATCGGTGTGCCACCTCGCTTTCTTCATGTATGAGTAGTATAATAATGATGATTTATCCTGGGGATGGGTTATCAATATCAGATCGGTGGGGCTCCGACACGCGGCACCGGCTCTACCCATCAGCTGATTGCAGCGCTCAAGTGTAAATAGTGTGAAGATTGAACATCACAGCTCCATTCACTGTACTGTGGGTCCTGCAGATCAGCTAATATTCATGTAATAGGAGCTGATCTGCAGCACCAGGGAGCGGCCACTACAGAGTGAACAGATCAGTGATTTTTCAGCTCCTCAACACTGTTTACATCTGACCTCGGCCGAAGCTGCAAACAGCTGATTAGTGGAGGTGCCGTGTGCCGGACCACCACAAATCTGATATTAATGAGCTAACCAGGGGATAAGCCATCAAAATGTTTGTCCTGGAAAATCCCTTTAAGGCCCACCTGCACATAATAAATAAATATATATATATATATATATATATATATATATATAGCAAAGAGTAGGAAGGGGTTAATCAAAGGCTCATAAAACGGACAAACAACACAAATATTGGTTCTATCTTTTACACATTTGGGGTAGCCCTTAAGAGGGCCGTTGGGTCAAAGAGAGAGAGAGAAGAGAGAGGGGAGGGATAGATACCGGGAGATACCAAGAGAGAGAAAAAGAGAGAGACCCAACCAGTGCAAGGCTAAGCCGGGCAGGCGGCAGCAGCTATTTATACCCACTGCTGATCTCTGATTGGTGGAAAATCTGGGGGTGCCTGCTCTGTGATTGGTGGAAAATCTGGGCATGGCTGCTCTGTGATTGGTCAGCATTATGACCTCACAGTGGCGATGACTCATACCTCCTGGGTGGTTCTTCTGGGCAATTCTGTTTTCTGATTGGTGGAAATTCTAATCAGCATTATGACCTCACAGTGGCCGTGACTCATGTTTCATGGACTGTTCTATCTGGGTGACCTGAAACATGCTGATCTCTGATTGGTTGAAATTCAAGTCATCTTCATGACATCACAATCGAGAAGAATGAATATCCAATTTACTTAATATAAATGACCAGCAATGCTGTTCTCTTAATGGTGGAAATTCAAGTCATCTTCATGACATCACAATCAGCATGTTATTACTGCCGATATGTCCAATTTTTTTCCTAAATTTCCTACGTTTGTCCTAATTTATTAGCACATATATACCACTCATTCCTACAATCAAAGGATCAGGAAACCCCTCTGAAATCAATATCCTACAATTTACCCCAACAGCAAAAAAACAACTATACACAAAATACCAAAAGGTATATCAGATTATTAATGAGCAAATAAAAGACACATAAAAATAATTTTTAGAAATGTGTAGAAAAAATGCTGTAAAGTAAGAATGCTTCAAAAATAGAAATGTTAATGATCTATTTAATCAATTAACAAAATACAAGTGAATGAACAAACGAAAAATCTAGATCCAATCAATATTTGGTGTGACCAACTTTTCACTTTAAAACAGCGTCAATTCTTCTAGGTACACCTGCGCAAAGTCAGGGATTTTGTAATAATGCAGTCAGGTGTCTGGTCATACACCATGGCAAGACTGAGCAAGAATACACAAGGAAGTTATACTACATCAGCAAGGTCTCTAAGGCACAAATTTCAAAGCAGATTGAGGGTTCAAGATGTGTCATTCAAGCACTAGTGAAGAAGCACAAGAAAATGTGCAAGGTTGAGGTCAATAGATGCAGTGGTCGGCCAAGGAAACTTAGTGCAGCAGATGTATGACACATTATGGTTACTTTCCTACAAAAGCAGAAGATGTCCAGCAGTGCCATCAGCTCAGAACTGGCAGCAACCAGTGGGACTCAGCTTCACTCATCTACTGTTCAGAGAAGACTGGCCAGAAGTGGTCTTCATAGCAGAATTATGGTGAAAAAGCCATATCTTCCACATCAAAACAAGGCCAAGTGACGCTGAGTCACTGCATTAAAACAGAGAAAACGGGGAAGGAGGGGGGGGATTGGCAAGATGTGCGCGGTTGAGCCAAAATATGAAAAATGTGGTTGTTACTGTAGGGAGTTTGTTCACTGAAGGGCTGGAGAGCAGAACAATAATGAGTGTCTGTGGTCAATAGTGATGCATAACCACGGTGAAGGGTCCTGTAAGTTTGGGGCTGCATTTCAGCAAATGGAGTTGGGAATTGGGTCAGACCTCATGCTATAACATTTTCCCCCATCATGGGCCCCTCTCTGGCATAATTTCCCTCATTCTGGTTTAAGACATCGCTGTTTCCTCCGCTGCACCTTCTGCATTCTTCAATATCCAGATCCATATTCCAGTTTGTCTTCTCTTCTGCACTACGTGAGTCCACAATCAACTGAGGAATACCTACGTCTGCTTACTATCCTTATTTCTGTTTGCATATTACTGTACCTAAGTAAACTTGGACTATCGTTAACGTTTACATACCCTAATAGTAATGAAGGCCGTGCCTTACAGATTAGGTTCTAAGAAGTATTGTTTGGAATGAACTTACCTTCATAAACTGTTTGCTGTGATCTTTTGCACTTGAGTTTAAAATAGACTTTCACACTACTCTTGTCTCAGTCTCTGCTTTTGGCCCACGCCATTGGACTTCAGGGTATCTACTAACATCGTAACAGGCAGTTCCTTTGAGCTCATGATTCTCATTTGGTCTGACATGCACTGTGAGCTGTGAGGTCTTATATAGACAGGTGTGTGCATTTCCAAATCAAGTCCTATCAGTTTAATTACACACAGCTGGACTCCAATGAAAGAGTAGAACCATCTCAAAGAGGATCACAAGGAAATGGACAGCATGTGACTTAAATATGAGCAAAGGGTCTGAATACTTATGACCATGTGATATTTCAGTTTTCCTTTTTTAATAAATTTGCAAAAATTTCTACATTTCTGTTTTTTTTCAGTCAAGATGGGGTGCACAGTGTACTTTAATGAGAAAAAAAAAGAACTTTTTAGAATTTACCAAATGGCTGCAATGAAACAAGGAGTGAAAAATGTAAAGGGGTCTGAATGCTTTCCGTACCCACTGTATATAGTACTCAATGGGTGTGGTCTGCCTCTGATTGAGAAGTGCCTCTTCTGGCAGTCTGAATAAGGGTCTATCGTTAGGGGTGTGACTAATTTGTTTTCACTTAGGGTGATATATGTCCCGCTTTTAATGAGATTTAATAACATTTGTATTTTAGGGTTTCTATTATAATTCTGGGATTTCCTAATTTGTTTATAGAATTTTTGAATTGCATAACACATAGGATAAGGATAATAGGTTTAGTATATGAGATAGGAAATAGTTATTGATAGAACTAGTGCAGTGGATGGGCACTAGTGTTAATAAAAAGAGGGGCACTTCCTGATAGTGTGCGCCATGTCCCATGATTTGGGAATCTTACAGACCATATTGCACTATCATTAAGTTGCTGTTTTGTTGCTATGCAGTTAGGTTTTCCTTTCTTATAAGTTTGTCCTTTGTCTCTCCCTGTCTCTCTCAGATGTAGCTGTGATGTCAGTAACCCCTCCCTTCTTCTCCATTCTTCTTCCTCATTCACCATCTTCAGCCATGTTAGAAGCTTATGTGCTTCCAGCCCGTTTCTAAAAAAGTCTTTTTACCTGCTGTACATTTGCACATCATCGAGTATTCTGCTAGAAAATAAATCTTCTTCTGAATCTTCAACAATGTGCTTCTTGCATTCGAGTTAAACTATCTGAAGACATCACTATGTGTGAGTACGGTAAAGAGACAGCCTAGAAACGGTGTCTCACAGCGCCCTATGCTTGCAGCTTAGTCATGGAGTCAGAATAGTGTGAGTTCAGTGAGAGTTAGTGAAGTGCATAGTGAAGGTGAAGTTCAGGTGCGGTGGGCTGCTAGGGGCAGCATGTGTCACTTGTTCCAGGCAGTGGGAGGCATTACTGGGATCCAGAGCAGTCGCTCCAGTCACGTCCAGAGCCTAAGGTCTGGCATAGGAGCTGCCGGACACTTTGTGTACTCTGAAGTACAAAGGAAGATGGACAGGGACCTGCATGGATGGAAGTTGAAGGCCAGTCCCGGGTGCACTGCAGAGGTGGACGAGAAATACAGGATGAGCTAGCAACAGGGCTGAAGAGGAGTTATGCTAAGAAGGAGGATAATGTGAACTGCTGTGCCTTATCCTGTCTGTACCCACCTGATGAACTAGAACTGTCAAGTATATGTTTGACTGTTACAAAGAACTTTGTGTCCCCTAAATTGTGTGCGGCGGCTTCTGAGGAAAGAAGCCTGAAGGCAGTGGAGGCCTGCGGCCTACAAGAGAATGTGCTGCACCCCACACCCTAGAGCACACTGGGACTGGGACACCCATTGTCTGTAAAGTGCCAGAGCGAAATCAGACAGACGTTCAGTCACGACTACCGCTCTGTGCCACTTTACAAGATGAGTGATAAGGGAACTTCTCGATCAGAAGAGAAGAGGAAATAATGGTCGCTGCCCAAACTGTGACAAGAACAGGACCACAATGTGTGTCACCCTGGCCTGGATGCCACAAATGTATAATAAAGCTGTGTCTGAGAGCAAAGGGGAGGTCCTCTAGTCAAGGGCCATTAGCATGCAATACCTCCTGTCACAGGCCAGTAGGGGGAGCAGGCTGCCCCTATAAAAGCTGGAACTGGGGGCAGGGTTAGAGAGAACTGGACAACCTGTCTCTGGATTGAGAGGTGTCCCAGAGCCGGGACAGACAATTGTGTTGCAGCCTAAGAGGACGTGTGGCAGTAGGAGAGCCACGAGCCAGGGACAAAAGGCGAAGTGAGTCTGTCCTGGCAGATAAAGAAACTAATCTTCCAGACTTTGGTGTCTGAGGCTGTGAGGATTCCACATCCTACAGCAGATAACCAGTCCGCAGGGGACTGTATGTTCCTTGGCCTAAGAAGCCCGGAGGCTCCGCCACAGCAGAAGGGACCAACAGAGCCGTACCAGGCCGGGAGTAGCAAGGGACCCAAGTTGCAAGCCATACGGGCGAGAGGACACGGTGAGCTCAGGAACGTGGGCTGTTACATTACCAGAAGGGAAATAGCCAGAAGGAGCACAGAGAGCACGGTAGGCCGACACCCTCATCTTGACCAGGGCCAGCTTCCCACTTGCTCTCAGACATCCAGGCCCCCTCCTAGCCGGGCCTGTTTCTGGGTCGTTTTACCTGTTCTAATAAAGACCCTGAACTGTTTAAGAGGCCTCCGTTTCCTGGCTAACACGGTTGGAATCATCCCCTCCATCATCCATCATACACTGCCCTGGGGCCCTACTCTTCCCGTGGGGAGTTGTACTATTCGGAGCTGCACATTTACATCTGCCCCAGAGGTCTGCACTGCAGCGGCGGTTAGCACTGACCGCAATCCACGGGTGGTGTAGTCGGACATTACTTAAAACTTATAAAGGACTGCCACTGGCCTGACCACCCTAAGCCACGGACCGGGTTGCCACCACTACCCCCATCGTCTCCCTATTGCCCGGCTCCGAGTGCCCCACGGCCCAGGGGGCGAGTCAGCTTTGGCGTAGTCGGCAGGATTGTAACCAACCCGCCACAAACGGGTATTGCGTGCCTGAAAAAGACTGTACACGTACCTGAAGAAGAGTTTTTCCACCACCCGGAGCCGTTTCCCGCCATTTTCAACCGTCTCCCGCCATCTTCCGTCGGTTCCCGCCATCTTCAGCCGTTTTCCCGCCAACGGATGCCATTTTCAGGACGCTGCGCGGGAAGAGGAGGGGCGTGGACGTCCAAACCGCGCGAGACCCGAATCTCCGCCCCACGCACCGACGCTGCGCAAGGTCCTGGAAGGGAGAGAGAGCGACGCTGACGTCATCAGGACGCGACGCAGGTCCTCGTCCGGAGCAGCACCAGTGGAGTCGCGGCCTACAGAAGAGGATCGTCAGAAGGTAGGCCACGCTTAACTAGGGGGGAGGAAGATGTCAGACACTGAGGCTCCCACTACCACCAGCACAGCTGCAGCAGCGGTGATGCCATTTTCCCTGCCCTACGTCAATGGAGCGGCCTGGTTGCCTAAGTATTCAGGGGAGCCCCATGCCCTAACTGACTTTAAGGAAAGGCTGTACAGTTTGTTCCAAGTTTACCCCCTGACAGAGGAACAGAAGATTAGCATACTGACAGGGCAGTTAACTGGCACAGCCCAGCGGGAGGTAAAGTAATGGCCCGCTGAGGAGAAAAGGACCGTAAAGGACATTCTGGCCCGGCTGTGGGGTACCTTTGATACACGTACCTCCGCTGAAATTAAAATGCGGTTCTACGGATGTAAGCAGCGGGCACAGGACAGCATCAGAGACTATGCCCTAAATTTGCAGGAAGCCTTGAGAGCCATCAAACAAGCTGACCCTGGCAGCGTGCAGGATACGGATAAGCTACTAACAGAACAGTTCATAGAAGGTCTGCTGTCTAGCGCCCACAGGACCCAGCTGCGCCTCATGTTCTTTCAGAACCCTGATCTGACCTTTGCCCAATTCAAGGACAGGGCCATAAGGGTGCTCCGTGAACCCGCAACAAGTGGCGCTATAAACCCCCGGCGCCCTGCTCTCACCTACCACCAGAAGGCGGCGCCCTCCTCTGTGGACTCTGTGGGGGACGATGCACAGGCCCTGAACCAAGCCCCGTCGAAAGATCTGCATCACCAAGTCCAGGAGCTGACCAGGAGCGTTGCGGCATTGACCAGGACCGTCCAGGCGTTACAAGTGGACCCGTCAAGACCCATCGAGTTGGCTTCAAGTCCGGAGGATGTCCCGTGGCGTCGACAGAGGAGGACCCCGTCGTTCCGAGGAAGGCCCACAGATCGCTACGCAGAGGATGGACAGCCCATTTGCCGTCGATGCAACCAGCCCGGACACATTTCCAGGTACTGTAATTTAAACGGGTCCAACCTGGGGCAGAGAGCCAACCCCCAGGCATAAGATCACCAGGCCCTTATAATTGGCGTGATAAGTACGTTGGGGGGGGGCGCCCGGTTTTACCCGTGGTGCTGAACGGTATCCCCATGAGCGCCTTGCTGGATACCGGGTCGCAAGTAACTACTATCACTTATGTACTTTTTAAGCAGTATTGGACTGATGCTGATATAACACGGTACCCAGACAGTGACTTGAGCATCATCGCCAGTAATGGCTTGCCCGTGCCGCAGATGGGGTTCAAGGAAATGACCATTAAAATTGGTAAAGTTGAACTACCGGCACAGGGAGTGATTATTGTGGACATTGACCGTCGTGAAAGTCACCCTAAAATAACTGTGGGTACTAACGTGATTGAAAATTGTCTTTCAGAGGTAATTGTAATTCTACAACAGGTGGCAGTGAATGCTAGTTCCAGCCAACAGAGAGTCCTCAACAAGGAGATAAAAGCCCTGATGAGACGGCAGCAGGTAGAACTGTCTGGTGGTGAGATCGGTAGCGTAAGACTCAGTGACCCATTCCCCATTTCCATGCCTCCCAAAAGTGAAATGATGATCTGGTGTCGGACTGCAATCGGGTTGAGAGGTAGAGACTACCAAGCCATGGTAGAACCCGTGTACTCAGACAGCAGGCCCACCATTTTGACAGCCTGGGGGGTGGTTGATGTCCGTCATGGGAGGGTGCCCGTTCACATTCTCAACATTGGGGAGAGGGAGGTACACTTACCCAGGTACGCTACACTTGCCAAACTGTTTGCTGTTGAGCACAAAGCTATCAGGGCCGTGGAACCTTTGCCTCCCTCTCCACAGGCGGAGAGTAATGGCTCCCAGAAACAAAAGGAGGACTGGTGCCAGAAACTCCATGTGGGTGCTGACTCCACTCCCCTGCACCAAAAACAAGGAGTCTACCGGGTGGTACAGGAGTACGAGAGAGTCTTTAGTAAGCACCCGCTAGACTTCGGCAGAGTAAAAGGGATAGAACACCACATCCCCACAGGGAGCCACCCACCAATAAAAGAGAGACACAGGCCTGTACCCCCTGCACATTATCAGAACGCCAAAGGTATGCTGCGGGAAATGAAAGAAGCTGGGGACATTAGAGATAGCTGTAGCCCCTGGGCAGCCCCCCTGGTTCTGGTAAAAAAGAAAGACGGCACCATGAGAATGGGCGTGGACTATAGACAAATCAACCGTATCACCCACAAAGACGCATATCCGCTGCCTAGAATAGAAGAGTCTTTAGCCGCACTAAAATCAGCTAACTTCTTTTCTACTTTGGACCTTACTAGCGGGTACTGGCAGGTTCCTGTGGCAGAGGCTGACAAGGAGAAGACCGCCTTCACCACCCCGATGGGACTGAGCGAGTTCAACTGTATGCCCTTCGGGCTCTGGAACGCACCAGGGACCTTCCAGAGGCTGATGGAATGCTGTCTAGGGCACCGAAACTTCGAGACTGTCCTCCTTTACCTGGACGACGTGATCGTCTATTCGAAGACTTACGAGCACCATCTAAAGCACCTGGCCGAGGTGTTCGAAGCCCTGGCAGGCTATGGCCTGAAGGTGAAACCATCAAAGTGTCACCTGTTGAAACCGAAGGTCCAGTACCTAGGGCACGTGGTAAGTGCGGAAGGAGTAGCCCCCGACCCTGACAAGGTCACGGCAATCAAGAGCTGGCCAAGCCCTTCGAACATCAAGGAAGTGAGGCAATTCCTCTGGTTGGTAGGCTACTACCGAAGGTTCATCCCCGGGTTCACTAAGATGGCAGCTCCTATGCAGGACCTCCTGATAGGACAGTCTAAGTCCAGAAGCCAAAAGCCACCCTTCAAGTGGGATAAACCGGAAGAGGAGTCCTTCCGTCAGTTGAAGATGGCCCTCACAGGGGATGAGATCCTGGCCTACCCTGATTATGGCCAGCCTTTTATTCTCCACACAGACGCCAGTAATGTGGGACTGGGAGCCGTACTGTCACAAAACCAACAGGGCAGAGAAAGAGTGATCGCGTACGCCAGTCGGAAGCTGAGGCCCACCGAGAGGAACCCGGAGAATTACAGCTCCTTCAAGCTAGAATTCTTGGCGGTGGTGTGGGCCCTAACGGAACGCTTCAAGCATTACCTGACCTCCGCAAAGTTCACTGTGTACACGGACAACAACCCGTTAACACACCTAGACAGTGCAAGACTTGGTGCCCTGGAACAGCGGTGGATGGCCCGTCTCTCCAATTATGACTTCGTGATCAAGTACCAGGCAGGCAAAACCAATGCCAACGCTGATGCCCTATCGAGAATGCCTCACTTACCTGAAGGTGACGAAGACCCAGAAGAGCTGGAGGAGGTAGAACTCCCCGCGTTTCACCGGTATGGGGCCGCTCAATACTCCCACCGCGTGAAGGAGGAAGATTTAACAACCGTTATGATCAATCCCCTACCTCACCACAGCTGGGCCGAGACCCAAGATAGTGACCCTGCAATCCGCCTGGTGAAAGATCTGCTGACCCAGGAAGATGCCCGCTTAGATCCGGATGCTCCAGAGGAAGCCAAGCAGCTATGGAAAGAGAAGAGCAAGCTGTTCCTCTATGAAGGCAAGCTGTACAGAAGACTTGTCAACCACCGGACACAAGAGCTGACCTGGCAAGTCGTGGTCCCAAGGCGGGATGCAGCTATGGTCCTGGGGGCTTACCATGACAGAGCGGGGCACTTCGGTTGGAAGAAACTGGAGTTCCTGCTAAGAGGACGGCTCTTTTGGGTCGGCATGAGAGGGGCTGTAGAGAAGTGGTGCAGGGACTGTGGCCCTTGTAACTTAAGGAGAAAAGACCGCACCAGCCAGAAGACACCCTTGAAGCCCATCGTCACCCAGCAGCCTCTTGAGCTGGTAGCTCTGAACCACGTCAAATTGGCTCCAAGCCGGTCAGGATACATCTACGCCCTGACAATCGTGGACCACTATTCCCGTTTTCTAGTGGTGGTCCCGGTAAAAGACTTGACAGCCCAAACAGCGGCCAGAGCCTTCCAGCAATACTTCTGCCGTCCACACGGGTATCCGGAACAGGTCCTGACGGACCAGGGTCCAGCGTTCGGAGCTGAAATCTTGCAAGAGTTCTGCAACCTCTATGGCTGTAAGAAGATTCGGACAACGCCTTACCGCCCACAAACCAACGGGATGTGTGATTAAATGAACAATATAGTCATTGATCTCCTGAAGACGTTGCCCCTGGAGGAATGCAGCCTGTGGCCAGAAAAACTGCCGGACCTGATAGACTTATACAACCATATCCCGGTGAACGCTACAAACTGCACCCCGGCTTACCTGATGCGAGCCAGACCAGGTAAGCTGCCCCTAGATCTGGAGATGGGAGTCCTAACATCTGAGGACACCTCCCTGGATGCGGACTGGGATACGGAGAGGCGACTGCAGTACAAGAATGTACAGGAGAGTGAGGAGAAGAGCCTGGCCCAGGTGAGAGAAAGGCAAGAAAGACTCTTCAACCAACACGCCCCTGCTGGTCCCCTAGAACCTGGTGAGCAGGTCCTGAAGCGAAAGAGAAGGCTACATAAGATGGACGACCAGTGGGAAAGGGAACCCTACACCATACTGCAGTCTGATCATGACAACTCGAAGGTGTGCGTGATCACCAAGGATGGAGGAGAAACCACTAGTACCGTCTCCAGAGACCACCTAAAAAGGTGCCCCGAACAACTCCGTAGTGCAGAAGAGGATCAAAGTGACCTTGAACCCGCAGAGGACAAGGAAGAAATGATCAGCACCGTTCTCTGAGAGTTCCCTCAGTCCTGGACTCGAATAAACGATGCCATAGTGGTACCCGTCCTGCATTTCCTGCAACCGGCTCAGCAACAACCTACACCAGAGCCGGAAGGTGAAGAAGAGCAAGCAGTTCCAGAGGCAGAAGAGCCTGTACCAGCAGCCCAGGAGAATCAACCCTCTGCTGACAGTGAGCCTGCCATGCCTGCGATGAGCCAAAGGACCCGTAGACAGCTGCCTGCCCTACCTGTACACCAAGCTGGTAGCTCTACCCCTAACGCTAGTGAAGAAAACCAGGTTGGTCCACCACCAGACAGTGGGTTACGCAGGTCAACCAGAAGCACAAAGGGGCAGATACCCGCTCGCTGGAGAATATAGGGTGCACTAAAACTGTAAATAACCCTGTTGCCAAGTGTTGAAATGTTTGCAAATTTACATGCATGATTAGTAATTGTGTATTTCAGTTTCTTACAGTTACCGTACGGACTCAAAGGTTATGGACTTTTAATAACCGGGACTTTGTATGGACTGCGTTCGGAGCCTGACCAAGGAATGAACTAAGACTGTAAAGGACTTGGGGCTAGGACAGACCCCCACCTGGTTAAGGCTCCCCGTTGTGTTGGTGAAAATGGACACCCGGTCACAGACCACACTGTGACCTTAAGAACTCAATCTGTGCGTCACTTGCCTGATAATGTTTTATGGTCATGCATATGATCTTTGTTTATTGTTTAGTCCCGGAGTACTAAATTTTACTAGGGGGGAATGTGTCACCCTGGCCTGGATAACACAAATGTATAATAAAGCTGTGTCTGAGAGCAAGGGGGAGGTCCTCTAGTCAAGGGCCATTAGCATGCAATACCTCCTGTCACAGGCCAGTAGGGGGAGCAGGCTGCCCCTATAAAAGCTGGAACTGGGGGCAGGGTTAGAGAGAACTGGACAACCTGTCTCTGGATTGAGAGGTGTCCCAGAGCAGGGACAGACAGTTGTGTTGCAGCCTAAGAGGACGTGTGGCAGTAGGAGAGCCATGAGCCAGCGACAAAAGGCGAAGTGAGTCTGTCCTGGCAGATAAAGAAACTAATCTTCCAGACTTTGGTGTCTGAGGCTGTGAGGATTCCACATCCTACAGCAGATAACCAGTCCGCAGGGGACTGTATGTTCCTTGGCCTAAGAAGCCCGGAGGCTCCGCCACAGCAGAAGGGACCAGCAGAGCCGTACCAGGCCGGGAGTAGCAAGGGACCCAAGTTGCAAGCCATAAGGGCGAGAGGACACGGTGAGCTCAGGAATGTGGGCTGTTACATTACCAGAAGGGAAATAGCCAGAAGGAGCACAGAGAGCACGGTAGGCCGACACCCTCACTCTGACCAGGGCCAGCTTCCCACTTACTCTCAGACATCCAGGCCCCCTCCTAGCCGGGCCTGTTTCTGGGTCGTTTTACCTGTTCTAATAAAGACCCTGAACTGTTTAAGAGGCCTCCGTTTCCTGGCTAATGCGGTTGGAATCATCTCCTCCATCATCCATCATACACTACCCTGGGGCCCTACTCTTCCCGTGGGGAGTTGTACTATTCAGAGCTGCACATTTACATCTGCCCCAGAGGTCTGCACTGCAGCGGCGGTTAGCACTGACCGCAATCCACGGGTGGCGTAGTCGGACATTACTTAAAACTTATAAAGGACTGCCACTGGCCTGACCACCCTGAGCCACGGACCGGGTTGCCACCACTACCCCCATCTTCTCCCTATTGCCCGGCTCCGAGTGCCCGAGAGCAAATACATTAAATCACTAGCAGACAGTGCAGTTATCAAACAATAAAAAATAGACAGGATTCAAATGCAAGCAACATAATGTCAGAACTGATATACACATTAAGTGACTAGATTCCCTGGATAGCTAAATTCGCTGCTGAGGCCAGAACATGGGCTGCCCAGCACTATTTAAGTGCAACCCATGAAGATAGACACTCTAATTTACAAGGCCATAATATATAGGTGCATCTCACAAAATTAGAATATCATCAAAAAGTTAATTTATTTCAGTTCTTCAATGCAAAAAGTGAACCTCATATATTATATAGAGTCATTGCAAACACAGTGATCTATTTCAAGTGTTTATTTCTGTTAATGTCGATGATTATGGCTTACAGCCAATGAAAACACAAAAGTCATTAACTCAGTAAATTAAAATAATTAACAAAAAACACCTGCAAAGACTTCCTAAGCATTTAAAAAGGTCCCTTAGTCTGTTTCAGTAGGCTCCACAATCATGGTGAAGACTGCTGACTTGACAGATGTCCAGAAGGCAGTCATTGACACACTCCACAAGGTCCCAGAGTTCCAATTTTCATTTGAAATCAAGGTCCCAGAGTCTGGAAGAAGAGTGGAGAGGCCACGATCCAAGCTGCTTGAGGTCTAGTGTGAAGTTTCCACAATCAGTGATGGTTTGGGGAGCCATGTCATGTGCTGGTGTAGGTCCACTGTGTTTTTTCAACACCAAAGTCAGCGCAGCCGTCTACCAGGAAATTTTAGAGCATTTCATGCTTCCCTCCGCCACAGTATCATAGCTACCAGGGGGGCAAAGGGGCGGTGGCCCCGGGCCCCTCGCTCTTAGGGGGCCCATCCAGGGCTACGCCAGTGTAACTGTATCTGGCATGCCCCTGGTGCCAGCTTCGGGCCCCACCGCCCGTCACCGCCGCAAGTTTACTGATGAGAGAGGGAGCGCGGATCTCTCTCCCATTAGTCCCTTCTGTGACTGACGTCCCTGGCATCATCACTTGGCGCCCGGCCCGCTGTGCTGAAGATGTGTGCGGGCTGGGTGCTCTGAGCAGCGAGGGAACCAGGAGGAGAGGTGAGTACCGTTTATTTATTTTTTGCCGGGTGGGGGGCGGCATTATATTACAGACTCTGCCTATGGGAAGGGGGAGGTGCATTATACTACAGACTCTGCCTATGGGGGGCATTATACTACAGACTCTGTTTATGAGCAGGGGAGGGCATTATACTACAGACTCTGCCTATGGGGGGGACATTGTACTACAGACTCTGCCTATAAGAGGGGGAGCATTATACTACAGACTCTGCCTATGGGGGGTGCATTTTACTACAGACTCTGCCTATAGGTGGGGCATTATACTACAGACGCTGCCTATGAGATGGGGGGGCATTATACCACAGACTCTGCCTATGAGATGGGGGGGGCATTATACTACAGATTCTGCCTATGAGGAAGGGGGGGCATTATACTACAGACTCTGCCTATGAGGAGGGGGGAGCATTATACTACAGACTCTGCCTATGGGGGGGGCATTATATTGCAGACTCTGCCTATGGGGGGGCATTATACCACAGACTCTGCCTATGATGGGGGGGAGCATTATACTACAGACTCTGCCTATGGGGGGGAGCTTTATACTACAGACTCTGTCAATGGGGGGAGCATTTTACTACAGACTCTGCCTATAGGGGCGCATTATACTATACGAAGGACTATGGGGAGTGCATTATACTATATTGAGGACTATCTGGTGCATTATACTATGGGGGGGCATTATACTACAGACTCTGCCTATGGGGGTGCATTATACTATATGAAGGACTATGGGGAGTGCATTATACTATATTGAGGACTATCTGGTGCATTATACTATATGTAGGCTATTTATACAGTGTGGGAGATAATGTGGGTTCTTTGAACAGCGTGGGGGCCATCATACAGTGTGGGAGATAATGTGGGATCTTTGTATGGTGTGGAGGCCATCATACAGTGTTGGAGCCATCAGCTTGGGGGCTACTAAGGGGTCAGTATACTGTGTGGGGGTACTATACAGTGAGGGGGAATTATATAGTGAATAGGAGAACATCATACTGGTTAGAGCGGAGCTCTACATGGGGGGAGACTCAGGACATTATTAAATCTTAGGTGGGCACTTATTGTTATAGGGGAACTCAGGTTATCGTGACTGTCGAAGGGGCACTATTACTTTCTAGGGGGCACAATGTGGGCACTGTTTTCTAGGACACTTGCACACGGCATTACTTTATTTTAGAGGTTTGTTTTACCATCTAGAGGGCACACAGTAGGTGCAGTAATAGGGACACATTTTGCAGCAGAGGCTCAGTATTGGGGTATCAGCAGGATGAGAAGTTTGTGCAGGTTGGGGATAGATGTGGTCAGTGCCTGAAATGTAAGGAGTCAAATGTGTCTTTGTTGTGATCTCTGCATACCTGAGACTCTGAGCCCTGGCTGGAGAAGTTGTCGTGTCGGTCTGGGCCAGATGGAAAAGACGGGAAAAGTGAACAATTTAATCAGAAAGAACGTCAGCTGTAAGGTACTATATATAACTGAGCTGTGATCTCTTATATGTTCTGCAGGACTGGCATCTATCAATATATGTCACCATATGGCGGTAATATCAGTGCTGGTCTTTGTATAGAGATTATTTTTAGTAACAGCGCGGTCATCTGCTGAGGTTTTCCTACATCCACTATCTGGGTGCGCCGCTATAGTTGGAATCAGGGTTACCTGGTTAGAGGCCCACTCAGAAGTTTCGGCCCCCTGAACCAAAACCTTAGCTACGCCAAGCTTTTTGGAGATGGAAATTTCATTCTCCAGCAGGACTTGGCCCCTGTCCACACTGACAAAAGTACTAATACCTGGTTTACACACAACAGTATCACTGTGCTTGATTTGCAGCAAACTCGCCTGACCTTAACCCCATAAAGAATCTATGGGGTATTGTCAAGAGGAAAATGAGAGACACCAGACCCAACAATGCAGACGAGCTGAAGGCTTCTATCAAAGCCACCTGGGCTTCCATAACCCCTCAGCAGTGCCACAGGCTGATCCCTCCATGCCACATTGCCGCATTGATGCAGTAATTGATGTAAAAGGATCCCCGACCAAGTATTGAGGGCATTTATTGAACATACTTTTCAGTAGGATAACATTTTTGATTTTGAAAACATTTTTCAAGCTGTTGTTATAAGGTATTCTAATTAATTGAAATAATGACTTTTGAGTTTTCATTGGCTGTAAGCCATAATCATCAACATTAACAGAAATAAACACGTGAAATAGATCACTCTGTGTGTAATGGCTCTATATAATATATGAGTTTCACTTTTTGTATTGAAGAACTGAATTAAATTAACTTTTCTGGTGATATTCTAATTTTGTGAGATGCACCTGTAGATGGGCTTGGCTGCACCCTGAATAAAAATAGCATGTAAAAAATATATATGATATATATGAGGTATTGGTCGATATTTTGGCCAAAATATACAAGCTCGCAACCTGCTCAAGGGTCCTCATACTTGCGAGTCCCTACACTAACATTAAAAGCAAAGTCACAAAAACAAGGAATTAAAGTTCCCACCAAAATTCAAGAATTAACACAGCAAATACAGCAACAATAATTACAAGGATGCAGCAAACCCATATAATGAAGAAGTCAGCAACACAGGTGCAAAATATTGATGAGACAACCACTCACAACCTACCAATTCATAGAGGGGGTGATTGCTTAGTATTAAAACTGCACACAAATAAGCCTTGTATAGGGCACTGGTCACACACAGGTAGTGCACAATGTCTGGCTTACAGCCTATTAGTGAAGCCCAAACTATTAGATTAGGCGGGCTGCCCAGCACTTTTTAAGTACACCCCATGAAGACAGACACCCTAGTGTACAAGGCCAACATTGATGGGTCTGGCTGCACCCTGAATAAAAATAACGTGCAAAAAATATATATGATATATATGAGGTATTAGTAAATATTTTGGCCAAAATACACAAGCTCGCAACCCGCGTCAAGGGTCCTCATACTTGCGAGTCCCTACACTAACATTAAAAGCAAAGACAAATTTAAATTCCCACCAAAATTCAAGAATTAACACAGGAAAAAAGGGCAACAGTGTTTACCTGCCTAGGTCTCAGTACTAATCATACCATATAATAACGATGACAGCAATACAGGTGCAAAATACTGATGCGACAACCACTCACATATTACCAATTAATGGAGGGGGGTGATTACATAGTATTAAAACTGCACACAAAATTATATGGGATTGCTACATCCTAATAGTGCATTAGTTCTGAGATCTGGGCAGGTAAATGCTATATTAATAATTGATTTTTTGAGGAAAGTTAAATTCTCTTTTGTTGGCTTTACTTTTAATCTAACTGAAATACACATAAGCTTTTTTCCTAAACATTAGGATCTGTGTAGAGCCATCAGCTCAAAAAGGCTTCCTTTGACAGACTTGGCATAAGCAGGTCAAAAGGAACCCTGATCTTTACCATTACACCCCTTTAGAGGAATGGAGACTTACCACATGCTCAGGGTTGCATCTACAGAGTAGCTGCTGGCCAGAGGAGCGAGCTTGAGGCTATAACTCTAACTAAAGCTTTTTTATTACTAAATGATGGGTTCTGTCTAAGGCCATTGGCTCAAAAAGGCTTCCTCGGACAGACTTGGCGCAAGCTACTCCATTCTGCAGATCCCAAGGGAACCCTGGCCTTTACCATTACACCCTTGTACAGGGATAGATACTTACCATAGGCCCAGGGTTGCATCTACAGAGTAGCTGCTGGCCGGAGGAGCGAGCTTGAGGCTATAGTGGTTGATTCAACTCTAACTAAAGCTTTTTTTTCCTAAATACTGGGATCTGTTTAAGGCTGTTGGCTCAAACAGACTTCCTCGGACAGACTTGGCGCAAGCTACTCCATTCTGCAGATCCCAAGGGAACCCTGGTTTTTACCATTACACCCCTGTACAGGGATAGATACTTACCATAGGCCCAGGGTTGCATCTACAGAGTAGCTGCTGGCCGGAGGAGTGCGCTTGAGGCTTGAGTAGTTGAGTCAATCCTAACTAAAGAAAAACCTATCTAATGACACTTTCTTGTTAGGACCTGTCTGAGGCCTATGGCTCAAAAAAGCTTCTTTGGAAAAACTTGGCAAAAGCCAGTCTATCCTACAGGTTCCAAAGGAACTCTGGCCTTCACTCTTACAGCCCTGTACAGCGATAAAGACTTATTACAGGGCCTTGATTGCATCTACATAGTAGATGCTGACTGGAGGGGCAAACTTAAGGCTAGAATGGTTCAGCCAACCCTAACTATTGCTACTTTCTTAAATGTTAAGATATTTCTGAGGCCGTTGGCTCAAACAGGCTTCCTTGGACAGACTGGGCGCAAAACACACCATTTCTGATGTTTCCAAATGAACCCTGGGCTTCACCCTTGAACCTCTATACAGGGACCGTTTCATAGTTTTAAGGTTGAAAGACACAAGTCTGTCAAGTTCAACCTAAAAGCTAATGTGTTGATCCAGAGGAAGGCAAAAACCCCATGAGGCAGATGCTAATTGCCCCATATTAGGGGAAAAATTCCTTCCCGACTCCACATATGGCAATCAGACTAGTTCCCTGGATCAACGTCCCATAACAAAATCTAGTACGGATAACCTGCAATTTTATATTATTTAAGAAAGGCACACACATTCCCTCCTTGAATTTTTTTTAGAAAATTAAGTATTTCAATTTCATGTGGTAGAGAGTTTCATAACCTCATTGCTCACACAATAAAAATTTGCCAACTAACTTCCTTTAGACAAAGTGAATTAGGATCTTTATGCTAGAGTAATTGAATTAACTCTAACTGAAATAGATTAATGCTTTTTTCCTAAATGTTGAAATTTGTTTAAATCCATCAGCTCAAAAAGGCTTTCTCGGACAGACTTGGCGCAAGCTACTCCATTCTGCAGATCCCAAGGGAACCCTGGCCTTTACCATTACACCCCTGTACAGGGATAGATACTTACCATAGGCCCAGGGCTGCATCTACAGAGTAGATGCTGGCCGGAGGAGCGAGCTTGAGGCTATAGTGGTTGACTCAACACTAACTAAAGCTTTTTTTTCCTAAATACTGGGATCTGTTTAAGGCTGTTGGCTCAAACAGACTTCCTCGGACAGACTTGGCGCAAGCTACTCCATTCTGCAGATCCCAAGGGAACCCTGGTTTTTACCATTACACCCCTGTACAGGGATAGATACTTACCATAGGCCCAGAGTTGCATCTACAGAGTAGCTGCTGGCCGGAGGAGTGCGCTTGAGGCTTGAGTAGTTGAATCAATCCTAACTAAAGAAAAACCTATCTAATGCCACTTTCTTGTTAGGACCTGTCTGAGGCCTATGGCTCAAAAAAGCTTCTTTGGAAAGACTTGGCAAAAGCCAGTCTATCCTACAGGTTCCAAAGGAACTCTGGCCTTCACTCTTACAGCCCTGTACAGCGATAAAGACTTATTACAGGGCCTTGATTGCATCTACATAGTAGATGCTGACTGGAGGGGCAAACTTAAGGCTAGAATGGTTCAGCCAACCCTAACTATTGCTACTTTCTTAAATGTTAAGATATTTCTGAGGCCGTTGGCTCAAACAGGCTTCCTTGGACAGACTGGGCGCAAAACACACCATTTCTGATGTTTCCAAATGAACCCTGGGCTTCACCCTTGAACCTCTATACAGGGACCGTTTCATAGTTTTAAGGTTGAAAGACACAAGTCCATCAAGTTCAACCTAAAAGCTAATGTGTTGATCCAGAGGAAGGCAAAAACCCCATGAGGCAGATGCTAATTGGCCCATATTAGGGGAAAAATTCCTTCCCGACTCCACATATGGCAATCAGACTAGTTCCCTGGATCAACGTCCCATAACAAAATCTAGTACGGATAACCTGCAATTTTATATTATTCAAGAAAGGCACACACATGCCCTCCTTGAATTTTTTTTAGAAAATTAAGTATTTCAAGTTCATGTGGTAGAGAGTTTCATAACCTCATTACTCACACAATAAAAATTTGCCAACTAACTTCCTTTAGACAAAGTGAATTAGGATCTTTATGCTAGAGTAATTGAATTAACTCTAACTGAAATAGATTAATGCTTTTTTCCTAAATGTTGAAATTTGTTTAAATCCATCAGCTCAAAAAGGCTTTCTCGGACAGACTTGGCGCAAGCTACTCCATTCTGCAGATCCCAAGGGAACCCTGGCCTTTACCATTACACCCCTGTACAGGGATAGATACTTACCATAGGCCCAGGGCTGCATCTACAGAGTAGCTGCTGGCCGGAGGAGCGAGCTTGAGGCTATAGTGGTTGATTCAACTCTAACTAAAGCTTTTTTTTCCTAAATACTGGGATCTGTTTAAGGCTGTTGGCTCAAACAGACTTCCTCGGACAGACTTGGCGCAAGCTACTCCATTCTGCAGATCCCAAGGGAACCCTGGTTTTTACCATTACACCCCTGTACAGGGATAGATACTTACCATAGGCCCAGAGTTGCATCTACAGAGTAGCTGCTGGCCGGAGGAGTGCGCTTGAGGCTTGAGTAGTTGAATCAATCCTAACTAAAGAAAAACCTATCTAATGCCACTTTCTTGTTAGGACCTGTCTGAGGCCTATGGCTCAAAAAAGCTTCTTTGGAAAGACTTGGCAAAAGCCAGTCTATCCTACAGGTTCCAAAGGAACTCTGGCCTTCACTCTTACAGCCCTGTACAGCGATAAAGACTTATTACAGGGCCTTGATTGCATCTACATAGTAGATGCTGACTGGAGGGGCAAACTTAAGGCTAGAATGGTTCAGCCAACCCTAACTATTGCTACTTTCTTAAATGTTAAGATATTTCTGAGGCCGTTGGCTCAAACAGGCTTCCTTGGACAGACTGGGCGCAAAACACACCATTTCTGATGTTTCCAAATGAACCCTGGGCTTCACCCTTGAACCTCTATACAGGGACCGTTTCATAGTTTTAAGGTTGAAAGACACAAGTCCATCAAGTTCAACCTAAAAGCTAATGTGTTGATCCAGAGGAAGGCAAAAACCCCATGAGGCAGATGCTAATTGCCCCATATTAGGGGAAAAATTCCTTCCCGACTCCACATATGGCAATCAGACTAGTTCCCTGGATCAACGTCCCATAACAAAATCTAGTACGGATAACCTGCAATTTTATATTATTCAAGAAAGGCACACACATGCCCTCCTTGAATTTTTTTTAGAAAATTAAGTATTTCAATTTCATGTGGTAGAGAGTTTCATAACCTCATTACTCACACAATAAAAATTTGCCAACTAACTTCCTTTAGACAAAGTGAATTAGGATCTTTATGCTAGAGTAATTGAATTAACTCTAACTGAAATAGATTAATGCTTTTTTCCTAAATGTTGAAATTTGTTTAAATCCATCAGCTCAAAAAGGCTTTCTCGGACAGACTTGGCGCAAGCTACTCCATTCTGCAGATCCCAAGGGAACCCTGGCCTTTACCATTACACCCCTGTACAGGGATAGATACTTACCATAGGCCCAGGGCTGCATCTACAGAGTAGCTGCTGGCCGGAGGAGCGAGCTTGAGGCTATAGTGGTTGATTCAACTCTAACTAAAGCTTTTTTTTCCTAAATACTGGGATCTGTTTAAGGCTGTTGGCTCAAACAGACTTCCTCGGACAGACTTGGCGCAAGCTACTCCATTCTGCAGATCCCAAGGGAACCCTGGTTTTTACCATTACACCCCTGTACAGGGATAGATACTTACCATAGGCCCAGGGTTGCATCTACAGAGTAGCTGCTGGCCGGAGGAGTGCACTTGAGGCTTGAGTAGTTGAATCAATCCTAACTAAAGAAAAACCTATCTAATGCCACTTTCTTGTTAGGACCTGTCTGAGGCCTATGGCTCAAAAAAGCTTCTTTGGAAAGACTTGGAAAAAGCCAGTCTATCCTACAGGTTCCAAAGGAACTCTGGCCTTCACTCTTTCAGCTCTGTACAGCGATAAAGACTTATTGCAGGGCCTTGATTGCATCTACATAGTAGATACTGACTGGAGGGGCAAACTTAAGGCTAGAATGCTTCAGCCAACCCTAACTATTGCTACTTTCTTAAATGTTAGGATATTTCTGAGGCCGTTGGCTCAAACAGGCTTCCTTGGACAGACTGGGTGCAAAACACACCATTTCTGATGGTTCCAAATGAACCCTGGGCTTCACCCTTGAACCTCAATACATGGACAGTTTCATAGTTTTAAGGTTGAAAGACACAAGTCCATCAAGTTCAACCTAAAAGCTAATGTGTTGATCCAGAGGAAGGCAAAAACCCCATGAGGCAGATGCTAATTGGCCCATATTAGGGGAAAAATTCCTTCCCGACTCCACATATGGCAATCAGACTAGTTCCCTGGATCAACGTCCCATAACAAAATCTAGTACGGATAACCTGCAATTTTATATTATTCAAGAAAGGCACACATATGCCCTCCTTGAATTTTTTTAGAAAATTAAGTATTTCAAGTTCATGTGGTAGAGAGTTCCATAACCTCATTGCTCACACAATAAAAATTTGCCAACTAACTTCCTATAGACAAAGTGAATTAGGATCTTTATGCTAGAGTAATTGAATTAACTCTAACTGAAATAGATTAATGCTTTTTTCCTAAATGTTGAAATTTGTTTAAATCCATCAGCTCAAAAAGGCTTTCTCGGACAGACTTGGCGCAAGCTACTCCATTCTGCAGATCCCAAGGGAACCCTGGCCTTTACCATTACACGCCTGTACATGGATAGATACTTACCATAGGCCCAGGGCTGCATCTACAGAGTAGCTGCTGGCCGGAGGAGCGAGCTTGAGGCTATAGTGGTTGATTCAACTCTAACTGAAGCTTTTTTTTTTCCTAAATACTGGGATCTGTTTAAGGCTGTTGGCTCAAACAGACTTCCTCGGACAGACTTGGCGCAAGCTACTCCATTCTGCAGATCCCAAGGGAACCCAGGTTTTTACCATTACACCCCTGTACAGGGATAGATACTTACCATAGGCCCAGGGTTGCATCTACAGAGTAGCTGCTGGCCGGAGGAGTGCGCTTGAGGCTTGAGTAGTTGAATCAATCCTAACTAAAGAAAAACCTATCTAATGCCACTTTCTTGTTAGGACCTGTCTGAGGCCTATGGCTCAAAAAAGCTTCTTTGGAAAGACTTGGCAAAAGCCAGTCTATCCTACAGGTTCCAAAGGAACTCTGGCCTTCACTCTTACAGCCCTGTACAGCGATAAAGACTTATTACATGGCCTTGATTGCATCTACATAGTAGATGCTGACTGGAGGGGCAAACTTAAGGCTAGAATGGTTCAGCCACCCTAACTATTGCTACTTTCTGAAATGTTAGGATATTTCTGAGGCCGTTGGCTCAAACAGGCTTCCTTGGACAGACTGGGCGCAAAACACACCATTTCTGATGGTTCCAAATGAACCCTGGGCTTCACCCTTGAACCTCAATACAGGGACAGTTTCATAGTTTTAAGGTTGAAAGACACAAGTCCATCAAGTTCAACCTAAAAGCTAATGTGTTGATCCAGAGGAAGGCAAAAACCCCATGAGGCAGATGCTAATTGCCCCATTTTAGGGGAAAAATTCCTTCCCGACTCCACATATGGCAATCAGACTAGTTCCCTGGATCAACGTCCCATAATAAAATCTATTACCACTAACCTGAAATGTTATATTATTCAAGGAACATTTTTCATCAAGCAGTTTTCACCGGAAATGTGTTGCACAACTGTTTGAATCTCAGTAAATTCCTGCGCAACTTACATTTGAATACTCTGACCTTTTTACACCCACTCTTTTAACTTCTTAAATAGTGAACAGAGCTTATCTGGACCGCTTGTGGCTTAGCTTTACCTGAAAACTTATTACAAATTAGGCTGGAAAAGTGGTGTAAAATAGGACTGAAATTGACTCCATCTTTTGACTGGAGTACATTTCTTGAGGTGTAGTACGTCAGCTTTAAGGGGATATTTCAATAAATGAATGACCCTGGCTGCAGGTATAAAGAATCAAACTGTGCTGTCCTGACCCATTCCTGGGATTGTGTATGGCACTGACATCACCTCAATACTGCCGCAGCCAACAAACGTAATCAGACGGACTGCCCAGCTGAGCGCACTGAGCTGCTGCAGCTCTGAGATGGTGGAACCTCTTTTTTTTAATTAAATGACCTGCAGCTAGGGACATTCATTTATTGAAAGGGAACAACCCCTTTAAGGATGAGTCAAGTTCATTAAGAGGTTTAGTCTTTTTAATGAATTTGGTGCACGTTCCTCCAATAGGCGCTTCATGAATGCTGGTATAGAAATCCACCAGCCTTGATGAATCGGCCACCATAGGTGTACATGGCATGAGCATATACAGAACAGTTGTGTAGTATACGTTACCAGGCCCTCATGATGCTCTTGGTCCTGGATGGCCTTCCACAGTCTGCTTTCTTGCTTCATCATCTTGAAGGGCTCCACTTTCTTTTCTTCTGGCTGGCATGGTGCGGCTCTATCATCCTGCTCCTTTAACACGAAGGGACGAATGACTGTAAAGCTGCCAGGAGCGTTTTTTTATCCCCTTAGATCATTGTGACACCACAAAGTGATGACATAGACAAGTGGGTGAGGCGCCTTTATTCAGTCATCGGGTGTGGTCAGAAGAAATTAGCATATTCCGTGATGTTACTACAATGAGAACAGACATGAACATTCTATTCGGAACCCGACCGCCATTATCAGCGGAACCTTCACTGCTGTCAGATTGGCACTAAAAACAAAAAGAGACCGCGGTGAACCTGGACAGTAACAATCTACAGGGACAGTGACTGCTAAGCGGACTTCATGTCAGATGTTATGCAGTTTTGTCAGAAAAAAAAACAATAAAATATATAAAAGACAGGCTCCAATAAACCTTAAACACTGGGCTGTAGTCACAGATTCTCCTTCCACCTGCAGCACATTGCTCCCCTGCCTAACCCTCCCCGTCCTGCAGCATGTTTCTCACCGCTTAATTCTCCCACTCCTGCAGCACATCACTCCCCTGTCTAAACCTCCCCCTCTTGCGGCACATTGCTCCCGTCTAATCCTCCCCTCCTTGCAGCACATTGTGCCCTTTCTAAATCTCCCCCTTCCTGCACCACATCACCCACTGCCAAATCCCCTCTTGCACCACATCGCCCACTGCCAAATCCTGCACTTCCTGCAGCATATCGCTCCCTGCCTAATCCTCTCCTATTGCATTACATCACTCCCCTGCATAAGCCACCTCTTCCTGCAGCACATCGCTTCCCTGCCTAAGCCTCCCCCTCCTGCATTACATCACTCCCCTGCCTAATCCTCCTCTTCCTGCAGCACAGCGCTCCCTGCCTAATCCTCCTCTTCCTGCAGCACATCGCTCCCTGCATGATTCTCCCTATCCTGAATTACATCACTCCCCTGCATAATCCTCCTCTCCCTGCAGCACACCACTCCCCTGGCTAATCTTCCCCCTCCTGCAGCACATCACTCCCCTGATCCCCTCTTACGTGACATCTTTTCTATCAGTTACATTTGTGAAGTAACTGCTGTCTCCTGTGAGCAGTGGAGAGCGAAGCTGAGAGCCAGGAGGCTCTGCCCCTCTGCCCCTTCTTGCCACATCATCATCCATCTACATCAGGGCTGTCAAACTCAAATATATAGAGGGCCAAAAGGAAGAGTTTAACTCAGAAAAATAAGTCAACACTTTATCAGATGTTTCTGTGAAAACTTGAGTACAACAAATAAGATTTTGTTATTTTCCCTCAGTTATAAAAAAAATAGTTATGAGAAAAGTGTGACAAAAAGGAGTCATAAAATGCACCAAAATGAAATATCACAATTTATGGCTCAAATTGAGGTGAAGCAAGGAAGAGGTTGAGCTTAGCTAATGAGATGCATCAAACATACAGGTGCTTCTCACAAAATTAGAATATCATCAAAAAGTTAATTTATTTCAGTTCTTCAATCCAAAAAGTGAAACTCATATATTATACAGAGTCATTACAGAGTGATCTATTTCAAGTGTTTATTTCTGTTAATGTTGATAATGATGGCTTACAGCCAATGAAAACACAAAGTCATTATCTCAGTAAATTAGAATAATTAACAAAAATCACCTGCAAAGGCTTCTTACGCATTTAAAAAGGTCCCTTTGTCTGTTTCAGTAGGCTCCACAATCATGGGGAAGACTGCTGACTTGACAGATGTCCAGAAGGCAGTCATTGACACACTCCACAAGGAGTGTAAACCACAAAAGGTCATTGCTAAAGAAGCTGGCTGTTAACAGAGTGCTGTATCCAAGCATATTTATGGAAAGTTGAGTGGAAAGAAAAAGTGTGGTAGGAAGAGGTGCACAAGCAACCGGGATAACCGCAGCCTTGAAAAGATTGTTAAGGAAAGGACATTCAAACATTTGGGGAAGATTCACAAGGAGTGGACTGCTGCTGGAGTCATTGCTTCAAGAGCCACCACACACAGACGTATCCAGGACATGGGCTACAAGTGTCACATTCCTTGTGTCGAGCCACTCATCACCAATAGACAACGCCAGAAGCATCTTACCTGGGCCAAGGAGAAAAACACCTGGACTGTTGCTCAGTGGTCCAAGGTGTTGTTTTCCGATGAAAGTAAATTTTGCATTTAATTTGGAAATCAATGTCCCAGAGTCTGGAGGAAGAGTGGAGAGGCCACAATCCAAGCTGCTTGAGGTCTCGTGTGAAGTTTCCACAATCGGTGATGGTTTGGGGAGCCATGTCATCTGCTGGTGTAGGTCCACTGTGTTTTATCAAGACCAAAGTCAGCGCAGCCGTCTACCAGGACATTGTAGAGCACTTCATGCTTCCCTCTGCCGACAAGCTTTCTGGAGATGGAAATGTCATTTTCCAGCAGGACTTGGCACCTGTCCACACGGCCAAAAGTACCAATACCTGGTTTACACAACAGTATCACTGTGCTTGATTGGCAGCAAACTCACCTGACCTTAACCCCATAGAGAATCTATTATAGAGAATCTATGGGGTATTGTCAAGAGAAAGATGAGAGACACCAGACCCAACAATGCAGACGAGCTGAAGGCTTCTATCAAAGCCACCTGGGCTTCCATAACCCCTCAGCAGTGTCACAGGCTGATCGCCTCCATGCCACATTGCCGCATTGATGCAGTAATTGATGCAAAAGGAGCCTGGCTAAGTATTGAGGGCATTTACTGAACATACATTTCAGTAGGACAACATTTCAGATTTTAAAAACATTTTTCAAGCTGGTGTTATAAAGTATTCTAATTTACTGAGATAATAGCATTAACAGAAATAAACACTTGAAATAGATCACTCTGTCTGTAATGACTCTATATAATATGAGTTTTACTATTTGTATTGAAGAACTGAAATAAATTAACTTTTTGATGATATTCTAATTTTGTGAGAAGCACCTATAGTATGCTATATGCCCAATTTTAACAAATGTACTGCAATTTTTCCTGAATGTGTTCAGAAATGTACTGATGTGTAAGCAGACAAATGCAGAGACTTAGGCTATGTGCCCACGATGCACAAAAGCTCCGGATTTTTCCTGAGCGTTTCTGCATCTCCCTGGCAGAAAAAACGCATGCGGATTGTACACGTGGATTGTACATGCGGATTGTACATGCGGATTGTATATGCGGATTGTACATGCGGATTGTACATGCAGATTGTACATGCGGATTGTACATGCGGATTGTATATGCGGATTGTATATGCGGATTGTACATGCGGATTGTACATGCGGATTGTACATGCGGATTGTATATGCGTTTTTCCTGCCAGGGACATGCAGAAGTGAAGCGTTCTTCACATGCATTTCCACATGCGGGTTGACAAGCGCTTTACAAGCGATTTTAGCATCACTTGGAAAGTGCTTGTCAATTTGGTCACACTATAGAAATCCATGAAAACGGCATGGATTTATATAGTGTGACCCCAAAGACTGGTTAAAAATAAAAAAATCTACTGTATAATTGTCTTTTCCCATCTGTCTGTCTGTCTGTTTGTCCGTCTGTCCTGGAAATCCCGCGTCGCTCATTGGTCCGGCAGCGGCCAATCAGCGCCGTGGGATTTCTGAAAAAAGATGGCGGCCGTTAGCGGCTCATCTGCGGGACGGAGCTCAGCGGCGATGCAGCCGGGAGATGAGCGCCGCGAGGCGCTCATCTCCCGGCCGGTACCAGCAGAAGGACATCGACCGCCGGACCCATCTGCGGGACGGAGATACAGCCGGGAGCCAAAATAGTGTAGCCAAGATCGGTGATTGGTCGCGGCCGATATTTAAATTTGGCGCCCAAATCGGTGATTGGTCGCGGGCAGCGTCCGCGACCAATCAGTACAGTAGTGTTTAACTTTTGCGGCAAGATCAGTGATTGGTCGCGGGCCAAGACCGCGACCAATCACCGATTTGTGCGGCACATTTAAATAGCGGCCGCGACCAATTGGATGTCAGCGCCGCTCCCCGGTCCTCCCTTCACCCCCTAGCCGCATGGATGTCAGCGCCGCTCCCCGGTCCTCCCTTCACACCCTAGCCGCTGATGTCCCCACAGTATCTGCATGGTGTTACAAAGGTCCGGACATTTGTGTTAAAAATCGCTGATTGGTCGCCGACGCTATTTAAATGTGGCGCCAAAATCGGTGATTGGTCGCGCCCAGCGTCGGCGACCAATCAGCGATTTTTAACACAATTGTCCGGACCTTTGTAACACCATGCGGATACTGTGGGGACATCAGCGGCTAGGGTGTGAAGGGAGGACCGGGGAGCGGCGCTGACATCCAATTGGTCGCAGCCGCTATTTAAATGTGCCGCACAAATCGGTGATTGGTCGCGGTCTTGGCCCGCGACCAATCACTGATCTTGCCGCAAAAGTTAAACACTACTGTGCTGATTGGTCGCGGACGCTGCCCGCGACCAATCACCGATTTGGGCGCCAAATTTAAATATCGGCCGCGACCAATCACCGATCTTGGCTCCACATTTAAACACCGCTGTACTGATTGGTCGCGGACGCTATTTAAATGTGGCGCCAAAATCGGTGATTGATCGCGCCAAGCGTCGGCGACCAATCAGCACAGCGGTGTTTAAATGTGGAGCCAAGATCGGTGATTGGTCGCGGCCGATATTTAAATTTGGCGCCCAAATCGGTGATTGGTCGCGGGCAGCGCCCGCGACCAATCACCGATTTTTAACACAAATGTCCGGACCTTTGTAACACCATGCGGATACTGTGGGGACATCAGCGGCTAGGGTGTCAAGGGAGGACCGGGGAGCGGCGCTGCGGGTCCGGATACTTCTGCTGCGAGCAGTCGCTCATCTCCCGGCTTCTCGCAGCGGAAGTAGCCGCACAGGCAGCGGCGCTCCCCGGTCCTCACTAATACGATTCCGCTCCCCGGTCCTCACCAATACGATTCGCTGATTGGTCTCGCTCTCCACACGCGACCAATCAGTGATCTTGGCGCTAAAGTTAAACACCGCTCTGCTGATTGGTCGCGGCCGCTGCCCGTGACCAATCACCGATTTGGGCGCCACATTTAAATAGCGGCCGCGACCAATCACCGATCTTGCCGCCACATTTAAACACTGCTGTGCTGATTGGTCGCGGACGCCAGACGAGACCAATCAGCGATTTTGGCGCCAAATTTAAACCCGCTCCGCTAGTTGGTCGCGGATGCCGGCCGCGACTAATCAGCATTACTGGCGCCAAATTTAAACACCGCTCTGCTGATTGATCGCGGTCGCTGGCCGGGATCAATCAGCAGTATTGGCGCCAAATTTAAACACCGCTCTGCTGATTAGTCGCGGTCGCCGTCCGCGACCAATCAGCAATATTGGCGCAAAATTTAAACACCGCTCTGCTGATTGGTCGCGGTCGCCGTCCGCGACCAATCAGCAGTATTGGCGCCAAATTTAAACCCCGCTATGCTGATTGGTCGCGGTTGCCGGCCGCGACCAATCAGCAGTATTGGCGCCAAATTTAAACACCGCTCTGCTGATTGGTCGCGGTGGCCAGCCGCGACCAATCAGCGATTTTGGCGCCAAATTTAAACACCGCTCTGCTGATTGGTCGCGGGCGGCGATTGCGACCAATCAGCATTATTGGCGCCAAATTTAAACCCCGCTCTGCTGATTGGTCGAGACAGCCGGCCGCCACCAATCAGCAATTTTGGCGCCAAACTTAAACCCCGCTCTGCTGATTGGTCGCGGTTGCCGGCCGCGACTAATCAGTATTGTTGGCGCCAAATTGCCGGCCGCGACTAATCAGCATTATTGCCGCCAAATTTAAACACCGCTCTGCTGAATGGTCGTGGCCGTGACCAGTCACCACTATTGGCGCCAAATTTAAACACCGCTTTGCTGATTGGTCGCGACCGGCGGCTGCAACCAATCAGCATTATTGGCGCAAAATTTAAACCCCGCTCTGCTGATTGGTCACGTTCGCTGGCCGCGACCAATCAGCATTATTGGCGCAAAATTTAAACCCCGCCCTGCTGATTAGTCGCGACTGCCGGCCGTGACCAATCAGCGATATAGCCGCCAAATTTCAACACCGCTTTGCTGATTGGTCGCGGTTGTTGGCCGCGACCAATCAGCGATTTTGGCGCCAAATTTAAACACCGCTCTGCTGATTGCGCCCGGTCTGCCGCATACATATTCTAGAATACCCGATGCGTTAGAATCAGGCCACCATCTATAAATCTCTACTTAACTTCCGATGGCCCCCGCAGTCTTGCTTCGCTCCGTCCTGGCTTCCGGCAGATCGCGGTACACTGAAGGACCTGCTGTCACATGACTATGACGTCAGCGCAGGTCCTTCAGTCCATCGCGAGCTGCCGGCATGGGAGGACGAGCGCAGCGGGGGCTGTCAGAAGGTAAATATAACATTTATTTTATATTTTATTCTTTTTTTTGAAAGGTTCTATGGTACCCGGGTCCGGAGGAGAGTCTCCCATCCTCCACACGCGGGTACCATCCGCACATTGAACGCATGTATTCCGCATGTGCTTATCTAGTGAAGCGGAATCCATTTGTTCCAATGCAAGTCAATGGCGGCGAAAAAGCAGCGCTTACGCGAAATAATTGGTAGTGCTGCGTTTTTTTCCGCAATGATAATCCGCAGTGGAAATTTCCGCAGCATGTGCACAGCACATGCGGACTATCATTGGGGAACATGGCAGACCTTCTAACATGCGTTTTTAAGCGTTTCTGCAGCGTTTTTGCCATGCCGAAACGCTTAAAAAACGCATTGTGGGCACACAGCCTTAGGCCATGTGCCCACGTAGCGTTTTTGTAGCATTTTTGCGGCATTTTTACGGCCGCGAAAACGTTTGTAGAACAGTCTGCCATGCAAAGCCATGTGAATTCGGATGTGCTGTGCACATGATGCGCTAATTTGCGCGCCGAATTCGCATTACTTTGCAAAACGCAGCATGACCATTTCTACTGCGATTACGCTGAAGCTTATTCGCGATGCGTGTGGTATCTGGGAGGAAGACGAGACTACAACTCCTCTTCATCCCGGCTACCACGCGGTGAAAAAAAGAAATAAAAAAGTTAAAAACAAACAAAACCTGTATATTCACCTCTCCGGCGGCCCCCGGTCTGCTCTCCGGTCTCCTCCGGTCTGCTGTCTGTACTGTCAGGACCTGCGGTGACGTCATTTAGTCAGGTGATGGTCGCATGACCGCTGACGTCGGCATCAGGTGATGGTCGCGTGACCATCAGCTGACTAAATGACGTCACCGCAGGTCCTGACCGTACACTGCGGGGCGCTGAAGAGAGAAGACGCGGTCGGGAGCAGACCGGAGGAGACCGGAGAGCAGACCGGGGGCCGCCGGAGAGGTGAATATACCGTTGTTTTTTTTTATTTATTAACGTTTTCTTTTTTTTACTATAGATGCTGCATTTAAAGCATCTAAGTTGTTCACACATTATAGATCCATGTCGGTTGCATGGATTTATATTGTGTGATCAACTTGTCAAGCACTTTTCCAAGTGATGCTCAAAATTGCTTGGAAAAGTGCTTGAAAAAACGCATGTGAAAACGATTCTCTCTGGCAGAAAAAACGCATGTAAATCTGCATCAAATCTGCTAGGTGTGCACACAGCCTTATAGCTGGTTTTGCTCTGAGCTGAGATGTCCGGGCTGAATAATGCTCTGGGAGCAGAACCCATCAGCAGAATCTGTCTGTTTCCTGCCTTGTAGCAGTGGATCCCGGCTATTTAGCTCACAGAGCATTGTCTACACAAGATACAATTGTATCCAATTTTCAGCTGGGAACAGGACTATGGACAAGTTTTGCAGCAACTGCATTTGTGATAGGAAATGTTGATCAATCTAGATTTTCTTCAGTGTTCTTATTCATTGCAGAAAATCTTAAAAAAGCCGAGGAATGTGGGCAACATGGTGGGTCAGTGATTAACGCTGTGGGGCTGGGTTCATATAATAGCAAGGACAACATCTGCAAGGAGTTTGTATGTTCTCCCCGTGTTTGTGTGGGTTTCCTCCGGGTTCTCCGGTTTCCTCCCACACTCCAAAGACATACTGATAGGGAATTCATATTGTGAGCCCCAATGGGGACAGTGATGATAATGTCTGTAAGGTGCTACAAAATCTAACGGCGCTATATAAGAGAGTAAAATAAATATATAACTAAATAAAATGAATGTATTAAAAGGCTAAGATTGCAAAGAGCTTGTAAAAACAAGAAACTTTGCAATTTCCTTCTTATTCAAAATCTTCTCTGTTCTCAAGAAGGAAAAGATTTTTAATTCTGCAGTGTACAGCTCATTGCTATGGTTACTGACCACCTGAGAAGTGGCCGGTCTCCTTGGCAAGAAGCGCTCACTTGCAGACTGGTGGACTTCAGCGCCCCTGTGCCTGTCCCATTCTGCAGAGGCAAAGCTGCCTCTGCCCGCAGAATGCAAGAGGGCACAATTCAGACAAGCGGCTCAGCCAAGCCACCGGCCAGAACTGTAAATCTTCAGCTTCTGATGAGAGGAACACAAGACCACCCCTTTAATAAAGGAGTAGAGCAGAACTCATACAGTGATTAGTGGGGGTCTGACACCTGAAATCCCCAGACATCAGCTACTTCTGCAAGATGATGTACACAGTGTTAAGAGCTGGAATAGCACAGCTCCGCACACTGTGCAATGGCTGGTTTCAGGTACTACAGCTCAGATCACAATCATTTCAATAGGAGCTGCAGTACCAAGATCGGCCACTACACAGTGTACAGCGCTGTGCTGTTTGGGCTCTCTACGCTGAGTATTTCCAGCTGCTGTCTTATTGGTGAGGGGGCCGTGTGTTGGAACCTCACTGATCTGATATTGATGACCAGGGTCGGACTGCGGTGTCTGGGGCCCACAGGGGAAATTAACTCTAGGGGCCCACCTACAGCAAGATGCAAATATCTGTTATCCGCTCTCGCTGTTATAGTGGAGCATTGACTGGCGGCTCCTGCACATCTACTGGGCGACACTCTAACTGGGATGGACATGTTTGCATTAAAGAGCTTCTTTGGTTAAAACTAGTGTTGAGCGAGTATGTTCTGTTAACCCTTTCGGCGAGTATGCTCGGGCCGAGCTCCGAGTATTTATAGCTGCTCGGTGATATGGTTGAATCGCTCCCGTGTGCATGATTTGCGACTGACGGTTTTAATACATGTGAGGAATGTGTAAGAAATAGACATTCCTCACATGTATTAACCCCTTAAGCCGCGGAACATTTTCCGTTTTTGCATTTTCGCTTTTTGCTCCACTTGTTCCCAGAGCCATAGCGTTTTTATTTTTTGGTCAATATGGCCATGTTAGGGCTTATTTTTTGCGGGACGAGTTGTACTTTTCAACGCCATTACTAGTTTTACCATGCCGTGTACGGGAAAACGGGAAAAAAATTCCAAGCGCCGTGAAATTGCAAAAAAAGTGCAATACCACTGAGGTTTTTTTTAATTTTTTTTTACCACGTTCACTGAATGCTAAAACTGACCTGCCATTATTATTCTCCAGGTCATTACGAGTTCAAAGACACCAAACATGTATAGGTTCTTTTTTATTTAAGTGATGAAAAAAAAATCCAAAGTTTGGTAAAAAAAAAAAAAAAATGGTGCCATTTTCCGAGACCCGTAGCGTCTCCATTTTTCGGGATCTGGGGCAGGGTGAGGGCTTATTTTTTGTGAACCGAGCTGAAGTTTTTATAGATGCTATTTTGGGGTAGATCCGATGTTTTGATCGTCCGTTATTGCATTTTATTGCAATTTTACGGTGACCAAAAAACGTAATTCTGGCGTTTAGAATTTTTTTCTCATTACGCCATTTACCGATCGCATTAATTCTATTTTTATATTGATAGATCAGGCGATTCTGAACGCGGCAATACCAAATATGTGTATGTGGGGTTTATTTTATGATTTTATTTTGAATGGGGCGAAAGGGGGGTGATTTAAACTTTTAAATTTTTTTATTTTTTTTCATATTTTTTAAAACTTTTTTTTTCACTTTTTGCTTGCTTCTGTACTCTACATAGGAGACTTGAAGCAGCAACTGTCTGATCACCTCTGCTACATACAGGGAACCAGCAGATCCCCTGTATGCAGCAGAAATGGTCCTGTCCTATGAGCACCGACCACTAGATGGCGCTCATAGCAATTCCACCTGCGCCTGTTGCGGGCACATGTCAGCTGTAAGAATCAGCTGACATGTGCTTGGTTCAGTGCGGGCTCAGCGCCGGAGCCCTCACTGAACCGGAGGATAACGACATGCGCGTACTAATACGTGACATGTCGTTAAGGGGTTAAAGCTGTCAAACAGTTGCAAATCATGCACACGGGAGCGATTCAACCATATCACCGAGCAGCTGTAAATACTCGGAGCTCGGGCCGAGCATACTCGGACAGAACATACTCGCTCAACACTAGTTAAAACAAGTTATCACCGATCCATGGGCTCTACAGGATAGGTGATCACTTATTGAGCATTTGTGTCCGAACATTGGAAAACGCACCTATCGGAAGAATGGGGAAGTTTTATCCCTGACAGAACACTTATCCCTATTTTAAAATGCTGCGGCAGGTGGGACGTCTGACCGCAGCTCTATTCATTCTCTTAGAGACTTGCAAAAAAGAGCAGCGCTCACAGCCACTGAGAGAATGAATGGATCAGTGGTCGCATCTCACATGCCGCTCCAGTCTAATGGGGAGAAAAGCTCCACATTCTGCCGGTGTGTGCAAGCAGTCAGACCCCCACCAATCAATATTATCACTGATCCTGTGGAGAGGTGATTACTTGTTTTCACCGGAGAACCCCTGTAAGTGCATCTCTGCCGCTCTGGTCCAAGTATTTAATCGCTAAGGCCACGGCCCTACTATCAGTATTCGGTCAGTATCCAGTCAGTATTTTTTCTCAGGAGTGGGAGCCAAAACAGGTGATGAACAATCAGAGAAAAGGTATAATAGAAACAAGTCACCAATTCTGCATTAATCAACCATTCCTGGTTTCGGCACCCACTCCTGAGAAAAATACTGACCAAATACTGATGGTGGGGCTGTGGCCTAATGGAAAAAAATCTTTTCCTAGTTAAGATCAGCGAGAACAAAATGACCGCCATACACAGCACAGTCCACTATATCAACACCAATAATACCACATACAAAAGGGACAAATATCGCCACACCTTGACTAGATCACATATTACCACTACATAGTGACTGAATAATACCACATACAAGGAACAAATATGGCCAAACTATGACCAGACCATATATTACCACCCCAAGGTGACCAAATACTACAGTACTGATCATGAATACAAAACCACAAAACTAACAACACTGTTATTACCACCAGCGACATTATACACAGGAGCTCTGTATATAGTGCCAGTGTACAGGTAACATAGTGATCACCAGTGACATTATAGACAGGAGCTCTGTATATAGTGTATAGGTAATACAGTGATCACCAGTGACATACACAGGAGCTCTGTATATACTATATACACACGTGGTCAAAATTGTTGGTACCCCTCGTTTAATGAAAGAAAAACCCACAATGGTCACAGAAAAAACTTGAATCTGACAAAAGTAATAATAAATTAAAAATCGATGAAAATGAACAAATGAAAGACAGACATTGCTTTTCAACCCTGCTTCCACAGAATTTAAAAAAAATTAAACTCTTGAAATAGGTCTGGACAGAAATGATGGTACCCCTGAAAATAATGTGACAAAAGGGACATGTTAAATCAAGTTGTGTCCACTAATTAGCATCACAGGTGTCTACAATCTTGTAATCAGTCAGTGGGCCTGTATATAGGGCTACAGATACTCACTGTGCTGTTTGGTGACATGGTGTGTACCACACTCAACATGGACCAAAGGAAGCAAAGGAAAGAGTTGTCTCAGGAGATTAGAAAGAAAATTATAGACAAGCATGTTAAAGGTAAAGGTTATAAGACCATCTCCAAGCAGCTTGATGTTCCTGTAACTACAGTTGCACATATTATTCAGAAATTTAAGATCCATGGGACTGTAGCCAACCTCCCTGGACGTGGCCGCAGGAGGAAAATTGATAACAAATCAAAGAGACAAATAATATGAATGGTAACAAAAGAGCCCAGGAAAACTTCTAAAGAGATTAAAGGTGAACTTCAAGCTCAAGGAACATCAGTGTCAGATCGCACCATCCGTCGTTGTTTGATCTAAAGTGGACTTCATGGGAGACGACCAAGGAGTACACCATTGTTGAAAAAAAATCATAAAAAAGCCAGACTGGAATTTGCCAAACTACATGTTCACAAGTCACAAAGCTTTTAGGAGAATGCCCTATGGACAGATGAGACAAAAATGGAAATTTTTGGCAAGGCACATCAGATCTATGTTCACAGATGGAAAAATGAAGCATATCAAGATAAGAACACTGTCCCTACTGTGAAACATGGAGGAGTCTCTTTTATGTTTTGGGGCTGGTCTGCCGCATCTGGCACAGGGTGTCTTGAATCTGTGCAGGGTACAATGAAATCTCAAGACTATCAAGGGATTCTAGAGAGAAATGTGCTGCTCAGTGTCAGAAAGCGTGGTCTCAGTCGCAGGTCATGGGTCTTGCAACAGTATTATGACCCAAAACACACAGCTAAAAACACCCAACAATGGCTAAGAGGAAAACATTGGACTATTCTGAAGTGGCTTCTATGAGCCCTGACCTAAATCCTATTGAGCATCTTTGGAAAGAGCTGAAACATGACGTCTGGAAAAGGCAACCTTCAACCATGAGACAACTGGAGCAGTTTGCTCATGAGGAGTGGCCAAAATACCTGTGGAGAGGTGCAGAAGTCTCATTGACAGTTACAGGAGTCGTTTGATTGCAGTGATTGCCTCAAAAGGTTGTTCAGCAAAATATAAAGTTAAGAAGAACCATCATTTCTGTCCAGGCCTGTTTCATCAGTTTATTTTATTTTTTTTATTCTGTGGAAGCAGAAAAGCAATGTCTGACTTTCATTTGTTCATTTTCATAGATTTTTAATTTATTATTACTTTTGTCAGATTCAAGTTATTTCTGTGACCATTGTGGGTTTTTCTTTCATTAAACGAGGGGTACCAACAGTTTTGACCACGTGTGTAGTGTAAGTGTACATGTGTGTCACCCTGGCCTGGATGCCACAAGTGTAATTAAAGCTGTGTCTGAGAGCAGGGGGGAGGTTCTCTAGTCAGGGGAACATTAGCATGCAATGCCTCCTGTCTCAGGCCAGTAGGGGGAGCAGGCTGCCCCTATAAAAGCTGGTGCTGAGGTCAGGGTTAGAGAGAACCCAGATGACCTGTCTCAGGACTGAGACGTGTCTCAGCAGAGCAGGGACAGACAGTTGCACTGCACCTAAGAGGAAGTGTGGCAGGAGGAGAGCCACAAGCCAGAGACAAGAGGCGAAGAGAGCCTGTCTTGGCAGATAACAGACTTAATCTACCAGACTTTGGTGTCTGAGGCTGGAAGGATTCCACATCCCCCAGCAGAGAACCAGTCCGCAAGGGACTGTATATTCCTTGGCCTAAGAAGCCTGGAGGCCCTGCCACAACAGAAGGGACCAGTAAAGCCATACAAGGCTGGGAGCAGAAAGGAACCCACATCGCAGGCCATACAGGCGAGAAAACACGGAAAGCTCGGAAACGTGGGCTGTTACCCTATCAGGAGGAGATAGCCAGAAGGAGCGCAGAAAGCACGGTAGGCCTACACCCTCACCCTGACCAGGGCCAATTTCCCCGTTGCTCTCAGACATCCAGGTCCCCTCCTAGCCGGGACTGTTTGTGGGTCAGTTTACCTGTTTAGTAAAGACCCTGGACTGCAACCTGTTGTCTGTGTGCTCCTTGCTCCTCCAGCACTATCAGCACTGGGACTCCCACTACCATCACTCCCAACATCCATTATACTGCCCTGGGGCCGCACTCTTCCCGTGGAGAGTCACACTACCCTAGATGCACACCTCATCAGCCCCAGCGGTCTGCATGCAGCGGCGGTTCCTAATAACCGCAATCCACGGGTGGCGTAGTCGGACATTATCAGCAGAACATAGCAGACTACCATTGGCCTGACCACCCTGAGCCACGGAACCGGGTCGCCACTACTACCCCCATCGTCTCCCTATTGCCCGGATCCGAGTGCCCCACGGCCCAGGGGGCGAGTCAGCTTTGGCGTAGTCGGCAGGATTTCGTGCCCGCAACCACCGGGTACTGCGTGCCTGAAAAAGACTTTTGTAACTTACCTGTGGCAAAGTTTCCCGCCGTCCGGAGTCGTTTCCCGCCATCCGGAGCCGATTCCCGCCATCGGACGCCATCTTGGACCGTTTCCCGCCGTCTTCTGCCGCCTTCCCACCATCCGCAGCTGCTTCTCGCCATCGGACGCCATCTTCAGGACGCCGCGCGGGAAGAAGATGGGCGTGGACGTCAAAACCGCGCGAGATCCGAAGCTCCGCCCCACGCACCGACGCTGCGCAAGGTCCTGGAAGGGAGAGAGAGCGACGCTGACGTCATCAGGACGCGACGCCAGGTCCTCGTCCATAGCAGCAGCAGCGGAGCCGCGGCCTACAGAAGAGGATCGTCGGAAGGTAGGCCACGCGTAACTAGGGGGGGAGGAAGATGACGGACACAGAGGCGCCCACTACCACCAACGCAGCTGCAGCAGCGGTGATGCCCTTTTCCTTGCCCTACATCCCTGGAGCGGCCTGGCTGCCCAAATACTCAGGGGAGCCCCATGCCCTAACTGACTTCAAGGAAAGGCTATACAGTTTGTTCCACGTTTACCCCCTGACAGAGGAACAGAAGGTCAGCATATTAACAGGGCAGTTAAC
This sequence comes from Phyllobates terribilis, assembly GCF_046119375.1. Lineage (NCBI taxonomy): Eukaryota > Metazoa > Chordata > Amphibia > Anura > Dendrobatidae > Phyllobates > Phyllobates terribilis. The sequence continues at coordinate 11,986,063 of NW_027362798.1, read as the reverse complement.
TGGCGCAGCCCAGCGGGAGGTAAATTCATGGCCCACTGAGGAGAAAAGGACTGTGAAGGGTATTCTGGCCCGGCTGCGGGGTACCTTTGACACACGTACCTCCGCTGAGATTAAAATGAGGTTCTATGGATGTAAGCAGCGGGCACAGGACAGCATCAGAGACTATGCCCTAAATCTGCAGGAAGCCTTGAGGGCTATTCAACAAACTGACCCTGGCAGTGTGCAGGAAACGGATAAGCTGCTAACAGAACAATTCATAGAAGGTCTGCTGTCTAGCGCCCACAGGGCCCAACTGCGCCTCATGTTCTTTCAGAACCCCGACCTGACCTTTGCCCAATTTAAGGACAGGGCCATAAGGGTGCTCCGTGAATCTGCAACCAGTAGCGCTATAAACCCCCGGCGCCCTGCTATCACTTACCACCAGGAGGCGGCGCCCTCCTCTATGGACTCCGTGGAGGCTGATGCACAGGCCCTGAACCAAGCCCCGTCGAAAGATCTGCACCACCAAGTCCAGGAGCTGACCAGGAGCGTCGCGGCGTTGACCAGGACCGTCCAGGCGTTGCAAGTGGACCCGTCAAGACCCATCGAGCTAGCTTCAAGTCCGGAGAATGTCCCATGGCGTCGACAGAGGAGGATCCCGTCGTTCCGAGGGAGGCCCACAGACCGCTACGCAGAGGATGGACAGCCCATTTGCCGTCGATGCAACCAGCCCGGACACATTTCCAGGTACTGTAATTTAAACGGGTCCAACCTGGGGCAGAGGGCCAACCCCCAGGCATAAGATCACCAGGCCCTTACAATTGGCGTAATAAGTACGTTGGGGGGCGCCCGGTTTTACCCGTGGTGCTGGACGGTATCCCCATGAGCGCCTTGCTGGATACTGGGTCACAAGTAACCACTATCCCTTATGTACTTTTTAAGCAGTATTGGACTGATGCTGATATCACACGGTATCCAGACGGTAACTTGAGCATCATCGCCAGTAAAGTTGAACTACCGGCACAGGGAGTGATTATTGTGGACATTGACCGTCATGAAAGTCACCCTAAAATAACTGTGGGTACTAACGTGATTGAAAATTGTCTTTCAGAGGTAATTGTAATCTTACAACAGGTGGCGGTGAATGCTAGTTCCAGCCAACAGAGAATCCTCAACAAGGAGATAAAGGCCCTGATGAGACGGCAGCAGGTAGAACTGTCTGGTGGTGAGATCGGTAGCGTAAGACTGAGTGACCCATTCCCCATTTCCATGCCTCCCAAAAGTGAAATGATGATCTGGTGTCGGACTGCAATCGGGTTGAGAGGTAGAGACTACCAAGACATGGTAGAACCCGTGTACTCAGACAGCAGGCCCACCATTTTGACAGCCCGGGGGGTGGTTGATGTCCGTCATGGGAGGGTGCCCGTCCGCATCCTCAACATTGGGGAGAGGGAGGTACACTTACCCAGGTACGCTACACTTGCCAAGCTGTTTGTGGTCGAACACAAAGCTATCAGGGCCGTGGAACCTTTGCCTCCATCTCCACAGGCGGAGAGTAATGGCTCCCAGAAACAAAAGGAGGACTGGTGCCAGAAACTCCACGTGGGTGCTGACTCCACTCCCCTGCACCAAAAACAAGGAGTCTACTGGGTGGTACAGGAGTACGAGAGAGTCTTTAGTAAGCACCCGCTAGACTTCGGCAGAGTAAAGGGGATAGAACACCACATCCCCACAGGGAGCCACCCACCGATAAAAGAGAGGCACAGACCTGTACCCCCTGCACATTATCAGAACGCAAGGGGCATGCTAAGAGAGATGAAAGAAGCTGGGGTTATTAGAGACAGCTGTAGCCCCTGGGCAGCCCCCTTGGTTCTGGTCAAAAAGAAAGACGGCACCATGAGAATGTGCGTCGACTATAGACAAATCAACCGTATCACTCACAAAGACGCATATCCGCTGCCTAGAATAGAGGAGTCTTTAGCCGCGCTAAAATCAGCTAACTTCTTTTCTACTTTGGACCTTACTAGCGGGTACTGGCAGGTTCCTGTGGCAGAGGCTGACAAGGAGAAGACCGCCTTCACCACCCCGATGGGACTGAGCGAATTCAACTGCATGCCTTTCGGGCTCTGCAACGCACCAGGGACCTTCCAGCGGCTGATGGAATGCTGTCTAGGGCACCGAAACTTCGAGACGGTCCTCCTTTACCTGGACGACGTGATCGTCTATTCGAAGACCTACGAGGACCATCTGAAGCACCTGGCCGAGGTGTTCGAAGCCCTGGCAGGCTATGGCCTGAAGGTGAAACCATCGAAGTGTCACCTGCTGAAACCAAAGGTCCAGTACCTAGGGCACGTGGTAAGCGCGGAAGGAGTGGCCCCCGACCCTGACAAGGTCACGGCAATCAAGAGCTGGCCAAGCCCCTCGAACATCAAAGAGGTGAGACAGTTTCTCGGGTTGGTAGGCTACTACCGAAGATTCATCCCCGGGTTCACCAAGATGGCAGCTCCTATGCAGGACCTCCTGATCGGACAGTCTAAGTCCAGGAGGCAAAAGCCGCCCTTCAAGTGGGATAAACCGGAAGAGGAGTCCTTCCGCCAGCTAAAGATGGCCCTCACAGGGGATGAGATCCTGGCCTACCCTGATTATGGCCAGCCTTTCATTCTCCACACAGATGCCAGTAATGTGGGACTGGGAGCCGTATTGTCCCAAAACCAACAGGGCAGATAACAGGTGATCGCATACGCCAGCCGGAAGCTGAGGCCCACCGAAAGGAACCCGGAGAATTACAGCTCCTTCAAGCTAGAATTCTTGGCGGTGGTGTGGGCCGTGACGGAACGCTTCAAGCATTACCTGGCCTCCGCAAAGTTCACCGTGTACACGGACAACAACCCGTTGACACACCTGGACAATGCAAGACTGGGTGCCCTGGAACAGCGGTGGATGGCCCGTCTCTCCAACTATGACTTCGTGATCAAGTACCGGGCAGGCAAAACCAACGCCAACGCGGACGCCCTATCAAGGATGCCTCACTTACCTGAAGGTGACGAAGACCCAGAAGAGCTGGAGGAGGTAGAACTCCCCGCGTTTCACCGGTATGGAGCCGCTCAACACTCTCACCGCGTGAAGGAGGAGGATCTAACAACTGTGATGATGAATCCCCTACCTCACCACAGCTGGGCCGAGACCCAAGATAGTGACCCTGCAGTCCGCCTGGTGAAAGATCTGCTGACCCGGGAAGACGCCCGCTTATATCCAGATGCCCCAGAGGAAGCCAAGCAGCTATGGAAGGAGAAGAGCAAGCTGTTCCTCTACGAAGGCAAGTTGTGCAGAAGGATTGTCAACCACCGGACGCACGAGCTGACCTGGCAAGTCGTGGTCCCAAGGAGGGATGCAGCTATGGTCCTGGGGGCTTACCATGACAGAGCGGGACACTTCGGTTGGAAGAAACTGGAGTTCCTACTAAGAGGAAGATTCTTTTGGGTCGGCATGAGAGGAGCTGTAGAAAAATGGTGCAGAGACTGTGGCCCTTGTCACCTAAGGAGGAAGGACCGTGCCAGCCAGAAGACACCCTTGAGGCCCATCGTCACCACGCAGCCTCTTGAGCTGGTAGCTCTGGACCACGTCAAATTGGCTCCCAGCCAGTCAGGATACATCTATGCCCTGACAATCGTGGACCACTATTCCCGTTTTCTAGTGGTGGTCCCGGTAAAGGACTTGACAGCCCAAACAGCGGCCAGAGCCTTCCAGCAATATTTCTGCCGTCCACACGGGTATCCGGAACAGGTCCTGACAGACCAGGGTCCAGCGTTCGAGGCTGAAATCTTCCAGGAGTTCTGCAACCTCTATGGCTGTAAGAAGATTCGTACAACGCCTTACCACCCCCAAACCAACGGGATGTGTGAGAAGATGAACAATATAGTCATTGATCTCCTGAAGACGTTGCCCCTGGAGGAACGCAGCCTGTGGCCAGAAAAACTGCCGGACCTGATAGACCTATACAACAATATCCCGGTGAATGCTACAAACTGCACCCCGGCTTACCTGATGCGAGCTAGACCAGGAAAGCTGCCCGTAGACCTGGAGATGGGAGTCCTAATACCTGAGGACACCTCCCCGGATGCGGACTGGGATACGGAAAGGCAACTGCAGTACAAGAAGGTACAGGAGAGTGTGGAGAAGAGCCTGGCCCAGGTGAGAGAGAAGCAAGAAAGACTCTTCAATCAACACGCCCCTGCTAGTCCCCTAGAACCTGGTGAGCAAGTCCTAAAGCGAAAAAGAAGGCTACATAAGTTGGACGACCAGTGGGAAAGGGAACCCTACACCGTACTGCAGTCTGACCACGACAACCCAAAGGTGTGCGTAATCACCAATGACGGAGGAGAAACCACTAGTGTCGTCTCCAGAGACCATCTCAAAAGGTGCCCTGAGCAACTCCGTAGTGCAGAAGAGGATCAGAGTGACCTTGAACCCGCAGAGGACAAAGAAGAAATGATCAGCACCGTTCTCGGAGAGTTCCCTCAGTCCTGGACTCGCATAAATGATGCCATAGTGGTACCTGTCCTGCATTTCCTGCAACCGGCACAGCAACAACCAACACCAGAGCCGGAAGGTGAAGAGGAGCAAGCAGTTCCAGAGGCAGAAGAGCCTGTACCAGCAGCCCAGGAGAGTCAACCCTCTGCTGACAGTGAGCCTGCCATGCCTGCGGTAAGCCAAAGGACCCGCAGACAGCTGCCTGCCCTACCTGTACACCCAGCTGGTAGCTGCACCCCTAACGCTAGTGGGGAAAGCCAAGTCAGTCCACCACCAGACAGTGGGCTACGTAGGTCAACCAGGAGCACAAAGGGACAGATACCCGCTCGCTGGAGAATATAGAGTGTACTAAAATTGTAAATAACCCTGTTGCCAAATGTTGAATTGTTTGCAAAGTTACATGCATGTTTGGTAATACTCTGTTTCAGTTTCTTGCAGCTACCGTAAGGACTCACAGGTTATGGACTTTTTATAACCGGGACCTTGTTTGGACTGCGTTCAGAGCCTAACCCAGGAATGAACTAAGACTGTGAAGGACTTGGGGTAGGACAGACCCCCACCTGGTTAAGGCTCCCCGTTGTGCTGGTGATATGGACACCCGGTCACAGGCCACACTGTGACCTTAAGAACTCAATTTGTGCGTCGTCTGTCTATTAATGTTTTATTGTTATGCATATTGTCTTTGTTTACTGTTTAGTCCCGGAGTACTAAATTTCACTAGGGGGGAATGTGTCACCCTGGCCTGGATGCCACAAGTGTAATTAAAGCTGTGTCTGAGAGCAGGGGGGAGGTTCTCTAGTCAGGGGAACATTAGCATGCAATGCCTCCTGTCTCAGGCCAGTAGGGGGAGCAGGCTGCCCCTATAAAAGCTGGTGCTGAGGTCAGGGTTAGAGAGAACCCAGATGACCTGTCTCAGGACTGAGACGTGTCTCAGCAGAGCAGGGACAGACAGTTGCACTGCACCTAAGAGGAAGTGTGGCAGGAGGAGAGCCACAAGCCAGAGACAAGAGGCGAAGCAAGCCTGTCTTGGTAGATAACAGACTTAATCTACCAGACTTTGGTGTCTGAGGCTGGAAGGATTCCACATCCCCCAGCAGAGAACCAGTCCGCAAGGGACTGTATATTCCTTGGCGTAAGAAGCCTAGAGGCCCTGCCACAACAGAAGGGACCAGTAAAGCCATACAAGGCTGGGAGCAGAAAGGAACCCACGTCGCAGGCCATACAGGCGAGAAAACACGGAAAGCTCGGAAACGTGGGCTGTTACCCTATCAGGAGGAGATAGCCAGAAGGAGTGCAGAAAGCACGGTAGGCCTACACCCTCACCCTGACCAGGGCCAATTTCCCTGTTGCTCTCAGACATCCAGGTCCCCTCCTAGCCGGGACTGTTTGTGGGTCAGTTTACCTGTTTAGTAAAGACCCTGGACTGCAACCTGTTGTCTGTGTGCTCCTTGCTCCTCCAGCACAATCAGCACTGGGACTCCCACTACCATCACTCCCAACATCCATTATACTGCCCTGGGGCCGCACTCTTCCCGTGGAGAGTCACACTACCCTAGCTGCACACCTCATCAGCCCCAGCGGTCTGCATGCAGCGGCGGTTCCTAATAACCGCAATCCACGGGTGGCGTAGTCGGACATTATCAGCAGAACATAGCAGACTACCATTGGCCTGACCACCCTGAGCCACAGAACCGGGTCGCCACTACTACCCCCATCGTCTCCCTATTGCACGGATCCGAGTGCCCCACGGCCCAGGGGGCGAGTCACATGTAATACACTGACTCACCAGTGACGTCTCTAGGTGAAGTCCTTCATCTTCGCTTTTCTTCTTCATCTGGCACAGACGGCCATCACTTCTTCCAGCCAGGAATCATCTCTGCAGAAAATAACACACAGTTATCAATAACTGATCTCTTCTAGGGAATATTCCCACTCCACCCCCCGACTTCTACACTACACCAGTTGAAGAAAAAAAGCGATATAGTGCCGCCCTGCACAGTAACAGGAGCCCGCTTTTGTCCTATCCCATGGAAAACAATTTCCTAAAAAGTAAATTATATTACAGAAGTAATAATGTCTCTAATTGGACTCTAAAATAATAATGTTCCTCACTGGCCACCATAAACTAATAAAGTATGTTCCTCTATCTGGCACCAAACAGTAATTAAGTCCCTTGTTCAGCCTGGCACCCCCATATATCCATCCTGGCCCCCCCTTCCCTGCATATATCCATCCTGACACCCCCCATATATCCCTTCTGGCCCCCATATGTCCAGTGTGACCCCTCCATATATTTATCCTAGCCCACGTGTATCGAGCCTGCCCCCTCCCATATACCCATCCTAGTCCCCCATGTGGCCCTCCTGTTCCCCCCATATATCCATCCTGGCCTCCATGTGTCCAGCCTGCCCCCCCACATATCCATCCTGGCCTCCATGTTTCCAGCCTGCCCCCCCATATATCTGTCCTGGCCTCCATGTGTCCAGCCTGCCCCCTCCCATATATCTGTCCTAAAGCCCCATGTGTCAAGCCTGCCCCCCCATATATCCATCCTGGCCTCCATGTGTCCAGCATGCCCCCCCTACATATCCATCCTGGCCTCCATGTGTCCAGCCTGCCCCCCCCAATATATCCATCCTGGCCTCCATGTTTCCAGCCTGCCCCCCATATATCCATGCTGGCCTCCATGTGTCCAGCCTGCCCCCTCATATATCCATCCTGCCCTTCCCCCCTGCATATATCCATCCTGACACCCCCCCATATATCCATACTGGCCCCCATATGTCCAGCGTGGCCCCTCCATATATTTATCCTAGCCCACGTGTATCGAGCCTGCCCTCCCACATACCTATCCTAGCCCCCCATGTGTCCAGCCTGCCCCCCACATATCCATCCTGGCCATCATGTGTCCAGCCTGCCCCGCCCCCCATATATCCGGCCCCCCATATATCCATCCCCCTCACATATCCATCCTGGCCTCCATGTGTCCAGCCTGCCCCACCATATAGCCATCCTGCCCACCCTTTCCCATGTGTCCAGCCAGGCTCCCCCTTATGTGTCCAGCCAGGCTCCCCCCCTTGTGTGTCCAGCCAGGGTTCCCCCTTGTGTGTCCAGCCAGGCTCACACCCTTGTGTGTCCAGCCAGTGTTCCCCCTTGTGTGTCCAGCCAGGGTTCCCCCTTGTGTGTCCAGCCAGGGTTCCCACTTGTGTGTCCAGTCAGGGCTTCCCTTGTGTGTCCAGCCAGGGCTCCCCCTTGTGGGTCCAGCCAGGGTTCCCCCTTGTGTGTCCATCCAGCTCCCCCCTTGTGTGTCCAGCTAGGGCTCCCCCTTGTAGGTCCATCCAGGGTTCCCCCTTGTGTGTCCATTCAGCTCCCCCCTTGTGGGGGCCCATCCCATTCTGCATCCACTCATATACACACAGACACACACACAGACACCTCTTGCCTTCCTGCTCTCCCGTGCGGTGTCCTCCTTCTCCGGCGGCTGAGTTGCGCGCCTCCTTCACTGCAGGCGCATGACGATGACGTCATACACCGGCCGGGGAAGGGAGACGCGCAGCTTCAGCTGCTTCACTGGGACGTGTGTCGCGGCGGTTCAGGTAATGAACGCCGCGTGAGCGCGTCCCTGCATACACTGTGCCTGCGCTTTTAAAGGGCCCGTGCCCCTTAAAACCGCAGGTTTTTTTATTTTTTCATTCTCTTCTCCCCCTCTCCTCTGCAGAAGGGTACCCCGCCAGCCCAGTCCCTCCCTGTTGATGACTTATCCTAAAATCGGTCATTAATATATAAGCCCTGGACAGTCCCGTTAAGCTTGTTTTACCTAGTTATAAAAGCCCTTTAAGTCCTCATTATAAGGTAAGGTATGAATGGATCTAATTAAATTCTCCAAAGAGAACTATTTATACATTTTAGTCACTGTGAGCTTTCTACAAGATATTGCGGGCAGTATATAGCGAATATACGGACACAGAGCCATTCGCCGGCTCAGATTGCCAATAAGCACCTTGTAAATATGAGACCTTGACATCATAGGTTACTTGGCTTAATATGAAATTGTCCCTCATGTGTACCGCATTGTGGGCAGGGACTATATGTACATCACTGCAGAATATGTTGGCAATAAAAAGTCAACAGAAATGAATATCATGCAGATCCTCACCAGGACTCCAACAGTGTCACCATCCTGCCACCATACAGCTATAGAAGGACAATAAACCTGCAGGGTTCTCCCCTCAGTTATTTTTTCCTTTAATTTTATTATCTGTTTCTTACTCACAGTGAAAGAACAGTCATCAGATATTTTATTGTTCACTTTTTATTTTACAGTCTCAGCTCTGAAGAATAGAACGTTGTAACATACCTGGCGGCGTCCTTGCATGGTGGTCCATCTCCCACTGTGCAAGAGCGCGCACTTGATCTCCTGTCCAGAATGTCTCTCTGGCTTCCCTCCATGCTGTCTGTTTGTGTCTGTTTCTGCTGCTTAAGGGCGGCGCCCGATCACTTCCTGCTTTTTGTACCTGCTGTGGGTCACACCTCTTGTGCGTCCTCAGCCTATTGCTGTCTGTCACCTGGTATATAGCTCAGCTGCGGCCATCTATCCCTGCCTGAGCATAGTGTTTCTTTCAGTGTGTGCTTGCACTCTGAAGGTGCCAGGTCCCGTTCTGTGTTCTCTTGTCTGCCTATCCTGGAGGCTGTATTTCCAGGCCTGTCTGAACACGCTCCTAGCCTGTTCCTCCTGCCTTCTAGGGGCCGATTACCTAGACCTGTTCCTGTATCTTGTCTGTCCTGTCTGAACACGCTCCTTGCCTGTTCGTCCTGCCTCTCTGGGGGCCGTATTCCCAGACCCGCTCCTGTATCCCGCTGCAGTGTCGGTCTCCTCCGTACACTCAGTTCCAGTCTGAACTCTCTCCTATCCTTTACCTGTTTTGCCTCTATGTCCGTTCCCTTCCTTTTTCTTCAGAGTCTGAACTCGTACCTAACTCCTGCTTGTTGTCTCTGTACTCCCGTTTGTGAGTTTGTGGTCCACTCGCTACTTCACTGCAAGTACCCTGTGGGTGTCTGGCTCTGCCTTTCCCTTCCTGTCTGTTCCGTGTGAACAGAGCCCTGTCCCCCCTACTCAGCCTAGCCTGCTCTGACTCCTTTGCTCACCGCTCCGGCGGTTCTAGCCTGCTCTGACTCCTTTGCTCACCGCTCCGGCGGTTCTAGTCTGCTCTGACTCCTTTGCTTACCGCTCCGGCGGTTCTAGCCTGCTCTGACTCCTTGCTCACTGCTCCGGCAGTCCTGTCCTGCCCTGCTTCTGCCCGCTGCTCCGGCAGTCCTGTCCTGCCCTGCTTCTGCCCGCTGCTCCGGCAGTCCTGTCCTGCCCTGCTTCTGCCCGCTGCTCCGGCAGTCCTGTCCTGCCCTGCTTCTGCCCGCTGCTCCGGCAGTCCTGTCCTGCCCTGCTTCTGCCCGCTGCTCCGGCAGTCCTGTCCTGCCCTGCTTCTGCCCGCTGCTCCGGCAGTCCTGTTCTGCCCTGCTTCTGCCCGCTGCTCCGGCAGTCCTGTCCTGCCCTGCTTCTGCCCGCTGCTCCGGCAGTCCTGTCCTGCCCTGCTTGTGCTCGCTGCTCCTGCAGCCCCGTCCTGCTCTGTTCTTGCCCACCGCTTCGGGCGTTCCCTCTCTGCTGTGGTTGTCTACCGCATCTGCGGTTCTGTGACCCAGTCTGTACTGGGTCTTAACCTTTCTGTGCTCCAGCCCGTCCTTTCGGCCAGTACCTCCCTGCCTGCATACTCGCCTGTATCCACCCATCTGCATACCTGCCGTGTTTGCTTATATCCACCAGTCTGTGCCAGCCTAACCTGCCTGTTCCTGAGTCCCAGTGTGTACTGGGTCCTATCCCGCCTGTGTTCCTACCTGCTAGTGCCTCCCTGTCTGCACTCTAGCTGCGCTTGCCTTTACCCGCCTGCCTGCATACCAGTCGTGCCTGCCTATACCCTCCAGTCTGTGCGCCAGCCTAACCAGCCTGATCCAGTAATCCCTGTGTGGGTCAACCCCCGTGTCCGGAGTTTGACCTGGAGTAGCACCTGGTCCCTCTGCCCGGTTTCTCCCTGGTGCACTGGCGTCGTATGCCGTCGTGCCATCTTGGTCGGATCGGCCAGATACTTAGTCACGCCCCTCCAGGCACTCTCCGGTTCATGGTCCAGTGGAATCACTACAATCACACGCACACGCCGCTCAGCCCGGGCGTGTGCATAACAGCATGCTCAGGCCATGGTTCCCGTTGAGCCCCACGGCCTTCGCTCTCTGAGAAGTTTTCCAGCGAATACATGCATTAAAATAAATAAATAATTTTTTTTTTTCCTTAGCTGAGTTCCAGGCGAATTACGCACCGTCCAGATGGATCTATCAGCTCTCGTTCCTGCGGATCCGCCACGTTACTATGGGGATCCAAGACAGTGTCGTGCATTTGTGGAGCAATGCATGCTACACTTTAAGGCCTACCCTCTCTATTTTCCTTCCGATTGGGCTAAAGTGGCCTTTATGATTGACTACCTAGCGGGTGATGCCTTGAAATGGGTCACCCCCCTATGGGAAGCATGGGATCCTGTCGTCCTTGACCTGCAGGCCTTCCTGGTGGCCTTTCGTATGGTCTTCGAGGACCCTAACCCTGAAGCCCCTGCTGAAGCTTCACTTCCCAATATCCCGGAGCAGCCCCGACGGGTAATGTGTGTGGGTAGCGCAATAGTCCTCCAGCCCAATGAGACTACTGCCCACCCAGAATCCTCACAGGGTGACTACGCTTTCCGGAATACTTCTCCCAACCTCAAGAGGCAGTCCAGACGTGCTAGACATAGAGGCAAGCCGTCACGCCAGGGTCTGTCCTCCCTGAGACCTCCTGACCCCAACCTTGAAGTCCCTACTGAAGCTTCATCTCCCTGTATCCCGGAGAAGCCCCAACGGGTAATGTGCGTGGGTAGTGCACCAGTTCTCCTGCCCGAAGAGACTTCTGCCCATCCAGACTCCACACAGGAGAACTTCCTGCACCCGGCATCAGATGCTTCACCCACTTTAACCGGTGTGCATGTCCAAGGATGCTCCAAAGCTGTGGTTACCTCAGAGTCTGTGCACCTCTACTACCTGGCGGAGGACCCCCTGTTGCCTCCTGAATCCTCCGGGATACCACTCGATGACAAATGGAGAGAGAATTCTCTACACCCGGTACTCGATACTTTGTCCGCTTCGTCCTGTGAGCCTGACAATGGGTACCCCAAAGTGGTAGTTACCCCCCGAGTCTCTACACCCCTCCGACCAGGCGGAGGACCTCCAGTTGTCTACTGAACCCTTCGGGGTGCTACCTGGTAGCGAAAGGACAGAGACTCTCCTATACTCTGTACCTGATACCTCGCTCGCTTCGTCCAGTGAGTCCAACCTAGTGTACTCTGAAGCAGTGGTTACTCCCAAGTCTCTACACTCCTCTGACCAGGCGGAGGACCTCCAGTTGTCTTCAGAACCCTTCGGGGTGCCACCTGGTGGTAAATGGACAGAGACTTTCCTATATCCTGGATCTGATACCTCGCTTGCTTCGTCCAGTGAGTCCGACCTAGTGTACTCTGAAGCAGAGGTTACCCGTGAGTCTCTACACCCCTCTGACCAGGCGGAGGACCGCCAGTTGTCTCCAGAACCCTTCGGGGTGCCACCTGGTGGAGAATGGACAGAGACTTTCCTATACTCGGTACCCGATACCTCGCCTGCTTCGTCCAGTGAGTCCGACCTAGTGTACTCTGAAGCAGATGTTTTCTCTGAGCCTCTGCACTCTTCTGACCCGGCGGAGGACCTCCAGTTGTTTCCTGAATCCTCCGGGGTACCACCAGAAAACAAAGAGACAGTGACTTTTCCTCATTATGTACCTGATAACCCGTCTATTTCTTCCTGTGAGCTTGACAAGATGTACCTCGAAGCAGAGATTACCCCCAAGTCTCTGTCCCCCTCCAACCCGGTGGAGGACTTCCAGTTGTCTCCTGTACCCTCTGGGGTGCCACCTGAAAATATGTGGAGAGAGACTTCCTTGTGTGCTGTTCCTGGTACTCCACCCGTTTCGTCTGTTGCTAAGGGTGGCTGGATGGGAGGTAGCATCCTAGCTACCCAGAGGAGACCAGTTTTTCCGGTGGACAGTGGAAGTGATCTCTTCGAAGTGAAGAATTGGCCCTCGAATTCCCTGCGGAAGATTCTGGCAGGCCTGAAGAAGAGGGGGCGTAAGGGGGGGGGTACTGTAACATACCTGGCGGCGTCCTTGCATAGTGGTCCATCTCCCACTGTGCAAGAGCGCGCACTTGATCTCCTGTCCAGAATGTCTCTCTGGCTTCCCTCCATGCTGTCTGTTTGTGTCTGTTTCTGCTGCTTAAGGGCGGCGCCCGATCACTTCCTGCTTTTTGTACCTGCTGTGGGTCACACCTCTTGTGCGTCCTCAGCCTATTGCTGTCTGTCACCTGGTATATAGCTCAGCTGCGGCCATCTATCCCTGCCTGAGCATAGTGTTTCTTTCAGTGTGTGCTTGCACTCTGAAGGTGCCAGGTCCCGTTCTGTGTTCTCTTGTCTGCCTATCCTGGAGGCTGTATTTCCAGGCCTGTCTGAACACGCTCCTAGCCTGTTCCTCCTGCCTTCTAGGGGCCGATTACCTAGACCTGTTCCTGTATCTTGTCTGTCCTGTCTGAACACGCTCCTTGCCTGTTCGTCCTGCCTCTCTGGGGGCCGTATTCCCAGACCCGCTCCTGTATCCCGCTGCAGTGTCGGTCTCCTCCGTACACTCAGTTCCAGTCTGAACTCTCTCCTATCCTTTACCTGTTTTGCCTCTATGTCCGTTCCCTTCCTTTTTCTTCAGAGTCTGAACTCGTACCTAACTCCTGCTTGTTGTCTCTGTACTCCCGTTTGTGAGTTTGTGGTCCACTCGCTACTTCACTGCAAGTACCCTGTGGGTGTCTGGCTCTGCCTTTCCCTTCCTGTCTGTTCCGTGTGAACAGAGCCCTGTCCCCCCTACTCAGCCTAGCCTGCTCTGACTCCTTTGCTCACCGCTCCGGCGGTTCTAGCCTGCTCTGACTCCTTTGCTCACCGCTCCGGCGGTTCTAGTCTGCTCTGACTCCTTTGCTTACCGCTCCGGCGGTTCTAGCCTGCTCTGACTCCTTGCTCACTGCTCCGGCAGTCCTGTCCTGCCCTGCTTCTGCCCGCTGCTCCGGCAGTCCTGTCCTGCCCTGCTTCTGCCCGCTGCTCCGGCAGTCCTGTCCTGCCCTGCTTCTGCCCGCTGCTCCGGCAGTCCTGTCCTGCCCTGCTTCTGCCCGCTGCTCCGGCAGTCCTGTCCTGCCCTGCTTCTGCCCGCTGCTCCGGCAGTCCTGTTCTGCCCTGCTTCTGCCCGCTGCTCCGGCAGTCCTGTCCTGCCCTGCTTCTGCCCGCTGCTCCGGCAGTCCTGTCCTGCCCTGCTTGTGCTCGCTGCTCCTGCAGCCCCGTCCTGCTCTGTTCTTGCCCACCGCTTCGGGCGTTCCCTCTCTGCTGTGGTTGTCTACCGCATCTGCGGTTCTGTGACCCAGTCTGTACTGGGTCTTAACCTTTCTGTGCTCCAGCCCGTCCTTTCGGCCAGTACCTCCCTGCCTGCATACTCGCCTGTATCCACCCATCTGCATACCTGCCGTGTTTGCTTATATCCACCAGTCTGTGCCAGCCTAACCTGCCTGTTCCTGAGTCCCAGTGTGTACTGGGTCCTATCCCGCCTGTGTTCCTACCTGCTAGTGCCTCCCTGTCTGCACTCTAGCTGCGCTTGCCTTTACCCGCCTGCCTGCATACCAGTCGTGCCTGCCTATACCCTCCAGTCTGTGCGCCAGCCTAACCAGCCTGATCCAGTAATCCCTGTGTGGGTCAACCCCCGTGTCCGGAGTTTGACCTGGAGTAGCACCTGGTCCCTCTGCCCGGTTTCTCCCTGGTGCACTGGCGTCGTATGCCGTCGTGCCATCTTGGTCGGATCGGCCAGATACTTAGTCACGCCCCTCCAGGCACTCTCCGGTTCATGGTCCAGTGGAATCACTACAATCACACGCACACGCCGCTCAGCCCGGGCGTGTGCATAACAAATGTCTTATGAATAAATGACAGCTCACTTATTACAGTGGTGGCCAAAAGTATTGGCACCCCTGCAATTCTGACAGATAATACTCAGTTTCTTCCTGAAAATGATTGCAATCACAAATTCTTTGGTATTATTATCTTCATTTAATTTGCTTGCAAGGAAAAAATACAAAAGAGAATGAAGCAAAAATCAAAACCTTGATCATTTCACACAAAACTCCAAAAATGGGCCAGACAAAAGTATTGGCACCCTCAGCCTAATACTTGGTTGCACAACCTTTAGCCAAAATAACTGCGAACAACCGCTTCCGGTAACCATCAATGAGTTTCTTACAATGCTTTGCTGGAATCGTAGACCATTCTTCTTTGGCAAACTGCTCCAGGTCCCTGATATTTGAAGGGTGCCTTCTCCAAACTGCCATTTTGTGATCTCTCCACAGGTGTTCTATGGGATTCAGGTCTGGACTCATTGCTGGCCACCTTAGAAGTCTCCAGTGCTTTCTCTAAAACCATTTTATAGTGCTTTTGGAAGTGTGTTTTGGGTCATTGTCCTGCTGGAAGACCCATGACCTCTAAGGGCGACCCAGCTTTCTCACACTGGGCCCTACATTATGCTGCAAAATTTGTTGGTAGTCTTCAGACTTCATAATGCCATGCACACGGTCAAGCAGTCCAGTGCCAGAGGCAGCAAAGCAACCCCAAAACATCAGGGAACCTCCGCCATGTTTGACTGTAGGGACCATGTTCTTTTCTTTGAATGCCTCTTTTTTTTTCCTGTACACTCTATGTTGATGGTTTTTCCCAAAAAGCTCGACTTTTATCTCATCTGACCAGAGAACATTCTTCCAAAACATAGTAACATAGTTTGTAAACATAGTTAGTAAAAGCCGAATAAAGACTTGCGTCCATCAAGTTCGACCTGTTAGTTCTGTAATTGCTAAAGTTGATCCAGAGGAGGGCAAAAACCCCAAATGATTTGGCCAATCTTCACCTGAGGAAAAATTCCCTCCTGACTCTGAAACCAGCAGTCAGAATAAATCCCTGTATCAACTTACTATTTTATTTTATTTTTAAGTATATGCTGAAATCTGCCTGGTATCTAGAAATGCATCCAGTCCCCGCTTGAACTGGTTTAGTGAATCTGACATTACCGTCTCCTCACTCAGTGAATTCCATATTCTCACTGCTCTTACCGTAAAAAACCCCTTCCTATGCTGGTGCTGAAACCTTTTCTCTTCCAGTCTTAGTGAATGCCCTCTTGTTACCGTAATATCCCTCCTTTTGAACAAATCCCTGGCAAGGTCTCTATACTGTCCCCTAACATATTTGTACACATTTATTATGTCCCCCCTCAACCTTCTCTTTTCCAGGCTGAATAGTCCTAGTTTTGCCAACCTCTCTGGGTATTGCAGTCCCTCCATTCCCTTTATTAATTTTGTTGCCCTCCTTTGTACCTTTTCAAGCTCATTTATATCCTTTCTATATATTGGGGCCCATAACTGAGCACAGTATTCCAAGTCTGGTCTGACCAGTGCTTTGTACAGTGGAAGAACAATGTTCTCATCCTTTGCAGCTATACCTCTTCCGATACATCCCATTACCCTGTTTGCCCTTACAGCAGCGGCCTGACTTTGGGCACTCCAATTTAGTTTGCCATCAGTCAAGATGCCCAAGTCCTTCTCCATCTCTGAATTCCCCAATGATTTCCCATTCAGTGAGTACTGGTGACTTCCATTTTTCCTTCCCATATGTATGACCTTACATTTCTCCTCGTTAAACCTCATTTGCCATTTAATGCTCCACCTACCCAGCTTATCCAAATCCCTCTGTAGGTCTTCACTATCCTCTTTTGTATTAATTGTTTTACATAACTTTGTGTCATCTGCAAATATTGATATTTTACTATTTATCCCGTTGACTATGTCGTTAATAAAGATATTAAATAACATTGGGCCTAGTACAGACCCCTGTGGTACCCCACTAGTGACGCTTACCCAATCTGAGTATATTCCATTTATAACCACCCTCTGCCTTCTATCCCTTAGCCAGTTAGCTACCCACTTGCAGACATTTTCCCCCAGCCCCATCATTCTCATTTTGTATACCAACCTATTATGTGGCACGCTATCGAAAGCTTTTGAGAAGTCGAGATACACGACATCCACTGGTTCCCCCTGATCTACTCGAGAGCTAACCTCCTCGTAGAAGTCAATCAGGTTTGTTTGGCAGGAGCGATTCCTCATGAATCCATGTTGGTTCGGGATTAAAAGATTATTAGCATCAAGATGCTCCATAATTGCCTCTTTAATGAAGCTTTCAAAAATTTTGCCCACAACGGACGTCAGACTCACCGGCCGATAGTTTCCGGCGTCACTTTTCGCTCCCTTTTTGAATATTGGCACTACATTCGCCTGTCGCCAATCAAGTGGCACAGACCCAGTCTCAACAGAGTCCTTAAATATAAGATATAACGGTCTGTCTATCACATTACTTAGTTCCCTTAGTACCCGTGGGTGTATGCCATCAGGTCCTGGTGATTTGTTTATTTTAATGTTACTGAGGCGTTTCTGTACCCCAGCTTGGGTTAGATTTGTCATACTTAGTGGAGGATTAAGTTTGTCACTTCTCATTTCTCCTGTTAGTTCGATTTCCTTTGTGAAAGTTGTCGAAAAAAAATTATTTAATAGATTAGCTTTATCCTCATCTTTCTCTATGATTTTGCCTTCCTCACTTTTTATCGGTCCAATATTATCCGATTTAATCCTTTTACTATTTATATACGTAAAGAACAGTTTGGGATTTGATCTACTTTCCCTAGCAATACGTCTCTCTGTTTCCTCCTTCGCTATTTTTATTTGTTTTTTGCAGGTTCTCGTTTTTTCCTTGTAACACATTAGTGCCTCCTTACTGTTTTCCTGTTTTAATCTCTTGAATGCCTCTTTTTTGCTATTTAACGCCCCTTTTACGTTCTTGTTCAACCATATTGGTTTCCTCTTATTTCTGGCCCTTTTATTCCCATACGGTATATACCTCTCGCACTGAGTATTCAGAATTCTTTTGAAGGTTTCCCATTTACTATTCGTATTCCTTTGATTAAGAACTTTGTCCCAGTCAATAAGTTGAAGGCTTTCTTTCAGCTGATCAAACTTCGCCCTCCTAAAGTTTAATGTTTTTGTTGTTCCCTTATTGATAACCCTACTGAAGGGCATTTTGAAGTCGATAATATTATGGTCGCTATTACCTAGGTGCCCCCCTATCTGTACCTCAGTTATTCTATCAGGCCTATTAGTCAATATTAAGTCTAACACGGCCTTCCCTCTCGTTGGTTCCTGCACTAGTTGGGAGAGATAATTATCCTTAATATTTGTCAAGAACCTTTTTCCTTTCTGAGATCTACAGGTTTCTGTTTCCCAGTCAATATCCGGGTAGTTGAAATCCCCCATTACAATCACTTCATTATGTTTTGCTACTTTGTCTATTTGTCCTAATAGCAGTTTCTCATTCTCCTCTGTTATATTGGGTGGCTTATAGCAGACCCCCAGTAATATTTTATTATTATTTTTAGTTCCCTCTATCTCTACCCACATGGACTCGACCCCCTCTTCTCCCTCTCCTATATCTTCCCTTAGTCTGGGTTTTAGACATGACTTTACATATAAGCAGACTCCTCCGCCTTTCCCCTGTTTCCGGTCCCTTCTAAATAAACTATAATCTAATAAATTTACCGCCCAGTCGTAGCTATCGTCTAGCCAAGTCTCTGTTATACCTACGATGTCATACCTCTCCTCCCATATAAGCGCCCGCAGCTCATCCGCCTTATTGGTCAGGCTTCTTGCGTTGGTCAGCATGCAAGATAAAACTTTGTGGTTATTTAGCATCCTATTCTTCTCTAACGATCTAACTGTACTATCCCCACCCCCCTCTCCACCTTCATTATATTCACTTCTCCCCTTCCCCCTTGCTTGCCTCACATCCCACCTATTTCCTTGGTTCCCCCCCCCCCGTCTCTAGTTTAAAAACTCCTCCAACCTATTAGCCATCTTCTTCCCCAGCACCGCTGCACCCTCCCCATTGAGGTGCAGCCCGTCCCTACGGTAGAGCCTGTAGCCGACCGCGAAGTCGGCCCAGTTCTCCATGAACCCAAACCCTTCTGCCTTGCACCAACTCTTTAGCCACTTATTCACCTCCCTAACCTCCTGTTGGCACTCCTGTGTGGCTCGCGGGATTGGTAGTATTTCTGAGAAAACTACCTTGGAGGTCCTTGCCCTAAGCTTCCTACCTAGGTCCCTGAAATAATTTTTAAGGACCCTCCATCTACCACTCACTTTGTCATTGGTGCCGATGTGGACCATGACCAATGGGTCTTCGCCAGCCCCACCCAGTAACCTGTCAACCCGATCCGCGATGTGCCGGACTCGAGCGCCAGGGAGGCAGCACACCGTTCGGCGATCCCGGTCTTTGTGACAGATTGCCCTGTCTGTCCCCCTAATAATAGAGTCACCCACTACCAGAACCTGTCTTGCCTGCCCTACACTTCCCCCCTCCCCCTCATTACTGGAGCATACACTCCCCCGGCGGTCAGAGGATCTGTCGTGCTCCAATAATGCCGGTTCTGAACGAGCCTTCCTATACTTCTTCCCTCTATCCCTCCTTACTGTTATCCAGCTCCCTGCCTGTTCAGCCTGCACTTCCCCTCTATGCTCCACCCCCAGTATTGACCCATTGAGTGTCTGCTCGGTGAGCAGCAAACTCCGTTCTATGTTGTCGATGCTCCTCAGTACCGCTATCTGAGCACTTAGATCCAGAATTTGGGCTTCCAAGTGCACGATATGCTCACATCTCTCGCAGCAGTATGGATCCTCGAGCGGGTGCTCACGGAATGCATACATTGCGCAAGATGTACACTGCACGGCTCCGTCCAACATGGACGTCATTCTAAATATGGGGATACAGTCAGTATATATATACAAGTACAAAACACAATTATTTATATATAGGTGTATGGACGGGGATCAATTAGGGATGTGCAAGTGTATCAATTAGATATCGGCGGGGGATCAGTTAAGTATGGACGGGGGATCAATTAAGTATCAAGTATGGACGGGGGAATCAGCTAAGTAGGTCAGGTGGATTAATTAAGTAAAAAGTAAAGTAAAGAAAGAATGAAATACAGTCAGCAATTCAGTCCTAAGTCCTCCCTTCCAAACTCCCTGAATCCAAAGTCACTGAAAAACAAGTCACACACTTACTTTCGTTCGCACTTACGCTCCGGACACACGCAGCTCGTTCACACTCGCAAACTAAGAGATTTAAAGTGTTTTTTTTTTTTTCCTTTTCCAGCAATGTACCCTTCACCTCAATGCACTTCCAAAGGACTTTATGCCCAACCAGCTGCCCCTTATAAACCCTTAATTATGACCCCTTCCCCTTAATTAACCCCTTGTGAGTAAATCTACACCTCAGGATTTTAGTGCAATGTAGTTAACCCTTAAATACACAGGTAGTAAACTAAGAAACTAAAACTGTAGTGAGAAAATAGATTTTTAATAGCCCAATAAATCTAAACAGGTAGAAAAGCACTCAGCAGATCACAATGCAGCACTCACCGCAATTCACACAGGTATTTTCTGCAGGATTCCCAATACCTCTTCACTGAAAAACAAGTCACACACTTACTTTCGTTCGCACTTACGCTCCGGACACACGCAGCTCGTTCACACTCGCAAACTAAGAGATTTAAAGTGTTTTTTTTTTTTTCCTTTTCCAGCAATGTACCCTTCACCTCAATGCACTTCCAAAGGACTTTATGCCCAACCAGCTGCCCCTTATAAACCCTTAATTATGACCCCTTCCCCTTAATTAACCCCTTGTGAGTAAATCTACACCTCAGGATTTTAGTGCAATGTAGTTAACCCTTAAATACACAGGTAGTAAACTAAGAAACTAAAACTGTAGTGAGAAAATAGATTTTAAAAAGCCCAATAAATCTAAACAGGTAGAAAAGCACTCAGCAGATCACAATGCAGCACTCACCGCAATTCACACAGGTATTTTCTGCAGGATTCCCAATACCTCTTCACGCAATTCACACAGGTATTTTCTGCAGGATTCCCAATACCTCTTCACGCAATTCACACAGGTATTTTCTGCAGGATTCCCAATACCTCTTCACCTTCACCTCAATGCACTTCCAGTTTTAGGCTTTATCAGGTAAGTTTTGGCAAACTCCAGCCTGGCTTTTTTATGTCTCGGGGTAAGAAGTGGGGTCTTCCTGGGTATCCTACCATACAGTCCCTTTTCATTCAGACGCCGACGGATAGTACGGGTTGACACTGTTGTAGCCTCGGACTGCAGGGCAGCTTGAACTTGTTTGGATGTTAGTCGAGGTTCTTTATCCACCATCCGCACAATCTTGCGTTGAAATCTCTCGTCAATTTTTCTTTTCCGTCCACATGTAGGGAGGTTAGCCACAGTGCCATGGGCTTTAAACTTCTTGATGACACTGCGCACGGAAGACACAGGAACATTCAGGTCTTTGGAGACGGACTTGTAGCCTTCAGATTGCTCATGCTTCCTCACAATTTGGTTTCACAAGTCCGCAAACAGTTCTTTGGTCTTCTTTCTTTTCTCCATGCTCAATGTGGTACACACAAGGACACAGGACAGAAGTTGAGTCAACTTTAATCCATGTTAACTGGCTGCAAGTGTGATTTAGTTATTGCCAACACCTGTTAGGTGCCACAGGTGCTCTTTCAGCTGCTCATAAAACCCGGCCCTGTAATCCGGACCCATTAAATTCCTCTCAGCACTATGTGTGTTGGAGCCTGCTTCTCCGGATCCTACATCACCGAAGCATGGCACTTCGAGGACACATACCTCCCGTCCACGATCTGTCCGGCAGCAACCTTACATACACCCCCCCTCTGTCCAAAGCCGTAGGGCTTGGCACCTTCTGTCACCATACAATAAACCCTTGACAAGGCAGCGGCATTCCCATGTTGTTTCCCAGGCCTATGCTCTACCCGGAAACTAAAATCTTGTAGAGCCAGGAACCACCTAGTCACTCTGGCATTGTTTCCCTTCTTTTCTCGCATCCACCTCAATGGGGCATGGTCTGACACTAACCTGAACCTTCTACCTAATAGGTAATACCTCAGAGTGTTTAACGCCCACTTAATGGCCAAACATTCTTTTTCTACAATGGAGTAGTCCTTCTCACAAGCAGAGAGCTTCAGACTGAGGTATTTTACAGGGTGTTCTTCTCCGTTAATCTCCTGGGACAAGACTGCTCCCAGCCCGACATCCGATGCATCCATCTGGACCACAAACTCCTTGGAGAAGCTGGGTGCCACCAAGACTGGTTGTTTACAGAGGACCAGTTTCAATTCCTGGCAGGTCGCTTCTGCTTCCGGGGACCACTTGGCCATAGCTGACTTCATCCCTTTCGGAAGATCCATCAGTGGGGCTGCTATCAGGGCAAAGTTAGGGACAAATCTTCGATAGTAGCCCACAATGCCTAGAAACGCCATGACCCGCTTCTTCGAGAGGGGCTGTGGCCAGTTCAAGATCGCCTCGACCTTATTTATTTGTGGTTTTATTTCCCCTCTACCAACCTCATGCTCTATGACCTGAGTGAGTCCTGGCAACTCCGAAAACATGTCTTTATTTCGCTGTAACAACTCTTTGCACTGTTGCTTTTGGGCATGTGACAGTGACTCTGCCACCTTGACCTCTTTCACATCGGCCTCAGCCTCAGCCATTAAACAGGGAGCTTCCGCAGGCTCTCTATCTTGCCATGGCTTAATCAAGTTAACATGGTAAATTTGGTAGGGCTTCCTCTTCCCTGGTTGGTGGATCTTAAAGTTGACTTCCCCCACTTTCTCTACCACCTCATAGGAGCCCTGCCACTTGGCCATGAACTTGTCTCCACTGTGGGACTAGCACAAGCACTCGATCTCCTGGGTTGAACGATCTCACCCTGGCCGACCTATTATACACCCTGGACTGTGCCTCTTGTGCCTTAAGGAGGTGCTCCCTCACAATGGGCATCACATGGGCAATCCTCTCTTGCATCTGGGCAACGTGCTCCACCACTCTCCTATAGGGAGTGGTCTCAGCTTCCCAGGACTCTTTCTCCACCTCCAGGAGTCCTGAGGGTGTCGTCCATAGAGTGGTTCAAACGGGGAGAAACCTGTGGAAGCTTTGGGAACTTCCCTCATGGCGAACAACATATAGTCCCAGTCTCGGCCATCCTTTTCCACTGCTTTCCTCAACATTGCTTTCAAGGTTTTGTTAAACCTCTCTACCAGTCCGTCCGTCTGGGGAGAGTACACGGAGGTTCTCAGTTGTGCAATCTGCAGTGTCTTGCACAATTCCCTCATGACCTTCGACATAAATGGAGTTCCTTGGTCTGTTAGGATCTCGTTAGGCAACCCAGTTCTTGAAAACATGTGGTCTAACTCCCGGGCTATACACCTGGTGGAGGAGTTTCGTAGTGGTACGGCCTCCAGATACCATGTAGCATAATCTAATACCACCAGGATATACTGATGCACTTGGGCGGACTTGACCAGAGGCCCCACTAGATCCATTGCTATGCGTTCGAATGGAACCTCGATGACTGGTAGTGGCACTAGGGGACTGCGGAAGTGGGCCACTGGGGAGGTTATCTGGCATGTGGGGCAGGAACGACAATAACTCTATATTTCTCTATAGCAACCTGGCCAGTAGAATCTTTGGAGGATCCGTTCTTGAATCTTGTCTGCACCCAGGTGACCACCCAACACATGAGAATGAGCCATGTCTAACACCCTGCGTCTATAGGGCCCTGGCACCAGCAACTGTTCTATTACCTCACCCCTTGGCTTGGTTATTCTGTACAGCAAATCCCCATTCACAGCAAAATGAGGGAACCGAGTGTCAGCCCCCGGTTCCTGAGGCACCCCATTTAACACAGTAACATTTTCAAAGGCCCCTTTCAGAGTTAAATCCCTGAGTTGGGCAGTTCCAAAGTTTCCCTCGGACACCTAAAGCTCAGGGATATTGGACTCAGGGGATGCTACTTCAGCCTCATTGCCCACCAGCACACACATGGGAAACTCATCTACTATGTTCTGCGGGTAAGTTTCCTTAGGGGCGATCTGGCTGTCGTCCAAGCAACCAGGTGTCCCCGCTTTCCCCCACATTTCCCAGAATAATGCAAAGTAACGTCCAATTATTATGGGATGCAATAGGTCCTTAACGACCGCCACTTCATGAGATGTGGTGCCACAGTCTGTGTTTACATCCACCTGGGCCACAGGATAGTTCTTAGCGTCCCCATTGATACACCGGACACCCACCACCTTCCCAGAAACCAGCCGATGAGGGAGTGTGGCCCTTATCAGGGTCACCAAACTTCCTGAGACCAATAGTCCAGAGACTTGTGCCCCGTTAACTGACACTGAGCATGCCTGAGGGCCCTCGCCATGTTGACGAACCGCGCTGCAGGCGGGGTAGGCAAAATAAGAGCAACGCCGGCCCATGTTACAGTCCATTGGTTCAGAGGTTATGGGACACCGGGAGGCAATATGGCCAGGGGTATGACATCTCCAACACACTATATTATGGGGTGGGACCTTGGGCAGCAACTCAGACCCCTCCTGAACTCTAGGATGCCCCCCAGGTGTGGCGCTAGCTCCCTTCTTTTGGGTGTCCGCCACCTTTTGGGAACCCCAGTATTGAGAGGCTACGACCCCTTGTTTTCCCAACGGACTCTCAACCGCCTGGTATCTTTCCACCAACCCCACCAAGTCATCAGCATTATAGGGATCTCCCTGGGCAACCCAGGATTTTACCGACTTCGGGAGAGAGTGTATAAACCTGTCTATAACGACCTCTATCTCATATCATAGGACTATCTATCATCTATCTATTATCTATATGACGCGCCCCCTGGGCCATGGGGCACCCGGGACCGGACTTCAGGGCAATACTGGGAGTAGTTGTGGCGACCTGGTACCGTGGCTCAGGGTGGCCAGACCAATATTGTGGCAGTCTCTGTATCAGTATAATGCAATGTCCGACTACGCCACCCGTGGATTGCGGTCAATAAGAACCGCCGCTGCTGAGCAGACCTCTGAGGCTGAGGTTGTGAGGGCAGCAGAGTGTAGTATAACTCCCCACGGGAGGAGTATAGCCTCAGGCTAGTGAGTGTGGATGATAGGAGTGATGGTACACGAGCGCAGCAGGAACGACTCAGAGGCTTTGCAGTGCAGTTCAGGGTCTTTACTGATGGTGATAAGGCAGACCCTCCCGGGAGTACTGGCTAGCATAAGAGGCCTGGTCAGTCTGTGAGCAAACTGGAGTTCCCCTGGCCAGGTGGAGTTGTAGGCCTCCCCGACTATCTGCACTCTTCCTGGCTACCTTGCTGTAAGCGAGTGGAAGTAGCCCACGTCCCTGAGTGTTCCGTGTGGTGCTCACCTGTATGGCTGGTGACTTGGGGCCTTCTGATAGCCCCCGCTCCTCGATTGCAGTGCTGGTCCCTTGCTCGTGACTGAGCCTCCGGGCTTCTATGGCGAGAGGACTTGAAATCCCCTGCCGGCGGGGTTCTGCTGCTGGGTATATATAAGTCCCCGCAACCTCGGACTCCTGTGTCCGGTTCTCAGAGTCTTCTGCCAGGACGAACTCCGCTTAGCTCAAGTCCCTGGTCTTCAGCTCCTGCTCCTACAGAGCTCCTCGCTGTTACTTTCCCTGTGTCTGGAACTAACTCCAGGCTCTGACTTCACTAACCCCGCCCCAGATCCAGTTTATATAGGGCAGGTTCCTCCCCTATCTGGTCTGGGACAGGAGGTGTTGCATGTTTAAGGGCTCCGAACCAGGAAACCTCCCACTTGCTCTCAGACATAATATTTCTATTACAGTGGTAACCAGACCCCTGGGGTGCCACATATCCATCTATCTATCTCATATCTATCTATCTATCAATCTCATATCTATCTATCTTCTCCACTTTTTATCTGGTCTCAGGTATGACTTTCATATTACCCACGACTGTTACTTGCCACAGGTGAGTTTTAACGAGCATCACATGCTTGAAGCAAAGTTGTTTTTCCACAATTTTGGAAAAGTGCCAACAATTTTGTCCGGCCCATTTTTGGAGTTTTGTGTGAAATTATGTCCAATTTGCCTTTTTTTCCCATTTTTTTGTGCTGTTTCAATACACACAAAGGAAATAAATATTATAACAAATGTATAACAAAACATGTGTAATTGTAATAATTTTCTGGGAGAAATACTTCACTTTCTGGAACAATCTCAAGGTTGCTAAACACTTCCGGCCATGACTGTGTGTATATATGGGCCCTCAATAAACCATCCCTCTCAACGAAAAGGCCACAGCAAGGGTCAGGAATCGGTGGCCTTCCCTCTCCGAATCTTAGGGAGAGACGGTTGTGCTTCCAGCATCCACCTAGGCTGCCACCCCAGTGGAACTAATAGCAGGGTAGCCAACTGTCCAGAAATTCTTGGACAGTCCATAAAAATAGGGCACTTTTTTCCCTGTCCGTAAAAAAAATGTGATGCGTCCAGAATCTTTCTGAAGCTGGAGAGACTTGTTCAGATGGAGGGAGATGTAGGGGCATCATATTGTGTATAGGGAGATGTAGGGGCATCATATTGTGTATAGGTATCATATTGTGTATCTGCATGTGTGGGGACATCATACGGTGTATATGGAGCTGTGAGCACATCATACTGTATTTAGGGAACAATGAGGGAATCATACTGTATACAAGGAGCTGTGGAAACATAATGCTGTGTAAAGGGTCTGTGGGGTCATCATCTAATATACAGTACAGACCAAAAGTTTGGACACACCTTCTCATTTAAAGATTTTTCTGTATTTTCATGACTATGAAAATTGTACATTCACACTGAAGGCATCAAAACTATGAATTAACACATGTGAAATTATATACGTAACAAAAAAAGTGTGAAACAACTGAAAATATGTCTTATATTCTAGGTTCTTCAAAGTAGCCACCTTTTGCTTTGATGACTGCTTTGCACACTCTTGGCATTCTCTTGATGAGCTTCAAGAGGTAGTCACCGGAAATGGTTTTCACTTCACAGGTGTGCCCTGTCAGGTTTAATAAGTGGGAGTTCTTGCCTTATAAATGGGGTTCGGATCATCAGCTGTGTTGTGCAGAAGTCTGGTGGATACACAGCTGATAGTTCTACTAAATAGACTGTTAGAATTTGTATTATGGCAAGAAAAAAGCAGCTAAGTAAAGAAAAATGAGTGGCCATCATTACTTTAAGAAATGAAGGTCAGTCAATGCAAAAAATTGGTAAAACTTTGAAAGTGTCCCCAAGTGCAGATGCAAAAAGCATCAAGCGCTGCAAGAAACTGGCTCACATGAGGACTGCCCCAGGAAAGGAAGACCAAGAGTCACCTCTGCTTCTGAGGATAAGTTTATCCGAGTCACCAGCCTCAGAAATCGCAGGTTAACAGCAGCTCAGATTAGAGACCAGGTCAATGCCACACAGAGTTCTAGCAGCAGACACATCTCTTCAACAACTGTTAAGAGGAGACTTTGTGCAGCAGGCCTTCATGGTAAAATAGCTGCTAGGAAACCACTGCTAAGGACAGGCAACAAGCAGAAGAGACTTATTTGGGCTAAAGAACACAAGGAATGGACATTAGACCAGTGGAAATCTGTGCTTTGGTCTGATGAGTTTAAATTTGAGATCTTTGGTTCCAACCACCGTGTCTTTGTGCGATGCAGAAAAGGTGAACGGATGGACTCTACATGTCTGGTTCCCACCGAGAAGCATGGAGGAGGAGGTGTGATGGTGTGGGGGTGCTTTGCTGGTGACACTGTTGGGGATTTATTCAAAATTGAAGGCATACTGAACCAGCATGGCTACAACAGCATCTTGCAGCGGCATGCTATTCCATCCGGTTTGCGTTTAGTTGGACCATCATTTATTTTTCAACAGGACAATGACCCCAAACACAACTCCAGGCTGTGTAAGGGCTATTTGACCAAGAAGGAGAATGATAGGGTGCTACGCCAGATGACCTGGCCTCCACAGTCACCAGACCTGAACCCAATCGAGATGATTTGGGGTGAGCTGGACCGCAGAGTGAAGGCAAAAGGGCCAACAAGTGCTAAGCATCTCTGGGAACTCCTTCAAGATTGTTGGAAGACCATTTCCATTGACTACCTCTTGAAGCTCATCAAGAGAATGCCAAGAGTGTGCAAAGCAGTCATCAAAGCAAAAGGTGGCTACTTTGAAGAACCTAGAATATAAGACATATTTTCAGTTGTTTCACACTTTTTTGTTAAGTATATAATTCCACATGTGTTAATTCATAGTTTTGATGCCTTCAGTGTGAATGTACAATTTTCATAGTCATGAAAATACAGAAAAATCTTGAAATGAGAAGGTGTGTCCAAACTTTTGGTCTGTACTGTATATAATCGTCTAATCCCGTCTGTCTGTCTGTCCTTCTGTCCAGGAAATCCTGCGTCGCTGATTGGTCCAGCCGCGGCCAATCAGCGACGCGGGATTTCAGAAAAAGATGGCGGCCGTTAGCAGCTCATCTGCCGCACGGAGGTCAGCGGCGATGCAGCCGGGAGATGACCGGCGCTAGCCGCTCATCTCCCGGCTGCTCGCAGCAGAAGTACCGCGACCGGCGGCGCTGCTGACCTCCATGCGGCTACCGTCGGGAGATCAATGGCTAGGGCCGCTGATCTCCCGACGGCAAGTGAGAAGCTAGGACCGGGGAGTGGCGCCGCCAGTCGGGATACTTCGGCTGTGAGCAGCCGGCCATCTCCCGGTTCCTCGCAGCGGAAGTACCCGCACAGGTAGCGTCGCTGCCCGGTCCTCAGTAATACGATTCGCTGATTGGTCGGAATCAGCGATATTGGCGCCGCGACCAATCAGCGATACTGGCGCCAAATTTAAACACCGCTCTGCTGATTGGTCGTGGCCGGCGGCCGCGACCAATCAGCGATTTTGGCGCCACATTTAAACACCACTCTGTTGATTGCGCCTGGTCGGCCGCATACAGATTCTAGAATACCCGATGCGTTAGAATCGGGACACCATCTAGTACTGTATATAAAGAGCTGTGGAAGCCATCACACTATATATAGAGACCTGTGAAAAGCTAATGTGTTGATCCAGAGGAAGTCAAAAAACCCCATGAGGCAGATGCTGCTTGCCCAAAATTAGGGGAAAAATTCCTTCCCGACTCCACATATGGCAATCAGACTAGTTGCTTGGATCAACGTCCCATAACAAAATCTAGTATGAATAACCTGTAATATTATTCAAGAAAGTCACACAGGACCTCCTTGAACTTTTTTTTAGAGAATTAAGTATTACAAGGTCATGTGGTAGAGAGTTCCATACCTCACACAATAAAACATTGCCATCTAACTTCCTTTAGACAAAGCGAATTAGGAGCTTGATGCTAGAGTAGTTGAATTAAAACTGAAAAAAATTATTAACACAGCAAAAAAGAGGAACAGTATTTATTCTCCCGCCCAGGTCTCAAAACGAATGCACTAATCAGGATGAAGCAAACCATATAATAAAGGCAGGGGCAGCACAGGTGCAAAATACTGATGAGACAACCAACTCATAACCTACCAATTCTTGGAGGGGGTCATTGCTTAGTATTAAAACTGCACACAAAAAATGGCTTGTATAGGTCACTGGTCACACACAAATTGTTAGGGGAATGGTTGCAAACAACTTTATTAAATAATGGAAAGCCAACGAACCCGGGGTCCGCGATGCAGCCTGGAGGACTGCGGACGAACACCTTCCGGGTAAGAAGGTAAAACAACCAACTGAAATAACAATCCCCCCCGTGTTACTGCACACCGGAACGGGAATAGGGATTCGCACTATCTCCGTTAACTGCACGAGAGATGTGCGACAAATAATGTAGCTGTAGCCCTGTTAACTGCACAGAGGCTACGCAGCAGGCGCTCGGATGCGTGTGTGATTCACGCCGGCTTATACGTGCTCCCAGCCGGCTTGCTACCGGACTGAGGAGTATCTCTCCACGTGGCTAACAGGCGGTGCCGGGAATACGGAGTCCGCAGTCTGCTCGGGGTGTATAGCGACCCCCTTGTTGGAGCCAGAGTGTCAGACGAAGCTACCTGCCTCCCTCCATCTAAGGCTGTCTATCCCCTGCTAAACCTGCCTGTCAGAAGCTATAACAGCAAAAGCACACGTGGAGCCGAAACGACCAAGCGTCCACACAATAACACCAACTCAGCTCAATGATCAGAGTGCGCCGCCATGTTTGTGGGCGTGCTATTTAAATATTAAGCCCTGCCCATCGTCACATTATTGGTGACGTCACCCGCGACCAATCAGGCGGTGCCAGGTCACCGGATCAGCTGACTCCCAAACCACCAATCACGGTCCGCCATGTCACGGGCATGCTCAGTGCAGTGTATCCTGGACTTAGGCTGTAACAGCCCTGTTTCCCTCCGCAACCTATCCTTCATGTTGCTAGGAACAAAGACCTGAGAGACAACTTGTACATCTCGTGCACCAGCTAGGTGTTGGGACTGACGATGATGCTGAGAAGCATCTGGACTGGAATGGGAGACCACAGAATCCACTGATGATTCTGAACCCATTTCGGATCCAGAAAACACCTGACGCCTAACACAGATAGTGCTCAATATAGGGCTTACAGCCTATTAGTGACCCTCATACTGTTAGATTAGGCAGGCTGCAAAGCACTATCTAAGTGCACCCCATGAGGACAAACCCCCTAGTTTACAAATCCAGCATTGATGGGCTTGTCTGAACCCTGAATAAAAATAACGTGCAAAATCTATATATGAGGTACTGGTAGATATTTTGGCGCTGGTCACGTACAGTGTCTGGTTTACAGCCTATTAGTGACGCCCATACTATTAGATTAGGCGGGCTATGCTCCCCTCATACACCTTACCACGGTGTGTAGTGTGACATGGAGCTAAACCCCCTGTCTGCTTAAGAATAAGGCTGCGAAAAACCTTCTCTTTATTGATAGTAGAGAAACCTCCATACAGTAGATGCGGAAAACATACGATGAACCCCAGTATTGTACCACATAGATAGGGCTCTTACCGGCTAAGCTTGGAGCAGGCTGTGTGCACAGAGCTCAAGATACAAAACTGTAGGGATGTGGACTGTCTTACCCTGTTCCTGCCCCTGAAGACAACAAACGCGTCATGTGAATACTGTCTTGCGGTTTTATATCTAAAAGTGATATGTGTCTTATGTAATGTATAATGGTGATGTAACAGCATGTGAAGTGTTAATGCATAATGTGAGTATAGCATAAGATAAGCTTAGGATACCATAAGACATAAGTATAACATAAACCCTAAAATACAAATTTTATTAAATCTCTTTAAAATCGGGACATGCGGCATAAAGATGATACGCATCAGTATTGCACTTTATCAAGATAAGTTCCTTTTATTGTTTAGTCTTGTGATCATTTATGTCATTGATACCTCTATGGGTGATTAATTCCAGGGCTGGCTAGGGTTATCCAGGGATAGCCGCCGTGGAGCGGGGCGCCACAGTGTCAACATTAACTAGGGTGTCACCCTCCACTATAAGGCAGGTAATCAGCATCTAGGGTGTTGAACAGGGCTGATTGTAGCCTTTGTTTGGATGCCCGAATGTATCCTTTGGCTTGGAGGTCCAAAGATATTAGGAACGTTCTTGGGTGTTTTTATAAATTTGCACATTGTCACTTTATTCACTGTTGTCACTTTAATCATTTAGTACACACTGAGGATTGATTGTTTGATGTGATATCTGTACTAGTGTTGAGCCACCCCCGTAGTGTTCGGGTTCGGTTCGGTTCGTCGAACACCGGGATGTTCGAGGAACTGTTCGTCGAACTGTTCGTCGAACACCTTAGAACACCGTCGAACACCGTTAAAACCAATGGCAGGCAAACAAAAACACATAGAAACACATAGAAAACACCTGCAAAGGTGTCCAAAAGCTGACAAACTGCTCAGAAGACACTCTCTTTAAAAAAGCCGGCCGGCAAATTCAGCAGCGGCATACACCGGTACCCGACAATTTAGACAAGAAGGAATAGAGCATCACACATAGATTAGATAGATAGAAACATGTCAGTCACACATATAAGAAGCACAGTGACAGTGTTGGTTACTGCACTTGTCATTTAGTGTAAAGGATTTATTAAAAAAAATATTAGTGTTTTCATGCACCGTCTCTTTAAAAAAGCCGGCCGGCAATTCAGCATCTGTACCCGACAATTTAGAACAGAAAGAATAGAGCTTCACACATAGATTAGATAGATAGAAACATGTCAGTCACATATATAATAAGTACAGTGATAGTGTTGCTTACTGTACTTGTCATTTAGTGTAAAGGATTTATTTAAAAAAATAATAGTGTTTTCATGCACTGTCTCTTTAAAAAAGCCGGCCGGCAATTCAGCAGCGGTACCCGACAATTTAGAACAGAAAGATAGAGCATCACACATAGATTAGATAGATAGAAACATGTCAGTCACATATATATGAAGTACAGTGATAGTGTTGGTTACTGTACTTGTCATTTAGTATTAAAATAAAGGATTTATTATTAAAAAAATTGGCGTGGGGTTCCCCTTAATTTTAGGCTCTAGCGGAGGTTAAGCAGACAGCTGGGGCAGATGTTTGAAGCCTGGGAAGGGGGTAATACCCACGGAGCTTCCCAGGCTACTAATATCAGCCCCCAGCTGAATACATAGCCTTTACTAGCTATTAAAATGGGGGACCCCCCAAAAAAAATGACGTGGGGTCCCCCCTAATTTAATAGCTAGCAAAGGCTAGGCAGACAGCTGGGGGCTGATATTAATAGCCCAGGAAGGGAGCCATGAATATTGGCCCCCTCCCAGGCTAGAAACACCAGCCGTCAGCCGCCCCAGAAATGGCGCATTCAGAGGATGCGCCAATTCTGGCACTTAGCCTCGCTCTTCCACGCTGCCCTGGTGCGGTGGCAGGGGGTAATAGGGTTGGGGTTGATGTCAGCTTATAATGCCAGCTGACATCAAGCCCAGGTTAGTAATGGAGAGGCGTCTATAAGACACCCCCATTACTAACCCCATAGTCAAAGTTAAAAAAAACACAAACACCCAGAATAAAGTCCTTTAATTGAAATAAAGACACAATCCTTTATTGTTCTAAATTAAACCATACTTACCATCACGCCCATTCCAGCTGAAGCCAACGATCTTCTGCAATAAAAGAAAAATAATAAAGCAACCTCATCCTTACCTTTCCATGGTTCCCACGACAGCTTCAGCTCTGCTACATCGAGATGACAGGCTGGACCGCAGCAGAACGCTGCCATCCAGCCTGTCATCCCGCAGACACTGAGAAGCGCAGGCTTGCTTGCGCTGCTCAGCGTCTCTCTGTGACGACATCCAGATGAGCCGAGTTCATGTCCAATGAACTCGGCTCACCTCATGCACGTCACTGACAGCGTGGGAAAATTCTCACGCTGAAGCGCTGATTGCAGGAGAATTTTCCCACGCTGTCAGTGACGTGCAGGAGGTGAGCTGAGTTCATTGGACATGAGCTGGGGGCTGGAATCCGCAGCGCAGGGAGGCCCAAGCTTTCTGGGCCACCCCCGCTGCAAATTGCAGTCCGCAGCCACCCCGGAAAATGGCGCGTTCATAGAAGCGCCATCTTCTGGCGCTGTACCCAACTCATCCAGGGCCCTGATGCGGTGGCTCACTGGGTAATAAAGGGGTTAGGGCCAGCTTGGCATTATCAGCTGGCCCTAAGCCCGAAATTCATGGGGTCACACCAATATTAGACATGACCACCATGAATTTCTAGTAAAGTATTTAAAAAAAACACAACACCCAGAAAAAAGTCCTTTAATTGAAATAAACACACAATTCTTTATTGTTCTAAATTAAACCATACTTACCATCACGCCCATTCCAGCTGAAGCCAACGATCTCCTGAAATAAAAGAAAAATAATAAAGCAACATCATCCTTACCTTTCCATGGTTCCCATGACAGCTTCAGCTCTGCTACATCGAGATGACAGGCTGGACCGCAGCAGAACGCTGCCATCCAGCCTGTCATCCCGCAGACACTGAGAAGCGCAGGCTTGCTTGCGCTCCACAGTGTCTCTCTGTGAGGGCATCCAGATGAGCCGAGTTAATGTCCAATGAACTCGGCTCACCTCATGCACGTCACTGACAGCGTGGGAAAATTCTCCTGCACTCAGCGCTTCAGCGTGGGAGAATTCTCACACTGAAGCGCTGAGTGCAGGAGAATTCTCCCACGCTGTCAGTGACGTGCAGGAGGTGAGCTGAGTTCATTGGACATGAGCTCACCTTATGCACGTCACTGACAGCGTGGGAGAATTCTCCTGCACTCACCGCTTCAGCGTGAGAATTTTCCCACGCTGTCAGTGACGTGCATGAGGTGAGCCGAGTTCATTGGACATGAACTCGGCTCATCTGGATGTCGTCACAGAGAGACGCTGAGCAGCGCAAGCAAGCCTGCGCTTCTCAGTGTCTGCGGGATGAGAGGCTGGATGGCAGCATTCTGCTGCGGTCCAGCCTGTCATCTCGATGTAGCAGAGCTGAAGCTGTCGTGGGAACCATGGAAAGGTAAGGATGAGGTTGCTTTATTATTTTTCTTTTATTGCAGGAGATCGTTGGCTTCAGCTGGAATGGGCGTGACGGTAAGTATGGTTTAATTTAGAACAATAAAGGATTGTGTCTTTATTTCAATTAAAGGACTTTATTCTGGGTGTTTGTGTTTTTTTTAACTTTGACTATGGGGTTAGTAATGGGGGTGTCTTATAGACGCCTCTCCATTACTAACCTGGGCTTGATGTCAGCTGGCATTATAAGCTGACATCAACCCCAACCCTATTACCCCCTGCCACCGCACCAGGGCAGCGTGGAAGAGCGAGGCTAGGTGCCAGAATTGGCGCATCCTATGAATGCGCCATTTCTGGGGCGGCTGACGGCTGGTGTTTCTAGCCTGGGAGGGGGCCAATATTCATGGCTCCCTTCCTGGGCTATTAATATCAGCCCCCAGCTGTCTGCCTAGCCTTTGCTAGCTATTAAATTAGGGGGGACCCCACGTCATTTTTTTGGGGGGGTCCCCCATTTTAATAGCTAGTAAAGGCTATGTATTCAGCTGGGGGCTGATATTAGTAGCCTGGGAAGCTCCGTGGGTATTACC
The DNA here is from genome assembly GCF_046119375.1 of Phyllobates terribilis. Classification (NCBI taxonomy): domain Eukaryota; kingdom Metazoa; phylum Chordata; class Amphibia; order Anura; family Dendrobatidae; genus Phyllobates; species Phyllobates terribilis. Next base: position 11,951,224 of record NW_027362798.1, on the reverse strand, counting down.
CCCTTCCCAGGCTTCAAACATCTGCCCCAGCCGTCTGCTTAACCTCCGCTAGAGCCTAAAATTAAGGGGAACCCCACGCCAATTTTTTTAATAATAAATCCTTTATTTTAATACTAAATGACAAGTACAGTAACCAACACGGTCACTGTACTTCATATATATGTGACTGACATGTTTCTATCTATCTAATCTATGTGTGAAGCTCTATTCTGTCTGTTATAAATTGTCGGGTACCGCTGCTGAATTGCCGGCCGGCTTTTTTAAAGAGACGGTGCACGAAAACACTAATTTTTTTTTGATAAATCCTTTACGCTAAATGACAAGTACAGTAAGCAGCACTTTCACTGTACTTCGTATATATGTGGCTGACATGTTTATATCTATCTAATCTATGTGTGAAGCTCTATTCTTTCTATTCTAAATTGTCGGGTACAGGTGTATGCCGCTGCTGAATTGCCGGCTTTTCATGTTTCACTGTTGGCACTGTTCCCATCGATTTGGGCAATCACTGTAATGCCACAACCACCATGGCTGTGGCATTACAGTGAGTGGCAGACAATCCCTGCATGATTGGTGCTCTAAATAGCGCCAGACATGCAGGACACGCTTTTGGTGCACGAACAGTTATCGAACATAACCTCGAACAGCCGAATTTTTTGCAAATCGTTCGGGTTCGTCGAACAACTCGAACACCGCCCAAAACAGCTCGAATTTGAGATTGGCGAACAGTTCTAGTCGAACACCGCTCATCTCTAATCTGTACCAGTTTCTGGTAGACTGTCAGATCTTTGGTCTATGTAAGTACGAATAAGGGACTTTTAGGGTCTAGGGGCAGCTGCCGTTCAGCAAGGGTGCCATTGTCATCTATATGTAGGATGCCCATCTCCATTGACATGCAGGTTCAGGCTAGGGTATCTATAGGGTGAGTTTTATTGAAGTACAGTGGGTACGGAAAGCATTCAGACCCCTTTAAATTTTTCACTCTTTGTTTCATTGCAGCCATTTGGTAAATTCTAAAAAGTTCATTTTTTTCTCATTAAAGTCCACTCTGCACCCCATGTTGACTGAAAAAAACAGAAATGTAGAAATTTTTGCAAATTTATTAAAAAAGGAAAACTGAAATATCACATGGTCATAAGTATTCAGACCCTTTGCTCATATTTAAGTCACATGCTGTCCATTTCCTTGTGATCCTCCTTGAGATGGTTCTACTCTTTCATTGGAGTCCAGCTGTGTTTATTTAAACTGATAGGACTTGATTTGGAAAGGCACACACCTGTCTATATAAGACCTCACAGCTCACAGTGCATGTCAGACCAAATGACCAGTATTGAGTAGAAGCCCCCTTTTGAGCTAGTGCATCCATGAGTCTTCTTGGGAATGATGCAACAAGTTTTTCACACCTGGATTTGGGGTTCCTCTGCCATTCTTCCTTGCAGATCCTCTCCAGTTCTGTCAGGTTGGATGGTGAACGTTGGTGGACAGCCATTTTCAGGTCTCTCCAGAGATGTTCAATTGGGTTTAGGTCAGGGCTCTGGCTGGGCCAGTCTAGAATGGTCACAGAGTTGTTCTGAAGCCACTCCTTTGTTATTTTAACTGTGTGCATAGGGTCATTGTCTTGTTGGAAGGTGAACCTTCGGCCAAGTCTGAGGTCCAGAGCACTCTGGAAGAGGTTTTCATCCAGGATATCTGTGTACTTGGCCACATTCATGTTTCTTTCAATTCCAACCAGTCGTCCTGTCCCTGCAGCTGAAAAACACCCCCATGATGCTGCCACCACCATGTTTCACTGTTGGGATTGTATTGGGCAGGTGATGAGCAGTGCCTGGTTTTCTCCACACATACCCCTTAGAATTATCACCAAAAAGTTCTATCTTAGTCTCATCAGACCAAAGAATCTTATTTCTCATAGACTGGGAGTCCTTCATGTGTTTTTAAGCAAACTCTGTGCAGGCTTCCATATGTCTTGCACTGAGGAGAGGCTTCCTTTGAGCTACTCTGACATAAAGGCTCAACTTGTGGAGGGCTGCTGTGATAGTTGACTTTATGCAACTTTCTCCCATCTCCCTACTGCATCTTTGGAGCTCAGCCACAGTGATCTTGGGGTTCATCTTTACCTCTCTCACCAAGGCTCTTCTCCCACGATTGCTCAGTTGAGCTGGACGGCCAGGTCTAGGAAGACTTCTGGTGGTCCCAAACTTTTTCCACTTAAGGATTATGGAGGCCACTGTGTTCTTAGGACCCTTGACTAATGCAGAAATTCTTTTGTAAACTTGGCCAGATCTGTGCCTTGCCACAATTCTGTCTCTAAGCTCCTTGGGCAGTGTCAGGATGCCAGGTTTAATTTTACTTTGCCAGTAGTTTTTCCCTTAGCCAAGATGGCTTCCATTGCCTCACTGGGGTCATGTGTTTCCTGCCTGTGGACCTACTTAAACTGCATGTGTTGCAATCATGCCTTGCCTGAGTATTGTGTGCTTTTAGCTTTCTACTCACCTGTGCTAGCCCTCTGAATAGAGTCTTGCTGACTTTGTGTTTACTCCTAGTCATCCGCTGAAAGGATTGCTGCCTGAATCCTCTGCTAAGGGGACTTCTGCTGAAAGGAACCACTGGCTGTTGTTCACTCACGCTGGGATCTCTGAACTTTTGTCTTCCTGAAGAAAACTTCTCCTGGATCTCTACACCTCTGGTATAGTCACCATCTTGCTCTGTGTTTAAATACCCGGCTCCAGCTCTGCTTAAGACATCGCTGTTTCCTCCGCTGCACCTCCTGCATTCTTCAATATCCAGATCCATATTCCAGTTTGTCTTCTCTTCTGCACTACGTGAGTCCACAATCAACTGAGGAATACCTACGTCTGCTTACTATCCTTATTTCTGTTTGCATATTACTGTACCTAAGTAAACTTGGACTATCGTTAACGTTTACATACCCTAATAGTAATGAAGGCCGTGCCTTACAGATTAGGTTCTAAGAAGTATTGTTTGGAATGAACTTACCTTCATAAACTGTTTGCTGTGATCTTTTGCACTTGAGTTTAAAATAGACTTTCACACTACTCTTGTCTCAGTCTCTGCTTTTGGCCCACGCCATTGGACTTCAGGGTATCTACTAACATCGTAACAGGCAGTTCCTTTGAGCTCATGATTCTCATTTGGTCTGACATGCACTGTGAGCTGTGAGGTCTTATATAGACAGGTGTGTGCCTTTCCAAATCAAGTCCTATCAGTTTAATTAAACACAGCTGGACTCCAATGAAAGAGTAGAACCATCTCAAAGAGGATCACAAGGAAATGGACAGCATGTGACTTAAATATGAGCAAAGGGTCTGAATACTTATGACCATGTGATATTTCAGTTTTCCTTTTTTAATAAATTTGCAAAAATTTCTACATTTCTGTTTTTTTTCAGTCAAGATGGGGTGCACAGTGTACTTTAATGAGAAAAAAAAAGAACTTTTTAGAATTTACCAAATGGCTGCAATGAAACAAAGAGTGAAAGATGTAAAGGGGTCTGAATGCTTTCCGTACCCACTGTATATAGTACTCAATGTTCCAGGCAGTGGGAGGCATTACTGGGATCCAGAGCAGTCGCTCCAGTCACGTCCAGAGCCTAAGGTCTGGCATAGGAGCTGCCGGACACTTTGTGTGCTCTGAAGTACAAAGGAAGATGGACAGGGACCTGCATAGATGGAAGTTGAAGGCCAGTCCCGGGTGCACTGCAGAGGTGGACGAGAAATACAGGATGAGCTAGCAACAGGGCTGAAGAGGAGTTATGCTAAGAAGGAGGATAATGTGAATTGCTGTGCCTTATCCCATCTGTACCCACCTGATGAACTTGAACTGTCAAGTATATGTTTGACTGTTACAAAGAACTTCGTGTTCCCTAAATTGTGAGCGGCGGCTTCTGAGGACAGAAGCCTGAAGGCAGTGGAGGCCTGCGGCCTACAAGAGAGTGTGCTGCACCCCACACCCTAGAGCACACTGGGACTGGGACACCCATTGTCTGTAAAGTGCCAGAGCGAAATCAGACCGACGTTCAGTCACGACTACCGCTCTGTGCCACTTTACAAGATGAGTGATAAGGGAACTTCTCCATCAGAAGAGACGAGGAAATAATGGTCGCTGCCCAAACTGTGACAAGAACAGGACCACAATGCAACAAGAACTGTCTCACAATGCTCTTGGAACTTTCCCATAATGCATTGCAAATTGAAACTAGAGCAAATACATTAAATCACTAGCAGACAGTGCCGTTATCAAACAATAAAAAAGAGACAGGATTCAAATGCAAGCAACATAATGTCAGAACTGATATACACATAAAGTGACTAGATTCCCTGGATAGCTAAATTCGCTGCTGAGGCAAGAACACGGGCTGCCCAGCACTATTTAAGTGCACCCCATGAAGATAGACACTCTAATTTACAAGGCCATAACATATAGGTGCATCTCACAAAATTAGAATATCATCAAAAAGTTAATTTATTTCAGTTCTTCAATGCAAAAAGTGAACCTCATATATTATATAGAGTCATTACAAACACAGTGATCTATTTCAAGTGTTTATTTCTGTTAATGTTGATGATTATGGCTTATAGCCAATGAAAACACAAAAGTCATTAACTCAGTAAATTAAAATAATTAACAAAAAACACCTGCAAAGACTTCCTAAGCATTTAAAAAGGTCCCTTAGTCTGTTTTAGTAGGCTCCACAATCATGACAATCATGGTGAAGACTGCTGACTTGACAGATGTCCAGAGTTCCAATTTTCATTTGAAATCAAGGTCCCAGAGTCTGGAAGAAGAGTGGAGAGGCCACAATCCAAGCTGCTTGAGGTCTAGTGTGAAGTTTCCACAATCAGTGATGGTTTGGGGAGCCGTGTCATCTGCTGGTGTAGGTCCACTGTGTTTTTTCAACACCAAAGTCAGCGCAGCCGTCTACCAGGAAATTTTAGAGCACTTCATGCTTCCCTCTGCCACAGTATCAAGCTACCAGGGGGGCAAAGGGGGCGGTGGCCCCGGGCCCCTCGCTCTTAGGGGGCCCATCCAGGGCTACGCCAGTGTAACTGTATCTAGCATGCCCCTGGTGCCAGCATCGGGCCCCACTGCCCGCCACCGCCGCAAGTTTACTGATGAGAGAGGGAGCGCGGATCTCTCTCCCATTAGTCCCTTCTGTGACTGACGTCTCTGACATCATCACTTGGCGCCCAGCCCGCTGTGCTGAAGATGTGTGCGTGCTGGGTGCTCTGAGCAGCGAGGGAACCAGGAGGAGAGATGAGTACTGTTTATTTATTTTTTGCCGGGTGGGGGGCGGCATTATATTACAGACTCTGCCTATGGGAAGGGGGAGGTGCATTATACTACAGACTCTGCCTATGGGGGAGCATTATCCTAAAGACTCTGCCCACAGAGAGGGGGGGCATTATACTAAAGACTCTGCCTATGGGGAGGGGGGGCATTATACTACAGACTGTCTATGGGGAGGGGGGGAGCATTATACTAAAGCCTCTGTCTATGGGGGGGCATTCTACTACAGACTCTGCCTATGGGGGGCATTATACTACAGACTCTGTTTATGAGCAGGGGAGAGCAGTAGACTACAGACTCTGCCTATGGGGGGACATTGTACTACAGACTCTGCCTATAAGAGGGGGAGCATTATACTACAGACTCTGCCTATGGGGGGTGCATTTTACTACATACTCTGCCTATAGGTGGGGCATTATACTACAGACGCTGCCTATGAGATGGGGGGGGCATTATATCACAGACTCTGCCTATGAGGAGGGGGGGCACATTATACTACAGACTCTGCCTATGAGATGGGGGGGCATTATACTAAAGATTCTGCCTATGAGGAGGGGGGGATTATACTACAGACTCTGACTATGAGGAGGGGGGAGCATTATACTACAGACTCTGCCTATGGGGGGGCATTATACTACAGACTCTGCCTATAAGGAGGGGGGGAGCATTATACTACAGACTCTGCCTATGGGGGGGACATTGTACTACAGACTCTGCCTATAAGAGGGGGAGCATTATACTACAGACTCTGCCTATGGGGGGTGCATTTTACTACAGACTCTGCCTTTAGGTGGGGCATTATACTACAGGCGCTGCCTATGAGATGGGGGGGCATTATACCACAGACTCTGCCTATGAGGAGGGGGGGCACATTACACTACAGACTCTGCCTATGAGATGGGGGGGGGGCATTATACTACAGATTCTGCCTATGAGGAGGGGGGGGCATTATACTACAGACTCTGCCTATGAGGAGGGGGGAGCATTATACTACAGACTCTGCCTATGGGGGGGGCATTATACTGCAGACTCTGCCTATGGGGGGGCATTATACCACAGACTCTGCCTATGAGGAGGGGGGGAGCATTATACTACAGACTCTGCCTGTGGGGGGGAGCTTTATACTACAGACTCTGTCAATGGGGGGAGCATTTTACTACAGACTCTGCCTATAGGGGCGCATTATACTATACGAAGGACTATGGGGAGTGCATTATACTATATTGAGGACTATCTGGTGCATTATACTATATGTAGGCTATTTATACAGTGTGGGAGATAATGTGGGTTCTTTGAACAGCGTGGGGGCCATCATACAGTGTGGGAGATAATGTGGGGTCTTTGTATAGTGTGGAGGCCATCATACAGTGTTGGAGCCATCAGCTTGGGGGCTACTAAGGGGTCAGTATACTTTGTGGGGGTACTATACAGTGAGGGGGAATTATATCGTGAATAGGAGAACATCATACTGGTTAGAGCGGAGCTCTACATGGGGGGAGACTCAGGACATTATTAAATCTTAGGTGGGCACTTATTGTTATAGGGGAACTCAGGTTATCGTGACTGTCGAAGGGGCACTATTACTTTCTAGGGGGCACAATGTGGGCACTGTTTTCTAGGACACTTGCACACGGCATTACTTTATTTTAGAGGTTTGTTTTACCATCTAGAGGGCACACAGTAGGTGCAGTAATAGGGACACATTTTGCAGCAGAGGCTCAGTATTGGGGTATCAGCAGGATGAGAAGTTTGTGCAGGTTGGGGATAGATGTGGTCAGTGCCTGAAATGTAAGGAGTCAAATGTGTCTTTGTTGTGATCTCTGCATACCTGAGACTCTGAGCCCTGGCTGGAGAAGTTGTCGTGTCGGTCTGGGCCAGATGGAAAAGACGGGAAAAGTGAACAATTTAATCAGAAAGAACGTCAGCTGTAAGGTACTATATATAACTGAGCTGTGATCTCTTATATGTTTTGCAGGACTGGCATCTATCAATATATGTCACCATATGGCGGTAATATCAGTGCTGGTCTTTGTATAGAGATTATTTTTAGTAACAGCGCGGTCATCTGCTGAGGTTTTCCTACATCAACTATCTGGGTGCGCCGCTATAGTTGGAATCAGGGTTACCTGGTTAGAGGCCCACTCAGAAGTTTCGGCCCCCTGAACCAAAACCTTAGCTACGCCAAGCTTTTTGGAGATGGAAATTTCATTCTCCAGCAGGACTTGGCCCCTGTCCACACTGACAAAAGTACTAATACCTGGTTTAAAACAACAGTATCACTGTGCTTGATTGGCAGCAAACTCACCTGACCTTAACCCCATAAAGAATCTATGGGGTATTGTCAAGAGGAAAATGAGAGACACCAGACCCAACAATGCAGACGAGCTGAAGGCTTCTATCAAAGCAACCTGGGCTTCCATAACCCCTCAGCAGTGTCACAGGCTGATCCCTCCATGCCACATTGCCGCATTGATGCAGTAATTGATGTAAAAGGATTCCCGACCAAGTATTGAGGGCATTTATTGAACATACATTTCAGTAGGATAACATTTTGGATTTTGAAAACATTTTTCAAGCTGTTGTTATAAGGTATTCTAATTAATTGAAATAATGACTTTTGAGTTTTCATTGGCTGTAAGCCATAATCATCAATATTAACAGAAATAAACAAGTGAAATAGATCACTCTGTGTGTAATGGCTCTATATAATATATGAGTTTCACGTTTTGTATTGAAGAACTGAAATAAATTAACTTTTCTGGTGATATTCTAATTTTGTGAGATGCACCTGTAGATGGGCTTGGCTGCACCCTGAATAAAAATAGCATGTAAAAAATATATATGATATATATGAGGTATTGGTCGATATTTTGGCCAAAATATACAAGCTCGCAACCTGCTCAAGGGTCCTCATACTTGCGAGTCCCTACACTAACATTAAAAGCAAAGTCACAAAAACAAGGAATTAAAGTTCCCACCAAAATTCAAGAATTAACACAGCAAATACAGCAACAATAATTACAAGGATGCAGCAAACCCATATAATGAAGAAGTCAGCAACACAGGTGCAAAATATTGATGAGACAACCACTCACAACCTACCAATTCATGGAGGGGGTGATTGCTTAGTATTAAAACTGCACACAAATAAGCCTTGTATAGGGCACTGGTCACACATAGGTAGTGCACAATGTCTGGCTTACAGCCTATTAGTGAAGCCCAAACTATTAGATTAGGCGGGCTGTCCAGCACTTTTTAAGTGCACCCCATGAAGACAGACACCCTACTTTACAAGGCCAACATTGATGGGTCTGGCTGCACCCTGAATAAAAATAACGTGCAAAAAATATATATGATATATATGAGGTATTAGTAAATATTTTGGCCAAAATACACAAGCTCGCAACCCGCGTCAAGGGTCCTCATACTTGCGAGTCCCTACACTAACATTAAAAGCAAAGACAAATTTAAATTCCCACCAAAATTCAAGAATTAACACAGGAAAAAAGGGCAACAGTGTTTACCTGCCTAGGTCTCAGTACTAATCATACAATATAATAACGATGACAGCAATACAGGTGCAAAATACTGATGCGACAACCACTCACATATTACCAATTAATGGAGGGGGGTGATTACATAGTATTAAAACTGCACACAAAATTATATGGGATTGCTACATCCTAATAGTGCATTAGTTCTGAGATCTGGGCAGGTAAATGCTATATTAATAATTGATTTTTTGAGGAAAGTTAAATTCTCTTTTGTTGGCTTTACTTTTAATCTAACTGAAATACACATAAGCTTTTTTCCTAAACATTAGGATCTGTGTAGAGCCATCAGCTCAAAAAGGCTTCCTTTGACAGACTTGGCATAAGCAGGTCAAAAGGAACCCTGATCTTTACCATTACACCCCTTTAGAGGAATGGAGACTTACCACATGCTCAGGGTTGCATCTACAGAGTAGCTGCTGGCCAGAGGAGCGAGCTTGAGGCTATAACTCTAACTAAAGCTTTTTTATTACTAAATGATGGGTTCTGTCTAAGGCCATTGGCTCAAAAAGGCTTCCTCGGACAGACTTGGCGCAAGCTACTCCATTCTGCAGATCCCAAGGGAACCCTGGCCTTTACCATTACACCCCTGTACAGGGATAGATACTTACCATAGGCCCAGGGCTGCATCTACAGAGTAGCTGCTGGCCGGAGGAGCGAGCTTGAGGCTATAGTGGTTGATTCAACTCTAACTAAAGCTTTTTTTTCCTAAATACTGGGATCTGTTTAAGGCTGTTGGCTCAAACAGACTTCCTCGGACAGACTTGGCGCAAGCTACTCCATTCTGCAGATCCCAAGGGAACCCTGGTTTTTACCATTACACACCTGTACAGGGATAGATACTTACCATAGGCCCAGGGTTGCATTTACAGAGTAGCTGCTGGCCGGAGGAGTGCGCTTGAGGCTTGAGTAGTTGAATCAATCCTAACTAAAGAAAAACCTATCTAATGCCACTTTCTTGTTAGGACCTGTCTGAGGCCTATGGCTCAAAAAAGCTTCTTTGGAAAGACTTGGCAAAAGCCAGTCTATCCTACAGGTTCCAAAGGAACTCTGGCCTTCACTCTTACAGCCATGTACAGTGATAAAGACTTATTACAGGGCCTTGATTGCATCTACATAGTAGATGCTGACTGGAGGGGCAAACTTAAAGTTAGAATGGTTCAGCCAACCCTAACTATTGCTACTTTCTTAAATGTTAGGATATTTCTGAGGCCATTGGCTCAAACAGGCTTCCTTGGACAGACTTGGCGCAAGACACACCATTTCTGATGTTTCCAAATGAACCCTGGGCTTCACCCTTGAACCTCTATACAGGGACCGTTTCATAGTTTTAAGGTTGAAAGACACAAGTCTGTCAAGTTCAACCTAAAAGCTAATGTGTTGATCCAGAGGAAGGCAAAAACCCCATGAGGCAGATGCTAATTGCCCCATATTAGGGGAAAAATTCCTTCCCGACTCCACATATGGCAATCAGACTAGTTCCCTGGATCAACGTCCCATAACAAAATCTAGTACGGATAACCTGCAATTTTATATTATTTAAGAAAGGCACACACATGCCCTCCTTGAATTTTTTTTAGAAAATTAAGTATTTCAATTTCATGTGGTAGAGAGTTTCATAACCTCATTGCTCACACAATAAAAATTTGCCAACTAACTTCCTTTAGACAAAGTGAATTAGGATCTTTATGCTAGAGTAATTGAATTAACTCTAACTGAAATAGATTAATGCTTTTTTCCTAAATGTTGAAATTTGTTTAAATCCATCAGCTCAAAAAGGCTTTCTCGGACAGACTTGGCGCAAGCTACTCCATTCTGCAGATCCCAAGGGAACCCTGGCCTTTACCATTACACCCCTGTACAGGGATAGATACTTACCATAGGCCCAGGGTTGCATCTACAGAGTAGCTGCTGGCCGGAGGAGCGAGCTTGAGGCTATAGTGGTTGATTCAACTCTAACTAAAGCTTTTTTTTCCTAAATACTGGGATCTGTTTAAGGCTGTTGGCTCAAACAGACTTCCTCGGACAGACTTGGCGCAAGCTACTCCATTCTGCAGATCCCAAGGGAACCCTGGTTTTTACCATTACACCCCTGTACAGGGATAGATACTTACCATAGGCCCAGGGTTGCATCTACAGAGTAGCTGCTGGCCGGAGGAGTGCGCTTGAGGCTTGAGTAGTTGAGTCAATCCTAACTAAAGAAAAACCTATCTAATGACACTTTCTTGTTAGGACCTGTCTGAGGCCTATGGCTCAAAAAAGCTTCTTTGGAAAAACTTGGCAAAAGCCAGTCTATCCTACAGGTTCCAAAGGAACTCTGACCTTCACTCTTACATCCCTGTACAGTGATAAAGACTTATTACAGGGCCTTGATTGCATCTACATAGTAGATGCTGACTGGAGGGGCAAACTTAAGGTTAGAATGGTTCAGCCAACCCTAACTATTGCTACTTTCTTAAATGTTAGGATATTTCTGAGGCCGTTGGCTCAAACAGGCTTCCTTGGACAGACTTGGCGCAAAACACACCATTTCTGATGTTTCCAAATGAACCCTGGGCTTCACCCTTGAACCTCTATACAGGGACCGTTTCATAGTTTTAAGGTTGAAAGACACAAGTCCATCAAGTTCAACCTAAAAGCTAATGTGTTGATCCAGAGGAAGGCAAAAACCCCATGAGGCAGATGCTAATTGCCCCATATTAGGGGAAAAATTCCTTCCCGACTCCACATATGGCAATCAGACTAGTTCCCTGGATCAACGTCCCATAACAAAATCTAGTACGGATAACCTGCAATTTTATATTATTCAAGAAAGGCACACACATGCCCTTCTTGAATTTTTTTTAGAAAATTAAGTATTTCAATTTCATGTGGTAGAGAGTTTCATAACCTCATTGCTCACACAATAAAAATTTGCCAACTAACTTCCTTTAGACAAAGTGAATTAGGATCTTTATGCTAGAGTAATTGAATTAACTCTAACTGAAATAGATTAATGCTTTTTTCCTAAATGTTGAAATTTGTTTAAATCCATCAGCTCAAAAAGGCTTTCTCGGACAGACTTGGCGCAAGCTACTCCATTCTGCAGATCCCAAGGGAACCCTGGCCTTTACCATTACACCCCTGTACAGGGATAGATACTTACCATAGGCCCAGGGCTGCATCTACAGAGTAGCTGCTGGCCGGAGGAGCGAGCTTGAGGCTATAGTGGTTGATTCAACTCTAACTAAAGCTTTTTTTTCCTAAATACTGGGATCTGTTTAAGGCTGTTGGCTCAAACAGACTTCCTCGGACAGACTTGGCGCAAGCTACTCCATTCTGCAGATCCCAAGGGAACCCTGGTTTTTACCATTACACCCCTGTACAGGGATAGATACTTACCATAGGCCCAGGGTTGCATCTACAGAGTAGCTGCTGGCCGGAGGAGTGCGCTTGAGGCTTGAGTAGTTGAATCAATCCTAACTAAAGAAAAACCTATCTAATGCCACTTTCTTGTTAGGACCTGTCTGAGGCCTATGGCTCAAAAAAGCTTCTTTGGAAAGACTTGGCAAAAGCCAGTCTATCCTACAGGTTCCAAAGGAACTCTGGCCTTCACTCTTACAGCCATGTACAGTGATAAAGACTTATTACGGGGCCTTGATTGCATCTACATAGTAGATGCTGACTGGAGGGGCAAACTTAAAGTTAGAATGGTTCAGCCAACCCTAGCTATTGCTACTTTCTTAAATGTTAGGATATTTCTGAGGCCATTGGCTCAAACAGGCTTCCTTGGACAGACTTGGCGCAAGACACACCATTTCTGATGTTTGCAATTGAACCCTGGGCTTCACCCTTGAACCTCTATACAGGGACCGTTTCATAGTTTTAAGGTTGAAAGACACAAGTCTGTCAAGTTCAACCTAAAAGCTAATGTGTTGATCCAGAGGAAGGCAAAAACCCCATGAGGCAGATGCTAATTGCCCCATATTAGGGGAAAAATTCCTTCCCGACTCCACATATGGCAATCAGACTAGTTCCCTGGATCAACGTCCCATAACAAAATCTAGTACGGATAACCTGCAATTTTATATTATTTAAGAAAGGCACACACATGCCCTCCTTGAATTTTTTTTAGAAAATTAAGTATTTCAATTTCATGTGGTAGAGAGTTTCATAACCTCATTGCTCACACAATAAAAATTTGCCAACTAACTTCCTTTAGACAAAGTGAATTAGGATCTTTATGCTAGAGTAATTGAATTAACTCTAACTGAAATAGATTAATGCTTTTTTCCTAAATGTTGAAATTTGTTTAAATCCATCAGCTCAAAAAGGCTTTCTCGGACAGACTTGGCGCAAGCTACTCCATTCTGCAGATCCCAAGGGAACCCTGGCCTTTACCATTACACCCCTGTACAGGGATAGATACTTACCATAGGCCCAGGGCTGCATCTACAGAGTAGCTGCTGGCCGGAGGAGCGAGCTTGAGGCTATAGTGGTTGATTCAACTCTAACTAAATCTTTTTTTTTCCTAAATACTGGGATCTGTTTAAGGCTGTTGGCTCAAACAGACTTCCTCGGACAGACTTGGCGCAAGCTACTCCATTCTGCAGATCCCAAGGGAACCCTGGTTTTTACCATTACACCCCTGTACAGGGATAGATACTTACCATAGGCCCAGGGTTGCATCTACAGAGTAGCTGCTGGCCGGAGGAGTGCACTTGAGGCTTGAGTAGTTGAATCAATCCTAACTAAAGGAAAACCTATCTAATGCCACTTTCTTGTTAGGACCTGTCTGAGGCCTATGGCTCAAAAAAGCTTCTTTGGAAAGACTTGGCAAAAGCCAGTCTATCCTACAGGTTCCAAAGGAACTCTGGCCTTCACTCTTACAGCCCTGTACAGCGATAAAGACTTATTACACGGCCTTGATTGCATCTACATAGTAGATGCTGACTGGAGGGGCAAACTTAAGGCTAGAATGGTTCAGCCAACCCTAACTATTGCTACTTTCTTCAATGTTAAGATATTTCTGAGGCCGTTGGCTCAAACAGGCTTCCTTGGACAGACTGGGCGCAAAACACACCATTTCTGATGTTTCCAAATGAACCCTGGGCTTCACCCTTGAACCTCTATACAGGGACCGTTTCATAGTTTTAAGGTTGAAAGACACAAGTCCATCAAGTTCAACCTAAAAGCTAATGTGTTGATCCAGAGGAAGGCAAAAACCCCATGAGGCAGATGCTAATTGCCCCATATTAGGGGAAAAATTCCTTCCCGACTCCACATATGGCAATCAGACTAGTTCCCTCGATCAACGTCCCATAACAAAATCTAGTACGGATAACCTGCAATTTTATATTATTCAAGAAAGGCACACACATGCCCTCCTTGAATTTTTTTTAGAAAATTAAGTATTTCAATTTCATGTGGTAGAGAGTTTCATAACCTCATTGCTCACACAATAAAAATTTGCCAACTAACTTCCTTTAGACAAAGTGAATTAGGATCTTTATGCTAGAGTAATTGAATTAACTCTAACTGAAATAGATTAATGCTTTTTTCCTAAATGTTGAAATTTGTTTAAATCCATCAGCTCAAAAAGGCTTTCTCGGACAGACTTGGCGCAAGCTACTCCATTCTGCAGATCCCAAGGGAACCCTGGCCTTTACCATTACACCCCTGTACAGGGATAGATACTTACCATAGGCCCAGGGCTGCATCTACAGAGTAGCTGCTGGCCGGAGGAGCGAGCTTGAGGCTATAGTGGTTGATTCAACTCTAACTAAAGCTTTTTTTTCCTAAATACTGGGATCTGTTTAAGGCTCTTGGCTCAAACAGACTTCCTCGGACAGACTTGGCGCAAGCTACTCCATTCTGCAGATCCCAAGGGAACCCTGTTTTTTACCATTACACCCCTGTACAGGGATAGATACTTACCATAGGCCCAGGGTTGCATCTACAGAGTAGCTGCTGGCCGGAGGAGTGCGCTTGGGGCTTGAGTAGTTGAATCAATCCTAACTAAAGAAAAACCTATCTAATGCCACTTTCTTGTTAGGACCTGTCTGAGGCCTATGGCTCAAAAAAGCTTCTTTGGAAAGACTTGGCAAAAGCCAGTCTATCCTACAGGTTCCAAAGGAACTCTGACCTTCACTCTTTCAGCTCTGTACAGCGATAAAGACTTATTGCAGGGCCTTGATTGCATCTACATAGTAGATACTGACTGGAGGGGCAAACTTAAGGCTAGAATGGTTCAGCCAACCCTAACTATTGCTACTTTCTTAAATGTTAGGATATTTCTGAGGCCGTTAGCTCAAACAGGCTTCCTTGGACAGACTGGGCGCAAAACACACCATTTCTGATGTTTCCAAATGAACCCTGGGCTTCACCCTTGAACCTCAATACAAGGACAGTTTCATAGTTTAAAGGTTGAAAGACACAAGTCCATCAAGTTCAACCTAAAAGCTAATGTGTTGATCCAGAGGAAGGCAAAAACCCCATGAGGCAGATGCTAATTGCCCCATATTAGAGGAAAAATTCCTTCCCGACTCCACATATGGCAATCAGACTAGTTCCCTGGATCAACGTCCCATAACAAAATCTAGTACGGATAACCTGCAATTTTATATTATTCAAGAAAGGCACACATATGCCCTCCTTGAATTTTTTTTAGAAAATTAAGTATTTCAAGTTCATGTGGTAGAGAGTTCCATAACCTCATTGCTCACACAATAAAAATTTGCCAACTAACTTCCTTTAGACAAAGTGAATTAGGATCTTTATGCTAGAGTAATTGAATTAACTCTAACTGAAATAGATTAATGCTTTTTTCCTAAATGTTGAAATTTGTTTAAATCCATCAGCTCAAAAAGGCTTTCTCGGACAGACTTGGCGCAAGCTACTCCATTCTGCAGATCCCAAGAGAACCCTGGCCTTTACCATTACACGCCTGTACATGGATAGATACTTACCATAGGCCCAGGGCTGCATCTACAGAGTAGCTGCTGGCCGGAGGAGCGAGCTTGAGGCTATAGTGGTTGATTCAACTCTAACTGAAGCTTTTTTTTTTCCTAAATACTGGGATCTGTTTAAGGCTGTTGGCTCAAACAGACTTCCTCGGACAGACTTGGCGCAAGCTACTCCATTCTGCAGATCCCAAGGGAACCCAGGTTTTTACCATTACACCCCTGTACAGGGATAGATACTTACCATAGGCCCAGGGTTGCATCTACAGAGTAGCTGCTGGCCGGAGGAGTGCGCTTGAGGCTTGAGTAGTTGAATCAATCCTAACTAAAGAAAAACCTATCTAATGCCACTTTCTTGTTAGGACCTGTCTGAGGCCTATGGCTCAAAAAAGCTTCTTTGGAAAGACTTGGCAAAAGCCAGTCTATCCTACAGGTTCCAAAGGAACTCTGGCCTTCACTCTTACAGCCCTGTACAGCGATAAAGACTTATTACATGGCCTTGATTGCATCTACATAGTAGATGCTGACTGGAGGGGCAAACTTAAGGCTAGAATGGTTCAGCCACCCTAACTATTGCTACTTTCTGAAATGTTAGGATATTTCTGAGGCCGTTGGCTCAAACAGGCTTCCTTGAACAGACTGGGCGCAAAACACACCATTTCTGATGGTTCCAAATGAACCCTGGGCTTCACCCTTGAACCTCAATACAGGGACAGTTTCATAGTTTTAAGGTTGAAAGACACAAGTCCATCAAGTTCAACCTAAAAGCTAATGTGTTGATCCAGAGGAAGGCAAAAACCCCACGAGGCAGATGCTAATTGCCCCATTTTAGGGGAAAAATTCCTTCCCGACTCCACATATGGCAGTCAGACTAGTTCCCTGGATCAACGTAACATAACAAAATCTATTACCACTAACCTGAAATGTTATATTATTCAAGGAACATTTTTCATCAAGCAGTTTTCACCGAAAATGTGTTGCACAACTGTTTGAATCTCAGTAAATTCCTGCGCAACTTACATTTGAATACTCTGACCTTTTTACACCCACTCTTTTAACTTCTTAAATAGTGAACAGAGCTTATCTGGACCGCTTGTGGCTTAGCTTTACCTGAAAACTTATTACAAATTAGGCTGGAAAAGTGGTGTAAAATAGGACTGAAATTGACTCCATCTTTTGACTGGAGTACATTTCTTGAGGTGTAGTACGTCAGCTTTAAGGGGATATTTCAATAAATGAATGACCCTGGCTGCAGGTATAAAGAATCAAACTGTGCTGTCCTGACCCATTCCTGGGATTGTGTATGGCACTGACATCACCTCAATACTGCCGCAGCCAACAAATGTAATCAGACGGACTGCCCAGCTGAGCGCACTGAGCTGCTGCAGCACTGAGATGGTGGAACCTCTTTTTTTTAATTAAATGACCTGCAGCTAGGGACATTCATTTATTGAAAGGGAACAACCCCTTTAAGGATGAGTCAAGTTCATTAAGAGGTTTAGTCTTTTTAATGAATTTGGTGCACGTTCCTCCAATAGGCGCTTCATGAATGCTGGTATAGAAATCCACCAGCCTTGATGAATCGGCCACCATAGGTGTACATGGCATGAGCATATACAGAACAGTTGTGTAGTATACGTTACCAGGCCCTCATGATGCTCTTGGTCCTGGATGGCCTTCCACAGTCTGCTTTCTTGCTTCATCATCTTGAAGGGCTCCACTTTCTTTTCTTCTGGCTGGCATGGTGCGGCTCTATCATCCTGCTCCTTTAACACGAAGGGACGAATGACTGTAAAGCTGCCAGGAGCGTTTTTTTATCCCCTTAGATCATTGTGACACCACAAAGTGATGACATAGACAAGTGGGTGAGGCGCCTTTATTCAGTCATCGGGTGTGGTCAGAAGAAATTAGCATATTCCGTGATGTTACTACAATGAGAACAGACATGAACATTCTATTCGGAACCCAACCGCCATTATCAGCGGAACCTTCACTGCTGTCAGATTGGCACTAAAAACAAAAAGAGACCGCGGTGAACCTGGACAGTAACAATCTACAGGGACAGTGACTGCTAAGCGGACTTCATGTCAGATGTTATGCAGTTTTGTCAGAAAAAAAAACAATAAAATATATAAAAGACAGGCTCCAATAAACCTTAAACACTGGGCTGTAGTCACAGATTCTCCTTCCACCTGCAGCACATTGCTCCCCTGCCTAACCCTCCCCGTCCTGCAGCATGTTTCTCACCGCTTAATTCTCCCACTCCTGCAGCACATCACTCCCCTGTCTAAACCTCCCCCTCTTGCGGCACATTGCTCCCGTCTAATCCTCCCCTCCTTGCAGCACATTGTGCCCTTTCTAAATCTCCCCCTTCCTGCACCACATCACCCACTGCCAAATCCCCTCTTGCACCACATCGCCCACTGCCAAATCCTGCACTTCCTGCAGCATATCGCTCCCTGCCTAATCCTCTCCTATTGCATTACATCACTCCCCTGCATAAGCCACCTCTTCCTGCAGCACATCGCTTCCCTGCCTAAGCCTCCCCCTCCTGCATTACATCACTCCCCTGCCTAATCCTCCTCTTCCTGCAGCACAGCGCTCCCTGCCTAATCCTCCTCTTCCTGCAGCACATCGCTTCCCTGCCTAAGCCTCCCCCTCCTGTCTTACATCACTCCCCTGCCTAATCCTCCTCTTCCTGCAGCACAGCGCTCCCTGCCTAATCCTCCTCTTCCTGCAGCACATCGCTCCCCTGACCCCCTCTTACGTGACATCTTTTCTATCAGTTACATTTGTGAAGTAACTGCTGTCTCCTGTGAGCAGTGGAGAGCGAAGCTGAGAGCCAGGAGGCTCTGCCCCTCTGCCCCTTCTTGCCACATCATCATCCATCTACATCAGGGCTGTCAAACTCAAATATATAGAGGGCCAAAAGGAAGAGTTTAACTCAGAAAAATAAGTCAACACTTTATCAGATGTTTCTGTGAAAACTTGAGTACAACAAATAAGATTTTGTTATTTTCCCTCAGTTATAAAAAAAATAGTTATGAGAAAAGTGTGACAAAAAGGAGTCATAAAATGCACCAAAATGAAATATCACAATTTATGGCTCAAATTGAGTGAAGCAAGGAAGAGGTTGAGCTTAGCTAATGAGATGCATCAAACATACAGGTGCTTCTCACAAAATTAGAATATCATCAAAAAGTTAATTTATTTCAGTTCTTCAATCCAAAAAGTGAAACTCATATATTATACAGAGTCATTACAGAGTGATCTATTTCAAGTGTTTATTTCTGTTAATGTTGATAATGATGGCTTACAGCCAATGAAAACACAAAGTCATTATCTCAGTAAATTAGAATAATTAACAAAAATCACCTGCAAAGGCTTCTTACGCATTTAAAAAGGTCCCTTTGTCTGTTTCAGTAGGCTCCACAATCATGGGGAAGACTGCTGACTTGACAGATGTCCAGAAGGCAGTCATTGACACACTCCACAAGGAGTGTAAACCACAAAAGGTCATTGCTAAAGAAGCTGGCTGTTAACAGAGTGCTGTATCCAAGCATATTTATGGAAAGTTGAGTGGAAAGAAAAAGTGTGGTAGGAAGAGGTGCACAAGCAACCGGGATAACCGCAGCCTTGAAAAGATTGTTAAGGAAAGGCCATTCAAACATTTGGGGAAGATTCACAAGGAGTGGACTGCTGCTGGAGTCATTGCTTCAAGAGCCATCACACACAGACGTATCCAGGACATGGGCTACAAGTGTCACATTCCTTGTGTCGAGCCACTCATGACCAATAGACAACGCCAGAAGCATCTTACCTGGGCCAAGGAGAAAAACACCTGGACTGTTGCTCAGTGGTCCAAGGTGTTGTTTTCCGATGAAAGTAAATTTTGCATTTAATTTGGAAATCAAGGTCCCAGAGTCTGGAGGAAGAGTGGAGAGGCCACAATCCAAGCTGCTTGAGGTCTCGTGTGAAGTTTCCACAATCGGTGATGGTTTGGGGAGCCATGTCATCTGCTGGTGTAGGTCCACTGTGTTTTATCAAGACCAAAGTCAGCGCAGCCGTCTACCAGGACATTGTAGAGCACTTCATGCTTCCCTCTGCCGACAAGCTTTATGGAGATGGAAATGTCATTTTCCAGCAGGACTTGGCACCTGTCCACACGGCCAAAAGTACCAATACCTGGTTTACACAACAGTATCACTGTGCTTGATTGGCAGCAAACTCACCTGACCTTAACCCCATAGAGAATCTATTATAGAGAATCTATGGGGTATTGTCAAGAGAAAGATGAGAGACACCAGACCCAACAATGCAGACGAGCTGAAGGCTTCTATCAAAGCCACCTGGGCTTCCATAACCCCTCAGCAGTGTCACAGGCTGATCGCCTCCATGCCACATTGCCGCATTGATGCAGTAATTGATGCAAAAGGAGCCTGGCCAAGTATTGAGGGCATTTACTGAACATACATTTCAGTAGGACAACATTTCAGATTTTAAAAACATTTTTCAAGCTGGTGTTATAAAGTATTCTAATTTACTGAGATAATAGCATTAACAGAAATAAACACTTAAAATAGATCACTCTGTCTGTAATGACTCTATATAATATGAGTTTTACTTTTTGTATTGAAGAACTGAAATAAATTAACTTTTTGATGATATTCTAATTTTGTGAGAAGCACCTATAGTATGCTATATGCCCAATTTTAACAAATGTACTGCAATTTTTGCTGAATGTGTTCAGAAATGTACAGATGTGTAAGCAGACAAATGCAGAGACTTAGGCTATGTGCCCACGATGCACAAAAGCTCCGGATTTTTCCTGAGCGTTTCTGCATCTCCCTGGCAGAAAAAACGCATGCGGATTGTACATGCGGATTGTACATGCGGATTGTACATGCGGATTGTACATGTGGATTGTACATGCGGATTGTATATGCGGATTGTACATGCGGATTGTGCATGCGGATTGTACATGCGGATTGTACATGCGGATTGTACATGCGGATTGTACATGCGGATTGTATATGCGGATTGTACATGCGGATTGTACATGTGGATTGTACATGCGGATTGTACATGCGGATTGTACATGCGGATTGTATATGCGGATTGTATATGCGGATTGTACATGCGGATTGTACATGCGGATTGTATATGCGGATTGTACATGCGGATTGTACATGCGGATTGTACATGCGTTTTTCCTGCCAGGGACATGCAGAAGTGAAGCGTTCTTCACATGCATTTCCACATGCGGGTTGACAAGCGCTTTACAAGTGATTTTAGCATCACTTGGAAAGTGCTTGTCAATTTGGTCACACTATAGAAATCCATGAAAACGGCATGGATTTATATAGTGTGACCCCAAAGACTGGTTAAAAATAAAAAAATCTACTGTATAATTGTCTTATCCCGTCTGTCTGTCTGTCTGTTTGTCCGTCTGTCCTGGAAATCCCGCGTCGCTCATTGGTCCGGCAGCGGCCAATCAGCGCCGCGGGATTTCTGAAAAAAGATGGCGGCCGTTAGCGGCTCATCTGCGGGACGGAGCTCAGCGGCGATGCAGCCGGGAGATGAGCGCCGCGAGGCGCTCATCTCCCGGCCGGTACCAGCAGAAGGACATCGACCGCCGGACCCATCTGCGGGACGGAGATGCAGCCGGGAGCCAAGATCGTGTAGCCAAGATCGGTGATTGGTCGCGGCCGATATTTAAATTTGGCGCCCAAATCGGTGATTGGTCGCGGGCAGCGTCCGCGACCAATCAGTACAGTAGTGTTTAACTTTTGCGGCAAGATCAGTGATTGGTCGCGGGCCAAGACCGCGACCAATCACCGATTTGTGCGGCACATTTAAATAGCGGCCGCGACCAATTGGATGTCAGCGCCGCTCAACGGTCCTCCCTTCACACCCTAGCCGCATGGATGTCAGCGCCGCTCCCCAGTCCTCCCTTCACACCCTAGCCGCATGGATGTCAGCGCCGCTCCCCGGTCCTCCCTTCACACCCTAGCCGCTGATGTCCCCACAGTATCTGCATGGTGTTACAAAGGTCCGGACATTTGTGTTAAAAATCGCTGATTGGTCGCCGACGCTATTTAAATGTGGCGCCAAAATCGGTGATTGGTCGCGCCCAGCGTCGGCGACCAATCAGCGATTTTTAACACAATTGTCCGGACCTTTGTAACATCATGCGGATACTGTGGGGACATCAGCGGCTAGGGTGTGAAGGGAGGACCGGGCAGCGGCGCTGACATCCAATTGGTCGCAGCCGCTATTTAAATGTGCCGCACAAATCGGTGATTGGTCGCGGTCTTGGCCCGCGACCAATCACTGATCTTGCCGCAAAAGTTAAACACTACTGTGCTGATTGGTCGCGGACGCTGCCCGCGACCAATCACCGATTTGGGCGCCAAATTTAAATATCGGCCGCGACCAATCACCGATCTTGGCTCCACATTTAAACACCGCTGTACTGATTGGTCGCGGACGCTATTTAAATGTGGCGCCAAAATCGGTGATTGGTCGCGCCAAGCGTCGGCGACCAATCAGCACAGCGGTGTTTAAATGTGGAGCCAAGATCGGTGATTGGTCGCGGCCGATATTTAAATTTGGCGCCCAAATCGGTGATTGGTCGCGGGCAGCGCCAGCGACCAATCACCGATTTTTAACACAAATGTCCGGACCTTTGTAACACCATGCGGATACTGTGGGGACATCAGCGGCTAGGGTGTCAAGGGAGGACCGGGGAGCGGCGCTGCGGGTCCGGATACTTCTGCTGCGAGCAGTCGCTCATCTCCCGGCTTCTCGCAGCGGAAGTAGCCGCACAGGCAGCGGCGCTCCCCGATCCTCACTAATACGATTCCGCTCCCCGGTCCTCACCAATACGATTCACTGATTGGTCTCGCTCTCCACACGCGACCAATCAGTGATCTTGGCGCTAAAGTTAAACACCGCTCTGCTGATTGGTCGCGGCCGCTGCCCGTGACCAATCACCGATTTGGGCGCCACATTTAAATAGCGGCCGCGACCAATCACCGATCTTGCCGCCACATTTAAACACTGCTGTGCTGATTGGTCGCGGACGCCAGACGCGACCAATCAGCGATTTTGGCGCCAAATTTAAACCCGCTCCGCTAGTTGGTCGCGGATGCCGGCCGCGACTAATCAGCATTACTGGCGCCAAATTTAAACACCGCTCTGCTGATTGATCGCGGTCGCTGGCCGAGATCAATCAGCAGTATTGGCGCCAAATTTAAACACCGCTCTGCTGATTAGTCGCGGTCGCCGTCCACGACCAATCAGCAATATTGGCGCAAAATTTAAACACCGCTCTGCTGATTGGTCGCGGTCGCCGTCCGCGACCAATCAGCAGTATTGGCGCCAAATTTAAACCCCGCTATGCTGATTGGTCGCGGTTGCCGGCCGCGACCAATCAGCAGTATTGGCGCCAAATTTAAACACCGCTCTGCTGATTGGTCGCGGGCGGCGATTGCGACCAATCAGCATTATTGGCGCCAAATTTAAACCCCGCTCTGCTGATTGGTCGAGACAGCCGGCCGCCACCAATCAGCAATTTTGGCGCCAAATTTAAACCCCGCTCTGCTGATTGGTCGCGGTTGCCGGCCACGACTAATCAGTATTGTTGGCGCCAAATTGCCGGCCGCGACTAATCAGCATTATTGCCGCCAAATTTAAACACCGCTCTGCTGAATGGTCGTGGCCGTGACCAGTCACTACTATTGGCGCCAAATTTAAACACCGCTTTGCTGATTGGTCGCGACCGGCGGCTGCAACCAATCAGCATTATTGGCGCAAAATTTAAACCCCGCTCTGCTGATTGGTCACGTTCGCTGGCCGCGACCAATCAGCATTATTGGCGCAAAATTTAAACCCCGCCCTGCTGATTAGTCGCGACTGCCGGCCGTGACCAATCAGCGATATAGCCGCTAAATTTCAACACCGCTTTGCTGATTGGTCGCAGTTGTTGGCCGCGACCAATCAGCGATTTTGGCGCCAAATTTAAACACCGCTCTGCTGATTGCGCCCGGTCTGCCGCATACATATTCTAGAATACCCGATGCGTTAGAATCAGGCCACCATCTATAAATCTATACTTAACTTCCGATGGCCCCCGCAGTCTTGCTTCGCTCCGTCCTGGCTGCCGGCAGATCGCGGTACACTGAAGGACCTGCTGTCACATGACTATGACGTCAGCGCAGGTCCTTCAGTCCATCGCGAGCTGCCGGCATGGGAGGACGAGCGCAGCGGGGGCCGTCAGAAGGTAAATATAACATTTATTTTATATTTTATTCTTTTTTTTGACAGGTTCTATGGTACCCGGGTCCGGAGGAGAGTCTCCCATCCTCCACACGCGGGTACCATCCGCACATTGAACGCATGTATTCCGCATGTGCTTATCTAGTGAAGCGGAATCCATTTGTTCCAATGCAAGTCAATGGCGGCGAAAATGCAGCGCTTACGCGAAATAATTGGTAGTGCTGCGTTTTCTTCCGCAATGATAATCCGCAGTGGAAATTTCCGCAGCATGTGCACAGCACATGCGGACTATCATTGGGGAACATGGCAGACCTTCTAACATGCGTTTTTAAGCGTTTCTGCAGCGTTTTTGCCATGCCGAAACGCTTAAAAAACGCATTGTGGGCACACAGCCTTAGGCCATGTGCCCACGCAGCGTTTTTGTAGCATTTTTGCGGCATTTTTACGGCCGCGAAAACGTTTGTAGAACAGTCTGCCATGCAAAGCCATGTGAATTCGGATGTGCTGTGCACATGATGCGCTAATTTGCGCGCCGAATTCGCATTACTTTGCAAAACGCAGCATGACCATTTCTACTGCGATTACGCTGAAGCTTATTCGCGATGCGTGTGGTATCTGGGAGGAAGACGAGACTACAACTCCTCTTCATCCCGGCTACCACGCGGTGAAAAAAAGAAATAAAAAAGTTAAAAACAAACAAAACCTGTATATTCACCTCTCCGGCGGCCCCCGCTCTGCTCTCCGGTCTCCTCCGGTCTGCTGTCTGTACTGTCAGGACCTGCGGTGACGTCATTTAGTCAGGTGATGGTTGCATGACAGCTGACGTCGGCATCAGGTGATGGTCGCGTGACCATCAGCTGACTAAATGACGTCACCGCAGGTCCTGACCGTACACTGCAGGACGCTGAAGAGAGAAGACGCGGCCGGGAGCAGACCGGAGGAGACCGGAGAGCAGACCGGGGGCCGCCGGAGAGGTGAATATACCGTTGTTTTTTTTTATTTATTAACGTTTTCTTTTTTTTACTATAGATGCTGCATTTAAAGCATCTAAGTTGTTCACACATTATAGATCCATGTCGGTTGCATGGATTTATATTGTGTGATCAACTTGTCAAGCACTTTTCCAAGTGATGCTCAAAATTGCTTGGAAAAGTGCTTGAAAAAACGCATGTGAAAACGCTTCTCTCTGGCAGAAAAAACGCATGTAAATCTGCATCAAATCTGCTAGGTGTGCACACAGCCTTATAGCTGGTTTTGCTCTGAGCTGAGATGTCCAGGCTGAATAATGCTCTGGGAGCAGAACCCATCAGCAGAATCTGTCTGTTTCCTGCCTTGTAGCAGTGGATCCCGGCTATTTAGCTCACAGAGCATTGTCTACACAAGATACAATTGTATCCAATTTTCAGCTGGGAACAGGACTATGGACAAGTTTTACAGCAACTGCATTTGTGATAGGAAATGTTGATCAATCTAGATTTTCTTCAGTGTTCTTATTCATTGCAGAAAATCTTAAAAAAGCCGAGGAATGTGGGCAACATGGTGGGTCAATGATTAACGCTGTGGGGCTGGGTTCATATAATAGCAAGGACAACATCTGCAAGGAGTTTGTATGTTCTCCCCGTGTTTGTATGGGTTTCCTCCGGGTTCTCCGGTTTCCTCCCACACTCCAAAGACATACTGATAGGGAATTCATATTGTGAGCCCCAATGGGGACAGTGATGATAATGTCTGTAAGGTGCTACGAAATCTAACGGCGCTATATAAGAGAGTAAAATAAATATATAACTAAATAAAATGAATGTATTAAAAGGCTAAGATTGCAAAGAGCTTGTAAAAACAAGAAACTTTGCAATTTCCTTCTTATTCAAAATCTTCTCTGTTCTCAAGAAGGAAAAGATTTTTAATTCTGCAGTGTACAGCTCATTGCTATGGTTACTGACCACCTGAGAAGTGGCTGGTCTCCTTGGCAAGAAGCGCTCACTTGCAGACTGGTGGACTTCAGCGCCCCTGTGCCTGTCCCATTCTGCAGAGGCAAAGCTGCCTCTGCCCGCAGAATGCAAGAGGGCACAATTCAGACAAGCGGCTCAGCCAAGCCACCGGCCAGAACTGTAAATCTTCAGCTTCTGATGAGAGGAACACAAGACCACCCCTTTAATAAAGGAGTAGAGCAGAACTCATACAGTGATTAGTGGGGGTCTGACACCTGAAATCCCCAGACATCAGCTACTTCTGCAAGATGATGTACACAGTGTTAAGAGCTGGAATAGCACAGCTCCGCACACTGTGCAATGGCTGGTTTCAGGTACTACAGCTCAGATCACAATCATTTCAATAGGAGCTGCAGTACCAAGATCGGCCACTACACAGTGTACAGCGCTGTGCTGTTTGGGCTCTCTACGCTGAGTATTTCCAGCTGCTGTCTTATTGGTGAGGGGGCCGTGTGTTGGAACCTCACTGATCTGATATTGATGACCAGGGTCGGACTGCGGTGTCTGGGGCCCACAGGGGAAATTAACTCTAGGGGCCCACCTACAGCAAGATGCAAATATCTGTTATCCGCTCTCGCTGTTATAGTGGAGCATTGACTGGCGGCTCCTGCACATCTACTGGGCGACACTCTAACTGGGATGGACATGTTTGCATTAAAGGGCTTCTTTGGTTAAAACTAGTGTTGAGCGAGTATGTTCTGTTAACCCTTTCGGCGAGTATGCTCAGGCCGAGCTCCGAGTATTTATAGCTGCTCGGTGATATGGTTGAATCGCTCCCGTGTGCATGATTTGCGACTGTTTGACGGTTTTAATACATGTGAGGAATGTGGAAGAAATAACCACCATAAATGAGGAGGGCACCATCTAATAAACGGGATCTACCTGCAGCATCTCATGAACTAACAAGTGGAAAATTATTTTTGGGAAAGAGGAGATGCTAACTAATAGTGATCACCAAAATGATAAAGAAAAAAATAAATAAATAGTGATCAATAGCAATATCAATCTATGAAAATATATCAATTTATTAAATACAAATGTTTCCTGACACATATACATGTAGTAACAAACTAACAAACATATAAAACACCATAAAATAGTGGAAAAACACCACTGTCTAAAGAGCCATCATTTTGGTGATCACTATTAGTTAGCAAATAATTTTCCGAATGTGTAAGAAATAGACATTCCTCACATGTATTAACCCCTTAAGCCGCGGAGCATTTTCCGTTTTTGCATTTTCGCTTTTTGCTCCACTTGTTCCCAGAGCCATAGCGTTTTTATTTTTTGGTCAATATGGCCATGTTAGGGCTTATTTTTTGCGGGACGAGTTGTACTTTTCAACGCCATTACTAGTTTTACCATGCCGTGTACGGGAAAACGGGAAAAAAATTCCAAGCGCCGTGAAATTCCAAAAAAAGTGCAATACCACTGAGGTTTTTTTTAATTTTTTTTTACCACGTTCACTGAATGCTAAAACTGACCTGCCATTATTATTCTCCAGGTCATTAAGAGTTCAAAGACACCAAACATGTATAGGTTCTTTTTTATTTAAGTGATGAAAAAAAATTCCAAAGTTTGGTAAAAAAAAAAAATGGTGCCATTTTCCGAGACCCGTAGCGTCTCCATTTTTCGGGATCTGGGACAGGGTGAGGGCTTATTTTTTGTGAACCGAGCTGAAGTTTTTATAGATGCTATTTTGGGGTAGATCCAATGTTCTGATCGCCCGTTATTGCATTTTATTGCAATTTTACGGCGACCAAAAAACGTAATTCTGTCGTTTAGAATTTTTTTCTCATTACGCCATTTACCGATCGCATTAATTCTTTTTTTATATTGATAGATAGGGCAATTCTAAATGCGGCGATACCAAATATGTGTATGTAGGGTTTTTTTTTATGATTTTATTTTGAATGAGGCGAAAGGGGGGTGATTTAAACTTTTATATTTTTTTATTTTTTTTCATATTTTTTAAAACTTTTTTTTTCACTTTTTGCTTGCTTCTGTAGTTTCCATAGGAGACTAGAAGCAGCAACTGTCCGATTGCCTCTGCTACATACAGGGGACGATCAGATCCCCTGTATGCAGCAGAAATGGTCCTGTGCTATGAGCGCCGACCACTAGGTGGCGCTCACAGCGACAGGATCATTACAACCACTGGTGTCTGCTGCAGACCCAGGGTTGTCATGACCACCCATCGGCGACCCACGATCATGTGACGGGGTTGCCGATGGGAGGGGTAAGTGACGCGCTTCCAGGAAGCGCGCATTAAATGCCGCTGTCAGAGATTGACAGCGGCATTTAATATGTTAACAGCCGCTGGTGGATCACGATTCCACCCGCGCCTGTTGCGGGCACATGTCAGCTGTAATAATCAGCTGACATGTGCTTGGTTCAGTGCGGGCTCAGCGCCGGAGCCCTCACTGAACCGGAGGATAACGACATGCGCGTACTAATACGTGACATGTCGTTAAGGGGTTAAAGCTGTCAAACAGTTGCAAATCATGCACACGGGAGCGATTCAACCATATCACCGAGCAGCTGTAAATACTCGGAGCTCGGGCCGAGCATACTCGGACAGAACATACTCGCTCAACACTAGTTAAAACAAGTTATCACCGATCCATGGGCTCTACAGGATAGGTGATCACTTATTGAGCATTTGTGTCCGAACATTGGAAAACGCACCTATCGGAAGAATGGGGAAGTTTTATCCCTGACAGAACACTTATCCCTATTTTAAAATGCTGCGGCAGGTGGGACGTCTGACCGCAGCTCTATTCATTCTCTTAGAGACTTGCAAAAAAGAGCAGCGCTCACAGCCACTGAGAGAATGAATGGATCAGTGGTCGCATCTCACATGCCGCTCCAGTCTAATGGGGAGAAAAGCTCCACATTCTGCCGGTGTGTGCAAGCAGTCAGACCCCCACCAATCAATATTATCAATGATCCTGTGGAGAGGTGATTACTTGTTTTCACCGGAGAACCCCTGTAAGTGCATCTCTGCCGCTCTTGTCCAAGTATTTAATCGCTAAGGCCACGGCCCTACTATCAGTATTCGGTCAGTGTCCAGTCAGTATTTTTTCTCAGGAGTGGGAGCCAAAACAGGTGATGAACAATCAGAGAAAAGGTATAATAGAAACAAGTCACCAATTCTGCATTAATCAACCATTCCTGGTTTCGGCAGCCACTCCTGAGAAAAATACTGACCAAATACTGATGGTGGGGCTGTGGCCTAATGGAAAAAAATCTTTTCCTAGTTAAGATCAGCGAGAATAAAATGACCGCCATACACAACACAGTCCACTATATCAACACCAATAATACCACATACAAAAGGGACAAATATCGCCACACCTTGACTAGATCACATATTACCACTACATAGTGACCGAATAATACCACATACAAGGAACAAATATGGCCAAACTATGACCAGACCATATATTACCACCCCAAGGTGACCAAATACTACAATACTGATCATGAATACAAAACCACAATACTAACAACACTGTTATTACCACCAGCAACATTATACACAGGAGCTCTGTATATAGTGTCAGTGTACAGGTAACACAGTGATCACCAGTGACATTATAGACAGGAGCTCTGTATATAGTGTATAGGTAATACAGTGATCACTAGTGACATACACAGGAGCTCTGTATATACTATATACACACGTGGTCAAAATTGTTGGTACCCCTCGTTTAATGAAAGAAAAACCCACAATGGTCACAGAAAAAACTTGAATCTGACAAAAGTAATAATAAATTAAAAATCGATGAAAATGAACAAATGAAAGTCAGACATTGCTTTTCAACCCTGCTTCCACAGAATTTAAAAAAAAATTAAACTCTTGAAATAGGCCTGGACAGAAATGATGGTACCCCTGAAAATAATGTGACAAAAGGGACATGTTAAATCAAGTTGTGTCCACTAATTAGCATCACAGGTGTCGACAATCTTGTAATCAGTCAGTGGGCCTGTATATAGGGCTACAGATACTCACTGTGCTGTTTGGTGACATGGTGTGTACCACACTCAACATGGACCAAAGGAAGCAAAGGAAAGAGTTGTCTCAGGAGATTAGAAAGAAAATTATAGACAAGCATGTTAAAGGTAAAGGTTATAAGACCATCTCCAAGCAGCTTGATGTTCCTGTAACTACAGTTGCACATATTATTCAGAAATTTAAGATCCATGGGACTGTAGCCAACCTCCCTGGACGTGGCCGCAGGAGGAAAATTGATAACAAATCAAAGAGACGAATAATATGAATGGTAACAAAAGAGCCCAGGAAAACTTCTAAAGAGATTAAAGGTAAACTTCAAGCTCAAGGAACATCAGTGTCAGATCGCACCATCCGTCGTTGTTTGATCTAAAGTGGACTTCATGGGAGACGACCAAGGAGTACACCATTGTTGAAAAAAAATCATAAAAAAGCCAGACTGGAATTTGCCAAACTACATGTTCACAAGTCACAAAGCTTTTAGGAGAATGCCCTATGGACAGATGAGACAAAAATGGAAGTTTTTGGCAAGGCACATCAGATCTATGTTCACAGATGGAAAAATGAAGCATATCAAGATAAGAACACTGTCCCTACTGTGAAACACGGAGGAGTCTCTTTTATGTTTTGGGGCTGGTCTGCCGCATCTGGCACAGGGTGTCTTGAATCTGTGCAGGGTACAATGAAATCTCAAGACTATCAAGGGATTCTAGAGAGAAATGTGCTGCCCAGTGTCAGAAAGCGTGGTCTCAGTCGCAGGTCATGGGTCTTGCAACAGTATTATGACCCAAAACACACAGCTAAAAACACCCAACAATGGCTAAGAGGAAAACATTGGACTATTCTGAAGTGGCTTCTATGAGCCCTGACCTAAATCCTATTGAGCATCTTTGGAAAGAGCTGAAACATGCCGTCTGGAAAAGGCAACCTTCAACCATGAGACAACTGGAGCAGTTTGCTCATGAGGAGTGGCCAAAATACCTGTGGAGAGGTGCAGAAGTCTCATTGACAGTTACAGGAGTCGTTTGATTGCAGTGATTGCCTCAAAAGGTTGTTCAGCAAAATATAAAGTTAAGAAGAACCATCATTTCTGTCCAGGCCTGTTTTATCAGTTTATTTTTTTTTTTTTTATTCTGTGGAAGCAGAAAAGCAATGTCTGACTTTCATTTGTTCATTTTCATAGATTTTTAATTTATTATTACTTTTGTCAGATTCAAGTTATTTCTGTGACCATTGTGGGTTTTTCTTTCATTAAACGAGGGGTACCAACAGTTTTGACCACGTGTGTAGTGTAAGTGTACATGTGTGTCACCCTGGCCTGGATGCCACAAGTGTAATTAAAGCTGTGTCTGAGAGCAGGGGGGAGGTTCTCTAGTCAGGGGAACATTAGCATGCAATGCCTCCTGTCTCAGGCCAGTAGGGGGAGCAGGCTGCCCCTATAAAAGCTGGTGCTGAGGGCAGGGTTAGAGAGAACCCAGATGACCTGTCTCAGGACTGAGACGTGTCTCAGCAGAGCAGGGACAGACAGTTGCACTGCACCTAAGAGGAAGTGTGGCAGGAGGAGAGCCACAAGCCAGAGACAAGAGGCGAAGAGAGCCTGTCTTGGCAGATAACAGACTTAATCTACCAGAGTTTGGTGTCTGAGGCTGGAAGGATTCCACATCCCCCAGCAGAGAACCAGTCCGCAAGGGACTGTATATTCCTTGGCCTAAGAAGCCTGGAGGCCCTGCCACAACAGAAGGGACCAGTAAAGCCATACAAGGCTGGGAGGAGAAAGGAACCCACGTCGCAGGCCATACAGGCGAGAAAACATGGAAAGCTCGGAAACGTGGGCTGTTACCCTATCAGGAGGAGATAGCCAGAAGGAGCGCAGAAAGCACGGTAGGCCTACACCCTCACCCTGACCAGGGCCAATTTCCCCGTTGCTCTCAGACATCCAGGTCCCCTCCTAGCCGGGACTGTTTGTGGGTCAGTTTACCTGTTTAGTAAAGACCCTAGACTGCAACCTGTTGTCTGTGTGCTCCTTGCTCCTCCAGCACTATCAGCACTGGGACTCCCACTACCATCAGTCCCAACATCCATTATACTGCCCTGGGGCCGCACTCTTCCCGTGGAGAGTCACACTACCCTAGCTGCACACCTCATCAGCCCCAGCGGTCTGCATGCAGCGGCGGTTCCTAATAACCGCAATCCATGGGTGACGTAGTCGGACATTATCAGCAGAACATAGCAGACTACCATTGGCCTGACCACCCTGAGCCACGGAACCGGGTCGCCACTACTACCCCCATCATCTCCCTATTGCCCGGATCCGAGTGCCGCACGGCCCAGGGGGCGAGTCAGCTTTGGCGTAGTCGGCAGGATTTCGTGCCCGCAACCACCGGGTACTGCGTGCCTGAAAAAGACTTTTGTAACTTACCTGTGGCAAAGTTTCCCGCCGTCCGGAGTCTTTTCCCGCCATCCGGAGCCGATTCCCGCCATCGGACGCCATCTTGGACCGTTTCCCGCCGTCTTCTGCCGCCTTCCCGCCATCCGCAGCTGCTTCCCGCCATCGGACGCCATCTTCAGGACGCCGCGCGGGAAGAAGAGGGGCGTGGACGTCAAAACCGCGCGAGATCCGAAGCTCCGCCTCACGCACCGACGCTGCGCAAGGTCCTGGAAGGGAGAGAGAGCGACGCTGACGTCATCAGGACGCGACGCCAGGTCCTCGTCCATAGCAGCAGCAGCGGAGCCGCGGCCTACAGAAGAGGATCGTCGGAAGGTAGGCCACGCGTAACTAGCGGGGGAGGAAGATGACGGACACAGAGGCGCCCACTACCACCAACGCAACTGCAGCAGCGGTGATGCCCTTTTCCTTGCCCTACATCCCTGGAGCGGCCTGGCTGCCCAAATACTCAGGGGAGCCCCATGCCCTAACTGACTTCAAGGAAAGGCTATACAGTTTGTTCCACGTTTACCCCCTGACAGAGGAACAGAAGGTCAGCATATTAACAGGGCAGTTAACTGGCGCAGCCCAGCGGGAGGTAAAATCATGGCCCACTGAGGAGAAAAGGACTGTGAAGGGTATTCTGGCCCAGCTGCGGGGTACCTTTGACACACGTACCTCCGCTGAGATTAAAATGAGGTTCTATGGATGTAAGCAGCGGGCACAGGACAGCATCAGAGACTATGCCCTAAATCTGCAGGAAGCCTTGAGGGCTATTCAACAAACTGACCCTGGCAGTGTGCAGGAAACGGATAAGCTGCTAACAGAACAATTCATAGAAGGTCTGCTGTCTAGCGCCCACAGGGCCCAACTGCGCCTCATGTTCTTTCAGAACCTCGACCTTACCTTTGCCCAATTTAAGGACAGGGCCATAAGGGTGCTCCGTGAATCTGCAACCAGTGGCGCTATAAACCCCCGGCGCCCTGCTATCACTTACCACCAGGAGGCGGCGCCCTCCTCTATGGACTCCGTGGAGGCTGATGCACAGGCCCTGAACCAAGCCCCGTCGAAAGATCTGCACCAACAAGTCCAGGAGCTGACCAGGAGCGTCGCGGCGTTGACCAGGACCGTCCAGGCGTTGCAAGTGGACCCGTCAAAACCCATCGAGCTGGCTTCAAGTCCGGAGGATGTCCCATGGCGTCGACAGAGGAGGATCCCGTCGTTCCGAGGGAGGCCCACAGACCGCTACGCAGAGGATGGACAGCCCATTTGCTGTCGATGCAACCAGCCCGGACACATTTCCAGGTACTGTAATTTAAACGGGTCCAACCTGGGGCAGAGGGCCAACCCCCAGGCATAAGATCACCAGGCCCTTACAATTGGCGTAATAAGTACGTTGGGGGGCGCCCGGTTTTACCCGTGGTGCTGGACGGTATCCCCATGAGCGCCTTGCTGGATACTGGGTCACAAGTAACCACTATCCCTTATGTACTTTTTAAGCAGTATTGGACTGATGCTGATATCACACGGTATCCAGACGGTAACTTGAGCATCATCGCCAGTAATGGCTTACCCGTGCCGCAGATGGGGTTCAAGGAGATGACCATTAAGATTGGTAAAGTTGAACTACCGGCACAGGGAGTGATTATTGTGGACATTGACCGTCGTGAAAGTCACCCTAAAATAACTGTGGGTACTAATGTAATTGAAAATTGTCTTTCAGAGGTAATTGTAATCTTACAACAGGTGGCGGTGAATGCTAGTTCCAGCCAACAGAGAGTCCTCAACAAGGAGATAAAAGCCCTGATGAGACGGCAGCAGGTAGAACTGTCTGGTGGTGAGATCGGTAGCGTAAGACTGAGTGACCCATTCCCCATTTCCATGCCTCCCAAAAGTGAAATGATGATCTGGTGTCGGACTGCAATCGGGTTGAGAGGTAGAGACTACCAAGCCATGGTAGAACCCGTGTACTCAGACAGCAGGCCCACCATTTTGACAGCCCGGGGGGTGGTTGATGTCCGTCATGGGAGGGTGCCCGTCCGCATTCTCAACATTGGGGAGAGGGAGGTACACTTACCCAGGTACGCTACACTCGCCAAGCTGTTTGTGGTCGAACACAAAGCTATCAGGGCCGTGGAACCCTTGCCTCCATCTCCTCAGGCGGAGGGTAATGGCTCCCAGAAACAAAAGGAGGACTGGTGCCAGAAACTCCACGTGGGTGCTGACTCCACTCCCCTGCACCAAAAACAAGGAGTCTACCGGGTGGTACAGGAGTACGAGAGAGTCTTTAGTAAGCACCCGCTAGACTTCGGCAGAGTAAAGGGGATAGAACACCACATCCCCACAGGGAGCCACCCACCGATAAAAGAGAGGCACAGACCTGTACCCCCTGCACATTATCAGAACGCAAGGGGCATGCTAAGAGAGATGAAAGAAGCTGGGGTTATTAGAGACAGCTGTAGCCCCTGGGCAGCCCCCTTGGTTCTGGTCAAAAAGAAAGACGGCACCATGAGAATGTGCGTCGACTATAGACAAATCAACCGTATCACTCACAAAGACGCATATCCGCTGCCTAGAATAGAGGAGTCTTTAGCCGCACTAAAATCAGCTAACTTCTTTTCTACTTTGGACCTTACTAGCGGGTACTGGCAGGTTCCTGTGGCAGAGGCTGACAAGGAGAAGACCGCCTTCACCACCCCGATGGGACTGAGCGAATTCAACTGCATGCCTTTCGGGCTCTGCAACGCACCAGGGACCTTCCAGCGGCTGATGGAATGCTGTCTAGGGCACCGAAACTTCGAGACGGTCCTCCTTTACCTGGACGACGTGATCGTCTATTCGAAGACCTACGAGGACCATCTGAAGCACCTGGCCGAGGTGTTCGAAGCCCTGGCAGGCTATGGCCTGAAGGTGAAACCATCGAAGTGTCACCTGCTGAAACCAAAGGTCCAGTACCTAGGGCACGTGGTAAGCGCGGAAGGAGTGGCCCCCGACCCTGACAAGGTCGCGGCAATCAAGAGCTGGCCAAGCCCCTCGAACATCAAAGAGGTGAGACAGTTTCTCGGGTTGGTAGGCTACTACCGAAGATTCATCCCCGGGTTCACCAAGATGGCAGCTCCTATGCAGGACCTCCTGATCGGACAGTCTAAGTCCAGGAGGCAAAAGCCGCCCTTCAAGTGGGATAAACCGGAAGAGGAGTCCTTCCGCCAGCTAAAGATGGCCCTCACAGGGGATGAGATCCTGGCCTACCCTGATTATGGCCAGCCTTTCATTCTCCACACAGATGCCAGTAATGTGGGACTGGGAGCCGTATTGTCCCAAAACCAACAGGGCAGAGAACGGGTGATCGCATACGCCAGCCGGAAGCTGAGGCCCACCGAGAGGAACCCGGAGAATTACAGCTCCTTCAAGCTAGAATTCTTGGCGGTGGTGTGGGCCGTGACGGAACGCTTCAAGCATTACCTGGCCTCCGCAAAGTTCACCATGTACACGGACAACAACCCGTTGACACACCTGGACAATGCAAGACTGGGTGCCCTGGAACAGCGGTGGATGGCCCGTCTCTCCAACTATGACTTCGTGATCAAGTACCGGGCAGGCAAAACCAACTCCAACGCGGACGCCCTATCAAGGATGCCTCACTTACCTGAAGGTGACGAAGACCCAGAAGAGCTGGAGGAGGTAGAACTCCCCGCGTTTCACCGGTATGGAGCCGCTCAACACTCTCACCGCGTGAAGGAGGAGGATCTAACAACTGTGATGATGAATCCTCTACCTCACCACAGCTGGGCCGAGACCCAAGATAGTGACCCTGCAGTCCGCCTGGTGAAAGATCTGCTGACCCGGGAAGACGCCCGCTTAGATCCAGATGCCCCAGAGGAAGCCAAGCAGCTATGGAAGGAGAAGAGCAAGCTGTTCCTCTACGAAGGCAAGTTGTGCAGAAGGATTGTCAACCACCGGACGCACGAGCTGACCTGGCAAGTCGTGGTCCCAAGGAGGGATGCAGCTATGGTCCTGGGGGCTTACCATGACAGAGCGGGACACTTCGGTTGGAAGAAACTGGAGTTCCTACTAAGAGGAAGATTCTTTTGGGTCGGCATGAGAGGAGCTGTAGAAAAATGGTGCAGAGACTGTGGCCCTTGTCACCTAAGGAGGAAGGACCGTGCCAGCCAGAAGACACCCTTGAGGCCCATCATCACCACGCAGCCTCTTGAGCTGGTAGCTCTGGACCATGTCAAATTGGCTCCCAGCCGGTCAGGATACATCTATGCCCTGACAATCGTGGACCACTATTCCCGTTTTCTAGTGGTGGTCCCGGTAAAGGACTTGACAGCCCAAACAGCGGCCAGAGCCTTCCAGCAATATTTCTGCCGTCCACACGGGTATCCGGAACAGGTCCTGACAGACCAGGGTCCAGCGTTCGAGGCTGAAATCTTCCAGGAGTTCTGCAACCTCTATGGCTGTAAGAAGATTCGTACAACGCCTTACCACCCCCAAACCAACGGGATGTGTGAGAAGATGAACAATATAGTCATTGATCTCCTGAAGACGTTGCCCCTGGAGGAACGCAGCCTGTGGCCAGAAAAACTGCCGGACCTGATAGACCTATACAACAATATCCTGGTGAATGCTACAAACTGCACCCCGGCTTACCTGATGCGAGCTAGACCAGGAAAGCTGCCCGTAGACCTGGAGATGGGAGTCCTAATACCTGAGGACACCTCCCCGGATGCGGACTGGGATACGGAAAGGCAACTGCAGTACAAGAAGGTACAGGAGAGTGTGGAGAAGAGCCTGGCCCAGGTGAGAGAGAAGCAAGAAAGACTCTTCAATCAACACGCCCCTGCTAGTCCCCTAGAACCTGGTGAGCAAGTCCTAAAGCGAAAAAGAAGGCTACATAAGTTGGACGACCAGTGGGAAAGGGAACCCTACACCGTACTGCAGTCTGACCACGACAACCCAAAGGTGTGCGTAATCACCAAGGACGGAGGAGAAACCACTAGTGTCGTCTCCAGAGACCATCTCAAAAGGTGCCCCGAGCAACTCCGTAGTGCAGAAGAGGATCAGAGTGACCTTGAACCCGCAGAGGACAAGGAAGAAATGATCAGCACCGTTCTCGGAGAGTTTCCTCAGTCCTGGACTCGCATAAATGATGCCATAGTGGTACTTGTCCTGCATTTCCTGCAACCGGCACAGCAACAACCAACACCAGAGCCGGAAGGTGAAGAGGAGCAAGCAGTTCCAGAGGCAGAAGAGCCTGTACCAGCAGCCCAGGAGAGTCAACCCTCTGCTGACAGTGAGCCTGCCATGCCTGCGGTAAGCCAAAGGACCCGCAGACAGCTGCCTGCCCTACCTGTACACCCAGCTGGTAGCTGCACCCCTAACGCTAGTGGGGAAAGCCAAGTCAGTCCACCACCAGACAGTGGGCTACGTAGGTCAACCAGGAGCACAAAGGGACAGATACCCGCTCGCTGGAGAATATAGTGTACTAAAATTGTAAATAACCCTGTTGCCAAATGTTGAATTGTTTGCAAAGTTACATGCATGTTTGGTAATACTCTGTTTCAGTTTCTTGCAGCTACCGTAAGGACTCACAGGTTATGGACTTTTTATAACCGGGACCTTGTATGGACTGCGTTCAGAGCCTAACCCAGGAATGAACTAAGACTGTGAAGGACTTGGGGTAGGACAGACCCCCACCTGGTTAAGGTTCCCCGTTGTGCTGGTGATATGGACACCCGGTCACAGGCCACACTGTGACCTTAAGAACTCAATTTGTGCGTCGTCTGTCTATTAATGTTTTATTGTTTTGCATATTGTCTTTGTTTACTGTTTAGTCCCGGAGTACTAAATTTCACTAGGGGGGAATGTGTCACCCTGGCCTGGATGCCACAAGTGTAATTAAAGCTGTGTCTGAGAGCAGGGGGGAGGTTCTCTAGTCAGGGGAACATTAGCATGCAATGCCTCCTGTCTCAGGCCAGTAGGGGGAGCAGGCTGCCCCTATAAAAGCTGGTGCTGGGGGCAGGGTTAGAGAGAACCCAGATGACCTGTCTCAGGACTGAGACGTGTCTCAGCGGAGCAGGGACAGACAGTTGCACTGCACCTAAGAGGAAGTGTGGCAGGAGGAGAGCCACAAGCCAGAGACAAGAGGCGAAGCAAGCCTGTCTTGGCAGATAACAGACTTAATCTACCAGACTTTGGTGTCTGAGGCTGGAAGGATTCCACATCCCCCAGCAGAGAACCAGTCCGCAAGGGACTGTATATTCCTTGGCCTAAGAAGCCTGGAGGCCCTGCCACAACAGAAGGGACCAGTAAAGCCATACAAGGCTGGGAAGAGAAAGGAACCCACGTCGCAGGCCATACAGGCGAGAAAACACGGAAAGCTCGGAAACGTGGGCTGTTACCCTATCAGGAGGAGATAGCCAGAAGGAGCGCAGAAAGCACGGTAGGCCTACACCCTCACCCTGACCAGGGCCAATTTCCCCGTTGCTCTCAGACATCCAGGTCCCCTCCTAGCCGGGACTGTTTGTGGGTCAGTTTACCTGTTTAGTAAAGACCCTGGACTGCAACCTGTTGTCTGTGTGCTCCTTGCTCCTCCAGCACTATCAGCACTGGGACTCCCACTACCATCACTCCCAACATCCATTATACTGCCCTGGGGCCGCACTCTTCCCGTGGAGAGTCACACTACCCTAGCTGCACACCTCATCAGCCCCAGCGGTCTGCATGCAGCGGCGGTTCCTAATAACCGCAATCCACGGGTGGCGTAGTCGGACATTATCAGCAGAACATAGCAGACTACCATTGGCCTGACCACCCTGAGCCACGGAACCGGATCGCCACTACTACCCCCATCGTCTCCCTATTGCCCGGATCCGAGTGCCCCACGGCCCAGGGGGCGAGTCACATGTAATACACTGACTCACCAGTGACGTCTCTAGGTGAAGTCCTTCATCTTCGCTTTTCTTCTTCATCTGGCACAGACGGCCATCACTTCTTCCAGCCAGGAATCATCTCTGCAGAAAATAACACACAGTTATCAATAACTGATCTCTTCTAGGGAATATTCCCACTCCACCCCCCGACTTCTACACTACACCAGTTGAAGAAAAAAAGCGATATAGTGCCGCCCTGCACAGTAACAGGAGCCCGCTTTTGTCCTATCCCATGGAAAACAATTTCCTAAAAAGTAAATTATATTACAGAAGTAATAATGTCTCTAATTGGACTCTAAAATAATAATGTTCCTCACTGGCCACCATAAACTAATAAAGTATGTTCCTCAATCTGGCCCCAAACAGTAATTAAGTCCCTTGTTCAGCCTGGCACCCCCATATATCCATCCTGGCCCCCCCTTCCCTGCATATATCCATCCTGACACCCCCCATATATCCCTTCTGGCCCCCATATGTCCAGTGTGACCCCTCCATATATTTATCCTAGCCCACGTGTATCGAGCCTGCCCCCTCCCATATACCCATCCTAGTCCCCCATGTGGCCCTCCTGTTCCCCCCATATATCCATCCTGGCCTCCATGTGTCCAGCCTGCCCCCCCACATATCCATCCTGGCCTCCATGTTTCCAGCCTGCCCCCCCATATATCTGTCCTGGCCTCCATGTGTCCAGCCTGCCCCCTCCCATATATCTGTCCTAAAGCCCCATGTGTCAAGCCTGCCCCCCATATATCCATCCTGGCCTCCATGTGTCCAGCATGCCCCCCCTACATATCCTTCCTGGCCTCCATGTGTCCAGCCTGCCCCCCACAATATATCCATCCTGGCCTCCATGTTTCCAGCCTGCCCCCTATATATCCATCCTGGCCTCCATGTGTCCAGCCTCCCCCTCATATATCCATCCTGCCCTTCCCCCCTGCATATATCCATCCTGACACCCCCCCATATATCCATACTGGCCCCCATATGTCCAGCGTGGCCCCTCCATATATTTATCCTAGCCCACGTGTATCGAGCCTGCCCCTCCACATATCTATCCTAGCCCCCCATGTGTCCAGCCTGCCCCCCACATATCCATCCTGGCCATCATGTGTCCAGCCTGCCCCGCCCCCCATATATCCGGCCCCCCCATATATCCATCCCCCTCACATATCCATCCTGGCCTCCATGTGTCCAGCCTGCCCCACCATATAGCCATCCTGCCCACCCTTTCCCATGTGTCCAGCCAGGCTCCCCCCCTTATGTGTCCAGCCAGGCTCCCCCCCTTGTGTGTCCAGCCAGGGTTCCCCCTTGTGTGTCCAGCCAGGCTCTCACCCTTGTGTGTCCAGCCAGTGTTCCCCCTTGTGTGTCCAGCCAGGGTTCCCCCTTGTGTGTCCAGCCAGGGTTCCCTCTTGTGTGTCCAGTCAGGGCTTCCCCTTGTGTGTCCAGCCAGGGCTTCCCCTTGTGTGTCCAGCCAGGGCTCCCCCTTGTGGGTCCAGCCAGGGTTCCCCCTTGTGTGTCCATCCAGCTCCCCCCTTGTGTGTCCAGCCAGGGCTCCCCCTTGTGTGTCCAGTCAGGGCTCCCCCTTGTGTGTCCAGCCAGGGCTCCCCCTTGTGTGTCCAGCCAGGGCTCCCCCTTGTGTGTCCAGCCAGGGTTCCCTCTTGTGTGTCCAGTCAGGGCTCCCCCTTGTGTGTCCAGTCAGGGCTCCCCCTTGTGTGTCCAGCCAGGGCTTCTCCTTGTGTGTCCAGCCAGGGCTCCCCCTTGTGTGTCCAGCCAGGGCTCCCCCTTGTGTGTCCAGCAAGGCCCCCCTTGTGTGTCCATCCGGGCCCCCCCTTGTGTGTCCAGCCAGGGTCCCCCCTTGTGTGTCTAGCCGGGCCCCCCCTTGTGTGTCCAGCCAGGGGCCCATCCCATTCTGCATCCACTCATATACACACAGACACACACACAGACACCTCTTACCTTCCTGCTCTCCCGTGCGGTGTCCTCCTTCTCCGGTGACGTCATACGCCGGCCGGGGAAGGGAGACGCGCAGCTTCAGCTGCTTCACTGGGACGTGTGTCGCGGCGTTTCAGGTAATGAACGCCGCGTACGCGCGTCCCTGCATACACTGTGCCAGCGCTTTTAAAGGGCCCGTGCCCCTTAAAACCACAGGTTTTTTTATTTTTTCATTCTCTTCTCCCCCTCTCCTCTGCAGAAGGGTACCCCGCCAGCCCAGTCCCACCCTGTTGATGACTTATCCTAAAATCGGTCATTAATATATAAGTCCTGGACAGTCCCGTTAAGCTTGTTTTACCTAGTTATAAAAGCCCTTTAAGTCCTCATTATAAGGTAAGGTATGAATGGATCTAATTAAATTCTCCAAAGAGAACTATTTATACATTTTAGTCACTGTGAGCTTTCTACAAGATATTGCGGGCAGTATATAGCGAATATACGGACACAGAGCCATTCGCCGGCTCAGATTGCCAATAAGCACGTTGTAAATATGAGACCTTGACATCATAAGTTACTTGGCTTAATATGAAATTGTCCCTCATGTGTACCGCATTGTGGGCAGGGACTATATGTACATCACTGCAGAATATGTTGGCAATAAAAAGTCAACAGAAATGAATATCATGCAGATCCTCACCAGGACTCCAGCAGTGTCACCATCCTGCCACCATACAGCTATAGAAGGACAATAAACCTGCAGGGTTCTCCCCTCAGTTATTTTTCCTTTAATTTTATTATCTGTTTCTTACTCACAGTGAAAGAACAGTCATCAGATATTTTATTCTTCACTTTTTATTTTACAGTCTCAGCTCTGAAGAATAGAACGTCTTATGAATAAATGACAGCTCACTTATTACAGTGGTGGCCAAAAGTATTGGCACCCCTGCAATTCTATCAGATAATACTCAGTTTCTTCCTGAAAATGATTGCAATCACAAATTCTTTGGTATTATTATCTTCATTTAATTTGCTTGCAAGGAAAAAACACAAAAGAGAATGAAGCAAAAATCAAATCATTGATCATTTCACACAAAACTCCAAAAATGGGCCAGACAAAAGTATTGGCACCCTCAGCCTAATACTTGGTTGCACAACCTTTAGCCAAAATAACTGCGAACAGCCACTTCCGGTAACCATCAATGAGTTTCTTACAATGCTCTGCTGGAATTGTAGACCATTCTTCTTTGGAAAACTGCTCCAGGTCCCTGATATTTGAAGGGTGCCTTCTCCAAACTGCCATTTTGTGATCTCTCCACAGGTGTTCTATGGGATTCAGGTCTGGACTCATTGCTGGCCACCTTAGAAGTCTCCAGTGCTTTCTCTAAAACCATTTTATAGTGCTTTTGGAAGTGTGTTTTGGGTCATTGTCCTGCTGGAAGACCCATGACCTCTAAGGGCGACCCAGCTTTCTCACACTGGGCCCTACATTATGCTGCAAAATTTGTTGGTAGTCTTCAGACTTCATAATGCCATGCACACGGTCAAGCAGTCCAGTGCCAGAGGCAGCAAAGCAACCCCAAAACATCAGGGAACCTCCGCCATGTTTGACTGTAGGGACCATGTTCTTTTCTTTGAATGCCTCTTTTTTTTTCCTGTACACTCTATGTTGATGGTTTTTCCCAAAAAGCTCGACTTTTGTCTCATCTGACCAGAGAACATTCTTCCAAAACATAGTAACATAGTTTGTAAACATAGTTAGTAAAGCCGAATAAAGACTTGCGTCCATCAAGTTCGACCTGTTAGTTCTGTAATTGGTAAAGTTGATCCAGAGGAGGGCAAAAACCCCAAATGATTTGGCCAATCTTCACCTGAGGAAAAATTCCCTCCTGACTCTGAAACCAGCAGTCAGAATAAATCCCTGTATCAACTTACTATTTTATTTTATTTTTAAGTATATGCTGAAATCTGCCTGGTATCTAGAAATGCATCCAGTCCCCGCTTGAACTGGTGTAGTGAATCTGACATCACCGTCTCCTCACTCTGTGAAATCCATATTCTCACTGCTCTTACCGTAAAGAACGCCTCTAGTGACGCTTACCCAATCTGAGTATATT
Source organism: Phyllobates terribilis (assembly GCF_046119375.1). Taxonomy (NCBI): domain Eukaryota; kingdom Metazoa; phylum Chordata; class Amphibia; order Anura; family Dendrobatidae; genus Phyllobates; species Phyllobates terribilis. The sequence continues at coordinate 11,907,736 of NW_027362798.1, read as the reverse complement.
CCATTTATAACCACCCTCTGCCTTCTATCCCTTAGCCAGTTAGCTACCCACTTGCAGACATTTTCCCCCAGCCCCATCATTCTCATTTTGTATACCAACCTATTATGTGGCACGCTATCGAAAGCTTTTGAGAAGTCGAGATACACGACATCCACTGGTTCCCCCTGATCTACTCGAGAGCTCACCTCCTCGTAGAAGTCAATCAGGTTTGTTTGGCAGGAGCGATTCCTCATGAATCCATGTTGGTTCGGGATTAAAAGATTATTAGCATCAAGATGCTCCGTAATTGCCTCTTTAATGAAGCTTTCAAAAATTTTGCCCACAACGGACGTCAGACTCACCGGCCGATAGTTTCCGGCGTCACTTTTCGCTCCCTTTTTGAATATTGGCACTACATTCGCCTGTCGCCAATCAAGTGGCACAGACCCAGTCTCAACAGAGTCCTTAAATATAAGATATAACGGTCTGTCTATCACATTACTTAGTTCCCTTAGTACCCGTGGGTGTATGCCATCAGGTTCTGGTGATTTGTTTATTTTAATGTTACTGAGGCGTTTCTGTACCTCAACTTGGGTTAGATTTGTCATACTTAGTGGAGGATTAAGCTTGTCACTTCTCATTTCTCCTGTTAGTTTGATTTCCTTTGTGAAAGTTGTCGAAAAAAAATTATTTAATGGATTAGCTTTATCCTCATCTTTCTCTATGATTTTGCCTTCCTCACTTTTTATTGGTCCAATATTATCCGATTTAATCCTTTTACTATTTATATACGTAAAGAACAGTTTGGGATTTGATCTACTTTCCCTAGCAATACGTCTCTCTGTTTCCTCCTTCGCTATTTTTATTTGTTTTTTACAGGTTCTCGTTTTTTCCTTGTAACACATTAGTGCCTCCTTACTGTTTTCCTGTTTTAATCTCTTGAATGCCTCTTTTTTGCTATTTAACGCCCCTTTTACGTTCTTGTTCAACCATATTGGTTTCCTCTTATTTCTGGCCCTTTTATTCCCATACGGTATATACCTCTCGCACTGAGTATTCAGAATTCTTTTGAAGGTTTCCCATTTACTATTCGTATTCCATTGATTAAGTACTTTGTCCCAGTCAATAAGTTGAAGGCTTTCTTTCAGCTGATCAAACTTCGCCCTCCTAAAGTTTAATGTTTTTGTTGTTCCCTTATTGATAACCCTACTGAAGGGCATTTTGAAGTCGATAATATTATGGTCGCTATTACCTAGGTGCCCCCCTATCTGTACCTCAGTTATTCTATCAGGCCTATTAGTCAATATTAAGTCCAACACGGCCTTCCCTCTCGTTGGTTCCTGCACTAGTTGGGAGAGATAATTATCCTTAATATTTGTCAAGAACCTTTTTCCTTTCTGAGATCTACAGGTTTCTGTTTCCCAGTCAATATCCGGGTAGTTGAAATCCCCCATTACAATCACTTCATTATGTTTTGCTACTTTGTCTATTTGTCCTAATAGCAGATTCTCATTCTCCTCTGTTATATTGGGTGGCTTATAGCAGACCCCCAGTAATATTTTATTATTATTTTTAGTTCCCTCTATCTCTACCCACATGGACTCGACCCCCTCTTCTCCCTCTCCTATATCTTCCCTTAGTCTGGGTTTTAGACATGACTTTACATATAAGCAGACTCCTCCGCCTTTCCCCTGTTTCTGGTCCCTTCTAAATAAACTATAATCTAATAAATTTACCGCCCAGTCGTAGCTATCGTCTAGCCAAGTCTCTGTTATACCTACGATGTCATACCTCTCCTCCCATATAAGCGCCCGCAGCTCATCCGCCTTATTGGTCAGGCTTCTTGCGTTGGTCAGCATGCAAGATAAAACTTTGGGGTTATTTAGCATCCTATTCTTCTCTAACGATCTAACTGTACTATCCCCACCCCCCTCTCCACCCTCATTATATTCACTTCTCCCCTTCCCCCTTGCTTGCCTCACATCCCACCTATTTCCTTGGTTTCCCCCCCCCGTCTCTAGTTTAAAAACTCCTCCAACCTATTAGCTATCTTCTTCCCCAGCACCGCTGCACCCTCCCCATTGAGGTGCAGCCCGTCCCTACGGTAGAGCCTGTATCCGACCGCGAAGTCGGCCCAGTTCTCCATGAACCCAAACCCTTCTGCCTTGCACCAACTCTTTAGCCACTTATTCACCTCCCTAACTTCCTGTTGGCGCTCCTGTGTGGCTCGCGGGATTGGTAGTATTTCTGAGAAAACTACCTTGGAGGTCCTTGCCCTAAGCTTCCTACCTAGGTCCCTGAAATCATTTTTAAGGACCCTCCATCTACCACTCACTTTGTCATTGGTGCCGATGTGGACCATGACCGCTGGGTCTTCGCCAGCCCCACCCAGTAACCTGTCAACCCGATCCGCGATGTGCCGGACTCGAGCGCCAGGGAGGCAGCACACCGTTCGGCGATCCCGGTCTTTGTGACAGATTGCCCTGTCTGTCCCCCTAATAATAGAGTCACCCACTACCAGAACCTGTCTTGCCTGCCCTACACTTCCCCCCTCCCCCTCATTACTGGAGCATACACTCCCCCGGCGGTCAGAGGATCTGTCATGCTCCAATAATGCCGGTTCTGAACCAGCCTTCCTATACTTCTTCCCTCTATCCCTCCTTACTGTTATCCAGCTCCCTGCCTGTTCAGCCTGCACTTCCCCTCTATGCTCCACCCCCAGTATTGACCCATTGAGTGTCTGCTCGGTGAGCAGCAAACTCCGTTCTATGTTGTCGATGCTCCTCAGTACCGCTATCTGAGCACTTAGATCCAGAATTTGGGCTTCCAAGTGCACGATATGCTCACATCTCTCGCAGCAGTATGGATCCTCGAGTGGGTGCTCACGGAATGCATACATTGCGCAAGATGTACACTGCACGGCTCCGTCCAACATGGACGTCATTCTAAATATGGGGATACAGTCAGTATATATATACAAGTACAAAACACAATTATTTATATATAGGTGTATGGACGGGGATCAATTAGGGATGTGCAAGTGTATCAATTAGATATTGACAGGGGATCAGTTAAGTATGGACGGGGGATCAATTAAGCATCAAGTATGGACGGGGGAATCAGCTAAGTAGGTCAGGTGGATTAATTAAGTAAAAAGTAAAGTAAAGAAAGAATGAAATACAGTCAGCAATTCAGTCCTAAGTCCTCCCTTCCAAACTCCCTGAATCCAAAGTCACTGAAAAACAAGTCACACACTTACTTTCGTTCGCACTTACGCTCCGGACACACGCAGCTCGTTCACACTCGCAAACTAAGAGATTTAAAGTGTTTTTTTTTTTTTTTCCTTTTCCAGCAATGTACCCTTCACCTCAATGCACTTCCAAAGGACTTTATGCCCAACCAGCTGCCCCTTATAAACCCTTAATTATGACCCCTTCCCCTTAATTAACCCCTTGTGAGTAAATCTACACCTCAGGATTTTAGTGCAATGTAGTTAACCTTTAAATACACAGGTAGTAAACTAAGAAACTAAAACTGTAGTGAGAAAATAGATTTTAAAAAGCCCAATAAATCTAAACAGGTAGAAAAGCACTCAGCAGATCACAATGCAGCACTCACCGCAATTCACACAGGTATTTTCTGCAGGATTCCCAATACCTCTTCACGCAATTCACACAGGTATTTTCTGCAGGATTCCCAATACCTCTTCACGCAATTCACACAGGTATTTTCTGCAGGATTCCCAATACCTCTTCACCTTCACCTCAATGCACTTCCAGTTCTAGGCTTTATCAGGTAAGTTTTGGCAAACTCCAGCCTGGCTTTTTTATGTCTCGGGGTAAGAAGTGGGGTCTTCCTGGGTATCCTACCATACAGTCCCTTTTCATTCAGACGCCGACGGATAGTACGGGTTGACACTGTTGTACCCTCAGACTGCAGGGCAGCTTGAACTTGTTTGGATGTTAGTCGAGGTTCTTTATCCACCATCCGCACAATCTTGCGCTGAAATCTCTCGTCAATTTTTCTTTTCCGTCCACATGTAGGGAGGTTAGCCACAGTGCCATGGGCTTTAAATTTCTTGATGACACTGCGCACGGAAGACACAGGAACATTCAGGTCTTTGGAGACGGACTTGTAGCCTTCAGATTGCTCATGCTTCCTCACAATTTGGTTTCACAAGTCCTCAGACAATTCTTTGGTCTTCTTTCTTTTCTCCATGCTCAATGTGGTATACACAAGGACACAGGACAGAGGTTGAGTCAACTTTAATCCATGTTAACTGGCTGCAAGTGTGATTTAGTTATTGCCAACACCTGTTAGGTGCCACAGGTAAGTTACAGGTGCTGTTAATTACACAAATTAGAGAAGCATCACATGATTTTTCAAACAGTGCCAATACTTTTGTCCATCCCCTTTTTTAGGTTTGATGTGGAATTATATCCAATTTGGCTTTAGGACAATTCTATTTGTGTTTTTTCATTGAAGACAAATTAAATGAAGATAATAATACCAAAGAATTTGTGATTGCAATCATTTTCAGGAAGAAACTGAGTATTATCTGACAGAATTGCCGGGGTGCCAATACTTTTGGCCACCACTGTATTTCATGCGGTAGAAGTTAGCCTCCAGCAATGGAAGAGGGAACCGAGAAAGTGTAGAAAATGCTCTATCATGGCCGCAGTGGTAAGAGACATTGGAAATGCACGATCAAACCTATCATATCATAGGATTATCTATCATCTATCTATCCTTATATTCTCTATTTCATATCTATCTATCCATCTATCTATCCATATATGTATCTATCTATCTTTCTATCTATCCATGTATGATGGATGGATAGATAGATGGATAGATGAATAAATAGATGGATAGATAGATGGATAGATAGATGGATAGATAGATAAATAGATAGATAGATAGTGTAGGGATTTGTACTCACTGAGCCGCGTTGGAGGTAGGCACAGGTTCACACAGTGATGCAGTCCACGGGTTCAAACAAACTGGTGGCTTATTTTAGTGTCCATACACCAGTTAAGAAACAAAAGTTACAGCCTTTTCCTGGCACAAAAAGGAATAACAGAACAAAGCTCAAAATAACAAGTCCATGCAGCACGGCTTCAGCCGTTTAAACAAGGTGCTTTTCTCTGCCTCCTGCAGAGTCTAAGAAGCACCTGCAAGGTCTGCTCACCTTGCCCAGCAAACACAGACAGACAGAGACAGGCGCAGCTGTCTTAAATTAGCCTTCCAAGACCGGACTGGAGGTAAGTGAGCAGCTGTTCCCCCCCAGCTCTTTCAGCTGCTCATAAAACCCGGCCCTGTAATCCGGACCCATTAAATTCCTCTCAGCACTATGTGTGCTGGAGCCTGCTTCTCCGGATCCTACATCACCGAAGCATGGCACTTCGAGGACACATACCTCCCGTCCACGATCTGTCCGGCAGCAACCTTACATACACCCCCCCTCTGTCCAAAGCCGTAGGGCTTGGCACCTTCTGTCACCATACAATAAATCCTTGACAAGGCAGCGGCATTCCCATGTTGTTTCCCAGGCCTATGCTCTACCTGGAAACTAAAATCTTGTAGAGCCAGGAACCACCTAGTCACTCTGGCATTGTTTCCCTTCTTTTCTCGCATCCACCTCAATGGGGCATGGTCTGACACTAACCTGAACCTTCTACCTAATAGGTAATACCTCAGAGTGTCTAACGCCCACTTAATGGCCAAACATTCTTTTTCTACAATGGAGTAGTCCTTCTCACAAGCGGAGAGCTTCAGACTGAGGTATTTTACAGGGTGTTCTTCTCCGTTAATCTCCTGGGACAAGACTGCTCCCAGCCCGACATCCGATGCATCCATCTGGACCACAAACTCCTTGGAGAAGCTGGGTGCCACCAAGACTGGTTGTTTACAGAGGACCAGTTTCAATTCCTGGCAGGTCGCTTCTGCTTCCGGGGACCACTTGGCCATAGCTGACTTCATCCCTTTCAGAAGATCCATCAGTGGGGCTGCTATCAGGGCAAAGTTAGGGACAAATCTTCGATAGTAGCCCACAATGCCTAGAAACGCCCTGACCTGCTTCTTCGAGAGGGGCTGTGGCCAGTTCAAGATCGCCTCGACCTTATTTATTTGTGGTTTTATTTCCCCTCTACCAACCACGTACCCTAGGTACTTGGCTTCCTCCATCCCCATGGCACATTTCTTCGGGTTGATAGTAAAGCCCGCCTTCCTTAGGGCATCAAGTATGGCTTGAACTTTGTCCAGATGACTTTCCCAGTCCTGGCTAAATATGACGATAGCATCTAGGTAGGCCGCTGCATACTGTTTGTGGGGTGCTAAGATCCGGTCCATGGCTCTCTGGAAGGTGGCCGGAGCTCCCTTCAACCCAAACGGCATCCTGACGTATTGGCGTCGAGAAGGCTGTCTTCTCCTTAGCCTCTTTGGACAGGGGAATTTGCCAATATCCTTTGGTGAGGTCCAGAGTGGTGATGTACCGAGCCCGTCCTAGCCTTTCGATAAGCTCATCTACCCTAGGCATTGGGTAGGCGTCGAACTTTGAGACCTCCTTCAGCTTCCTATAGTCGTTGCAAAACCGCCATTCCCCATCTGGTTTCGGCACTAAGACTATAGGACTGGACCATCCACTTTTGGACTCTTCAATGACTCCCAGGTTTAGCATCCGCCTTACTTCTTTAGAGATCACCTCTCTGCGGGCTTCGGGGATCCGGTATGGTTTTAGATTGACGCGAACATGAGGCTCTGTGAGAACCTCATGCTCTATGACCTGAGTGAGTCCTGGCAACTCCGAAAACATGTCTTTATTTCGCTGTAACAACTCTTTGCACTGTTGCTTTTGGGCATGTGACAGTGACTCTGCCACCTTGACCTCTTTCACATCGGCCTCAGCCTCAGCCACTAAACAGGGAGCTTCCGCAGGCTCTCTATCTTGCCATGGCTTAATCAAGTTAACATGGTAAATTTGGTAGGGCTTCCTCTTCCCTGGTTGGTGGATCTTAAAGTTGACTTCCCCCACTTTCTCTACCACCTCATAGGGGCCCTGCCACTTGGCCATGAACTTGCTCTCCACTGTGGGACTAGCACAAGCACTTGATCTCCTGGGTTGAACGATCTCACCCTGGCCGACCTATTATACACCCTGGACTGTGCCTCTTGTGCCTTGAGGAGGTGCTCCCTCACAATGGGCATCACATGGGCAATCCTCTCTTGCATCTGGGCAACGTGCTCCACCACTCTCCTATAGGGAGTGGTCTCAGCTTCCCAGGACTCTTTCTCCACCTCCAGGAATCCTGAGGGTGTCGTCCATAGAGTGGTTCAAACGGGGAGAAACCTGTGGAAGCTTTGGGAACTTCCCTCATGGCGAACAACATATAGTCCCAGTCTCGGCCATCCTTTTCCACTGCTTTCCTCAACATTGCTTTCAAGGTTTTGTTAAACCTCTCTACCAGTCCGTCCGTCTGGGGAGAGTACACGGAGGTTCTCAGTTGTGCAATCTGCAGTGTCTTGCACAATTCCCTCATGACCTTCGACATAAATGGAGTTCCTTGGTCTGTTAGGATCTCGTTAGGCAACCCGGTTCTTGAAAACATGTGGACTAACTCCCGGGCTATACACCTGGTGGAGGAGTTTCGTAGTGGTACGGCCTCCAGATACCATGTAGCATAATCTAATACCACCAGGATATACTGATGCCCTTGGGCGGACTTGACCAGAGGCCCCACTAGATCCATTGCTATGCGTTCGAATGGAACCTCGATGACTGGTAGTGGCACTAGGGGACTGCGGAAGTGGGCCACTGGGGAGGTTATCTGGCATGTGGGGCAGGAACGACAATAACTCTATATTTCTCTATAGCAACCTGGCCAGTAGAATCTTTGGAGGATCCGTTCTTGAATCTTGTCTGCACCCAGGTGACCACCCAACACATGAGAATGAGCCATGTCTAACACCCTGCGTCTATAGGGCCCTGGCACCAGCAACTGTTCTATTACCTCACCCCTTGGCTTGGTTATTCTGTACAGCAAATCCCCATTCACAGCAAAATGAGGGAACCGAGTGTCAGCCCCCGGTTCCTGAGGCACCCCATTTAACACAGTAACATTTTCAAAGGCCCCTTTCAGAGTTAAATCCCTGAGTTGGGCAGTTCCAAAGTTTCCCTCGGACACCTCCAGCTCAGGGATATTGGACTCAGGGGATGCTACTTCATCCTCATTGCCCACCAGCACACACATGGGAAACTCATCTACTATGTTCTGCGGGTAAGTTTCCTTAGGGGCGATCTGGCTGTCGTCCAAGCAACCAGGTGTCCCCGCTTTCCCCCACATTTCCCAGAATAATGCAAAGTAACGTCCAATTATTATGGGATGCAATAGGTCCTTAACGACCGCCACTTCATGAGATGTGGTGCCACAGTCTGTGTTTACATCCACCTGGGCCACAGGATAGTTCTTAGCGTCCCCATGGATACACCGGACATCCACCACCTTCCCAGAAACCAGCCGATGAGGGAGTGTGGCCCTTATCAGGGTCACCAAACTTCCTGAGACCAATAGTCCAGAGACTTGTGCCCCGTTAACTGACACTGAGCATGCCTGAGGGCCCTCGCCATGTTGACGAACCGCGCTGCAGGCGGGGTAGGCAAAATAAGAGCAACGCCGGCCCATGTTACAGTCCATTGGTTCAGAGGTTATGGGACACCGGGAGGCAATATGGCCAGGGGTATGACATCTCCAACACACTATATTATGGGGTGGGACCTTGGGCAGCAACTCAGACCCCTCCTGAACTCTAGGATGCCCCCCAGGTGTGGCGCTAGCTCGCTTCTTTTGGGTGTCCGCCACCTTTTGGGAACCCCAGTATTGAGAGGCTACGACCCCTTGTTTTCCCAACGGACTCTCAACCGCCTGGTATCTTTCCACCAACCCCACCAAGTCATCAGCATTATAGGGATCTCCCTGGGCAACCCAGGATTTTACCGACTTCGGGAGAGAGTGTATAAACCTGTCTATAACGACCTCTATCTCATATCATAGGACTATCTATCATCTATCTATTATCTATATGACGCGCCCCCTGGGCCATGGGGCACCCGGGACCGGACTTCAGGGCAATGCTGGGAGTAGTAGTGGCGACCCGGTCCCGTGGCTCAGGGTGGCCAGACCAATATTGTGGCAGTCTCTGTATCAGTATAATGCAATGTCCGACTACGCCACCCGTGGATTGCGGTCAATAAGAACCGCCGCTGCTGAGCAGACCTCTGAGGCTGATGTTGTGAGGGCAGCAGAGTGTAGTATAACTCCCCACGGGAGGAGTATAGCCTCAGGCTAGTGAGTGTGGATGATAGGAGTGATGGTGCACGAGCGCAGCAGGAACGACTCAGAGGCTTTGCAGTGCAGTTCAGGGTCTTTACTGATGGTGATAAGGCAGACCCTCCCGGGAGTACTGGCTAGCATAAGAGGCCTGGTCAGTCTGTGAGCAAACTGGAGTTCCCCTGGCCAGGTGGAGTTGTAGGCCTCCCCGACTATCTGCACTCTTCCTGGCTACCTTGCTGTAAGCGAGTGGAAGTAGCCCACGTCCCTGAGTGTTCCGTGTGGTGCTCACCTGTATGGCTGGTGACTTGGGGCCTTCTGATAGCCCCCGCTCCTCGATTGCAGTGCTGGTCCCTTGCTCGTGACTGAGCCTCCGGGCTTCTATGGCCAGAGGACTTGAAATCCCCTGCCGGCGGGTTTCTGCTGCTGGGTATATATAAGTCCCCGCAACCTCGGACTCCTGTGTCCGGTTCTCAGAGTCTTCTGCCAGGACGAACTCCGCTTAGCTCAAGTCCCTGGTCTTCAGCTCCTGCTCCTACAGAGCTCCTCGCTGTTACTTTCCCTGTGTCTGGAACTAACTCCAGGCTCTGACTTCACTAACCCCGCCCCAGATCCAGTTTATATAGGGCAGGTTCCTCCCCTATCTGGTCTGGGACAGGAGGTGTTGCATGTTTAAGGGCTCCGAACCAGGAAACCTCCCACTTGCTCTCAGACATAATATTTCTATTACAGTGGTAACCAGACCCTGGGGTGCCACATATCCATCTATCTATCTCATATCTATCTATCTATCAATCTCATATCTATCTATCTTCTCCACTTTTTATCTGGTCTCAGGTATGACTTTCATATTACCCACGACTGTTACTTGCCACAGGTGAGTTTTAACGAGCATCACATGCTTGAAGCAAAGTTGTTTTTCCACAATTTTGGAAAAGTGCCAACAATTTTGTCCGGCCCATTTTTGGAGTTTTGTGTGAAATTATGTCCAATTTGCCTTTTTTTCCCATTTTTTGTGCTGTTTCAATACACACAAAGGAAATAAATATTATAACAAATGTATAACAAAACGTGTAATTGTAATAATTTTCTGGGAGAAATACTTCACTTTCTGGAACAATCTCAAGGTTGCTAAACACTTCCAGCCATGACTGTGTGTATATATGGGCCCTCAATAAACCATCCCTCTCAACGAAAAGGCCACAGCAAGGGTCAGGAATCGGTGGCCTTCCCTCTCCGAATCTTAGGGAGAGACGGTTGTGCTTCCAGCATCCACCTAGGCTGCCACCCCAGTGGAACTAATAGCAGGGTTGCCAACTGTCCAGAAATTCTTGGACAGTCCATAAAAATAGGGCACTTTTTTCCCTGTCCGTAAAAAAAAATGTGATGCGTCCATAATCTTTCTGAAGCTGGAGAGACTTGTTCAGATGGAGGGAGATGTAGGGGCATCATATTGTGTATAGGGAGATGTAGGGGCATCATATTGTGTATAGGTATCATATTGTGTATCTGCATGTGTGGGGACATCATACGGTGTATATGGAGCTGTGAGCACATCATACTGTATTTAGGGAACAATGAGGGAATCATACTGTATACAAGGAGCTGTGGAAACATAATGCTGTGTAAAGGGTCTGTGGGGTCATCATCTAATATACAGTACAGACCAAAAGTTTGGACACACCTTCTCATTTAAAGATTTTTCTGTATTTTCATGACTATGAAAATTGTACATTCACACTGAAGGCATCAAAACTATGAATTACCACATGTGGAATTATATACTTAACAAAAAAAGTGTGAAACAACTGAAAATATGTCTTATATTCTAGGTTCTTCAAAGTAGCCACCTTTTGCTTTGATGACTGCTTTGCACACTCTTGGCATTCTCTTGATGAGCTTCAAGAGGTAGTCACCGGAAATGGTTTTCACTTCACAGGTGTGCCCTGTCAGGTTTAATAAGTGGGAGTTCTTGCCTTATAAATGGGGTTCGGATCATCAGCTGTGTTGTGCAGAAGTCTGGTGGATACACAGCTGATAGTCCTACTAAATAGACTGTTAGAATTTGTATTATGGCAAGAAAAAAGCAGCTAAGTAAAGAAAAATGAGTGGCCATCATTACTTTAAGAAATGAAGGTCAGTCAATGCAAAAAATTGGTAAAACTTTGAAAGTGTCCCCAAGTGCAGATGCAAAAACCATCAAGCGCTGCAAGAAACTGGCTCACATGAGGACTGCCCCAGGAAAGGAAGACCAAGAGTCACCTCTGCTTCTGAGGATAAGTTTATCCGAGTCACCAGCCTCAGAAATCGCAGGTTAACAGCAGCTCAGATTAGAGACCAGGTCAATGCCACACAGAGTTCTAGCAGCAGACACATCTCTTCAACAACTGTTAAGAGGAGACTTTGTGCAGCAGGCCTTCATGGTAAAATAGCTGCTAGGAAACCACTGCTAAGGACAGGCAACAAGCAGAAGAGACTTATTTGGGCTAAAGAACACAAGGAATGGACATTAGACCAGTGGAAATCTGTGCTTTGGTCTGATGAGTCTAAATTTGAGATCTTTGGTTCCAACCACCGTGTCTTTGTGCGATGCAGAAAAGGTGAACGGATGGACTCTACATGTCTGGTTCCCACCGAGAAGCATGGAGGAGGAGGTGTGATGGTGTGGGGGTGCTTTGCTGGTGACACTGTTGGGGATTTATTCAAAATTGAAGGCATACTGAACCAGCATGGCTACAACAGCATCTTGCAGCGGCATGCTATTCCATCCGGTTTGCGTTTAGTTGGACCATCATTTATTTTTCAACAGGACAATGACCCCAAACACACCTCCAGGCTGTGTAAGGGCTATTTGACCAAGAAGGAGAATGATGGGGTGCTACGCCAGATGACCTGGCCTCCACAGTCACCAGACCTGAACCCAATCGAGATGATTTGGGGTGAGCTGGACCGCAGAGTGAAGGCAAAAGGGCCAACAAGTGCTAAGCATCTCTGGGAACTCCTTCAAGATTGTTGGAAGACCATTTCCATTGACTACCTCTTGAAGCTCATCAAGAGAATGCCAAGAGTGTGCAAAGCAGTCATCAAAGCAAAAGGTGGCTACTTTGAAGAACCTAGAATATAAGACATATTTTCAGTTGTTTCACACTTTTTTGTTAAGTATATAATTCCACATGTGTTAATTCATAGTTTTGATGCCTTCAGTGTGAATGTACAATTTTCATAGTCATGAAAATACAGAAAAATCTTGAAATGAGAAGGTGTGTCCAAACTTTTGGTCTGTACTGTATATAATCGTCTTATCCCGTCTGTCTGTCTGTCCTTCTGTCCAGGAAATCCTGCGTCGCTGATTGGTCCAGCCGCGGCCAATCAGCGACGCGGGATTTCAGAAAAAGATGGCGGCCGTTAGCAGCTCATCTGCCGCACGGAGGTCAGCGGCGATGCAGCCGGGAGATGACCGGCGCTAGCCGCTCATCTCCCGGCTGCTCGCAGCAGAAGTACCGCGACCGGCGGCGCCGCTGATCTCCCGACGGCAAGTGTGAAGCGAGGACCGGGGAGCGGCGCCGCCAGTCGGGATACTTCGGCTGTGAGCAGCCGGCCATCTCCCGGTTCCTTGCAACGGAAGTACCCGCACAGGTAGCGTCGCTGCCCGGTCCTCAGTAATACGATTCGCTGATTGGTCGGAATCAGCGATATTGGCGCCGCGACCAATCAGCGATACTGGCGCCAAATTTAAACACCGCTCTGCTGATTGGTCGTGGCCGGCGGCCGCGACCAATCAGCGATTTTGGCGCCACATTTAAACACCACTCTGTTGATTGCGCCTGGTCGGCCGCATACAGATTCTAGAATACCCGATGCGTTAGAATCGGGCCACCATCTAGTACTGTATATAAAGAGCTGTGGGAGCCATCACACTATATATAGAGACCTGTGAAAAGCTTATGTGTTGATCCAGAGGAAGTCAAAAAAAACCATGAGGCAGATGCTGCTTGCCCAAAATTAGGGGAAAAATTCCTTCCCGACTCCACATATGGCAATCAGACTAGTTGCTTGGATCAACGTCCCATAATAAAATCTAGTATGAATAACCTGTAATGTTATTCAAGAAAGTCACACAGGACCTCCTTGAACTTTTTTTTAGAGAATTAAGTATTACAAGGTCATGTGGTAGAGAGTTCCATACCTCACACAATAAAACATTGCCATCTAACTTCCTTTAGACAAAGCGAATTAGGAGCTTGATGCTAGAGTAGTTGAATTAAAACTGAAAAAAATTATTAACACAGCAAAAAAGAGGAACAGTATTTATTCTCCAGCCCAGGTCTCAAAACTAATGCACTAATCAGGATGAAGCAAACCATATAATAAAGGCAGGGGCAGCACAGGTGCAAAATACTGATGAGACAACCAACTCATAACCTACCAATTCTTGGAGGGGGTCATTGCTTAGTATTAAAACTGCACACAAAAAAATGGCTTGTATAGGTCACTGGTCACACACAGATTGTTAGGGGAATGGTTGCAAACAACTTTATTAAATAATGGAAAGCAAACGAACCCGGGGTCCGTGATGCAGCCTGGAGGACTGTGGACGAACACCTTCCGGGTAAGAAGGTAAAACAACCAACTGAAATAACAATCCCCCCCGTGTTACTGCACACCGGAACGGGAATAGGGATTCGCACTATCTCCATTAACTGCACGAGAGATGTGCGACAAATAATGGAGCCGTAGCCCTGTTAACTGCACAGAGGCTACGCAGCAGGCGCTCGGATGCGTGTGTGATCCACGTCGGCTTATACGTGCTCCCAGCCGGCGTGCTACCGGACTGAGGAGTATCTCTCCACGTGGCTAACAGGCGGTGCCGGGAATACGGAGTCCGCAGTCTGCTCGGGGTGTATAGCGACCCCCTTGTTGGAGCCAGAGTGTCAGACGAAGCTACCTGCCTCCCTCCATCTAAGGCTGTCTATCCCCTGCTAAACCTGCCTGTCAGAAGCTATAACAGCAAAAGCACACGTGGAGCCGAAACGACCAAGCGTCCACACAATAACACCAACTCAGCTCAATGATCAGAGTGCGCCGCCATGTTTGTGGGCGTGCTATTTAAATATTAAGCCCTGCCCATCGTCACATTATTGGTGACGTCACCCGCGACCAATCAGGCGGTGCCAGGTCACCGGATCAGCTGACTCCCAAACCACCAATCACGGTCCGCCATGTCACGGGCATGCTCAGTGCAGTGTATCCTGGACTTAGGCTGTAACAGCCCTGTTTCCCTCCGCAACCTATCCTTCATGTTGCTAGGAACAAAGACCCGAGAGACAACTTGTACATCTCGTGCACCAGCTAGGCGTTGGGACTGACGATGATGCTGAGAAGCATCTGGACCGGAATGGGAGACCACAGAATCCACTGATGATTCTGAACCCATTTCGGATCCAGAAAACACCTGACGCCTAACACAGATAGTGCTCAATATAGGGCTTACAGCCTATTAGTGACCCTCATACTGTTAGATTAGGCAGGCTGCAAAGCACTATCTAAGTGCACCCCATGAGGACAAACCCCCTAGTTTACAAATCCAGCATTGATGGGCTTGTCTGAACCCTGAATAAAAATAACGTGCAAAATCTATATATGAGGTACTGGTAGATATTTTGGCGCTGGTCACGCACAGTGTCTGGTTTACAGCCTATTAGTGACGACCATACTATTAGATTAGGCAGGCTATGCTCCCCTCATACACCTTACCACGGTGTGTAGTGTGACATGGAGCTAAACCCCCTGTCTGCTTAAGAATAAGGCTGCGAAAAACCTTCTCTTTATTGATAGTAGAGAAACCTCCATACAGTAGATGCGGAAAACATACGATGAACCCCAGTATTGTACCACATAGATAGGGCTCTTACCGGCTAAGCTTGGAGCAGGCTGTGTGCACAGAGCTCAAGATACAAAACTGTAGGGATGTGGACTGTCTTACCCTGTTCCTGCCCCTGAAGACAACAAACGCGTCATGTGAATACTGTCTTGCGGTTTTATATCTAAAAGTGATATGTGTCTTATGTAATGTATAATGGTGATGTAACAGCATGTGAAGTGTTAATGCATAATGTGAGTATAGCATAAGATAAGCTTAGGATACCATAAGACATAAGTATAACATAAACCCTAAAATACAAATTTTATTAAATCTCTTTAAAATCGGGACATGCGGCATAAAGATGATACGCATCAGTATTGCACTTTATCAAGATAAGTTCCTTTTATTGTTTAGTCTTGTGATCATTTATGTCATTGATACCTCTATGGGTGATTAATTCCAGGGCTGGCTAGGGTTATCCAGGGATAGCCGCCGTGGAGCGGGGGCGCCACAGTGTCAACATTAACTAGGGTGTCACCCTCCACTATAAGGCAGGTAATCAGCATCTAGGGTGTTGAACAGGGCTGATTGTAGCCTTTGTTTGGATGCCCGAATGTATCCTTTGGCTTGGAGGTCCAAAGATATTAGGAACGTTCTTGGGTGTTTTTATAAATTTGCACATTGTCACTTTATTCACTGTTGTCACTTTAATCATTTAGTACACACTGAGGATTGATTGTTTGATGTGATATCTGTACCAGTTTCTGGTAGACTGTTAGATCTTTGGTCTATGTAAGTGTGGCACCCCAGGGGTCTGGTTTCCACAGTAACAGCAATGTTATGTCTGAGAGCAGGTGGGAGGTCTCTTGGTCAGGAATCCTATGCATGCCACACCTCCTGCCCAGTCCTGGGAGGGGAAGGACTTCCCCTATATAAACCTGGGGCTGAGGCAGGGTTAGAGAGTTCAAAGGGAGAGTTCAGCCAGGAGGGCTGACAGGGAGCTGTGGCTCCGGCTGGGCCTAGCTCCTGGGCCATGCCAGAAGTAGAGACAGAGAAGAGAAGCAGCTATGGGAAGAAACAACAGGAGCTCTGTGGGAGCAGTGCTACAAGGAGTCAGGGGCTGGCAGCTGCAGAGCTCGCCCTGACTGAGAAGCTATCACCGGACCCGGAGTCCGAGGCTGTGGGGACTAACTCCTATCCAGCAGCAGAAACCGACCGGCAGGGGATTGCAGGTCCTCTGGCCCAGAAACCCGAAGGCACGGTCACACGCGTGGGACCAGCACCGCCGTCGTGGAGCGGAAGCTACTAGAAGGCCCCGAGTCACCGGCCATACGGGTGAGCACCACACGGTACACTCAGGGACGTGGGCTACTTATACCCGCCTCTAGCAAGGTAGCCAGAAGAGTAACGTTAGTTTGGGAGGCCTACAACTCCGCCTGGCCAGGGGAGATCCCATCTGCTCAAGGACTGACCAGGCCCCAATCGCTAGCCAGTACTCCGGGAGAGTCTGTCTTTGTCACCAGTAAAGACCCTGAACTACACCGTACCGTCTCCGAGTGGTTCCTGCTACCCCCATCATCCACGTCGGCTGCCCTGAGGCCATACCCCTCCCGTTGGGGGTTATACTATCACGCTGCACAATCCTACCACCGGCCTCAGCGGTCTGCCCTGCAGCAGCAGCTCCTTAGCTGCACTCAACGGGTGGCGTAGTCGTCCAACATCTACCGCTAATACAGCGCCACTTAGTCTGACTCCCTGGGCACGGACCGGGTCACCGCCACGAGACTACAACCCTCACCAGATCCGGCTCCGGGTAAGCTCCCGCGTGCGCAACGCTGCGCGACACAGGCCCAGGGGCGCGTCAACTTTTGGCGTAGTCGGCAGGATCTCGTGCCCGCAACCACCGGGTACTGCGTGCCTGAAAAAGACTGTTCAAACTTACCAGTGGTGAAGATTCCCGCCATCCGGCGCCATCTTCGGCCTTCTTCCCGCCCTCCGTGGAGGTTTCCCGCCATTGGACGCCATCTTGAGGACGCCGCGCGGGAAGAAGAGGGGCGTGGACTCCGAAAGCGCGCGAGAACTGAAGCCCCGCCTCACGTCCGGACGTTGCGTAAGGTCCTGGAAGGAGCCCAGCAGACGCCGACGTCACAGGAGCGC
Source organism: Phyllobates terribilis (assembly GCF_046119375.1). NCBI lineage: Eukaryota > Metazoa > Chordata > Amphibia > Anura > Dendrobatidae > Phyllobates > Phyllobates terribilis. The sequence continues at coordinate 11,890,411 of NW_027362798.1, read as the reverse complement.
GACGGAAGGTCCTCAACCCTGACGATCCACTGCGGAGCCGCGGCCTACGGAAGAGGATCATCGCAAGGTAGGCCACGGTCCACTAGGGGGGAGAAGGATGTCGGATACGGAGGAGAGCTTCACCGCTCCAACCCCCGCCAGCGCCACCGCTGTTGCGGTCATGCCTTTCACCATGCCCTATATCCCGGGGGCAGCCTGGCTACCCCAGTACTCAGGGGAGTCACATACCCTGCAGGACTTTAGAGAAAAGCTGGATAGCCTCTTCCAGGTGTACCCCCTCACAGAAGAGCAAAAAGTGAGCATCCTGGTGGCCCAATTAACCGGGGCAGCCCAAAGGGAGGTAAAGTCCTGGCCACCTGGGAGGAGGACTGTCGCAGAGATACTAGCCCGGCTAACCAAGGAGGGGCTGCAGTGCTACCAATACGAGGAAAGCCAAGAGGACCCGGACGGGTCTGAGGACTACCCTCAGGAGGGAGCACAAAGAGGACACCGCTACTGAAGGGAAGTAGCATAAACAAAGAACTGTATATCGTTACCCGTCAGGGTATGAGAACTGATGCTAATTAAAATATGGTCCCCGTTGGGATTAGTGAATTGTTCCCCGTGTGTCCCTATCCCTTACCAGGCTGAGGACTGTGAGCAGCCATCCCCTATCCCTTACCAGGCTGAGGACTGTGAGCAGCCAATCCTTATCCCCACTGGCCGAGGACTGAGAGCGGCCATATCTTGTAAATAATTATGTGTCTCTAGTAATTTATAGGAGTCTTTGGTGGATTTACCGGGAATCCTGTGTACATAGTTGGAGCGTAACCTAGGGATGGACTAAAGACTGTTAAGGACTCGGGGCAGGACAGACCCCTACCTGGTTACGTCTCCCTGTTTTGGTGAAATGGACACCTTGCTTTTCTTCAAAGACTGCACCCGGTTGCGGACACGCCGTGACCATCTTTATGTGTTTTTCTTGTTGTATTATTATTGTTTATACCTTATTATGTTTTTCAAAAAAAAAATTGTTTAGTCCCGGAGTACTAAATTTCACTAGGGGGGAATGTGGCACCCCAGGGGTCTGGTTTCCACAGTAACAGCAATGTTATGTCTGAGAGCAGGTGGGAGGTCTCTTGGTCAGGAATCCTATGCATGCCACACCTCCTGCCCAGTCCTGGGAGGGGAAGGACTTCCCCTATATAAACCTGGGGCTGAGGCAGGGTTAGAGAGTTCAAAGGGAGAGTTCAGCCAGGAGGGCTGACAGGGAGCTGTGGCTCCGGCTGGGCCCAGCTCCTGGGCCATGCCAGAAGTAGAGACAGAGAAGAGAAGCAGCTATGGGAAGAAACAACAGGAGCTCTGTGGGAGCAGTGCTACAAGGAGTCAGGGGCTGGCAGCTGCAGAGCTCGCCCTGACTGAGAAGCTATCACCGGACCCGGAGTCCGAGGCTGTGGGGACTAACTCCTATCCAGCAGCAGAAACCGACCGGCAGGGGATTGCAGGTCCTCTGGCCCAGAAACCCGAAGGCACGGTCACACGCGTGGGACCAGCACCGCCGTCGTGGAGCGGAAGCTACTAGAAGGCCCCGAGTCACCGGCCATACGGGTGAGCACCACACGGTACACTCAGGGACGTGGGCTACTTATACCCGCCTCTAGCAAGGTAGCCAGAAGAGTAACGTTAGTTTGGGAGGCCTACAACTCAGCCTGGCCAGGGGAGATCCCATCTGCTCAAGGACTGACCAGGCCCCAATCGCTAGCCAGTACTCCGGGAGGGTCTGTCTTTGTCACCAGTAAAGACCCTGAACTACACCGTACCGTCTCCGAGTGGTTCCTGCTACCCCCATCATCCACGTCGGCTGCCCTGAGGCCATACCCCTCCCGTTGGGGGTTATACTATCACGCTGCACAATCCTACCACCGGCCTCAGCGGTCTGCCCTGCAGCAGCAGCTCCTTAGCTGCACTCAACGGGTGGCGTAGTCGTCCAACATCTACCGCTAATACAGCGCCACTTAGTCTGACTCCCTGGGCACGGACCGGGTCACCGCCACGAGACTACAACCCTCACCAGATCCGGCTCCGGGTAAGCTCCCGCGTGCGCAACGCTGCGCGACACAGGCCCAGGGGCGCGTCATAAGTACGAATAAGGGACTTTTAGGGTCTAGGGGCAGCTGCCGTTCAGCAAGGGTGCCATTGTCATCTATATGTAGGATGCCCATCTCCGTTGACATGCAGGTTCAGGCTAGGGTATCTATAGGGTGAGTTTTATTGAAGTACAGTGGGTACGGAAAGCATTCAGACCCCTTTAAATTTTTCACTCTTTGTTTCATTGCAGCCATTTGGTAAATTCTAAAAAGTTCATTTTTTTCTCATTAAAGTACACTCTGCACCCCATCTTGACTGAAAAAAACAGAAATGTAGAAATTTTTGCAAATTTATTAAAAAAGGAAAACTGAAATATCACATGGTCATAAGTATTCAGACCCTTTGCTCATATTTAAGTCACATGTGTAACGGGTCTGGGAGGCGGAACCTCTGGGCTACTATACAAGGGGGTGGTCCTTGTAAGGGAGCGGGTGGCGACCAGGCAGGCAATCACAGCAGGTGACCGGGACAGTCTCTGGGTGTACGGGCAGGAGGTCACGGCAAGTGATCGAGGCAGTCTCTGGAAGAACGGGCTGGAGGTCACGGCAAGTGACCGGGCAGTCTCTGGAAGAACGGGCTGGAGGTCACGGCAAGTGACCGGGGCAGTCTCTAAGTAAAGGGTAGGTACGACCTGTGATGGCTGAACCTCCAGGTAGGCTAGCAAGGCAGATGGAGGATGTGTGCTCCCAGGTGAGCAAGCGAGAGTCTCTGGAATAGCAGGTGGTCACAGCACGTGACGGCGGAGCCTCCAGGTAGGCAAGCAGGCAGGTAGCGGAGAAGCGCTCCCAGGTGAGCGGGCAAGAGTCTCTGGAATAGCTGGTGGTCACAGCACGTGACAGCGGAGCCTCCGGGCTGGCAAGCAGGCAGGTAGCGGAGAAGCGCTCCCAGGTGAGCGGGCAAGAGTCTGGAATAGCTGGTGGTCACAGCACGTGACAGCGGAGCCTCCGGGTTGGCAAGCAGGCAGGTAGTGGAGAAGCGCTCCCAGGTGAGCGGGCAAGTGTCTGGAATAGCTGGTGGTCACAGCACGTGACAGCGGAGCCTCCGGGCAGGCAAGCAGGCAGGTAGCGGAGAAGCGCTCCCAGGTGAGCGGGCAAGCTGGTCCATAGACAGACTGACCGGAGTTGTAAGGCAGACCGTCGGACCTCAGGCAAGCAGGCAGGTAGCTGATGTGCACTCCCAGGTGAGCGGGCAAGTTGGTCCTTAGACAGACTGACCGGAGTTGTAAGGCAGACCGTCGGACCTCAGGCAGGCAGGCAGGTAACAGGAAATCAGGCAGGATTAGGACAGCAAGCTGGCAGGAATCTGGCAGGTAACTGGCAGGTAACTGGCAACGGGACCTGAGGGCTGAAGCAGAGTAGAACGGTGCAACAACATTGCTCGGGCACCTCCATTTTGGAGGAGGTGCCTTATATATGGTAAAGTCCTCCGGCCATTGGCCGGGGACTCCTTAGGACGGCGCGCGCGGCCCCTTTAAGGGGGAGGGAGGGCGCGCGCGCGCGCCCTAAGCACAGTGGCCGGGAAGGAGCGCGCGCTGCCAGCAGAGCGGGAGAGGGACGCCGGGCACGGAGCAGAGCGGTGAGGGGAACAGCGTCCCTGCCTAGCAGAGGGCAGGGACGCCGGCACTACAGTACCCCCCCCTTTAGGCCCCCCCTTTTTTAGGCCAGATAGAAATTTAGCTAGGATGAGAGGGGCATGGATGTTCTCCCGGGGCTCCCACGTTCTCTCCTCAGGACCAAACCCCTTCCAATCTACCAAAAAAAAGGTCTTTCCTCTTACCCTTTTGGTGGCAAGAATGTTCTCTACCTCAAACTCGTCCTCAGCAGAAACCGGAGCAGGAGGCGCACCTGTAGACTTGGAAAAAGAGTTAAGCACCACGGGTTTGAGGAGAGATACATGGAAGGAGTTAGGGATCCGTAAGTTGGCCGGGAGTTTCAATTTATAGGCCACCGGGTTGATCTGACTGATGACCTCCAGAGGACCGATGAACCGAGGCCCTAACTTGTAAGAAGGTATCTTGAGTCGAACATATTTAGATGAGAGCCAGACTTTATCTCCTGGACGAAATTGTGGAGGATCCAGGCGTTTTTTGTCAGCGTGTCTTTTCATACGCTCGGATGACAGAAGGAGTGCGGACCGGGTACTCTCCCATATGGAGGAAAATTTGCTAACGAGAGATTCCGCAGCCGGGTTGTCCACAGAGGTGGAGACAGGAAAAGGAATCCGAGGATGCTGACCAAAGACTACAAAAAACGGGGATTTGGAGGAGGATTCGCTCTCGTGATTATTATAAGAGAACTCGGCCCATGGTAGGAGATCCACCCAGTCAGAATGGTGAGCATTAACGAAGTGCCGGAGGTAACTGGTCAGGTTCTGATTGATCCGCTCCACTTGACCATTGGACTGTGGGTGGTAAGCGGAAGAGAAGTCCAGGGTGACGTCTAGTAGTTTACAAGTGGCTCTCCAGAAACGTGAGGTGAACTGTACCCCACGATCCGACACGATGTGGAGGGGCAGGCCATGAAGACGGAAGATGTGGCGGATAAAGTCTTTAGCCAGCTCGGGTGCAGACGGAAGGCCTGGCAGGGGAATAAAGTGAGCCATCTTGGAAAAGCGGTCAGCGACCACCCAAATGACCGTACAACCGGCAGAGATGGGGAGATCAGTTATAAAGTCCATTGCTATATGCTGCCAGGGGGCAGCAGGTACAGGAAGCGGAAGGAGGCGTCCGGCTGGCAGATGTCTCGGGACTTTGTTGCGGGCGCAGGACACACAGGCAGAAACAAAGTCTATTATGTCCTTGTGCAGGGTAGGCCACCAATAGTGCCGGGCAATAAGCTGGAGGGTCTTTTTCTGACCGGCGTGGCCAGCTAGTTTAGACGAATGGCCCCAGTGTAGGATCTTCTCCCGATCAGGTACTGAAACAAACGTCTTACCGGGAGGGAGACGATTTAGACTCACAGGAGCCACCTGCATTACTCTGGCGGGATCGATGATATGTTTAGGTTCTTCCTCGAGATCGGACACCAGAAAGGATCGGGACAAGGCGTCTGCTTTGACGTTTTTGTCAGCCGGGCGAAAATGAAGAACAAAATCAAAGCGAGCAAAAAACAAGGACCACCGGGCTTGGCGCGGGTTAAGTCTCTGGGCATGCTGGAGGTAAGCCAAGTTCTTGTGGTCAGTGTAAATTATTACCGGATGAAGAGCCCCCTCGAGTAGGTAACGCCACTCCTCCAACGCCAGCTTGATGGCCAATAACTCTCGGTCTCCTATGGAATAGTTGCGCTCAGAAGAGGAGAAGAGTTTGGAAAAGAAGCCACAAGTTACCATTCTCCCGGAAGATGATTTTTGAGTAAGTACCGCTCCGGCTCCAGAGGAGGAGGCGTCAACTTCCAGGAAGAACTGCTTGTTGCCGTCCGGGCGATGCAGCACCGGGGCGGAAGAGAAGGCCTGTTTTAGGGAAAGAAAGGCCTCCTCTGCTTCGGGCGGCCACTCTTTGGGATTAGTACCCTTACGGGTGAGCGCGGAAATTGGGGCAGTCCGGGAAGAGAAGTGCGGGATGAAGAGGCGGTAATAGTTGGCGAAGCCCAGGAACCGTTGAATAGCCTTCAACCCCTCTGGTCGGGGCCATTTCTCGATGGCAGACAGTTTCTCAGGATCCATTTGTAGGCCAGTCTGAGAGATAATGTAGCCCAGAAACGGAAGCGAGGTCTGCTCAAAGAGGCACTTCTCATATTTAGCGTAGAGATGGTTCTGCCTGAGCCTGAGCAGGACCTGACGAACATCCCTCCGGTGAGTCTGGAGATCCGGAGAGAAGACCAAGATGTCGTCCAGGTACACCACTACGCAGGAGTAGAGAAGGTCCCGGAAGATGTCATTGACCAACTCTTGAAAGACGGCAGGAGCGTTACAGAGGCCAAAGGGCATTACCAGATATTCATAGTGGCCGTCCCGGGTGTTGAATGCCGTCTTCCATTCATCCCCCTGACGGATACGAACCAGGTTGCACGCCCCACGGAGATCCAGTTTGGTGAAGATTCTAGCCCCCCTCAGACGATCAAATAACTCCAGAATGAGCGGAAGGGGGTACTTATTCTTCACCGTGATCTGGTTAAGGCCTCTATAGTCTATACAGGGACGGAGAGAGCCGTCCTTCTTTTTGACGAAAAAGAAGCCTGCTCCCGCCGGGGAGGTAGATTTCCGGATGAATCCCCTGGCCAGATTCTCCTCAATATATTCGGACATCGACCGGGTCTCAGCAGCGGATAATGGATAAATACGCCCACGGGGAGAAGTACCAGGTAACAGGTCGATAGGGCAGTCGTATGGTCTATGAGGGGGTAGTGTCTCTGCCTCCTTTTTATTAAAGACATCAGCATAAGACCAATAAGGAATCGGAAGTCCAGGTAGATTAGCTGGGGTAGGAGAAGGACGGACGGGATGAACGGGAACCAGACAGGTCTTATGGCAGCCCTGTCCCCAGCGAAGGACTTCTCCGGTCTGCCAGTCAAGAACGGGTGCATGTTTCTGGAGCCAAGGTAGGCCTAGCAAGAGGGCGTGAGAGAGTCCAGGCAGAACATGGAAGGAGATACTTTCAGAATGCAGCATTCCCACCTGCAGAGTAATGGATTCGGTGATGAGTTGGATGGGGCGTGGTAAGAGCCCCCCATCCACGGCAGCAACAGACAAGGGTACAGCCAGAGGTTTGGTGGGGATGCGGTATTTCTCTACCAGGGACTGTGAAATAAGATTCCCGGCTGCTCCAGAGTCCAGTTGGGCTAGTTCGAAATAACGGTTCTCCCCGTAGACGATTGAAACTGACAACAGCAGGGATGGAGAGGATTTATTCTTGTCTAGGTGGACCTCTCTGAGCGAACCTAGACACAGGCGTTTCCCGACCTCTCCGGGCAGGCACGGATCCGGTGCTCCTTACTGCCACAGTAGAAGCAGGTCCCCTCGGCACGGCGTAAGTCCTGACGGGTCTTGACCATCTTGGTCTGGTCGACCTGCATAGGCTCAGGAGGGTGTACCTGGTTAGAGACAGAAGGAGTGACGGGTTTCTGAAAAGTAGGAGCTAGACGTGGTAACCTCCTCTCACGGGTGACCTCTCTGGCACGCTCCTGGAACCGTAGGTCAATCCGGGTGGCAAGAGTTATTAAGTCATCGAGAGTGGTAGGAATGTCCCGACCGGCAAGTTCATCTTTAATACGGCCGGACAGACCCTCCCAGAAGACGGAAACCAGAGCGTCGTTATCCCAGGCCAGCTCCGAGGCAAGGGTACGGAACCGTATGGCATATTGGCCCACGGTGAGACTTTCCTGACGGAGGCGTAGCAGCGATGATGCGGATGAGGTCTTCCGTCCGGGTTCGTCGAAGACTTTCCGGAAAGCCGTGAGAAAAGCAGGCAAGTTGGACACCAGGGGGTCTCCTCTCTCCCATAGAGGATTTAGCCAGGCCAGGGCCTCCCCGGTGAGATGGGACATGATGAATGCAATTTTGGCTCGGTCGGAGTTAAACTGGTGGGACAATAGTTCAAAGTGCAGGGTGCACTGATTTATGAAGCCCCGAGCCTGGGCTGAGTCGCCTCCGAAGCGAGGAGGTGCAGAAAGCCGAGGTCCGGGGTAGGATATCATGGTGTTAGTGGACAGCGGAGCTGCCGGATTGCGAGACATGGCACTGGCGGAGGTTGTTGGTGGAGCAGTCAGAGTGTCCAGGCGAGTATTGACATTCCGCAGGTGACCCAGGATGGACTCCTGTTGGGACCTTTGACGGGACAGTTCATGACACAGGTCCGAGAGCGAGGGAGCTTGGGTGCCACCGGGTTCCATGGCCCGAGCAAACTGTAACGGGTCTGGGAGGCGGAACCTCTGGGCTACTATACAAGGGGGCGGTCCTTGTAAGGGAGCGGGTGGCGACCAGGCAGGCAATCACAGCAGGTGACCGGGACAGTCTCTGGGTGTACGGGCAGGAGGTCACGGCAAGTGATCGAGGCAGTCTCTGGAAGAACGGGCTGGAGGTCACGGCAAGTGACCGGGCAGTCTCTGGAAGAACGGGCTGGAGGTCACGGCAAGTGACCGGGGCAGTCTCTAGGTAAAGGGTAGGTACGACCTGTGATGGCTGAACCTCCAGGTAGGCTAGCAAGGCAGATGGAGGATGTGTGCTCCCAGGTGAGCAAGCGAGAGTCTCTGGAATAGCAGGTGGTCACAGCACGTGACGGCGGAGCCTCCAGGTAGGCAAGCAGGCAGGTAGCGGAGAAGCGCTCCCAGGTGAGCGGGCAAGAGTCTCTGGAATAGCTGGTGGTCACAGCACGTGACAGCGGAGCCTCCGGGCTGGCAAGCAGGCAGGTAGCGGAGAAGCGCTCCCAGGTGAGCGGGCAAGAGTCTGGAATAGCTGGTGGTCACAGCACGTGACAGCGGAGCCTCCGGGCTGGCAAGCAGGCAGGTAGCGGAGAAGCGCTCCCAGGTGAGCGAGCAAGAGTCTGGAATAGCTGGTGGTCACAGCACGTGACAGCGGAGCCTCCGGGCAGGCAAGCAGGCAGGTAGCGGAGAAGCGCTCCCAGGTGAGCGGGCAAGCTGGTCCATAGACAGACTGACCGGAGTTGTAAGGCAGACCGTCGGACCTCAGGCAAGCAGGCAGGTAGCTGATGTGCGCTCCCAGGTGAGCGGGCAAGTTGGTCCTTAGACAGACTGACCGGAGTTGTAAGGCAGACCGTCGGACCTCAGGCAGGCAGGCAGGTAACAGGAAATCAGGCAGGATTAGGACAGCAAGCTGGCAGGAATCTGGCAGGTAACTGGCAACGGGACCTGAGGGCTGAAGCAGAGTAGAACGGTGCAACAACATTGCTCGGGCACCTCCATTTTGGAGGAGGTGCCTTATATATGGTAAAGTCCTCCGGCCATTGGCCGGGGACTCCTTAGGACGGCGCGCGCGGCCCCTTTAAGAGGGAGGGAGGGCGCGCGCGCGCGCCCTAAGCACAGTGGCCGGGAAGGAGCGCGCGCTGCCAGCAGAGCGGGAGAGGGACGCCGGGCACGGAGCAGAGCGGTGAGGGGAACAGCGTCCCTGCCTAGCAGAGGGCAGGGACGCCGGCACTACAACATGCTGTCCATTTCCTTGTGATCCTCCTTGAGATGGTTCTACTCTTTCATTGGAGTCCAGCTGTGTTTAATTAAACTGATAGGACTTGATTTGGAAAGGCACACACCTGTCTATATAAGACCTCACAGCTCACAGTGCATGTCAGACCAAATGACCAGTATTGAGTAGAAGCCCCCTTTTGAGCTAGTGCATCCATGAGTCTTCTTGGGAATGATGCAACAAGTTTTTCACACCTGGATTTGGGGTTCCTCTGCCATTCTTCCTTGCAGATCCTCTCCAGTTCTGTCAGGTTGGATGGTGAACGTTGGTGGACAGCCATTTTCAGGTCTCTCCAGAGATGTTCAATTGGGTTTAGGTCAGGGCTCTGGCTGGGCCAGTCTAGAATGGTCACAGAGTTGTTCTGAAGCCACTCCTTTGTTATTTTAACTGTGTGCTTAGGGTCATTGTCTTGTTGGAAGGTGAACCTTCGGCCAAGTCTGAGGTCCAGAGCACTCTGGAAGAGGTTTTCATCCAGGATATCTGTGTACTTGGCCGCATTCATGTTTCTTTCAATTCCAACCAGTCGTCCTGTCCCTGCAGCTGAAAAACACCCCCATGATGCTGCCACCACCATGTTTCACTGTTGGGATTGTATTGGGCAGGTGATGAGCAGTGCCTGGTTTTTTCCACACATACCCCTTAGAATTATCACCAAAAAGTTCTATCTTAGTCTCATCAGACCAAAGAATCTTATTTCTCATAGACTGGGAGTCCTTCATGTGTTTTTAAGCAAACTCTGTGCAGGCTTTCATATGTCTTGCACTGAGGAGAGGCTTCCGTTGGGCCACTCTGCCATAAAGGCTCGACTTGTGGAGGGCTGCAGTGATAGTTGACTTTATGCAACTTTCTCCCATCTCCCTACTGCATCTTTGGAGCTGAGCCACAGTGATCTTGGGGTTCATCTTTACCTCTCTCACCAAGGCTCTTCTCCCACGATTGCTCAGTTTAGCTGGACGGCCAGGTCTAGGAAGACTTCTGGTGGTCCCAAACTTCTTCCACTTAAGGATTATGGAGGCCACTGTGTTCTTAGGACCCTTGACTAATGCAGAAATTCTTTTGTAAACTTGGCCAGATCTGTGCCTTGCCACAATTCTGTCTCTAAGCTCCTTGGGCAGTGTCAGGATGCCAGGTTTAATTTTACTTTGCCAGTAGTTTTTCCCTTAGCCAAGATGGCTTCCATTGCCTCACTGGGGTCATGTGTTTCCTGCCTGTGGACCTACTTAAACTGCATGTGTTGCAATCATGCCTTGCCTGAGTATTGTGTGCTTTTAGCTTTCTACTCACCTGTGCTAGCCCTCTGAATAGAGTCTTGCTGACCTTGTGTTTACTCCTAGTCATCCGCTGAAAGGATTGCTGCCTGAATCCTCTGCTAAGGGGACTTCTGCTGAAAGGAACCACTGGCTGTTGTTCACTCACGCTGGGATCTCTGAACTTTTGTCTTCCTGAAGAAAACTTCTCCTGGATCTCTACACCTCTGGTATAGTCACCATCTTGCTCTGTGTTTAAATACCCGGCTCCAGCTCTGCTTAAGACATCGCTGTTTCCTCCGCTGCACCTTCTGCATTCTTCAATATCCAGATCCATATTCCAGTTTGTCTTCTCTTCTGCACTACGTGAGTCCACAATCAACTGAGGAATACCTACGTCTGCTTACTATACTTATTTCTGTTTGCATATTACTGTACCTAAGTAAACTTGGACTATCGTTAACGTTTACATACCCTAATAGTAATGAAGGCCGTGCCTTACAGATTAGGTTCTAAGAAGTATTGTTTGGAATGAACTTACCTTCATAAACTGTTTGCTGTGATCTTTTGCACTTGAGTTTAAAATAGACTTTCACACTACTCTTGTCTCAGTCTCTGCTTTTGGCCCACGCCATTGGACTTCAGGGTATCTACTAACATCGTAACAGGCAGTTCCTTTGAGCTCATGATTCTCATTTGGTCTGACATGCACTGTGAGCTGTGAGGTCTTATATAGACAGGTGTGTGCCTTTCCAAATCAAGTCCTATCAGTTTAATTAAACACAGCTGGACTCCAATGAAAGAGTAGAACCATCTCAAGGAGGATCACAAGAAATGGACAGCATGTGACTTAAATATGAGCAAAGGGTCTGAATACTTATGACCATGTGATATTTCAGTTTTCCTTTTTTAATAAATTTGCAAAAATTTCTACATTTCTGTTTTTTTTTCAGTCAAGATGGGGTGCACAGTGTACTTTAATGAGAAGAAAAAAAGAACTTTTTAGAATTTACCAAATGGCTGCAATGAAACAAAGAGTGAAAGATGTAAAGGGGTCTGAATGCTTTCCGTACCCACTGTATATAGTACTCAATGTTCCAGGCAGTGGGAGGCATTACTGGGATCCAGAGCAGTCGCTCCAGTCACGTCCAGAGCCTAAGGTCTGGCATAGGAGCTGCCGGACACTTTGTGTGCTCTGAAGTACAAAGGAAGATGGACAGGGACCTGCATAGATGGAAGTTGAAGGCCAGTCCCGGGTGCACTGCAGAGGTGGACGAGAAATACAGGATGAGCTAGCAACAGGGCTGAAGAGGAGTTATGCTAAGAAGGAGGATAATGTGAATTGCTGTGCCTTATCCCATCTGTACCCACCTGATGAACTTGAACTGTCAAGTATATGTTTGACTGTTACAAAGAACTTCGTGTTCCCTAAATTGTGAGCGGCGGCTTCTGAGGACAGAAGCCTGAAGGCAGTGGAGGCCTGCGGCCTACAAGAGAGTGTGCTGCACCCCACACCCTAGAGCACACTGGGACTGGGACACCCATTGTCTGTAAAGTGCCAGAGCGAAATCAGACCGACGTTCAGTCACGACTACCGCTCTGTGCCACTTTACAAGATGAGTGATAAGGGAACTTCTCCATCAGAAGAGAAGAGGAAATAATGGTCGCTGCCCAAACTGTGACAAGAACAGGACCACAATGCAACAAGAACTGTCTCACAATGCTCTTGGAACTTTCCCATAATGCATTGCAAATTGAAACTAGAGCAAATACATTAAATCACTAGCAGACAGTGCAGTTATCAAACAATAAAAAAGAGACAGGATTCAAATGCAAGCAACATAATGTCAGAACTGATATACACATAAAGTGACTAGATTCCCTGGATAGCTAAATTCGCTGCTGAGGCAAGAACACGGGCTGCCCAGCACTATTTAAGTGCACCCCATGAAGATAGACACTCTAATTTACAAGGCCATAACATATAGGTGCATCTCACAAAATTAGAATATCATCAAAAAGTTAATTTATTTCAGTTCTTCAATGCAAAAAGTGAACCTCATATATTATATAGAGTCATTACAAACACAGTGATCTATTTCAAGTGTTTATTTCTGTTAATGTTGATGATTATGGCTTATAGCCAATGAAAACACAAAAGTCATTAACTCAGTAAATTAAAATAATTAATAAAAAACACCTGCAAAGACTTCCTAAGCATTTAAAAAGGTCCCTTAGTCTGTTTTAGTAGGCTCCACAATCATGACAATCATGGTGAAGACTGCTGACTTGACAGATGTCCAGAGTTCCAATTTTCATTTGAAATCAAGGTCCCAGAGTCTGGAAGAAGAGTGGAGAGGCCACAATCCAAGCTGCTTGAGGTCTAGTGTGAAGTTTCCACAATCAGTGATGGTTTGGGGAGCCGTGTCATCTGCTGGTGTAGGTCCACTGTGTTTTTTCAACACCAAAGTCAGCGCAGCCGTCTACCAGGAAATTTTAGAGCACTTCATGCTTCCCTCTGCCACAGTATCAAGCTACCAGGGGGGCAAAGGGGGCGGTGGCCCCGGGCCCCTCGCTCTTAGGGGGCCCATCCAGGGCTACGCCAGTGTAACTGTATCTAGCATGCCCCTGGTGCCAGCATCGGGCCCCACTGCCCGCCACCGCCGCAAGTTTACTGATGAGAGAGGGAGCGCGGATCTCTCTCCCATTAGTCCCTTCTGTGACTGACGTCTCTGACATCATCACTTGGCGCCCAGCCCGCTGTGCTGAAGATGTGTGCGTGCTGGGTGCTCTGAGCAGCGAGGGAACCAGGAGGAGAGATGAGTACTGTTTATTTATTTTTTGCCGGGTGGGGGGCGGCATTATATTACAGACTCTGCCTATGGGAAGGGGGAGGTGCATTATACTACAGACTCTGCCTATGGGGGAGCATTATCCTAAAGACTCTGCCCACAGAGAGGGGGGGCATTATACTAAAGACTCTGCCTATGGGGAGGGGGGGCATTATACTACAGACTGTCTATGGGGAGGGGGGGAGCATTATACTAAAGCCTCTGTCTATGGGGGGCATTCTTCTACAGACTCTGCCTATGGGGGGCATTATACTACAGACTCTGTTTATGAGCAGGGGAGAGCAGTAGACTACAGACTCTGCCTATGGGGGGACATTGTACTACAGACTCTGCCTATAAGAGGGGGAGCATTATACTACAGACTCTGCCTATGGGGGGTGCATTTTACTACAGACTCTGCCTATAGGTGGGGCATTATACTACAGACGCTGCCTATGAGATGGGGGGGTATTATATCACAGACTCTGCCTATGAGGAGGGGGGGCACATTATACTACAGACTCTGCCTATGAGATGGGGGGGCAATATACTACAGATTCTGACTATGAGGAGGGGGGGGGATTATACTACAGACTCTGACTATGAGGAGGGGGGAGCATTATACTACAGACTTTGCCTATGGGGGGGCATTATACTGCAGACTGTGCCTATGGGGGGGCATTATACTACAGACTCTGCCTATGAGGAGGGGGGGAGCATTATACTACAGACTCTGCCTATGGGGGGGACATTGTACTACAGACTCTGCCTATAAGAGGGGGAGCATTATACTACAGACTCTGCCTATGGGGGGTGCATTTTACTACAGACTCTGCCTATAGGTGGGGCATTATACTACAGACGCTGCCTATGAGATGGGGGGGGCATTATACCACAGACTCTGCCTATGAGGAGGGGGGGCACATTACACTACAGACTCTGCCTATGAGATGGGGGGGGCATTATACTACAGATTCTGCCTATGAGGAGGGGGGGCATTATACTACAGACTCTGCCTATGAGGAGGGGGGAGCATTATACTACAGACTCTGCCTATGGGGGGGCATTATACCACAGACTCTGCCTATGAGGAGGGGGGAGCATTATACTACAGACTCTGCCTATGGGGGGGCATTATACTGCAGACTCTGCCTATGGGGGGGCATTATACCACAGACTCTGCCTATGAGGAGGGGGGGAGCATTATACTACTGTCACGGGTGTGTTGCCACGAAGATCGTCACGAGTACACAGCCTGACTTCTCGCAGCTGACTTGTTGGTGCTTTGTGTTTTCTCGGCAGTGTAGGAGTTAATTCTCTCTCTCTCTGGGCTAGCTGAGGTCCAGCCTCGCCCAGCTGCAATCAATGCTTCTTTAGTGAGACTCCTTTATATTCCTGCAGGTCTGTTTGGGAGGTGTCGGTGAAAGCTTTTCATTCAGACTGACAGAGCGGATCGTGGTGTCTGGAGTTGCTGAGATAAGTGTATTTGGAAGTGTGTTTTCCCTTTCCTCGCTTTATCATTTATCTCCTTTCCCGTTGGTGTTCCCTCTGTTGTAGTTGTTTAGAAGTTGTATGCAAGGTGGTTTTGGTTTTTCCCTTGTACTGTCTCGTTCGTCTAAATACTGTGTGTGGGCATATTATTTCTGGTTCCCTATTGTTGTGATCGGGGTCCTTCTCAGGACTAGATTACTTAGGTGCAGGGATCCTCAGAAGGTAGGGGTTACGCTGGCGGCCTGGACCTCTGTACCTTTAACAGTACCTCCAGGATGAGGGATTAGTCAGGGCCCCAGCTTAGGGTCAGCTTAGGCCCCCTACCTCCAGTATTCTGTGACAGTGTGACATTTTCACCGACCATCTTAGTTTTTCTCCAGCTACCATGGATCCAGTAGCCGGTCTAGCTCGGCAGTTGCAGAGTTTGTCCATGGGGCTGGCGGACGTTAGGTCCAAGGTTTTGCATCCTCTGGAGCAAGCCGGACCAGAACCTAAAGTAGCTCTCCCTGACAGGTTCACTGGGGGGCGGGACAAGTTTTTTGTTTTCCGGGAGGCATGCAAATTGTACTTTCGGCTGCGGCCTCGGTCATCGGGCAGTGAAGAACAAAGGGTGGGAATTGTCATCTCGCTCCTACAAGGGGACCCACAATCTTGGGCGTTCTCTCTTCCCCCAAGCTCCCCGGTTCTCCAGTCTGTGGATAGGTTTTTCGCTGCTCTGGGACTCGTATATGATGACCCAGATCGGATCTCCCTTGCTGAGTCTAAGTTACGTAGGATTCAGCAGGGAGATCGTCCGGCGGAGGAATTCTGTTCGGAGTTCCGTAGGTGGGCCACGGACACCCAGTGGAATGACCCGGCTCTTAGGAGCCAGTTTTGTCATGGTTTATCCGACAAATTACAGGATGTGTTGGCACAGTATGACTCTCCCGCGTCACTGGAAGCCGCTATGGCCCTTGCTATTCGCGTTGACAGACGGCTTCGGGAGAGGTGCGGGATAACTCTACCCCCTGTAATGTCTCCACCTCCTACAAGGTCCCCTCATATGGTGGTTCCCCTGGTCAGTCCGGAGGAGCCTATGCAATTAGGAGGGACATCATTTCGGGGAAGGGGACCGGTGGTGCGCCATAAGACAGGAAGGTGTTTTCTCTGCGGGAAAAAGGGACATTTTATTGGGGGGTGTCCATCCCGTCCCTTGCAGAGTAAAGAGTCGTCGAAAAAACTGTTGATCCCAGGTTGTGTGGTGGACGGCAATCTGGGAGTAGGTATTTCGTCCCTAGGTTCGTCTCAGTTTCTCGTACCGGCGGAGGTGGTGGTGGGTACGAGAACTGAGAGGATATCTGTTCTTCTGGATAGTGGGGCCGGGGCTAATCTGGTTGATGCTCGGTTTGCCCGGGTTCAAGGTATGCGATTGAGTGAGTTGGCTAAACCCATCCCCATATTCTCGATCGATGCCAGACCTCTCGGTCAGGGAAGTTTTTTGCAAGCTGTGCATGGCGTAAAACTTCAAGTGGGGGCAATACATAAAGAACTGTTGTCTTGCTACGTGTTGGAGGGTCTTCCCACTCCTATAGTGTTGGGCCTTCCTTGGTTAGCTAAGCATAACCCGGTTATTAATTGGCAAACCAGAGAGATAAGCCAATGGAGTAAATTCTGTAATAAAAACTGCATGAACACGGTCATCGGTGCGGTTACTCCTTGGGTCTTACCTCCATTTCTGGCGGCCTTTGAGGATGTATTCTCGGAGAATGGGTGTCAGGAACTACCTCCTCATCGCGTGTATGACTGTTCTGTAAAACTGCTCCCTGAGGCCAAGTTACCTAAAGCTAGGTTGTATAACCTTTCTGGTCCTGAGAGGCAGGCCATGAAGGATTATATTTCTGAAAGTCTGGCTAAGGGGCATATTAGACCTTCATCTTCTCCGGTGGCCGCGGGGTTCTTCTTTGTTAAGAAGAAAGATGGAGGCCTACGCCCTTGCCTGGATTTCCGTGAACTTAATCGGATTACGGTCCGAGATCCGTATCCGCTCCCACTTATTCCCGATCTCTTTAATCAGATCGTGGGCGCCAAATGGTTCTCTAAGTTGGATCTCAGGGGGGCGTACAATCTGATTAGGATGAAGGAGGGGGATGAGTGGAAGACGGCTTTTAACACTCCGGAGGGGCATTATGAGAACCTTGTCATGCCATTCGGTCTGACTAATGCCCCGGCGGTGTTTCAACACTTTGTTAATGATATTTTTCGCCACCTGGTGGGACAGTTTGTTGTCATATATCTGGATGATATCTTAATTTACTCGCCGGATCTGGTGTCTCATCAGGAGCACGTTAGACAGGTGTTACAGATCTTGCGGGATAATAAACTGTATGCCAAGTGGGAAAAGTGTGTGTTCGCCGTACAGGAACTCCAGTTTTTAGGCTTCCTGGTTTCAGCGTCCGGTTTTCGTATGGACCCTGGGAAAGTGCGGGCAGTTCTTGAGTGGGATCGGCCGGAGAATCTTAAGGCACTACAACGTTTCCTGGGGTTTGCTAACTATTACCGGAAGTTCATTCGTAATTTCTCGTCCATGGTTAAGCCTCTCACAGACATGACTAAAAAGGGGACGGATTTTTCTAGGTGGTCTGACAAGGCTTGTCAAGCATTCTCCTCCTTGAAAAAATGTTTTGCCTCGGCACCCATACTCATTCAACCTGATGCGTCTCAGCCATTCTTTGTAGAGGTAGACGCTTCCGAGGTAGGGGTGGGAGCAGTATTGTCACAGGGTTCGTCCCCTGGTAAGTGGCATCCGTGCGCCTTTTTCTCTAAAAAATTGTCGTCCGCTGAGAGGAATTACGATGTCGGCAATAGGGAACTCTTGGCCATTAAGTTAGCTTTTGAGGAGTGGCGCCATTTTTTGGAGGGGGCAGTTCATCCGGTCACCGTCATCACCGATCACAAGAACCTGCTATATCTGGAGTCCGCTAAACGTCTGAATCCCAGACAAGCTAGGTGGTCATTGTTTTTTACCAGGTTTAATTTCGTCGTTACATATCGTCCTGGGTCTAAAAATGTAAAGGCGGATGCCTTATCTCGTAGTTTCCCTGGGGCCGGGAATACGGACGACCCGATTCCTATTCTTCAGGAGGGGGTGGTGGTTTCGGCAGTATGCTCTGAGCTGGAGGAGGAGATATTGGAGGCTCAGGGAGACGCCCCTGTTGGACCTCCGGGGAGACTGTTCGTTCCAGATCAGTTGCGACAAAAGGTGATCGAGGCACACCATAACTCAGTTTTTGCAGGACACCCGGGGAGTAAAGCAACTGTGGATCTCCTCTCGCGTCGGTTTTGGTGGCCTAACTTACATAAAGAGGTGGTAACTTTTGTCGCGTCCTGTGGGGTTTGTGCGCGCTCTAAGACCTCACATACCCGTCCGTCTGGGGCCCTCTTACCTTTGAAGATCCCGGAGCGTCCTTGGACTCATCTGTCTATGGACTTTATTACTGACCTCCCTCCGTCTTCGGGTAAAACGGTCATACTCGTTGTAGTGGACAGGTTCAGCAAGATGGCACATTTTATCGCTCTTCCGGCTCTCCCTAATGCTAAAACTCTTGCGCAGGTGTTCATTGGGGAGATTGTGAGGCTTCACGGGGTACCCTCCGAGGTGGTGTCTGATCGGGGGTCTCAGTTTGTGTCCAAGTTCTGGAAGGCGTTTTGTGCACGGCGGGGGATGCATTTGTCATTCTCGTCGGCTTTTCATCCTCAGACCAATGGTCAGACGGAACGTATGAACCAGAGCTTGGAGACATATCTTCGGTGTTTTGTGTCAGAGAACCAGGAGGACTGGGCTTCTTTCCTACCTCTGGCAGAGTTTGCTCTCAATAATAGGCGGAGCGAGTCCACTGGTAAGTCCCCGTTTTTTGGGGCATATGGTTTTCACCCCCAGTTTTGTACTTTCAGTAGGGGGGGCTCTTCGGGGGTTCCGGAGGAGGAACGATTTTCCTCATCTCTCGCTTCAGTATGGAGAGGGGTGCTGAAGAATCTGAATACTATGGGGAACCGATACAAACGTATGGCTGATAGGAGGAGAGTGTCTGGTCCGGACCTAAGTGTGAACGATCAGGTATGGTTGTCTACCAGGAATATTAAACTTAAGGTTCCCTCCTGGAAACTGGGTCCCAGGTTCATCGGGCCGTACAGAATCAGTTCTGTTATTAATCCGGTGGCATTCCGTCTTGACCTCCCCCCTACGTTTAAAATTCACAACGTGTTTCACAGATCATTGCTTAAGAGGTATGTGGCGCCGGTGGTACCGTCACCTTTACCTCCCCCTCCTGTGGTTGTCAATGGTAACTTGGAGTTCCAGGTATCGAGGGTCATTGATTCACGCTTTAATCGCCGGTCCCTTCAGTACTTGGTTCATTGGAAGGGGTATGGTCCTGAGGAGAGGATGTGGGTTCCTGCGTCGGATATTAACGCAGACCGATTAGTTCGGGCCTTCCACATGACTCACCCGGATAAACCTGGCCCTGAGGGTCCAGAGGCCCCTCGTAGAAGGGGGGGTACTGTCACGGGTGTGTTGCCACGAAGATCGTCACGAGTACACAGCCTGACTTCTCGCAGCTGACTTGTTGGTGCTTTGTGTTTTCTCGGCAGTGTAGGAGTTAATTCTCTCTCTCTCTGGGCTAGCTGAGGTCCAGCCTCGCCCAGCTGCAATCAATGCTTCTTTAGTGAGACTCCTTTATATTCCTGCAGGTCTGTTTGGGAGGTGTCGGTGAAAGCTTTTCATTCAGACTGACAGAGCGGATCGTGGTGTCTGGAGTTGCTGAGATAAGTGTATTTGGAAGTGTGTTTTCCCTTTCCTCGCTTTATCATTTATCTCCTTTCCCGTTGGTGTTCCCTCTGTTGTAGTTGTTTAGAAGTTGTATGCAAGGTGGTTTTGGTTTTTCCCTTGTACTGTCTCGTTCGTCTAAATACTGTGTGTGGGCATATTATTTCTGGTTCCCTATTGTTGTGATCGGGGTCCTTCTCAGGACTAGATTACTTAGGTGCAGGGATCCTCAGAAGGTAGGGGTTACGCTGGCGGCCTGGACCTCTGTACCTTTAACAGTACCTCCAGGATGAGGGATTAGTCAGGGCCCCAGCTTAGGGTCAGCTTAGGCCCCCTACCTCCAGTATTCTGTGACAGTGTGACAACTACAGACTCTGCCTATGGGGGGGAGCTTTATACTACAGACTCTGTCAATGGGGGGAGCATTTTACTACAGACTCTGCCTATAGGGGCGCATTATACTATACGAAGGACTATGGGGAGTGCATTATACTATATTGAGGACTATCTGGTGCATTATACTATATGTAGGCTATTTATACAGTGTGGGAGATAATGTGGGTTCTTTGAACAGCGTGGGGGCCATCATACAGTGTGGGAGATAATGTGGGGTCTTTGTATAGTGTGGAGGCCATCATACAGTGTTGGAGCCATCAGCTTGGGGGCTACTAAGGGGTCAGTATACTTTGTGGGGGTACTATACAGTGAGGGGGAATTATATCGTGAATAGGAGAACATCATACTGGTTAGAGCGGAGCTCTACATGGGGGGAGACTCAGGACATTATTAAATCTTAGGTGGGCACTTATTGTTATAGGGGAACTCAGGTTATCGTGACTGTCGAAGGGGCATTATTACTTTCTAGGGGGCACAATGTGGGCACTGTTTTCTAGGACACTTGCACACGGCATTACTTTATTTTAGAGGTTTGTTTTACCATCTAGAGGGCACACAGTAGGTGCAGTAATAGGGACACATTTTGCAGCAGAGGCTCAGTATTGGGGTATCAGCAGGATGAGAAGTTTGTGCAGGTTGGGGATAGATGTGGTCAGTGCCTGAAATGTAAGGAGTCAAATGTGTCTTTGTTGTGATCTCTGCAGACCTGAGACTCTGAGCCCTGGCTGGAGAAGTTGTCGTGTCGGTCTGGGCCAGATGGAAAAGACGGGAAAAGTGAACAATTTAATCAGAAAGAACGTCAGCTGTAAGGTACTATATATAACTGAGCTGTGATCTCTTATATGTTCTGCAGGACTGGCATCTATCAATATATGTCACCATATGGCGGTAATATCAGTGCTGGTCTTTGTATAGAGATTATTTTTAGTAACAGCGCGGTCATCTGCTGAGGTTTTCCTACATCAACTATCTGGGTGCGCCGCTATAGTTGGAATCAGGGTTACCTGGTTAGAGGCCCACTCAGAAGTTTCGGCCCCCTGAACCAAAACCTTAGCTACGCCAAGCTTTTTGGAGATGGAAATTTCATTCTCCAGCAGGACTTGGCCCCTGTCCACACTGACAAAAGTACTAATACCTGGTTTAAAACAACAGTATCACTGTGCTTGATTGGCAGCAAACTCACCTGACCTTAACCCCATAAAGAATCTATTATAGAGAATCTATGGGGTATTGTCAAGAGGAAAATGAGAGACACCAGACCCAACAATGCAGACGAGCTGAAGGCTTCTATCAAAGCCACCTGGGCTTCCATAACCCCTCAGCAGTGCCACAGGCTGATCGCCTCCATGCCACATTGCCGCATTGATGCAGTAATTGATGTAAAAGGATCCCCGACCAAGTATTGAGGGCATTTATTGAACATACATTTCAGTAGGATAACATTTTGGATTTTGAAAACATTTTTCAAGCTGTTGTTATAAGGTATTCTAATTAATTGAAATAATGACTTTTGAGTTTTCATTGGCTGTAAGCCATAATCATCAACATTAACAGAAATAAACACGTGAAATAGATCACTCTGTGTGTAATGGCTCTATATAATATATGAGTTTCACGTTTTGTATTGAAGAACTGAAATAAATTAACTTTTCTGGTGATATTCTAATTTTGTGAGATGCACCTGTAGATGGGCTTGGCTGCACCCTGAATAAAAATAGCATGTAAAAAATATATATGATATATATGAGGTATTGGTCGATATTTTGGCCAAAATATACAAGCTCGCAACCTGCTCAAGGGTCCTCATACTTGCGAGTCCCTACACTAACATTAAAAGCAAAGTCACAAAACAAGGAATTAAAGTTCCCACCAAAATTCAAGAATTAACACAGCAAATACAGCAACAATAATTACAAGGATGCAGCAAACCCATATAATGAAGAAGTCAGCAACACAGGTGCAAAATATTGATGAGACAACCACTCACAACCTACCAATTCATGGAGGGGGTGATTGCTTAGTATTAAAACTGCACACAAATAAGCCTTGTATAGGGCACTGGTCACACACAGGTAGTGCACAATGTCTGGCTTACAGCCTATTAGTGAAGCCCAAACTATTAGGCAGGCTGCCCAGCACTTTTTAAGTACACCCCATGAAGACAGACACCCTAGTTTACAAGGCCAACATTGATGGGTCTGGCTGCACCCTGAATAAAAATAACGTGCAAAAAATATATATGATATATATGAGGTATTAGTAAATATTTTGGCCAAAATACACAAGCTCGCAACCCGCGTCAAGGGTCCTCATACTTGCGAGTCCCTACACTAACATTAAAAGCAAAGACAAATTTAAATTCCCACCAAAATTCAAGAATTAACACAGGAAAAAAGGGCAACAGTGTTTACCTGCCTAGGTCTCAGTACTAATCATACCATATAATAACGATGACAGCAACACAGGTGCAAAATACTGATGTGACAACCACTCACATATTACCAATTAATGGAGGGGGGTGATTACATAGTATTAAAACTGCACACAAAATTATATGGGATTGCTACATCCTAATAGTGCATTAGTTCTGAGATCTGGGCAGGTAAATGCTATATTAATAATTGATTTTTTGAGGAAAGTTAAATTCTCTTTTGTTGGCTTTACTTTTAATCTAACTGAAATACACATAAGCTTTTTTCCTAAACATTAGGATCTGTGTAGAGCCATCAGCTCAAAAAGGCTTCCTTTGACAGACTTGGCATAAGCAGGTCAAAAGGAACCCTGATCTTTACCATTACACCCCTTTACAGGAATGGAGACATACCACATGCTCAGGGTTGCATCTACAGAGTAGCTGCTGGCCAGAGGAGCGAGCTTGAGGCTATAACTCTAACTAAAGTTTTTTTATTACTAAATGATGGGTTCTGTCTAAGGCCATTGGCTCAAAAAGGCTTCCTCGGACAGACTTGGCGCAAGCTACTCCATTCTGCAGATCCCAAGGGAACCCTGGCCTTTACCATTACACCCCTGTAGAGGGATAGATACTTACCATAGGCCCAGAGTTGCATCTACAGAGTAGCTGCTGGCCGGAGGAGCGAGCTTGAGGCTATAGTGGTTGATTCAACTCTAACTAAAGCTTTTTTTTCCTAAATACTGGGATCTGTTTAAGGCTGTTGGCTCAAACAGACTTCCTCGGACAGACTTGGCGCAAGCTACTCCATTCTGCAGATCCCAAGGGAACCCTGGTTTTTACCATTACACCCCTGTACAGGGATAGATACTTACCATAGGCCCAGGGTTGCATCTACAGAGTAGCTGCTGGCCGAAGGAGTGCGCTTGAGGCTTGAGTAGTTGAGTCAATCCTAACTAAAGAAAAACCTATCTAATGACACTTTCTTGTTAGGACCTGTCTGAGGCCTATGGCTCAAAAAAGCTTCTTTGGAAAAACTTGGCAAAAGCCAGTCTATCCTACAGGTTCCAAAGGAACTCTGACCTTCACTCTTACAGCCCTGTACAGTGATAAAGACTTATTACAGGGCCTTGATTGCATCTACATAGTAGATGCTGACTGGAGGGGCAAACTTAAGGTTAGAATGGTTCAGCCAACCCTAACTATTGCTACTTTCTTAAATGTTAGGATATTTCTGAGGCCGTTGGCTCAAACAGGCTTCCTTGGACAGACTTGGCGCAAAACACACCATTTCTGATGTTTCCAAATAAACCCTGGGCTTCACCCTTGAACCTCTATACAGGGACCGTTTCATAGTTTTAAGGTTGAAAGACACAAGTCCATCAAGTTCAACCTAAAAGCTAATGTGTTGATCCAGAGGAAGGCAAAAACCGCATGAGGCAGATGCTAATTGCCCCATATTAGGGGAAAAATTCCTTCCCGACTCCACATATGGCAATCAGACTAGTTCTCTGGATCAACGTCCCATAACAAAATCTAGTACGGATAACCTGCAATTTTATATTATTCAAGAAAGGCACACACATGCCCTCCTTGAATTTTTTTTAGAAAATTAAGTATTTCAATTTCATGTGGTAGAGAGTTTCATAACCTCATTGCTCACACAATAAAAATTTGCCAACTAACTTCCTTTAGACAAAGTGAATTAGGATCTTTATGCTAGAGTAATTGAATTAACTCTAACTGAAATAGATTAATGCTTTTTTCCTAAATGTTGAAATTTGTTTAAATCCATCAGCTCAAAAAGGCTTTCTCGGACAGACTTGGCGCAAGCTACTCCATTCTGCAGATCCCAAGTGAACCCTGGCCTTTACCATTACACCCCTGTACAGGGATAGATACTTACCATAGGCCCAGGGCTGCATGTACAGAGTAGCTGCTGGCCGGAGGAGCGAGCTTGAGGCTATAGTGGTTGATTCAACTCTAACTAAAGCTTTTTTTTCCTAAATACTGGGATCTGTTTAAGGCTGTTGGCTCAAACAGACTTCCTCGGACAGACTTGGCGCAAGCTACTCCATTCTGCAGATCCCAAGGGAACCCTGGTTTTTACCATTACACACCTGTACAGGGATAGATACTTACCATAGGCCCAGGGTTGCATCTACAGAGTAGCTGCTGGCCGGAGGAGTGCGCTTGAGGCTTGAGTAGTTGAATCAATCCTAACTAAAGAAAAACCTATCTAATGACACTTTCTTGTTAGGACCTGTCTGAGGCCTATGGCTCAAAAAAGCTTCTTTGGAAAGACTTGGCAAAAGCCAGTCTATCCTACAGGTTCCAAAGGAACTCTGGCCTTCACTCTTACAGCCCTGTACAGTGATAAAGACTTATTACAGGGCCTTGTTTGCATCTACATAGTAGATGCTGACTGGAGGGGCAAACTTAAGACTAGAATGGTTCAGCCAACCCTAACTATTGCTACTTTCTTAAATGTTAAGATATTTCTGAGGCCGTTGGCTCAAACAGGCTTCCTTGGACAGACTGGGCGCAAAACACACCATTTCTGATGTTTCCAAATGAACCCTGGGCTTCACCCTTGAACCTCTATACAGGGACCGTTTCATAGTTTTAAGGTTGAAAGACACAAGTCCATCAAGTTCAACCTAAAAGCTAATGTGTTGATCCAGAGGAAGGCAAAAACCCCATGAGGCAGATGCTAATTGCCCCATATTAGGGGAAAAATTCCTTCCCGACTCCACATATGGCAATCAGACTAGTTCCCTGGATCAACGTCCCATAACAAAATCTAGTACGGATAACCTGCAATTTTATATTATTCAAGAAAGGCACACACATGCCCTCCTTGAATTTTTTTTAGAAAATTAAGTATTTCAATTTCATGTGGTAGAGAGTTTCATAACCTCATTGCTCACACAATAAAAATTTGCCAACTAACTTCCTTTAGACAAAGTGAATTAGGATCTTTATGCTAGAGTAATTGAATTAACTCTAACTGAAATAGATTAATGCTTTTTTCCTAAATGTTGAAATTTGTTTAAATCCATCAGCTCAAAAAGGCTTTCTCGGACAGACTTGGCGCAAGCTACTCCATTCTGCAGATCCCAAGGGAACCCTGGCCTTTACCATTACACCCCTGTACAGGGATAGATACTTACCATAGGCCCAGGGCTGCATCTACAGAGTAGCTGCTGGCCGGAGGAGCGAGCTTGAGGCTATAGTGGTTGATTCAACTCTAACTAAAGCTTTTTTTTCCTAAATACTGGGATCTGTTTAAGGCTGTTGGCTCAAACAGACTTCCTCGGACAAACTTGGCGCAAGCTACTCCATTCTGCAGATCCCAAGGGAACCCTGGTTTTTACCATTACACCCCTGTACAGGGATTGATACTTACCATAGGCCCAGGGTTGCATCTACAGAGTAGCTGCTGGCCGGAGGAGTGCGCTTGAAGCTTGAGTAGTTGAATCAATCCTAACTAAAGAAAAACCTATCTAATGCCACTTTCTTGTTAGGACCTGTCTGAGGCCTATGGCTCAAAAAAGCTTCTTTGGAAAGACTTGGCAAAAGCCAGTCTATCCTACAGGTTCCAAAGGAACTCTGGCCTTCACTCTTTCAGCTCTGTACAGCGATAAAGACTTATTGCAGGGCCTTGATTGCATCTACATAGTAGATACTGACTGGAGGGGCAAACTTAAGGCTAGAATGGTTCAGCCAACCCTAACTATTGCTACTTTCTTAAATGTTAGGATATTTCTGAGGCCGTTGGCTCAAACAGGCTTCCTTGGACAGACTGGGTGCAAAACACACCATTTCTGATGGTTCCAAATGAACCCTGGGCTTCACCCTTGAACCTCAATACATGGACAGTTTCATAGTTTTAAGGTTGAAAGACACAAGTCCATCAAGTTCAACCTAAAAGCTAATGTGTTGATCCAGAGGAAGGCAAAAACCCCATGAGGCAGATGCTAATTGCCCCATATTAGAGGAAAAATTCCTTCCCGACTCCACATATGGCAATCAGACTAGTTCCCTGGATCAACGTCCCATAACAAAATCTAGTACGGATAACCTGCAATTTTATATTATTCAAGAAAGGCACACATATGCCCTCCTTGAATTTTTTTTAGAAAATTAAGTATTTCAAGTTCATGTGGTAGAGAGTTCCATAACCTCATTGCTCACACAATAAAAATTTGCCAACTAACTTCCTTTAGACAAAGTGAATTGGGATCTTTATGCTAGAGTAATTGAATTAACTCTAACTGAAATAGATTAATGCTTTTTTCCTAAATGTTGAAATTTGTTTAAATCCATCAGCTCAAAAAGGCTTTCTCGGACAGACTTGGCGCAAGCTACTCCATTTTGCAGATCCCAAGGGAACCCTGGCCTTTACCATTACACGCCTGTACATGGATAGATACTTACCATAGGCCCAGGGCTGCATCTACAGAGTAGCTGCTGGCCGGAGGAGCGAGCTTGAGGCTATAGTGGTTGATTCAACTCTAACTGAAGCTTTTTTTTTTCCTAAATACTGGGATCTGTTTAAGGCTGTTGGCTCAAACAGACTTCCTCGGACAGACTTTGCGCAAGCTACTCCATTCTGCAGATCCCAAGGGAACCCAGGTTTTTACCATTACACCCCTGTACAGGGATAGATACTTACCATAGGCCCAGGGTTGCATCTACAGAGTAGCTGCTGGCCGGAGGAGTACGCTTGAGGCTTGAGTAGTTGAATCAATCCTAACTAAAGAAAAAGCTATCTAATGCCACTTTCTTGTTAGGACCTGTCTGAGGCCTATGGCTCAAAAAAGCTTCTTTGGAAAGACTTGGCAAAAGCCAGTCTATCCTACAGGTTCCAAAGGAACTCTGGCCTTCACTCTTACAGCCCTGTACAGCGATAAAGACTTATTACATGGCCTTGATTGCATCTACATAGTAGATGCTGACTGGAGGGGCAAACTTAAGGCTAGAATGGTTCAGCCACCCTAACTATTGCTACTTTCTGAAATATTAGGATATTTCTGAGGCCGTTGGCTCAAACAGGCTTCCTTGGACAGACTGGGCGCAAAACACACCATTTCTGATGGTTCCAAATGAACCCTGGGCTTCACCCTTGAACCTCAATACAGGGACAGTTTCATAGTTTTAAGGTTGAAAGACACAAGTCCATCAAGTTCAACCTAAAAGCTAATGTGTTGATCCAGA
This sequence comes from Phyllobates terribilis, assembly GCF_046119375.1. Taxonomy (NCBI): domain Eukaryota; kingdom Metazoa; phylum Chordata; class Amphibia; order Anura; family Dendrobatidae; genus Phyllobates; species Phyllobates terribilis. Next base: position 11,862,757 of record NW_027362798.1, on the reverse strand, counting down.
GGAAGGCAAAAACCCCATGAGGCAGATGCTAATTGCCCCATTTTAGGGGAAAAATTCCTTCCCGACTCCACATATGGCAATCAGACTAGTTCCCTGGATCAACGTCCCATAATAAAATCTATTACCACTAACCTGAAATGTTATATTATTCAAGGAACATTTTTCATCAAGCAGTTTTCACCGGAAATGTGTTGCACAACTGTTTGAATCTCAGTAAATTCCTGCGCAACTTACATTTAAATACTCTGACCTTTTTACACCCACTCTTTTAACTTCTTAAATAGTGAACAGAGCTTATCTGGACCGCTTGTGGCTTAGCTTTACCTGAAAACTTATTACAAATTAGGCTGGAAAAGTGGTGTAAATTAGGACTGAAATTGACTCCATCTTTTGACTGGAGTACATTTCTTGAGGTGTAGTACGTCAGCTTTAAGGGGATATTTCAATAAATGAATGACCCTGGCTGCAGGTATAAAGAATCAAACTGTGCTGTCCTGACCCATTCCTGGGATTGTGTATGGCACTGACATCACCTCAATACTGCCGCAGCCAACAAACGTAATCAGACGGACTGCCCAGCTGAGCGCACTGAGCTGCTGCAGCACTGAGATGGTGGAACCTCTTTTTTTTAATTAAATGACCTGCAGCTAGGGACATTCATTTATTGAAAGGGAACAACCCCTTTAAGGATGAGTCAAGTTCATTAAGAGGTTTAGTCTTTTTAATGAATTTGGTGCACGTTCCTCCAATAGGCGCTTCATGAATGCTGGTATAGAAATCCACCAGCCTTGATGAATCGGCCACCATAGGTTTACATGGCATGAGCATATACAGAACAGTTGTGTAGTATACGTTACCAGGCCCTCATGATGCTCTTGGTCCTGGATGGCCTTCCACAGTCTGCTTTCTTGCTTCATCATCTTGAAGGGCTCCACTTTCTTTTCTTCTGGCTGGCATGGTGCGGCTCTATCATCCTGCTCCTTTAACACGAAGGGACGAATGACTGTAAAGCTGCCAGGAGCGTTTTTTTATCCCCTTAGATCATTGTGACACCACAAAGTGATGACATAGACAAGTGGGTGAGGCGCCTTTATTCAGTCATCGGGTGTGGTCAGAAGAAATTAGCATATTCCGTGATGTTACTACAATGAGAACAGACATGAACATTCTATTCGGAACCCGACCGCCATTATCAGCGGAACCTTCACTGCTGTCAGATTGGCACTAAAAACAAAAAGAGACAGCGGTGAACCTGGACAGTAACAATCTACAGGGACAGTGACTGCTAAGCGGACTTCATGTCAGATGTTATGCAGTTTTGTCAGAAAAAAAAACAATAAAATATATAAAAGACAGGCTCCAATAAACCTTAAACACTGGGCTGTAGTCACAGATTCTCCTTCCACCTGCAGCACATTGCTCCCCTGCCTAACCCTCCCCGTCCTGCAGCATGTTTCTCACCGCTTAATTCTCCCACTCCTGCAGCACATCACTCCCCTGTCTAAACCTCCCCCTCTTGCGGCACATTGCTCCCGTCTAATCCTCCCCTCCTTGCAGCACATTGTGCCCTTTCTAAATCTCCCCCTTCCTGCACCACATCACCCACTGCCAAATCCCCTCTTGCACCACATCGCCCACTGCCAAATCCTGCACTTCCTGCAGCATATCGCTCCCTGCCTAATCCTCTCCTATTGCATTACATCACTCCCCTGCATAAGCCACCTCTTCCTGCAGCACATCGCTTCCCTGCCTAAGCCTCCCCCTCCTGCATTACATCACTCCCCTGCCTAATCCTCCTCTTCCTGCAGCACAGCGCTCCTTGCCTAATCCTCCTCTTCCTGCAGCACATCGCTCCCTGCATGATTCTCCCTATCCTGCATTACATCACTCCCCTGCATAATCCTCCTCTTCCTGCAGCACATCGCTCCCTGCATGATTCTCCCTATCCTGCATTACACCACTCCCCTGGCTAATCTTCCCCCTCCTGCAGCACATCGCACCCCTGCCTAATCCCCTCCCCTTCCTGCAGCACACCATTCCTCTGGCTAATCTTCCCCCTCCTGCAGCACATCGCTCCCCTGACCCCCTCTTACGTGACATCTTTTCTATCAGTTACATTTGTGAAGTAACTGCTGTCTCCTGTGAGCAGTGGAGAGCGAAGCTGAGAGCCAGGAGGCTCTGCCCCTCTGCCCCTTCTTGCCACATCATCATCCATCTACATCAGGGCTGTCAAACTCAAATATATAGAGGGCCAAAAGGAAGAGTTTAACTCAGAAAAATAAGTCAACACTTTATCAGATGTTTCTGTGAAAACTTGAGTACAACAAATAAGATTTTGTTATTTTCCCTCAGTTATAAAAAAAAATAGTTATGAGAAAAGTGAGACAAAAAGGAGTCATAAAATGCACCAAAATGAAATATCACAATTTATGGCTCAAATTGAGGTGAAGCAAGGAAGAGGTTGAGCTTAGCTAATGAGATGCATCAAACATACAGGTGCTTCTCACAAAATTAGAATATCATCAAAAAGTTAATTTATTTCAGTTCTTCAATCCAAAAAGTAAAACTCATATATTATACAGAGTCATTACAGAGTGATCTATTTCAAGTGTTTATTTCTGTTAATGTTGATAATGATGGCTTACAGCCAATGAAAACACAAAGTCATTATCTCAGTAAATTAGAATAATTAACAAAAATCACCTGCAAAGGCTTCTTACGCATTTAAAAAGGTCCCTTTGTCTGTTTCAGTAGGCTCCACAATCATGGGGAAGACTGCTGACTTGACAGATGTCCAGAAGGCAGTCATTGACACACTCCACAAGGAGTGTAAACCACAAAAGGTCATTGCTAAAAAAGCTGGCTGTTAACAGAGTGCTGTATCCAAGCATATTTATGGAAAGTTGAGTGGAAAGAAAAAGTGTGGTAGGAAGAGGTGCACAAGCAACCGGGATAACCGCAGCCTTGAAAAGATTGTTAAGGAAAGGCCATTCAAACATTTGGGGAAGATTCACAAGGAGTGGACTGCTGCTGGAGTCATTGCTTCAAGAGCCACCACACACAGACGTATCCAGGACATGGGCTACAAGTGTCACATTCCTTGTGTCGAGCCACTCATGACCAATAGACAACGCCAGAAGCATCTTACCTGGGCCAAGGAGAAAAACACCTGGACTGTTGCTCAGTGGTCCAAGGTGTTGTTTTCCGATGAAAGTAAATTTTGCATTTAATTTGGAAATCAAGGTCCCAGAGTCTGGAGGAAGAGTGGAGAGGCCACAATCCAAGCTGCTTGAGGTCTCGTGTGAAGTTTCCACAATCGGTGATGGTTTGGGGAGCCATGTCATCTGCTGGTGTAGGTCCACTGTGTTTTATCAAGACCAAAGTCAGCGCACCCGTCTACCAGGACATTGTAGAGCACTTCATGCTTCCCTCTGCCGACAAGCTTTATGGAGATGGAAATGTCATTTTCCAGCAGGACTTGGCACCTGTCCACACGGCCAAAAGTACCAATACCTGGTTTACACAACAGTATCACTGTGCTTGATTGGCAGCAAACTCACCTGACCTTAACCCCATAGAGAATCTATTATAGAGAATCTATGGGGTATTGTCAAGAGAAAGATGAGAGACACCAGACCCAACAATGCAGACGAGCTGAAGGCTTCTATCAAAGCCACCTGGGCTTCCATAACACCTCAGCAGTGTCACAGGCTGATCGCCTCCATGCCACATTGCCGCATTGATGCAGTAATTGATGCAAAAGGAGCCTGGCCAAGTATTGAGGGCATTTACTGAACATACATTTCAGTAGGACAACATTTCAGATTTTAAAAACATTTTTCAAGCTGGTGTTATAAAGTATTCTAATTTACTGAGATAATAGCATTAACAGAAATAAACACTTAAAATAGATCACTCTGTCTGTAATGACTCTATATAATATGAGTTTTACTTTTTGTATTGAAGAACTGAAATAAATTAACTTTTTGATGATATTCTAATTTTGTGAGAAGCACCTATAGTATGCTATATGCCCAATTTTAACAAATGTACTGCAATTTTTGCTGAATGTGTTCAGAAATGTACAGATGTGTAAGCAGACAAATGCAGAGACTTAGGCTATGTGCCCACGATGCACAAAAGCTCCGGATTTTTCCTGAGCGTTTCTGCATCTCCCTGGCAGAAAAAACGCATGCGGATTGTACATGCGGATTGTACATGCGGATTGTATATGCGGATTGTACATGCGGATTGTATATGCGGATTGTATATGCGGATTGTACACACGGATTGTACATGCGGATTGTATATGCGGATTGTACATGCGGATTGTATATGCGGATTGTACATGCGGATTGTATATGCGGATTGTATATGCGGATTGTATATGCGGATTATACATGCGGATTGTATATGCGGATTGTACATGCGGATTGTACATGCGGATTGTATATGCGGATTGTACATGCGGATTGTACATGCGGATTGTACATGCGGATTGTACATGCGGATTGTACATGCGTTTTTCCTGCCAGGGACATGCAGAAGTGAAGCGTTCTTCACATGCATTTCCACATGCGGGTTGACAAGCGCTTTACAAGCGATTTTAGCATCACTTGGAAAGTGCTTGTCAACTTGGTCACACTATAGAAATCCATGAAAACGGCATGGATTTATATAGTGTGAACCCAAAGACTGGTTAAAAATAAAAAAATCTACTGTATAATTGTCTTATCCCATCTGTCTGTCTGTCTGTTTGTCCGTCTGTCCTGGAAATCCCGCGTCGCTCATTGGTCCGGCAGCGGCCAATCAGCGCCGCGGGATTTCTGAAAAAAGATGGCGGCCGTTAGCGGCTCATCTGCGGGACGGAGCTCAGCGGCGATGCAGCCGGGAGATGAGCGCCGCGAGGCGCTCATCTCCCGGCCGGTACCAGCAGAAGGACATCGACCGCCGGACCCATCTGCGGGACGGAGATGCAGCCGGGTGTCAAAATCGTGTAGCCAAGATCGGTGATTGGTCGCGGCCGATATTTAAATTTGGCGCCCAAATCGGTGATTGGTCGCGGGCAGCGTCCGCGACCAATCAGTACAGTAGTGTTTAACTTTTGCGGCAAGATCAGTGATTGGTCGCGGGCCAAGACCGCGACCAATCACCGATTTGTGCGGCACATTTAAATAGCGGCCGCGACCAATTGGATGTCAGCGCCGCTCCCCGGTCCTCCCTTCACCCCCTAGCCGCATGGATGTCAGCGCCGCTCCCCGGTCCTCCCTTCACACCCTAGCCGCATGGATGTCAGCGCCGCTCCCCGGTCCTCCCTTCACCCCCTAGCCGCATGGATGTCAGCGCCGCTCCCCGGTCCTCCCTTCACACCCTAGCCGCATGGATGTCAGCGCCGCTCCCCGGTCCTCCCTTCACACCCTAGCCGCTGATGTCCCCACAGTATCTGCATGGTGTTACAAAGGTCCGGACATTTGTGTTAAAAATCGCTGATTGGTCGCCGACGCTATTTAAATGTGGCGCCAAAATCGGTGATTGGTCGCGCCCAGCGTCGGCGACCAATCAGCGATTTTTAACACAATTGTCCGGACCTTTGTAACACCATGCGGATACTGTGGGGACATTAGCGGCTAGGGTGTGAAGGGAGGACCGGGGAGCGGCGCTGACATCCAATTGGTCGCAGCCGCTATTTAAATGTGCCGCACAAATCGGTGATTGGTCGCGGTCTTGGCCCGCGACCAATCACTGATCTTGCCGCAAAAGTTAAACACTACTGTGCTGATTGGTCGCGGACGCTGCCCGCGACCAATCACCGATTTGGGCGCCAAATTTAAATATCGGCCGCGACCAATCACCGATCTTGGCTCCACATTTAAACACCGCTGTACTGATTGGTCGCGGACGCTATTTAAATGTGGCGCCAAAATCGGTGATTGGTCGCGCCAAGCGTCGGCGACCAATCAGCACAGCGGTGTTTAAATGTGGAGCCAAGATCGGTGATTGGTCACGGCCGATATTTAAATTTGGCGCCCAAATCGGTGATTGGTCGCGGGCAGCGCCAGCGACCAATCACCGATTTTTAACACAAATGTCCGGACCTTTGTAACACAATGCGGATACTGTGGGGACATCAGCGGCTAGGGTGTCAAGGGAGGACCGGGGAGCGGCGCTGCGGGTCCGGATACTTCAGCTGCGAGCAGTCGCTCATCTCCCGGCTTCTCGCAGCGGAAGTAGCCGCACAGGCAGCGGCGCTCCCCGGTCCTCACTAATACGATTCCGCTCCCCGGTCCTCACCAATACGATTCGCTGATTGGTCTCGCTCTCCACACGCGACCAATCAGTGATCTTGGCGCCAAATTTAAACCCCGCTCTGCTGATTGGTCGAGACAGCCGGCCGCCACCAATCAGCAATTTTGGCGCCAAACTTAAACCCCGCTCTGCTGATTGGTCGCGGTTGCCGGCCGCGACTAATCAGTATTGTTGGCGCCAAATTGCCGGCCTTGACTAATCAGCATTATTGCCGCCAAATTTAAACACCGCTCTGCTGAATGGTCGTGGCCGTGACCAGTCACCACTATTGGCGCCAAATTTAAACACCGCTTTGCTGATTGGTCGCGACCGGCGGCTGCAACCAATCAGCATTATTGGCGCAAAATTTAAACCCCGCTCTGCTGATTGGTCACGTTCGCTGGCCGCGACCAATCAGCATTATTGGCGCAAAATTTAAACCCCGCCCTGCTGATTAGTCGCGACTGCCGGCCGTGACCAATCAGCGATATAGCCGCCAAATTTCAACACCGCTTTGCTGATTGGTCGCGGTTGTTGGCCGCGACCAATCAGCGATTTTGGCGCCAAATTTAAACACCGCTCTGCTGATTGCGCCCGGTCTGCCGCATACATATTCTAGAATACCCGATGCGTTAGAATCAGGCCACCATCTATAAATCTATACTTAACTTCCGATGGCCCCCGCAGTCTTGCTTCGCTCCGTCCTGGCTGCCGGCAGATCGCGGTACACTGAAGGACCTGCTGTCACATGACTATGACGTCAGCGCAGGTCCTTCAGTCCATCGCGAGCTGCCGGCATGGGAGGACGAGCGCAGCGGGGGCCGTCAGAAGGTAAATATAACATTTATTTTATATTTTATTCTTTTTTTTGACAGGTTCTATGGTACCCGGGTCCGGAGGAGAGTCTCCCATCCTCCACACGCGGGTACCATCCGCACATTGAACGCATGTATTCCGCATGTGCTTATCTAGTGAAGCGGAATCCATTTGTTCCAATGCAAGTCAATGGCGGCGAAAAAGCAGCGCTTACGCGAAATAATTGGTAGTGCTGCGTTTTTTTCCGCAATGATAATCCGCAGTGGAAATTTCCGCAGCATGTGCACAGCACATGCGAACTATCATTGGGGAACATGGCAGACCTTCTAACATGCGTTTTTAAGCGTTTCTGCAGCGTTTTTGCCATGCCGAAACGCTTAAAAAACGCATTGTGGGCACACAGCCTTAGGCCATGTGCCCACGTAGCGTTTTTGTAGCATTTTTACGGCCGCGAAAACGTTTGTAGAACAGTCTGCCATGCAAAGCCATGTGAATTCGGATGTGCTGTGCACATGATGCGCTAATTTGCGCGCCGAATTCGCATTACTTTGCAAAACGCAGCATGACCATTTCTACTGCGATTACGCTGAAGCTTATTCGCGATGCGTGTGGTATCTGGGAGGAAGACGAGACTACAACTCCTCTTCATCCCGGCTACCACGCGGTGAAAAAAAGAAATAAAAAAGTTAAAAACAAACAAAACCTGTATATTCACCTCTCCGGCGGCCCCCGGTCTGCTCTCCGGTCTCCTCCGGTCTGCTGTCTGTACTGTCAGGACCTGCGGTGACGTCATTTAGTCAGGTGATGGTTGCATGACAGCTGACGTCGGCATCAGGTGATGGTCGCGTGACCATCAGCTGACTAAATGACGTCACCGCAGGTCCTGACCGTACACTGCAGGACGCTGAAGAGAGAAGACGCGGCCGGGAGCAGACCGGAGGAGACCGGAGAGCAGACCGGGGGCCGCCGGAGAGGTGAATATACCGTTGTTTTTTTTTATTTATTAACGTTTTCTTTTTTTTACTATAGATGCTGCATTTAAAGCATCTAAGTTGTTCACACATTATAGATCCATGTCGGTTGCATGGATTTATATTGTGTGATCAACTTGTCAAGCACTTTTCCAAGTGATGCTCAAAATTGCTTGGAAAAGTGCTTGAAAAAACGCATGTGAAAACGCTTCTCTCTGGCAGAAAAAACGCATGTAAATCTGCATCAAATCTGCTAGGTGTGCACACAGCCTTATAGCTGGTTTTGCTCTGAGCTGAGATGTCCAGGCTGAATAATGCTCTGGGAGCAGAACCCATCAGCAGAATCTGTCTGTTTCCTGCCTTGTAGCAGTGGATCCCGGCTATTTAGCTCACAGAGCATTGTCTACACAAGATACAATTGTATCCAATTTTCAGCTGGGAACAGGACTATGGACAAGTTTTGCAGCAACTGCATTTGTGATAGGAAATGTTGATCAATCTAGATTTTCTTCAGTGTTCTTATTCATTGCAGAAAATCTTAAAAAAGCCGAGGAATGTGGGCAACATGGTGGGTCAATGATTAACGCTGTGGGGCTGGGTTCATATAATAGCAAGGACAACATCTGCAAGGAGTTTGTATGTTCTCCCCGTGTTTGTGTGGGTTTCCTCCGGGTTCTCCGGTTTCCTCCCACACTCCAAAGACATACTGATAGGGAATTCATATTGTGAGCCCCAATGGGGACAGTGATGATAATGTCTGTAAGGTGCTACAAAATCTAACGGCGCTATATAAGAGAGTAAAATAAATATATAACTAAATAAAATGAATGTATTAAAAGGCTAAGATTGCAAAGAGCTTGTAAAAACAAGAAACTTTGCAATTTCCTTCTTATTCAAAATCTTCTCTGTTCTCAAGAAGGAAAAGATTTTTAATTCTGCAGTGTACAGCTCATTGCTATGGTTACTGACCACCTGAGAAGTGGCTGGTCTCCTTGGCAAGAAGCGCTCACTTGCAGACTGGTGGACTTCAGTGCCCCTGTGCCTGTCCCATTCTGCAGAGGCAAAGCTGCCTCTGCCCGCAGAATGCAAGAGGGCACAATTCAGACAAGCGGCTCAGCCAAGCCACCGGCCAGAACTGTAAATCTTCAGCTTCTGATGAGAGGAACACAAGACCACCCCTTTAATAAAGGAGTAGAGCAGAACTCATACAGTGATTAGTGGGGGTCTGACACCTGAAATCCCCAGACATCAGCTACTTCTGCAAGATGATGTACACAGTGTTAAGAGCTGGAATAGCACAGCTCCGCACACTGTGCAATGGCTGGTTTCGGGTACTACAGCTCAGATCACAATCATTTCAATAGGAGCTGCAGTACCAAGATCGGCCACTACACAGTGTACAGCGCTGTGCTGTTTGGGCTCTCTACGCTGAGTATTTCCAGCTGCTGTCTTATTGGTGAGGGGGCCGTGTGTTGGAACCTCACTGATCTGATATTGATGACCAGGGTCGAACTGCGGTGTCTGGGGCCCACAGGGGAAATTAACTCTAGGGGCCCACCTACAGCAAGATGCAAATATCTGTTATCCGCTCTCGCTGTTATAGTGGAGCATTGACTGGCGGCTCCTGCACATCTACTGGGCGACACTCTAACTGGGATGGACATGTTTGCATTAAAGGGCTTCTTTGGTTAAAACTAGTGTTGAGCGAGTATGTTCTGTTAACCCTTTCGGCGAGTATGCTCGGGCCGAGCTCCGAGTATTTACAGCTGCTCGGTGATATGGTTGAATCGCTCCCGTGTGCATGATTTGCGACTGTTTGACGGTTTTAATACATGTGAGGAATGTGTAAGAAATAGACATTCCTCACATGTATTAACCCCTTAAGCCGCGGAGCATTTTCCGTTTTTGCATTTTCGCTTTTTGCTCCACTTGTTCCCAGAGCCATAGCGTTTTTATTTTTTGGTCAATATGGCCATGTTAGGGCTTATTTTTTGCGGGACGAGTTGTACTTTTCAACGCCATTACTAGTTTTACCATGCCGTGTACGGGAAAACGGGAAAAAAATTCCAAGCGCCGTGAAATTGCAAAAAAAGTGCAATACGACTGAGGTTTTTTTTTATTTTTTTTACCACGTTCACTGAATGCTAAAACTGACCTGCCATTATTATTCTCCATGTCATTAAGAGCTCGTAGACACCAAACATGTATAGGTTCTTTTTTATTTAAGTGATGAAAAAAAAATCCAAAGTTTGGTAAAAAAAAAAAAAAAAAAAAAAAATGGTGCCATTTTCCGAGACCCGTAGCGTCTCCATTTTTCGGGATCTGGGGCAGGGTGAGGGCTTATTTTTTGTGAACCGAGCTGAAGTTTTTATAGATGCTATTTTGGGGTAGATCCGATGTTTTGATCGTCCGTTATTGCATTTTATTGCAATTTTACGGTGACCAAAAAACGTAATTCTGGCGTTTAGAATTTTTTTCTCATTACGCCATTTACCGATCGCATTAATTCTATTTTTATATTGATAGATCAGGCGATTCTGAACGCGGCAATACCAAATATGTGTATGTGGGGTTTATTTTATGATTTTATTTTGAATGGGGCGAAAGGGGGGTGATTTAAACTTTTAAATTTTTTTATTTTTTTTCATATTTTTTAAAACTTTTTTTTTCACTTTTTGCATGCTTCTGTACTCTACATAGGAGACTTGAAGCAGCAACTGTCCGATCACCTCTGCTACATACAGGGAACCAGCAGATCCCCTGTATGCAGCAGAAATGGTCCTGTCCTACGAGCACCGACCACTAGATGGCGCTCATAGCAATTCCACCCGCGCCTGTTGCGGGCACATGTCAGCTGTAAGAATCAGCTGACATGTGCTTGGTTCAGTGCGGGCTCAGCGCCGGAGCCCTCACTGAACCGGAGGATAACGACATGCGCGTACTAATACGTGACATGTCGTTAAGGGGTTAAAGCTGTCAAACAGTTGCAAATCATGCACACGGGAGCGATTCAACCATATCACCGAGCAGCTGTAAATACTCGGAGCTCGGGCCGAGCATACTCGGACAGAACATACTCGCTCAACACTAGTTAAAACAAGTTATCACCGATCCATGGGCTCTACAGGATAGGTGATCACTTATTGAGCATTTGTGTCCGAACATTGGAAAACGCACCTATCGGAAGAATGGGGAAGTTTTATCCCTGACAGAACACTTATCCCTATTTTAAAATGCTGCGGCAGGTGGGACGTCTGACCGCAGCTCTATTCATTCTCTTAGAGACTTGCAAAAAAGAGCAGCGCTCACAGCCACTGAGAGAATGAATGGATCAGTGGTCGCATCTCACATGCCGCTCCAGTCTAATGGGGAGAAAAGCTCCACATTCTGCCGGTGTGTGCAAGCAGTCAGACCCCCACCAATCAATATTATCAATGATCCTGTGGAGAGGTGATTACTTGTTTTCACCGGAGAACCCCTGTAAGTGCATCTCTGCCGCTCTGGTCCAAGTATTTAATCGCTAAGGCCACGGCCCTACTATCAGTATTCAGTCAGTATCCAGTCAGTATTTTTTCTCAGGAGTGGGAGCCAAAACAGGTGATGAACAATCAGAGAAAAGGTATAATAGAAACAAGTCACCAATTCTGCATTTATCAACCATTCCTGGTTTCGGCAGCCACTCCTGAGAAAAATACTGACCAAATACTGATGGTGGGGCTGTGGCCTAATGGAAAAAATCTTTTCCTAGTTAAGATCAGCGAGAACAAAATGACCGCCATACACAGCACAGTCCACTATATCAACACCAATAATACCACATACAAAAGGGACAAATATCGCCACACCTTGACTAGATCACATATTACCACTACATAGTGACTGAATAATACCACATACAAGGAACAAATATGGCCAAACTATGACCAGACCATATATTACCACCCCAAGGTGACCAAATACTACAGTACTGATCATGAATACAAAACCACAATACTAACAACACTGTTATTACCACCAGTGACATTATACACAGGAGCTCTGTATATAGTGTCAGTGTACAGGTAACACAGTGATCACCAGTGACATTATAGACAGGAGCTCTGTATATAGTGTATAGGTAATACAGTGATCACCAGTGACATACACAGGAGCTCTGTATATACTATATACACACGTGGTCAAAATTGTTGGTACCCCTCGTTTAATGAAAGAAAAACCCACAATGGTCACAGAAAAAACTTGAATCTGACAAAAGTAATAATAAATTAAAAATCGATGAAAATGAACAAATGAAAGACAGACATTGCTTTTCAACCCTGCTTCCACAGAATTTAAAAAAAATTAAACTCTTGAAATAGGCCTGGACAGAAATGATGGTACCCCTGAAAATAATGTGACAAAAGGGACATGTTAAATCAAGTTGTGTCCACTAATTAGCATCACAGGTGTCTACAATCTTGTAATCAGTCAGTGGGCCTGTATATAGGGCTACAGATACTCACTGTGCTGTTTGGTGACATGGTGTGTACCACACTCAACATGGACCAAAGGAAGCAAAGGAAAGAGTTGTCTCAGGAGATTAGAAAGAAAATTATAGACAAGCATGTTAAAGGTAAAGGTTATAAGACCATCTCCAAGCAGCTTGATGTTCCTGTAACTACAGTTGCACATATTATTCAGAAATTTAAGATCCATGGGACTGTAGCCAACCTCCCTGGACGTGGCCGCAGGAGGAAAATTGATAACAAATCAAAGAGACGAATAATATGAATGGTAACAAAAGAGCCCAGGAAAACTTCTAAAGAGATTAAAGGTGAACTTCAAGCTCAAGGAACATCAGTGTCAGATCGCACCATCCGTCGTTGTTTGATCTAAAGTGGACTTCATGGGAGACGACCAAGGAGTACACCATTGTTGAAAAAAAATCATAAAAAAGCCAGACTGGAATTTGCCAAACTACATGTTCACAAGTCACAAAGCTTTTAGGAGAATGCCCTATGGACAGATGAGACAAAAATGGAAGTTTTTGGCAAGGCACATCAGATCTATGTTCACAGATGGAAAAATTAAGCATATCAAGATAAGAACACTGTCCCTACTGTGAAACATGGAGGAGTCTCTTTTATGTTTTGGGGCTGGTCTGCCGCATCTGGCACAGGGTGTCTTGAATCTGTGCAGGGTACAATGAAATCTCAAGACTATCAAGGGATTCTAGAGAGAAATGTGCTGCCCAGTGTCAGAAAGCGTGGTCTCAGTCGCAGGTCATGGGTCCTGCAACAGTATTATGACCCAAAACACACAGCTAAAAACACCCAACAATGGCTAAGAGGAAAACATTGGACTATTCTGAAGTGACCTTCTATGAGCCCTGACCTAAATCCTATTGAGCATCTTTGGAAAGAGCTGAAACATGACGTCTGGAAAAGGCAACCTTCAACCATGAGACAACTGGAGCAGTTTGCTCATGAGGAGTGGCCAAAATACCTGTGGAGAGGTGCAGAAGTCTCATTGACAGTTACAGGAGTCGTTTGATTGCAGTGATTGCGTCAAAAGGTTGTTCAGCAAAATATTAAGTTAAGAAGAACCATCATTTCTGTCCAGGCCTGTTTCATCAGTTTATTTTATTTTTTTTATTCTGTGGAAGCAGAAAAGCAATGTCTGACTTTCATTTGTTCATTTTCATAGATTTTTAATTTATTATTACTTTTGTCAGATTCAAGTTATTTCTGTGACCATTGTGGGTTTTTCTTTCATTAAACGAGGGGTACCAACAGTTTTGACCACGTGTGTAGTGTAAGTGTACATGTGTGTCACCCTGGCCTGGATGCCACAAGTGTAATTAAAGCTGTGTCTGAGAGCAGGGGGGAGGTTCTCTAGTCAGGGGAACATTAGCATGCAATGCCTCCTGTCTCAGGCCAGTAGGGGGAGCAGGCTGGCCCTATAAAAGCTGGTGCTGAGGTCAGGGTTAGAGAGAACCCAGATGACCTGTCTCAGGACTGAGACGTGTCTCAGCAGAGCAGGGACAGACAGTTGCACTGCACCTAAGAGGAAGTGTGGCAGGAGGAGAGCCACAAGCCAGAGACAAGAGGCGAAGAGAGCCTGTCTTGGCAGATAACAGACTTAATCTACCAGAGTTTGGTGTCTGAGGCTGGAAGGATTCCACATCCCCCAGCAGAGAACCAGTCCGCAAGGGACTGTATATTCCTTGGCCTAAGAAGCCTGGAGGCTCTGCAACAACAGAAGGGACCAGTAAAGCCATACAAGGCTGGGAGCAGAAAGGAACCCACGTCGCAGGCCATACAGGCGAGAAAACACGGAAAGCTCGGAAACGTGGGCTGTTACCCTATCAGGAGGAGATAGCCAGAAGGAGCGCAGAAAGCACGGTAGGCCTACACCCTCACCCTGACCAGGGCCAATTTCCCCGTTGCTCTCAGACATCCAGGTCCCCTCCTAGCCGGGACTGTTTGTGGGTCAGTTTACCTGTTTAGTAAAGACCCTGGACTGCAACCTGTTGTCTGTGTGCTCCTTGCTCCTCCAGCACTATCAGCACTGGGACTCCCACTACCATCAATCCCAACATCCATTATACTGCCCTGGGGCCGCACTCTTCCCGTGGAGAGTCACACTACCCTAGCTGCACACCTCATCAGCCCCAGCGGTCTGCATGCAGCGGCGGTTCCTAATAACCGCAATCCACGGGTGGCGTAGTCGGACATTATCAGCAGAACATAGCAGACTACCATTGGCCTGACCACCCTGAGCCACGGAACCGGGTCGCCACTACTACCCCCATCGTCTCCCTATTGCCCGGATCCGAGTGCCCCACGGCCCAGGGGGCGAGTCAGCTTTGGCGTAGTCGGCAGGATTTCGTGCCCGCAACCACCGGGTACTGCGTGCCTGAAAAAGACTTTTGTAACTTACCTGTGGCAAAGTTTCCCGCCGTCCGGAGTCGTTTCCCGCCATCCGGAGCCGATTCCCGCCATCGGACGCCATCTTGGACCGTTTCCCGCCGTCTTCTGCCGCCTTCCCACCATCCGCAGCTGCTTCCCGCCATCGGACGCCATCTTCAGGACGCCGCGCGGGAAGAAGATGGGCGTGGACGTCAAAACCGCGCGAGATCCGAAGCTCCGCCCCACGCACCGACGCTGCGCAAGGTCCTGGAAGGGAGAGAGAGCGACGCTGACGTCATCAGGACGCGACGCCAGGTCCTTGTCCATAGCAGCAGCAGCGGAGCCGCGGCCTACAGAAGAGGATCGTCGGAAGGTAGGCCACGCGTAACTAGGGGGGGAGGAAGATGACGGACACAGAGGCGCCCACTACCACCAACGCAGCTGCAGCAGCGGTGATGCCCTTTTCCTTGCCCTACATCCCTGGAGCGGCCTGGCTGCCCAAATACTCAGGGGAGCCCCATGCCCTAACTGACTTCAAGGAAAGGCTATACAGTTTGTTCCACGTTTACCCCCTGACACAGAAGGTCAGCATATTAACAGGGCAGTTAACTGGCGCAGCCCAGCGGGAGGTAAAATCATGGCCCACTGAGGAGAAAAGGACTGTGAAGGGTATTCTGGCCCGGCTGCGGGGTACCTTTGACACACGTACCTCCGCTGAGATTAAAATGAGGTTCTATGGATGTAAGCAGCGGGCACAGGACAGCATCAGAGACTATGCCCTAAATCTGCAGGAAGCCTTGAGGGCTATTCAACAAACTGACCCTGGCAGTGTGCAGGAAACGGATAAGCTGCTAACAGAACAATTCATAGAAGGTCTGCTGTCTAGCGCCCACAGGGCCCAACTGCGCCTCATGTTCTTTCAGAACCCCGACCTGACCTTTGCCCAATTTAAGGACAGGGCCATAAGGGTGCTCCGTGAATCTGCAACCAGTAGCGCTATAAACCCCCAGCGCCCTGCTATCACTTACCACCAGGAGGCGGCGCCCTCCTCTATGGACTCCGTGGAGGCTGATGCACAGGCCCTGAACCAAGCCCCGTCGAAAGATCTGCACCACCAAGTCCAGGAACTGACCAGGAGCATCGCGGCGTTGACCAGGACCGTCCAGGCGTTGCAAGTGGACCCGTCAAGACCCATCGAGCTGGCTTCAAGTCCGGAGAATGTCCCATGGCGTCGACAGAGGAGGATCCCGTCGTTCCGAGGGAGGCCCACAGACCGCTACGCAGAGGATGGACAGCCCATTTGCCGTCGATGCAACCAGCCCGGACACATTTCCAGGTACTGTAATTTAAACGGGTCCAACCTGGGGCAGAGGGCCAACCCCCAGGCATAAGATCACCAGGCCCTTACAATTGGCGTAATAAGTACGTTGGGGGGCGCCCGGTTTTACCCGTGGTGCTGGACGGTATCCCCATGAGCGCCTTGCTGGATACTGGGTCACAAGTAACCACTATCCCTTATGTACTTTTTAAGCAGTATTGGACTGATGCTGATATCACACGGTATCCAGACGGTAACTTGAGCATCATCGCCAGTAATGGCTTACCCGTGCCGCAGATGGGGTTCAAGGAGATGACCATTAAGATTGGTAAAGTTGAACTACCGGCACAGGGAGTGATTATTGTGGACATTGACCGTCATGAAAGTCACCCTAAAATAACTGTGGGTACTAACGTAATTGAAAATTGTCTTTCAGAGGTAATTGTAATCTTACAACAGGTGGCGGTGAATGCTAGTTCCAGCCAACAGAGAATCCTCAACAAGGAGATAAAGGCCCTGATGAGACGGCAGCAGGTAGAACTGTCTGGTGGTGAGATCGGTAGCGTAAGACTGAGTGACCCATTCCCCATTTCCATGCCTCCCAAAAGTGAAATGATGATCTGGTGTCGGACTGCAATTGGGTTGAGAGGTAGAGACTACCAAGACATGGTAGAACCCGTGTACTCAGACAGCAGGCCCACCATTTTGACAGCCCGGGGGGTGGTTGATGTCCGTCATGGGAGGGTGCCCGTCCGCATCCTCAACATTGGGGAGAGGGAGGTACACTTACCCAGGTACGCTACACTTGCCAAGCTGTTTGTGGTCGAACACAAAGCTATCAGGGCCGTGGAACCTTTGCCTCCATCTCCACAGGCGGAGAGTAATGGCTCCCAGAAACAAAAGGAGGACTGGTGCCAGAAACTCCACGTGGGTGCTGACTCCACTCCCCTGCACCAAAAACAAGGAGTCTACCGGGTGGTACAGGAGTACGAGAGAGTCTTTAGTAAGCACCCGCTAGACTTCGGCAGAGTAAAGGGGATAGAACACCACATCCCCACAGGGAGCCACCCACCGATAAAAGAGAGGCACAGACCTGTACCCCCTGCACATTATCAGAACGCAAGGGGCATGCTAAGAGAGATGAAAGAAGCTGGGGTTATTAGAGACAGCTGTAGCCCCTGGGCAGCCCCCTTGGTTCTGGTCAAAAAGAAAGACGGCACCATGAGAATGTGCGTCGACTATAGACAAATCAACCGTATCACTCACAAAGACGCATATCCGCTGCCTAGAATAGAGGAGTCTTTAGCCGCACTAAAATCAGCTAACTTCTTTTCTACTTTGGACCTTACTAGCGGGTACTGGCAGGTTCCTGTGGCAGAGGCTGACAAGGAGAAGACCGCCTTCACCACCCCGATGGGACTGAGCGAATTCAACTGCATGCCTTTCGGGCTCTGCAACGCACCAGGGACCTTCCAGCGGCTGATGGAATGCTGTCTAGGGCACCGAAACTTCGAGACGGTCCTCCTTTACCTGTACGACGTGATCGTCTATTCGAAGACCTACGAGGACCATCTGAAGCACCTGGCCGAGGTGTTCGAAGCCCTGGCAGGCTATGGCCTGAAGGTGAAACCATCGAAGTGTCACCTGCTGAAACCAAAGGTCCAGTACCTAGGGCACGTGGTAAGCGCGGAAGGAGTGGCCCCCGACCCTGACAAGGTCACGGCAATCAAGAGCTGGCCAAGCCCCTCGAACATCAAAGAGGTGAGACAGTTTCTCGGGTTGGTAGGCTACTACCGAAGATTCATCCCCGGGTTCACCAAGATGGCAGCTCCTATGCAGGACCTCCTGATCGGACAGTCTAAGTCCAGGAGCCAAAAGCCGCCCTTCAAGTGGGATAAACCGGAAGAGGAGTCCTTCCGCCAGCTAAAGATGGCCCTCACAGGGGATGAGATCCTGGCCTACCCTGATTATGGCCAGCCTTTCATTCTCCACACAGATGCCAGTAATGTGGGACTGGGAGCCGTATTGTCCCAAAACCAACAGGGCAGATAACAGGTGATCGCATACGCCAGCCGGAAGCTGAGGCCCACCGAAAGGAACCCGGAGAATTACAGCTCCTTCAAGCTAGAATTCTTGGCGGTGGTGTGGGCCGTGACGGAACGCTTCAAGCATTACCTGGCCTCCGCAAAGTTCACCGTGTACACGGACAACAACCCGTTGACACACCTGGACAATGCAAGACTGGGTGCCCTGGAACAGCGGTGGATGGCCCGTCTCTCCAACTATGACTTCGTGATCAAGTACCGGGCAGGCAAAACCAACGCCAACGCGGACGCCCTATCAAGGATGCCTCACTTACCTGAAGGTGACGAAGACCCAGAAGAGCTGGAGGAGGTAGAACTCCCCGCGTTTCACCGGTATGGAGCCGCTCAACACTCTCACCGCGTGAAGGAGGAGGATCTAACAACTGTGATGATGAATCCCCTACCTCACCACAGCTGGGCCGAGACCCAAGATAGTGACCCTGCAGTCCGCCTGGTGAAAGATCTGCTGACCCGGGAAGACGCCCGCTTAGATCCAGATGCCCCAGAGGAAGCCAAGCAGCTATGGAAGGAGAAGAGCAAGCTGTTCCTCTACGAAGGCAAGTTGTGCAGAAGGATTGTCAACCACCGGACGCACGAGCTGACCTGGCAAGTCGTGGTCCCAAGGAGGGATGCAGCTATGGTCCTGGGGGCTTACCATGACAGAGCGGGACACTTCGGTTGGAAGAAACTGGAGTTCCTACTAAGAGGAAGATTCTTTTGGGTCGGCATGAGAGGAGCTGTAGAAAAATGGTGCAGAGACTGTGGCCCTTGTCACCTAAGGAGGAAGGTCCGTGCCAGCCAGAAGACACCCTTGAGGCCCATCGTCACCACGCAGCCTCTTGAGCTGGTAGCTCTGGACCATGTCAAATTGGCTCCCAGCCGGTCAGGATACATCTATGCCCTGACAATCGTGGACCACTATTCCCGTTTTCTAGTGGTGGTCCCGGTAAAGGACTTGACAGCCCAAACAGCGGCCAGAGCCTTCCAGCAATATTTCTGCCGTCCACACGGGTATCCGGAACAGGTCCTGACAGACCAGGGTCCAGCGTTCGAGGCTGAAATCTTCCAGGAGTTCTGCAACCTCTATGGCTGTAAGAAGATTCGTACAACGCCTTACCACCCCCAAACCAACGGGATGTGTGAGAAGATGAACAATATAGTCATTGATCTCCTGAAGACGTTGCCCCTGGAGGAACGCAGCCTGTGGCCAGAAAAACTGCCGGACCTGATAGACCTATATAAAAATATCCCGGTGAATGCTACAAACTGCACCCCGGCTTACCTGATGCGAGCTAGACCAGGAAAGCTGCCCGTAGACCTGGAGATGGGAGTCCTAATACCTGAGGACACCTCCCCGGATGCGGACTGGGATACGGAAAGGCAACTGCAGTACAAGAAGGTACAGGAGAGTGTGGAGAAGAGCCTGGCCCAGGTGAGAGAGAAGCAAGAAAGACTCTTCAATCAACACGCCCCTGCTAGTCCCCTAGAACCTGGTGAGCAAGTCCTAAAGCGAAAAAGAAGGCTACATAAGTTGGACGACCAGTGGGAAAGGGAACCCTACACCGTACTGCAGTCTGACCACGACAACCCAAAGGTGTGCGTAATCACCAAGGACGGAGGAGAAACCACTAGTGTCGTCTCCAGAGACCATCTCAAAAGGTGCCCTGAGCAACTCCGTAGTGCAGAAGAGGATCAGAGTGACCTTGAACCCGCAGAGGACAAAGAAGAAATGATCAGCACCGTTCTCGGAGAGTTCCCTCAGTCCTGGACTCGCATAAATGATGCCATAGTGGTACCTGTCCTGCATTTCCTGCAACCGGCACAGCAACAACCAACACCAGAGCCGGAAGGTGAAGAGGAGCAAGCAGTTCCAGAGGCAGAAGAGCCTGTACCAGCAGCCCAGGAGAGTCAACAATCTGCTGACAGTGAGCCTGCCATGCCTGCGGTAAGCCAAAGGACCCGCAGACAGCTGCCTGCCCTACCTGTACACCCAGCTGGTAGCTGCACCCCTAACGCTAGTGGGGAAAGCCAAGTCAGTCCACCACCAGACAGTGGGCTACGTAGGTCAACCAGGAGCACAAAGGGACAGATACCCGCTCGCTGGAGAATATAGAGTGTACTAAAATTGTAAATAACCCTGTTGCCAAATGTTGAATTGTTTGCAAAGTTACATGCATGTTTGGTAATACTCTGTTTCAGTTTCTTGCAGCTACCGTAAGGACTCACAGGTTATGGACTTTTTATAACCGGGACCTTGTATGGACTGCGTTCAGAGCCTAACCCAGGAATGAACTAAGACTGTGAAGGACTTGGGGTAGGACAGACCCCCACCTGGTTAAGGCTCCCCGTTGTGCTGGTGATATGGACACCCGGTCACAGGCCACACTGTGACCTTAAGAACTCAATTTGTGCGTCGTCTGTCTATTAATGTTTTATTGTTATGCATATTGTCTTTGTTTACTGTTTAGTCCCGGAGTACTAAATTTCACTAGGGGGGAATGTGTCACCCTGGCCTGGATGCCACAAGTGTAATTAAAGCTGTGTCTGAGAGCAGGGGGGAGGTTCTCTAGTCAGGGGAACATTAGCATGCAATGCCTCCTGTCTCAGGCCAGTAGGGGGAGCAGGCTGCCCCTATAAAAGCTGGTGCTGGGGGCAGGGTTAGAGAGAACCCAGATGACCTGTCTCAGGACTGAGACGTGTCTCAGCAGAGCAGGGACAGACAGTTGCACTGCACCTAAGAGGAAGTGTGGCAGGAGGAGAGCCACAAGCCAGAGACAAGAGGCGAAGCAAGCCTGTCTTGGCAGATAACAGACTTAATCTACCAGACTTTGGTGTCTGAGGCTGGAAGGATTCCACATCCCCCAGCAGAGAACCAGTCCGCAAGGGACTGTATATTCCTTGGCCTAAGAAGCCTGGAGGCCCTGCCACAACAGAAGGGACCAGTAAAGCCATACAAGGCTGGGAGCAGAAAGGAACCCACGTCGCAGGCCATACAGGCGAGAAAACACGGAAAGCTCGGAAACGTGGGCTGTTACCCTATCAGGAGGAGATAGCCAGAAGGAGTGCAGAAAGCACGGTAGGCCTACACCCTCACCCTGACCAGGGCCAATTTCCCCGTTGCTCTCAGACATCCAGGTCCCCTCCTAGCCGGGACTGTTTGTGGGTCAGTTTACCTGTTTAGTAAAGACCCTGGACTGCAACCTGTTGTCTGTGTGCTCCTTGCTCCTCCAGCACAATCAGCACTGGGACTCCCACTACCATCACTCCCAACATCCATTATACTGCCCTGGGGCCGCACTCTTCCCGTGGAGAGTCACACTACCCTAGCTGCACACCTCATCAGCCCCAGCGGTCTGCATGCAGCGGCGGTTCCTAATAACCGCAATCCACGGGTGGCGTAGTCGGACATTATCAGCAGAACATAGCAGACTACCATTGGCCTGACCACCCTGAGCCACGGAACCGGGTCGCCACTACTACCCCCATCGTCTCCCTATTGCCCGGATCCGAGTGCCCCACGGCCCAGGGGGCGAGTCACATGTAATACACTGACTCACCAGTGACGTCTCTAGGTGAAGTCCTTCATCTTCGCTTTTCTTCTTCATCTGGCACAGACGGCCATCACTTCTTCCAGCCAGGAATCATCTCTGCAGAAAATAACACACAGTTATCAATAACTGATCTCTTCTAGGGAATATTCCCACTCCACCCCCCGACTTCTACACTACACCAGTTGAAGAAAAAAAGCGATATAGTGCCGCCCTGCACAGTAACAGGAGCCCGCTTTTGTCCTATCCCATGGAAAACAATTTCCTAAAAAGTAAATTATATTACAGAAGTAATAATGTCTCTAATTGGACTCTAAAATAATAAACAGTAATTAAGTCCCTTGTTCAGCCTGGCACCCCCATATATCCATCCTGGCCCCCCCTTCCCTGCATATATCCATCCTGACACCCCCCATATATCCCTTCTGGCCCCCATATGTCCAGTGTGACCCCTCCATATATTTATCCTAGCCCACGTGTATCGAGCCTGCCCCCTCCCATATACCCATCCTAGTCCCCCATGTGGCCCTCCTGTTCCCCCCATATATCCATCCTGGCCTCCATGTGTCCAGCCTGCCCCCCCACATATCCATCCTGGCCTCCATGTTTCCAGCCTGCCCCTCCATATATCTGTCCTGGCCTCCATGTGTCCAACCTGCCCCCTCCCATATATCTGTCCTAAAGCCCCATGTGTCAAGCCTGCCCCCCCATATATCCATCCTGGCCTCCATGTGTCCAGCATGCCCCCCTACATATCCATCCTGGCCTCCATGTGTCCAGCCTGCCCCCCCCAATATATCCATCCTGGCCTCCATGTTTCCAGCCTGCCCCCCATATATCCATCCTGGCCTCCATGTGTCCAGCCTGCCCCCTCATATATCCATCCTGCCCTTCCCCCCTGCATATATCCATCCTGACACCCCCCCATATATCCATACTGGCCCCCATATGTCCAGCGTGGCCCCTCCATATATTTATCCTAGCCCACGTGTATCGAGCCTGCCCCCCCACATACCTATCCTAGCCCCCATGTGTCCAGACTGCCCCCCACATATCCATCCTGGCCATCATGTGTCCAGCCTGCCCCGCCCCCCATATATCCGGCCCCCCATATATCCATCCCCCTCACATATCCATCCTGGCCTCCATGTGTCCAGCCTGCCCCACCATATAGCCATCCTGCCCACCCTTTCCCATGTGTCCAGCCAGGCTCCCCCTTATGTGTCCAGCCAGGCTCCCCCCCTTGTGTGTCCAGCCAGGGTTCCCCCTTGTGTGTCCAGCCAGGCTCACACCCTTGTGTGTCCAGCCAGGGTTCCCCCTTGTGTGTCTAGCCAGGCTCTCACCCTTGTGTGTCCAGCCAGTGTTCCCCCTTGTGTGTCCAGCCAGGGTTCCCCCTTGTGTGTCCAGCCAGGGTTCCCTCTTGTGTGTCCAGTCAGGGCTTCCCCTTGTGTGTCCAGCCAGGGCTCCCCCTTGTGGGTCCAGCCAGGGTTCCCCCTTGTGTGTCCATCCAGCTCCCCCCTTGTGTGTCCAGCCAGGGCTCCCCCTTGTGTGTCCAGTCAGGGCTCCCCCTTGTGTGTCCAGCCAGGGCTTCTCCTTGTGTGTCCAGCCAGGGCTCCCCCTTGTGTGTCCAGCCAGGGTTCCCCCTTGTGTGTCCAGCCAGGGCTCCCCCTTGTGTGTCCAGCAAGGCCCCCCTTGTGTGTCCATCCGGTCCCCCCCTTGTGTGTCCAGCCAGGGTCCCCCCTTGTGTGTCTAGCCGGGCCCCCCCTTGTGTGTCCAGCCAGGGGCCCATCCCATTCTGCATCCACTCATATACACACAGACACACACACAGACACCTCTTACCTTCCTGCTCTCCCGTGCGGTGTCCTCCTTCTCCGGCGGCTGAGTTGCGCGCCTCCTTCACTGCAGGCGCATGACGATGACGTCATACGCCGGCCGGGGAA
The DNA here is from genome assembly GCF_046119375.1 of Phyllobates terribilis. Taxonomy (NCBI): domain Eukaryota; kingdom Metazoa; phylum Chordata; class Amphibia; order Anura; family Dendrobatidae; genus Phyllobates; species Phyllobates terribilis. The sequence goes on along the minus strand of NW_027362798.1, from coordinate 11,838,902 downwards.
GGGAGACGCGCAGCTTCAGCTGCTTCACTGGGACGTGTGTAACGGCGGTTCAGGTAATGAACGCCGCGTGAGCGCGTCCCTGCATACACTGTGCCTGCGCTTTTAAAGGGCCCGTGCCCCTTAAAACCACAGGTTTTTTTATTTTTTCATTCTCTTCTCCCCCTCTCCTCTGCAGAAGGGTACCCCGCCAGCCCAGTCCCACCCTGTTGATGACTTATCCTAAAATCGGTCATTAATATATAAGTCCTGGACAGTCCCGTTAAGCTTGTTTTACCTAGTTATAAAAGCCCTTTAAGTCCTCATTATAAGGTAAGGTATGAATGGATCTAATTAAATTCTCCAAAGAGAACTATTTATACATTTTAGTCACTGTGAGCTTTCTACAAGATATTGCGGGCAGTATATAGCGAATATACGGACACAGAGCCATTCGCCGGCTCAGATTGCCAATAAGCACCTTGTAAATATGAGACCTTGACATCATAGGTTACTTGGCTTAATATGAAATTGTCCCTCATGTGTACCGCATTGTGGGCAGGGACTATATGTACATCACTGCAGAATATGTTGGCAATAAAAAGTCAACAGAAATGAATATCATGCAGATCCTCACCAGGACTCCAGCAGTGTCACCATCCTGCCACCATACAGCTATAGAAGGACAATAAACCTGCAGGGTTCTCCCCTCAGTTATTTTTTCCTTTAATTTTATTATCTGTTTCTTACTCACAGTGACAGAACAGTCATCAGATATTTTATTGTTCACTTTTTATTTTACAGTCTCAGCTCTGAAGAATAGAACGTCTTATGAATAAATGACAGCTCACTTATTACAGTGGTGGCCAAAAGTATTGGCACCCCTGCAATTCTGACAGATAATACTCAGTTTCTTCCTGAAAATGATTGCAATCACAAATTCTTTGGTATTATTATCTTCATTTAATTTGCTTGCAAGGAAAAAACACAAAAGAGAATGAAGCAAAAATCAAAACCTTGATCATTTCACACAAAACTCCAAAAATGGGCCAGACAAAAGTATTGGCACCCTCAGCCTAATACTTGGTTGCACAACCTTTAGCCAAAATAACTGCGAAAAACCGCTTCCGTTAACCATCAATGAGTTTCTTACAATGCTCTGCTGGAATCGTAGACCATTCTTCTTTGGCAAACTGCTCCAGGTCCCTGATATTTCAAGGGAGCCTTCTCCAAACTGCCATTTTGTGATCTCTCCACAGGTGTTCTATGGGACTCAGGTCTGGACTCATTGCTGGCCACCTTAGAAGTCTCCAGTGCTTTCTCTAAAACCATTTTATAGTGCTTTTGGAAGTGTGTTTTGGGTCATTGTCCTGCTGGAAGACCCATGACCTCTAAGGGCGACCCAGCTTTCTCACACTGGGCCCTACATTATGCTGCAAAATTTGTTGGTAGTCTTCAGACTTCATAATGCCATGCACACGGTCAAGCAGTCCAGTGCCAGAGGCAGCAAAGCAACCCCAAAACATCAGGGAACCTCCGCCATGTTTGACTGTAGGGACCATGTTCTTTTCTTTGAATGCCTCTTTTTTTTTCCTGTACACTCTATGTTGATGGTTTTTCCCAAAAAGCTCGACTTTTGTCTCATCTGACCAGAGAACATTCTTCCAAAACATAGTAACATAGTTTGTAAACATAGTTAGTAAAAGCCGAATAAAGACTTGCGTCCATCAAGTTCGACCTGTTAGTTCTGTAATTGCTAAAGTTGATCCAGAGGAGGGCAAAAACCCCAAATGATTTGGCCAATCTTCACCTGAGGAAAAATTCCCTCCTGACTCTGAAACCAGCAGTCAGAATAAATCCCTGTATCAACTTACTATTTTATTTTATTTTTAAGTATATGCTGAAATCTGCCTGGTATCTAGAAATGCATCCAGTCCCCGCTTGAACTGGTGTAGTGAATCTGACATCACCGTCTCCTCACTCAGTGAATTCCATATTCTCACTGCTCTTACCGTAAAGAACCCCTTCCTATGCTGGTGCTGAAACCTTTTCTCTTCCAGTCTTAGTGAATGCCCTCTTGTTACCGTAATATCCCTCCTTTTGAACAAATCCCTGGCAAGGTCTCTATACTGTCCCCTAACATATTTGTACACATTTATTATGTCCCCCCTCAACCTTTTCTTTTCCAGGCTGAATAGTCCTAGTTTTGCCAACCTCTCTGGGTATTGCAGTCCCTCCATTCCCTTTATTAATTTTGTTGCCCTCCTTTGTACCTTTTCAAGCTCATTTATATCCTTTCTATATATTGGGGCCCATAACTGAGCACAGTATTCCAAGTGTGGACTGACCAGAGCTTTGTACAGTGGAAGAACAATGTTCTCATCCTTTGCAGCTATACCTCTTCTGATACATCCCATTACCCTATTTGCCCTTACAGCAGCGGCCTGACTTTGGGCACTCCAATTTAGTTTGCCATCAATTAAGATGCCCAAGTCCTTCTCCATCTCTGAATTCCCCAATGATTTCCCATTCAGTGAGTACTGGTGACTTCCATTTTTCCTTCCCATATGTATGACCTTACATTTCTCCTCGTTAAACCTCATTTGCCATTTAATGCTCCACCTACCCAGCTTATCCAAATCCCTCTGTAGGTCTGCACTGTCCTCTTTTGTATTAATTGTTTTACATAACTTTGTGTCATCTGCAAATATTGATATTTTACTATTTATCCCGTTGACTATGTCGTTAATAAAGATATTAAATAACATTGGGCCTAGTACAGACCCCTGTGGTACCCCACTAGTGACGCTTACCCAATCTGAGTATATTCCATTTATAACCACCCTCTGCCTTCTATCCCTTAGCCAGTTAGCTACCCACTTGCAGACATTCTCCCCCAGCCCCATCATTCTCATTTTGTATACCAACCTATTATGTGGCACGCTATCGAAAGCTTTTGAGAAGTCGAGATACACGACATCCACTGGTTCCCCCTGATCTACTCGAGAGCTAACCTCCTCGTAGAAGTCAATCAGGTTTGTTTGGCAGGAGCGATTCCTCATGAATCCATGTTGGTTCGGGATTAAAAGATTATTAGCATCAAGATGCTCCGCAATCGCCTCTTTAATGAAGCTTTCAAAAATTTTGCCCACAACGGACGTCAGACTCACCGGCCGATAGTTTCCGGCTTCACTTTTTGCTCCCTTTTTGAATATTGGCACTACATTCGCCTGTCGCCAATCAAGTGGCACAGACCCAGTCTCAACAGAGTCCTTAAATATAAGATATAACGGTCTGTCTATCACATTACTTAGTTCCCTTAGTACCCGTGGGTGTATGCCATCAGGTCCTGGTGATTTGTTTATTTTAATGTTACTGAGGCGTTTCTGTACCCCAGATTGGGTTAGATTTGTCATACTTAGTGGAGGATTAAGCTTGTCACTTCTCATTTCTCCTGTTAGTTCGATTTTCTTTGTGAAAGTTGTCGAAAAAAAATTATTTAATAGATTAGCTTTATCCTCATCTTTCTCTATGATTTTGCCTTCCTCACTTTTTATTGGTCCAATATTATCCGATTTAATCCTTTTACTATTTATATACGTAAAGAACAGTTTGGGATTTGATCTACTTTCCCTAGCAATACGTCTCTCTGTTTCCTCCTTCGCTATTTTTATTTGTTTTTTACAGGTTCTCGTTTTTTCCTTGTAACACATTAGTGCCTCCTTACTGTTTTCCTGTTTTAATCTCTTGAATGCCTCTTTTTTGCTATTTAACGCCCCTTTTACGTTCTTGTTCAACCATATTGGTTTCCTCTTATTTCTGGCCCTTTTATTCCCATACGGTATATACCTCTCGCACTGAGTATTCAGAATTCTTTTGAAGGTTTCCCATTTACTTTTCGTATTCCTTTGATTAAGAATTTTGTCCCAGTCAATAAGATGAAGGCTTTCTTTCAGCTGATCAAACTTCGCCCTCCTAAAGTTTAATGTTTTTGTTGTTCCCTTATTGATAACCCTACTGAAGGGCATTTTGAAGTCGATAATATTATGGTCGCTATTGCCTAGGTGCCCCCCTATCTGTACCTCAGTTATTCTATCAGGCCTATTAGTCAATATTAAGTCCAACACGGCCTTCCCTCTCGTTGGTTCCTGCACTAGTTGGGAGAGATAATTATCCTTAATATTTGTCAAGAACCTTTTTCCTTTCTGAGATCTACAGGTTTCTGTTTCCCAGTCAATATCCGGGTAGTTGAAGTCCCCCATAACAATCACTTCATTATGTTTTGCTACTTTGTCTATTTGTCCTAATAGCAGATTCTCATTCTCCTCTGTTATATTTGGTGGCTTATAGCAGACCCCCAGTAATATTTTATTATTATTTTTTGCCCCCTCTATCTCTACCCACATGGACTCGACCCCCTCTTCTCCCTCTCCTATATCTTCCCTTAGTCTGGGCTTTAGACATGACTTTACATATAAAGTCTCTGTTATACCTACGATGTCATACCTCTCCTCCGATATAAGCGCCCGCAGCTCATCCGCCTTATTGGTCAGGCTTCTTGCGTTGGTCAGCATGCAAGATAAAACTTTGGGGTTATTTAGCATCCTATTCTTCTCTAACGATCTAACTGTACTATCCCCACCCCCCTCTCCACCCTCATTATATTCACTTCTCCCGTTCCCCCTTGCTTGCCTCACATCCCACCTATTTCCTTGGTCCCCCCCCCATCTCTAGTTTAAAAACTCCTCCAACCTATTAGCCATCTTCTTCCCCAGCACCGCTGCACCCTCCCCATTGAGGTGCAGCCCGTCCCTACGGTAGAGCCTGTAGCCGACCGCGAAGTCGGCCCAGTTCTCCATGAACCCAAACCCTTCTGCCTTGCACCAACTCTTTAGCCACTTATTCACCTCCCTAACCTCCCGTTGGCGCTCCTGTGTGGTTCGCGGGATTGGTAGTATTTCTGAGAAAACTACCTTGGAGGTCCTTGCCCTAAGCTTCCTACCTAGGTCCCTGAAATCATTTTTAAGGACCCTCCATCTACCACTCACTTTGTCATTGGTGCCGATGTGGACCATGACCGCTGGGTCTTCGCCAGCCCCACCCAGTAACCTGTCAACCCGATCCGCGATGTGCCGGACTCGAGCGCCAGGGAGGCAGCACACCGTTCGGCGATCCCGGTCTTTGTGACAGATTGCCCTGTCTGTCCCCCTAATAATAGAGTCACCCACTACCAGAACCTGTCTTGCCTGCCCTACACTTCCCCCCTCCCCCTCATTACTGGAGCATACACTCCCCCGGCGGTCAGAGGATCTGTCGTGCTCCAATAATGCCGGTTCTGAACCAGCCTTCCTATACTTCTTCCTTCTATCCCTCCTAACTGTTATCCAGCTCCCTGCCTGTTCAGCCTGCACTTCCCCTCTATGCTCCACCCCCAGTATTGACCCATTGAGTGTCTGCTCGGTGAGCAGCAAACTCCGTTCCATGTTGTCGATGCTCCTCAGTACCGCTATCTGAGCACTTAGATCCAGAATTTGGGCTTCCAAGTGCACGATATGCTCACATCTCTCGCAGCAGTATGGATCCTCGAGCGGATGCTCACGGAATGCATACATTGCGCAAGATGTACACTGCACGGCTCCGGCCAACATGGACGTCATTCTAAATATGGGGATACAGTCAGTATATATATACAAGTACAAAACACAATTATTTATATATAGGTGTATGGACGGGGATCAATTAGGGATGTGCAGGTGTATCAATTAGATATCGGTGGGGGATCAGTTAAGTATGGACGGGGGATCAATTAAGTATCAAGTATGGATGGGGAAATCAGCTAAGTAGGTCAGGTGGATTAATCAAGTAAAAAGTAAAGTAAAGAAATTAATGAAATACAGTCAGCAATTCAGTCCAAAGTCCTTCCTTCCAAACTCCCTGAAAACAAAGTCACTGAAAAACAAGTCACACACTTACTTTCGTTCGCACTTACGCTCCGGACACACGCAGCTCGTTCACACTCACAAACTAAGAGATTTAAAGAGTTTTTTGTTGTTGTTTTTTTTTCCTTTTCCAGCAATGTACCCTTCACCTCAATGCACTTCCAAAGGACTTGATGCCCAACCAGCTGTCCCTTATAAACCCTTAATTATGACCCCTTCCCCTTAATTAACCCCTTGTGAGTAAATCTACACCTCAGGATTTTAGTGCAATGTAGTTAACCCTTAAATACACAGGTAGTAAACTAAGAAACTAAAACTGTAATGAGAAAATAGATTTTAAAAAGCCCAATAAATCTAAACAGGTAGAAAAGCACTCAGCAGGTCACAATGCAGCCACTCACCGCAATTCACACAGGTATTTTCTGCAGGATTCCCAAATACCTCTTCACTGAAAAACAAGTCACACACTTACTTTCGTTCGCACTTACGCTCCGGACACACGCAGCTCGTTCACACTCGCAAACTAAGAGATTTAAAGAGTTTTTTTTTTTTTTTTTTTTCCTTTTCCAGCAATGTACCCTTCACCTCAATGCACTTCCAAAGGAGAGGTAGGATATGCGCCAAAACGCTGACCACCTCAGGCCTAGCCGCTACTACATACATGCGCTTGCATTCCAACAAAACAAAGCAGATGCTAACTTGTATCATCATCATCATGGTCCTCACCTTGGCACTCTCAACTCCCCTGATGGAGAAGCCAGGGCCCACCGGAGGAGTCTGGTTCTCTGGTGGGCTCGTCCAATGCTGCCCTAAAGCAGGCCAGGCTAAGAAAAGTGTGTGGGGGGATGTTCCAAGGAGAAATAGGGGCGGCTGGGGACCATTTATGGACACCCGGCTGCCCCCAGGCGGCTGGGGACCGTGTGTGAACACCCGGTCGCGGGGCGGCTGGGGACCGAGTATGGACACCCGGCAGCCGGGCGGCTGGGGACTGAGTATGGATTCCAGGCCGCCAATGCTGCCATGACGCGGTGGTCAGATTCCGCCTCCACGTGCCTAAAAAGGCCCAATTTCAAGTGCAAGCAAGCAAGCAGTATGGTATTGCAGCCTGGCGGTGGGTGGGTGGCAGGCTGCACACTTACGCTTGCATTCCAAGAAAACAAAGCAGATGCTAACTTGTATCATCATCATCATGGTCCTCACCTTGTCACTCTCAACTCCCCTGATGGAGAAGCCAGGGCCCACCGGAGGAGTCTGGTTCTCTGGTGGGCTCGTCCAATGCTGCCCTAAAGCAGGCCAGGCTAAGAAAAGTGTGTGGGGGGATGTTCCAAGGAGAAAGAGGGGCGGCTAGGGACCATTTATGGACACCCGGCTGCCCCCAGGTGGCTGGGGACCGAGTATGGACACCCGGCCGCCCCCTGGCGGTTGGGGACCGAGTGTGGACACCCCGCCGCCGGGCGGCTGGGGACTGGATACCAGGCCGCCAACGCTGCCATGACATGGTGGCCAGATTCCGCCTCCACATGCCTAAAAGGCCCAATTTCAAGTGCAAGCAAGCAGTATGGTATTGCAGCCTGGGGGTGGGTGGGTGGTTGGCTGCATATTTGCGCTTGCATTGCAAGGAATGGGGGAGGTACAATTGAACACTGCCCTGGGACAAGAACTTGCACGGGGATAGTTGCAAGTCTGCATCTTCTGATGCGGCAAGGATGACTTCTGATGGGCACACTTTTAGGCAGTGACCGGGGAGTCAGAGATGCTTCCAGGGGTCTTCCCCATGCTGTCCCCATGTCTTTTCAGCACTGTATGCATGTGTCACACAGCACATGGCCAGATAAGGTTGTAAAATGTTAAAATGACATTTCCCGGTGAATGCATTTGTCACGGTTGAAGCAATACAAAAGTGCAAAAACGCATTAAAAATGCTACTTGTGAACATAGCCCAAGGTGTGGAGGAGTATTTATTTTTTTTGTTATTTATTTTACCTTATACACAAGTCTTTACCCTGGAAAGGAACTTCCTTAACATATTTCACAGGAAAGCAGTTTCAGTTTAGTTTTTGAACGTTTTATTGTGAGCCCTTAAAAGTGGCTTAATACCTCTGACCACGTTGTTGGCAGCAGTGACCTGGGGGTCAGAAATGCTTCCTGGGGCGATCCCCATGCTGTCCCCATGTCATTTGAGCACTGTCACTATCGTTTTGGGCACTTGTTAGGCTTTTAAAAGACAGCCGGGGATGCCGCCGCGAAAATGCTCGGGTCTCCCATAGACTAACATTGGGCTCGTGGCTCAGGTCGAGCAACCGAGTATCATGGCGAGCTAGGCCCGAGCTTTGAGCACCCGAGCATTTTAGTGCTCGCTCTTCACTACTAAATACCCTTCATTATTTATTATTTTTGCACTTTGCGATTTACCCATTTACTTCCAGTTACTTGGGTATTTTGCTTGCTGTTGGTTTTTCTTTGTCTAGTGGCCTTGTGTGAACATGCATTTACATTTTGCATGCACATCAATTTATGTTTCAGTTCAGACTTCTAGGTTTTTTCTTTGTAGTTCAGTGTGCTTTAGTACATATACTGGTGTGGCCACCCTTTGTCTGAGCTGAAATGTTTATTCTGCCTCAGGTCTATGCTTCTACTAGGGGGTCAGTCTCTCTGCCCTTAGCCATATGTACGTCACTTGACAAATGGTAAGGTTTTAATATTAGCGTTAGGACTGTCCCATAAGGGTTGCCGTGATGTGGCAGGATAGCTTTTACATTATTTTTATCAAAATTATGTTAACTAAATACCCTTCATTATTTATTATTTTTGCACTTTGCGATTTACCCATTCACTTCCGGTTACTTGGGTATTTTGCTTGTCTTTGGTTTTTCTTTGTCTAGTGGCCTTGTGAGAACATGCATTTACATTTTCCATGCACATCAATTTATGTTTCAGTTCAGACTTCTAGGTTTTTTCTTTATATGCTATATATGCTGTATGTGCGGGAAGGGAGCTTGTCTGTACACTGCTTGCTATGTGTGGGGGAGGGAAGCTGTTGGACAAAGAGGGGTCCTGCAAACATCCAACTAATGGCCCCCCATATATATTACAGGAAGGTAGGTCAAACCTAAGGATTTTTGCTGGAGCAGCCGACCATGTGCTGTGTATGGGGCCATCTCCCCCACACATATAACCACATTCATGTATATGGGGGAGTCGGGATGTGTTGTGTGGACAAGCATCCGGTCTAAAACTAACTAGTGTATAGGCACCTGAGACTAAGGCAAGTTATCATCCAGAAAGTCATTCTCCAGCCTGCTGCAAAAATGCCGGATAGAGAAAGGCTTTTATCACCTAAGCCAGATCTCACTGGAGGGGAAGCAAGAAGAAAAAAGGAGAAATGTAAAATAAGACACAAGTCCAGACAGTTGTCATCCAAAACTTTATCTGGTATCGACCAAGAAAATTACAATCAGTAAAAGTATAAACCACATTTAGGAAAAACACAGATGAGCTGCGGGACCATCGCTTCTTCTTCTGGGACTTTTAGGCGGACAGGTTGCTCTGCTGTCGGAGGCCTTTCTTGTGCTTGGACTTCTCCTTCATGTGGATTCTGAAGACTAGGAGGCTCCTGAGGGTCCATCTCTCCTGCCGGCAGCTCAGAATGACTTGGAGATATGTTTCCTTCAGTCCAGGAAAGCAAGAGAGGAAAAAGATGAATGTGATGTAATAACAAGACAAACCTAAAAAAAAAACATGTATAAAAAATCATGTAACTGCAAACTGCACAAAAATGACCCCAATAACGTAAGTGCTGTAGTATTAAAGAACCTGCAAAACGAGTGGTGTGAAAAGACCTGGGACTAAAATGACAAAAAAAAAGAAAAGATTCAAGGGATCAGCAGCATTTTATAACAGGTAAAAAATATACAAATTTGTGACAAGTGACCAGTATTAAGTATTGTGGATGATAACCAGACGTTTATTTCAAATGAAGAGTTTAATGAACGTCTTGTATTCGGCCAATTGGAACCTTCCCGGAAATGTCTGCGCCGGTGATAAAATCTACTTACTAATAGAGCTCCCGACTGGACACAAAGAACTGCAGCTCATGGAGGAATGAAGCTTCTTTCCTTCTCAGCCAAGAACTTCTTATACCAGTCCCGTACGGCCTCTATCATGTGCTGATATCTAGCAGAAAGAGAAAAAATCAATTATAAACTAAATAAAATTTATTAAAGAAAAAAAAACCTCCTGCAAACATGAAGCATTTGTAGCAAAGCACAGCCATTATTTACACAGCACAATTGTTTTACTTTATTCTATATTAGTGGCCGCTCTGTGCAAAAACTTGTGGGAAATTACTGCAGCACTAATATTGTCCGTCCAGAGAGCACCCAAGTATTCCCCAATTTCTGACTCCACCGCCCGATTGCCCCCACAAGCACAATGCTGCACCGCTGTCACCTGCCTGGTACAGGCTCCTTTATAGGGTCCTTTCAGCTGTTATTCACCAAGATGTGAAGTAATCCGAGTACAGGGTTTCCCATGTCTGAGTGCAGGGGTGGAGAGCAGAGAGGATCAGACAGGGACAGGCCCATACACAGACTGCTGGTATATAGAGGACAAATCTCACTGAACAGCAGCCACAAGAAGCTTCTGGATGGGGGCAGTGGGGGTGAGACAGCACTTCAGCAACGTGTTTGGGAGAGAAGGAAGAAAATAAGCAAATGAAGAAAATTTATAAAGTTCACAAGTCTGCAATGTGAGGAGGATAATTACATGAAGAAAACCCTCTAGGTGCAGCGTCCGCAACCGGAAAACCGCCCAAGGTCCACCTGTGTCGTCAGCTCCCCCCTGCTGGACCCCTAATCAGTTGTACTGCAGACTCAGATGATTGATAGTGACACTAGGTCAGCTCTTTCCCTATGGCAGCACTAGCTGACCATCCTGTGCATAGGACAGGTGCCGGATCATTCAGTCCTTTCCCTCTTCCCCAACGTGAAGCAAACATCCCTCTGACCAGACAAACATCCCTCTGACCAGACAAACATCCCCCTGACCAGGCAAACATCCCCCTGACCAGGCAAACATTCCCCTGACCAGGCAAACATCCCCCTGACCAGGCAAACATCCCTCTGACCAGGCAAACATCCCTCTGACCAGGCAAACATACAACCCCTTATTTTCTTTCCCATTTTACTTCCTTTATTAATTTCTCCTCCAACATTACTGACAACTCCAAGTTCAATAGTTTGATAGTCTCATCTCCTGCCTTTGTATGTGGAGGAGGCAATAAACAGCCGTATACATCCTAAACCTGTCACAAGGACTTTCTCTGCAACTCCCTACTCTCAGCTGTCCCCCTGTAACAATCCACCTTTTTCTCTTTCTCGCTCATACATTTCAGACACTTTATTAACTTGTTAATCATATTTCCAAACTTACTGCATTCCACTTCATCTGATCATACATCACCGTTTAAAAGAATCACAATCACTTACTTGTCTGCTGCTGTAATTCTTGGATTGTTTTCTTGCTGTTACTTGGTCTTATTTTGCTTTTTTGCTGTCCTTAAACCACCATCTGCCGCACAGAGTCCACATCTTGTTCCACCGGGTCGCTCTTTTGATCCCTGCAACAACAGACACTATGCGAGTATGACTTCACATGTGACATTTCCAAGTCCCTTTACCATTGTGGTGCCAATGGAGTACCCCTTTTCTCATTATTATGCCCCCGAAGCACACCATTTCCCGCTAGCATGCCACCGTAGCACACCTTTTCCCGTTAGTATGCCACCGGGCACACCTATTCCCGTTAGCATGCCACCGGAGCACACCTTTACCATTAGCATGTGACCGGAGCACACCTTTACCGTTAGCATGCCACCGGAGCACGCCACTTCCCAGTTGGCTTGCCACCGGAGCACGCCACGTCCCCGTTGGCTTGCCACCGGAGCACGCCACTTCCCCGTTGGCTTGCCACCGGAGCACGCCACTTTCCCGTTGGCTTGCCACCGGAGCACGCCACAGTCCCGTTGGCTTGCCACCGGAGCACGCCACAGTCACGTTGGCTTGCCACCGGAGCACGCCACTTTCCCGTTGGCTTGCCACCGGAGCACGCCACTTTCCCGTTGGCTTGCCACCGGAGCACGCCACTTTCCCGTTGGCTTGCCACCGGAGCACGCCACTTTCCCGTTGGCTTGCCACCGGAGCACGCCACTTTCCCGTTGGCTTGCCACGGAGCACGCCACTTTCCCGTTGGCTTGCCACCGGAGCACGCCACTTTCCCGTTGGCTTGCCACCGCAGCACGCCACTTTCCCGTTGGCTTGCCACCGGAGCACGCCACTTTCCCGTTGGCTTGCCACCGCAGCACGCCACTTTCCCGTTGGCTTGCCACCGCAGCACGCCACTTTCCCGTTGGCTTGCCACCGGAGCACGCCACTTTCCCGTTGGCTTGCCACCGCAGCACGCCACTTTCCCGTTGGCTTGCCACCGCAGCACGCCACTTTCCCGTTGGCTTGCCACCGCAGCACGCCACTTTCCCGTTGGCTTGCCACCGGAGCACGCCACTTTCCCGTTGGCTTGCCACCGGAGCACGCCACAGTCCCGTTGGCTTGCCACCGGAGCACGCCACAGTCCCGTTGGCTTGCCACCGGAGCACGCCACAGTCCCGTTGGCTTGCCACCGGAGCACGCCACAGTCCCGTTGGCTTGCCACCGGAGCACGCCACAGTCCCGTTGGCTTGCCACCGGAGCACGCCACTTTCCCGTTGGCTTGCCACCGGAGCACGCCACTTTCCCGTTGGCTTGCCACCGGAGCACGCCACTTTCCCGTTGGCTTGCCACCGGAGCACGCCACAGTCCCGTTGGCTTGCCACCGGAGCACGCCACAGTCCCGTTGGCTTGCCACCGGAGCACGCCACAGTCCCGTTGGCTTGCCACCGGAGCACGCCACAGTCCCGTTGGCTTGCCACCGGAGCACGCCACAGTCCCGTTGGCTTGCCACCGGAGCACGCCACAGTCCCGTTGGCTTGCCACCGGAGCACGCCACAGTCCCGTTGGCTTGCCACCGGAGCACGCCACAGTCCCGTTGGCTTGCCACCGGAGCACGCCACTTTCCCGTTGGCTTGCCACCGGAGCACGCCACTTTCCCGTTGGCTTGCCACCGGAGCACGCCACTTTCCCGTTGGCTTGCCACCGGAGCACGCCACTTTCCCGTTGGCTTGCCACCGGAGCACGCCACTTTCCCGTTGGCTTGCCACCGGAGCACGCCACTTTCCCGTTGGCTTGCCACCGGAGCACGCCACTTTCCCGTTGGCTTGCCACCGGAGCACGCCACTTTCCCGTTGGCTTGCCACCGGAGCACGCCACTTTCCCGTTGGCTTGCCACCGGAGCACGCCACTTTCCCGTTGGCTTGCCACCGGAGCACGCCACTTTCCCGTTGGCTTGCCACCGGAGCACGCCACTTCCCCGTTGGCTTGCCACCGGAGCACGCCACTTCCCCGTTGGCTTGCCACCGGAGCACGCCACTTCCCCCTTGGCTTGCCACCGGAGCACGCCACAGTCCCGTTGGCTTGCCACCGGAGCACGCCACAGTCCCATTGGCTTGCCACCGGAGCACGCCACTTTCCCGTTGGCTTGCCACCGGAGCACGCCACTTTCCCGTTGGCTTGCCACCGGAGCACGCCACTTTCCCGTTGGCTTGCCACCGGAGCACGCCACTTTCCCGTTGGCTTGCCACCGGAGCACGCCACTCTCCCGTTGGCTTGCCACCGGAGCACGCCACTTTCCCGTTGGCTTGCCACCGGAGCACGCCACTTTCCCGTTGGCTTGCCACCGGAGCACGCCACAGTCCCGTTGGCTTGCCACTGGAGCACGCCACAGTCCCGTTGGCTTGCCACCGGAGCACTCCACAGTCCCGTTGGCTTGCCACCGGAGCACGCCACAGTCCCGTTGGCTTGCCACCGGAGCACGCCACAGTCCCGTTGGCTTGCCACCGGAGCACGCCACTTTCCCGTTGGCTTGCCACCGGAGCACGCCACTTTCCCGTTGGCTTGCCACCGGAGCACGCCACTTTCCCGTTGGCTTGCCACAGGAGCACGCCACTTTCCCGTTGGCTTGCCACCGGAGCACGCCACTTCCCCGTTGGCTTGCCACCGGAGCACGCCACTTTCCCGTTGGCTTTCCACCGGAGCACGCCACTTTCCCGTTGGCTTGCCACCGGAGCACGCCACTTTCCCGTTGGCTTGCCACCGGAGCACGCCACTTTCCCGTTGGCTTGCCACCGGAGCACGCCACTTTCCCGTTGGCTTGCCACCGAAGCACGCCACTTTCCCGTTGGCTTGCCACCGGAGCACACCACTTTCCCGCTGGCTTGCCACCGGAGCACACCATCATCCATTTAATAAAATGGGCCACACTTAGCTTTTTCTTTTATATAATGGGCCCATATAGTTTTTCATTGAATATATTGGGCCCCACATAACCTTACATTTAATATATATAATCGTCTTATCATGTCTGTCTGTCTGTCCTTCTGTCCAGGAAGTCCTGCGTCGCTGATTGGTCCGACCGTGGTCAATCAGCGACGTGGGATTTCAGAAAAAGATGGCGGCCATTAGCGGCTCATCTGCCGCACGGAGGTCAGCGGCGATGAAGCCGGGAGATGACCGGCGCTAGCGGTCAACTTCCGGCTCGCAGCAGAAGTACCCCGACCGGCGGCGCCGCTGACCTCCATGCGGCTACCATCGGGAAATCAGCGGTTAGGGCTGCTGATCTTCCGACGGCAAGTGTGAAGGGAGGATCGAGGAGCGGCGCCACCGGTCGGGATACTTCTGCTGCGAGCAGCCGGTCATCTCCCGGCTGCTCGCAGCGGAAGTACCCGCACAGGCAGCGCCGCTCCCCTGTCCTCACTAATACGATTCGGCGTCCGCGACCAATCAGCGATATTGGCTCCAAATTTAAACACCGCTCTGCACAGAGGTCAGTGGCGATGCATCCGGTCATCTCCCAGCTGCTCGCAGCAGAAGTACCCCGACCGGCGGCGCCGCTGACCTCCATGCGGCTACCGTCGCTAGATCAGTGGCTAGGGCCGCTTATCTCCCGACGGCAAGTGTGAAGGGAGGACCGGGGAGCGGCGCCGCCGGTTGGGATACTTCTGCTGCGAGCAGCCGGTCATCTCCCGGCTGCTCACAGTGGAAGTACCCGCTCCCCGGTTCTCACTAATACGATTCGCTGATTGGTCGCGGCCGCCGTCCGTGACCAATCACCGGTTTTGGCGCCAAATTTAAACATGCTCTCCGGTCCTCACTAACACGGTTCGCTGATTGGTCGCGGCCGGCCGCATACATATTCTAGAATAACCGATGAGTTAGAATCGGGCCACCATCTACTTTAATATAATGGGCCACAAATTGCCTTCTAGTTATTACAAGAGGTCCTGCATAGTCTTCCATTTATTTTAATAGGCCCCATATAACCTTTCAGCATCTGAAACAACGGATACTGAAAGCCTGTGCTAGCATTTCTTCTGCGGTGTTGCTATCAGTGTGTCAAGAGTGGGAGAAGAGGGTTGCATTGACAATCCAACACAATGGGCAGTACTTTGAACACATTTTATAAGTGGTCATAAACTTGTAAAAAATTCATGAAAGAATAAAGTTATGTTAAAACCAAGCACGCCATTGTATTTTCTTATGAAATTCTCAATGAGTTTGATGTGTCACATGACCCTCTTCCCATTGAAAAAAATAAAGTTAGATCCAAAATGGCCGACTTCAAAATGGCCGCCATAGTCACCACCCATCTGGAAAAGTTTCCCCCTCCCATATACTAATGTGTCATAAACAGGAAGTTGACATCACCAACCATTCCCATTTAATTTAGGTGTATCCATATAAATAGCCCACCCTGTATTATTACCATTTTTATTATTGCTGTACATACTGTAGCTTTTCATTTAATTTATTGGGCCCCATATAGGCTTCCATTTAATATAATGGGCCCCACATAGCCTTCCATTTAATTTAATGGGGTCCACATAGCCTTCCATTTAATTTAATGGTGTCCTCATAGCCTTCCATTTAATTTAATGGGGCCCACACATGTTTTTATTTAATATAAAGAGCCCCACATAAGCCCCTAATTAATATAATGGGCCCCACCTTGCTTTCCATATAAAATAATGGGTCCCACATAGCCCTCCCTTTTGTTATCATGAGCCTTACATATCACACCATTTCCCGATGGTCTGCCACCGAAGTACACCATTGGCTGCTGGGGTGCCACTGGAACACACTCTTTACAGTTGGGGTGCCAACAGAGCACACCTTTCACCATTAGCATGCCACCGGAGTACACTTTTTGCCACTGGCATGCCACTGAAGCACACCCTTTACCATTGGAGTACCATCGGGCACACCCTTTACCGTTGGCGTGCCATCGGAGAACTCTATTTCCCGTAGGCCTACCAGAGGGGCCCAATATGTGACCTTTTTTGCTTACCACTGGGGCACCCATCTTGAGCTTTTTAGCTTCCACCGGGGTGCACTCTTTGGCCTTTTAGCTTACCACCGGGGCACCCATCTTGGGCTTTTTAACTGCGACCGGGGTACACTCTGACCATTTTGCTTACCACCGGGGCACTCTTAGGCTTTTTTAGCCTGCTACCGGAGTGCACTTTTTGGCCTTATTGCTTACCACTGGGGCGCACTCTAGGGCTTTTTAGCCTGCCACCAGGGTGCATTCTTTGGCCCCTATTGCTTACCACTGGGGCGCATTCTAGGGCTGCTCAGTCTGCCACCAGGGTCTACTCTTTGGCCTTTTTGCCATTGGTGTGCCACCAGAGCACACCCTATGACGTTGGAGTGCCACCGGAGCACACCCTTTACCTTTGGAGTGCCACCGGAGCACACAATTTGCCATTGGCAAAATTATAATGGACCCCCACATAGAATTCTATAAAGTATAATGGCCCCCACATAGCCCTCTATATAGTATAATGAGCCGCACATTGCCTTCCATGTACTATAATTTAATTTATTGGGCTCCACATAGCTTTTCATTTAATTTATTGAACCCCATATAACCTTCAATTTAATATAATAGGCCGCACTGGACTCCATTTAATATATTGGACCTGACATAGCCTTCCATTTAATAAAATGGGGCCAAAATATCCCTCTATTTAATATAATGGGCACCAAAAAGCCTTCCATGTTTTATATTGGGCACCACATAGCCCTCTATTTAATACAATTGGCCCCACTTAACCTTCCATTTAAAATATTGGGCCCCACATAGCTTTACATTTAATTTACTGGGCTCCATATAGGCTTCCATTTAATATAATGGGCCCCACATAACCCTCCATTTAATATAATGGTCCCCACATTGCCTTCCATTTATTATAATGGAGGCAAGATACATCTCTATTTAATATAATGGAGAAAACATAGGCTTCCATTTAATATAATTGGCGCTACATAGCCCTTTATTTGATAAATGTGCCTCACATAGCCCTCCATATAATATTATGGGCTCCGCAACGCTTTCCATTTAATTTAATAGGCCTCACATAGCCCTCAATTTAATACAGAGGGCCCCACAAAACCTTCCAGATAACATAGTGGGCCCCAATATAGCTTTCTTTTTAATGTATTGGTCCCCACATAGCCCTCTATTAAATATAATGGGCTCCACATAGCCTTCCATTTAATATCATGTGCCCCACATAGAATTTATCATAATTAAATGGGCCCCGCATAGCCTTCCATTAAATATAATGGAACACACATAGTCATCCATTTAATATAATGGGCCCCATATAGTCATACATTTATTATAATGGGCCATACGTAGCTCTCTCTTTAATATAATGGGCCCCACATAGCCATCCATTTAATATAATGGGCCCTACGTAGATGTCCCTTTAAGATAACGGGCCCCACATAGCTTTCCCTTTAATATAATGGGCCCCACATAGCTTTCCCTTTAATATAATAGGCCCCACATAGCTTTCTCTTTAATATAATGGGCCCCACATAGCTTTCCCTTTAATATAATGGGCCCACATAGCTTTCTCTTTAATATAATGGGCCCCACATAGCTTTCCCTTTAATATAATTGGCCCCACATAGCTTTCTCTTTAATATAATGGGCCCCACATAGCTTTCCCTTTAATATAATGGGCCCCACATAGCTTTCTCTTTAATATAATGGGCCCCACATAGCTTTCCCTTTAATATAATGGGCACCACATAGATTTTATTATTATATAATGGGCCCCACATAGCTTTCCTTTTAATATAATGGGCCCCACATAGCTTTCCCTTTAATATAATGGGCCCCACATAGCTTTCTCTTTAATATAATGGGCCCCACATAGCTATCCCTTTAATATAATGGGCCCCACATAGCTTTCCCTTTAATATAATGGGCCCCACATAGCTTTCTCTTTAATATAATGGGCCCCACATAGCTTTCTCTTTAATATAATGGGCCCCACATAGCTTTCTCTTTAATATAATGGGCCCCACATAGCTTTCTCTTTAATATAATGGGCCCCACATAGCTTTCCCTTTAATATAATGGGCCCCACATAGCTTTCTCTTTAATATAATGGGCCCCACATAGCTTTACCTTTAATATAATGGGCCCCACATAGCTTTCTCTTTAATATAATTGGCCCCACATAGCTTTCTCTTTAACATAATGGGCCCCACATAGCTTTCTCTTTAACATAATGGGCCCCACATAGCTTTCTCTTTAATATAATGGGCCCCACATAGCTTTCTCTTTAATATAATGGGCCCCACATAGCTTTCCCTTTAATATAATGGGCCCCACATAGCTTTCCCTTTAATATAATGGGCCCCACATAGCTTTATCTTTAATATATTGGGCCCCACATAGCTTTCCCCTTAATATAATTGGCCCCACATAGCTTTCCCTTTAATATAATTGGCCCCATATAGCTTTATCTTTTATATATTGGGCCCCACATAGCTTTCCCCTTAATATAATGGGCCCCACATAGCTTTCTCTTTAATATAATGGGCCCCACATAGCTTTCTCTTTAATATAATGGGCCCCACATAGCTTTCCCTTTAATATAATGGGCCCCACATAGCTTTCTCTTTAATATAATGGGCCCCACATAGCTTTCCCTTTAATATAATGGGCCCCACATAGCTTTCTCTTTAATATAATTGGCCCCACATAGCTTTCTCTTTAACATAATGGGCCCCACATAGCTTTCTCTTTAATATAATGGGCCCCACATAGCTTTCTCTTTAATATAATGGGCCCCACATAGCTTTCTCTTTAATATAATGGGCCCCACATAGCTTTCCCTTTAATATAATGGGCCCCACATAGCTTTCCCTTTAATATAATGGGCCCCACATAGCTTTATCTTTAATATATTGGGCCCCTCATAGCTTTCCCCTTAATATAATTGGCCCCACATAGCTTTCCCTTTAATATAATTGGCCCCATATAGCTTTATCTTTAATATATTGGGCCCCACATAGCTTTCCCTTTAATATAATGGGCACCACATATCCGTCCCTTTAATATTATGGACCCCACATAGATTTGTTATAATATAATGGGCCCCACATAGATTTATTATAATATAATGGGCCCCACCTAACCCTCCAGTTTATACACTGCAGTCGCTCTCTTTCTTCTCTTCTTTACCTAGTCCAGTCTTTCGTGACGACTTCCCGCCATGATTCGTCTTTGCAGTTTGCTGTCCAGGTTTCGGCTGCTCCGCACTTTTCAGCAGATCACCGCACTCCTGAAAAACAAAAATGTTACAAATATAAGCGACTTAAATAAATAATGCCGCCCACTGTGCCACCAAATGCAAATATGTGCCACACTGTGCCCATGAGTATATCATTCACCACAATGAAGTCTGCTCCACTGAGAATATAAATCAGTCACTAGCTTGTGCCCCCGTTATAAATAGTGTTGAGCGAGCACTAAAATGCTCGGGTGCTCGAAGCTCGGCCCAAGCTCGCCGTGATACTCGGGTGCTCGACCTGAGCAACGAGCCCATGTTAGTCTATGGGAGACCCGAGCATTTTTGCGGCGGCACCCCCGGCAGTCTGTAGAAAGCCTAAAAAGTGCCCAAAATGATAGTGACAGTGCTCAGATGACATGGGGACAGCATGGGGATCGCCCCAGGAAGCATTTATGACCCCCAGGTCACTGTTGTCAACTATGTGTTCAGAGGTATTAAGCCACTTTTACAGGCTCATAAGAAAACGTTCAAAAACGAAAGTGAAACTTTTTTCCTGTGAAATATGTTAAGGAACATCCTTTCCAGGGTAAAGACTTGTGTATAAGGTAAAATAAATAACCAAAAACAAAAATACTCCTCCACACCTTGGGCTATGTTCACAAGTAGCATTTTTTATGCGTTTTTGCACTTTTGTATTGCTTTCAACTGTGACAAATGCATTCACTGGGAAATGTCATTTAAACATTTTACAACCTTATCTGGCCATGTGCTGTGTGACACATGCATACAGTGCTGAAAAGACATGGGAACAGCATGGAAAAGACATGGGAACAGCATGGGGAAGCATCTCTGACTCCCAGGTCACTGCCTAAGTGTGCCCATCAGATGTGATCCTTGCCGCATCAGAAGATGCAGACTTGCAACTATCCCCGTGCAAGTCCTTGTCCCAGGGCAGTGTTCAATTGTACCTCCCCCATTCCTTGCAATGCAAGCGCAAATATGCAGCCAACCACCCACCCCCAGGCTGCAATACCATACTGCTAGCTTGCACTTGAAATGGGGCCTTTTAGTTTTGAGGAGGCCGAAGCTGGCCACTACCTCATGGCTGCTTCGGCAGCGAGGTATCCATACTCAGTCCCCAGCCGCCCGGCGGCCGGGTGTCCACACTCGGTCCCCAGCCGCCCCGCGGCTGGGTGTCCACACCTGGTCCCCAGCCGCCTGGGGGCAGCGGGGTGTCCATAGACAGTCCCCAGCCACCCCGATTTCTCCGCGGAACATCCCCACACACTTTTCTTAGACTGGCCTGCTTTAGGGCAGCATTGGACGAGCCCACTAGAGAACCCGACTCCATCAGGGGAGGTGAGAGTGTCAAGGTGAGGAGCATGATGATGATAGAAGTTAGCATCTGCATTGTTTTGTTGGAATGCAAGCATAAGTGTGCAACCTGCCACCAACCCACCCCCAGGCTGCAAAACCATACTGCTAGCTTGCGTGCACTTGAAATTGGGCCTTTTAGGCATGTGGAGGCCGAAGCTGGCCACTACCTCATGGCTGCTGCGGCAGCGAGGTATCCATACTCAGTCCCCAGCCGCCCGGCGGCTGGGTGTCCACGCACGGTCCCCAGTCGCCAGGGGGCGGCCGGGTGTCCACACTCGGTCCCCAGCCGCCCCGCGGCCAGGTGTCCATAAACGGTCCCCAGCCGCCCCGATTTCACCGCGGAACATCCCCACACACTTTTCTTAGACTGGCCTGCTTTAGGGCAGCATTGGACGAGCCCACCAGAGAACCCGACTTCTCCGGTGGGCCCCGGCTTCTCTATCAGGGGAGTTGAGAGTGCCAAGGTGAGGAGCATGATGAGGATGATAGAAGTTAGCATCTGCTTTGTTTTCAAGGAATGCAAGCGCATGTATGTAGTAGCGGCTAGGCCTGAGGTGGTCAGCGTTTTGGTGCATATCCTACCTCCTCTGAGGATTGCTGGATGTTTTCCTGCTACTATCCAAGTTCTATGACTCTCGTTAAAACAAAGCTTCAAGTGATAAATGATGGATGAGGTAGTGGCAAAGGAGAAAGAGCAGGAGGAACAGGGACCATTCACATCAATATCAGGCCAGTCAACCACATATGTCTTGTAGGATATGTTTCTGTAATAAAAAGAGCGGTTCGGCTACACAGTTATAGGGCATACAGTGAGTGCAATGCCTACCAAAACTTTTGAGGCACTCCAATGCCCCTTGGAAATGACATGGAGGTCAGAGGGCCTTAACTAAACCTTTTTTTCCATTTATAGCAACTGGGTCTCCTGTGCACTGTTGGCCTAAGCAGTGAATGGAAGGCTTTCCAAAATTATGAGGAACTGCAATGCCCCTTGGAAATGACATGGAGATCAGAGGGCCTTAACTAAACCGTTTTTCCATTTATAGCAACTGGGTCTCCTGTACACTGTTGGCCTAAGCAGTGAATGGAAGGCTTTCCAAAAATTATGAGGAACTGCAATGCCCCTTGAAACAGACGTGGATTACAGCGTACTAAAAACCTTCTACCCATTATTGGGGAGTGTGTTTCCCTTAGTTTTCACCTTTGCATTGAAAAGCAAAAGCTGACTAAAATTAGGAGGAAATGCAATGCCCGTTGGAAGAGTCGTGGAGATTAGAGGTAAGGTAATTAAAAACAACATTTCAATGCCCCTTGGAAGAGCTGTGGAGTTCAGAGTGGCTTAAGAAGACGCTTTTAATGCCCCTTTGAAGAGACGTGGAGGTCACAGTAGCTTAACAAGATGGTTTTAATGCCCCTTACAAGAGCCATACAGTACAGCATCTTAAAAACATTATTCCCATTATTGGGGAGTGGGTCTCCCATAGTATTTGCTTATGCCTTCCAAGCAAAAGCTTCCAAAAATTATGAGGAAATGCAATGCCCGTTCGAAGAGTCGTGGAGGTCCCAGTAGCTTAACAAGACGCTTTTAATGCCCCTCAGAAGAGACGTGGATGACAGAGTGGTATAACAAGACGCTTTTAATGCCCCTTACAAGACACGTGGAGGTCAGAGTGGTATAACAAGACGCTTTTAATGCCCCTTACAAGACAACTGGAGGTCAGAGTGGTATAACAAGACGCTTTTAATGCACCTCAGAAGAGACGTGGAGGTCAGAGTGGTATAACAAGACGGTTTTAATGCCCCTTACAAGAGACGTGGAGGTCAGAGTGGTATAATAAGATGGTTTTAATGCCCCTCAGAAGAGACGTGGAGGTCAGAGTGGTATAACAAGATGGTTTTAATGCCCCTTACAAGAGATGTGGAGGTCAGAGTGGTATAACAAGACTCTTTTAATGGCCCTCAGAAGAGACGCGGAGGTCAGAGTGGTATAGCAAGACGCTTTTAATGCCCCTTACAAGAGACGCTCATTATTCTGGCATTTGGCAAATATTAAAAATTATGGTAATCCTAATTGACCTAAAATGGGAAAGGTTTATTCTGATTTCATGTCAGATATTGAGAAAAACATGCAGATGTGTCTATTTATACAGTGTATGGAAACTTCTGATTTCAACTGTATATATATATATGTATATGTGTATATATTATATACACGGCGAAGCTCACACACAACAACACCCACAGCAGAGGAACGGGCTGCACACACACCTGCTCCTGTCAGTGCTG
Source organism: Phyllobates terribilis (assembly GCF_046119375.1). Lineage (NCBI taxonomy): Eukaryota > Metazoa > Chordata > Amphibia > Anura > Dendrobatidae > Phyllobates > Phyllobates terribilis. The sequence goes on along the minus strand of NW_027362798.1, from coordinate 11,815,589 downwards.
TGAGCGCCCCTCATATCGCTGCTGGCTCCGCCCCTCATGTCGCTGCTGGCTCCACCCCTCACATCGCTGCTGGCTCCGCCCCTCGTGTCGCTGTTGGCTCCACCCCTCATATCGCTGCTGGCTCCGCCCCTCACGTCGCTGTTGGCTCCGCCCCTCATACCGCTGCTGGCTCCGCCCCTCATGTCGCTGCTGGCTCCGCCCCTCATGTCGCTGCTGGCGCTCCGCCCCTCATATCGCTGCTGGCTCCGCCCCTCACATTGCTGCTGGCTCCGCCCATCAGCCGCTCACAGTCCTCAGCAATATGGAGACATCCGCACTGATCAGAATCCTCGGGGGCGTGGCCTGTCACTGTAGTCACACAAGGGTTGTCATGGAGATCTCAAGGGAAGGCAGGTGGGCGGGGCTTAGAGCAGGAAGTAGACGCCGTGCAGTGAGATTGGCTCCTTACCTTCTGCCAGTAATGGAGCAGATATATGGCTCCTATATAATGGAGGGGGCTCAGAAGGGGTTCCCCACCCTAAAGGTCAGGGGATAAATAATACTGGACATGAGCGAGGGCAGGAGGACATTATTCTATATTGTAAGAAATCTGATTTCTTCTTTCCTCACAGTTTTTCCTGTGCAAGGCCACATGTATTGTGCGATAATCTGTGAATATGGGGGGGATCTGCTCCTCACATCCACATCAATCCCCCCACGTCTGAGCTCTCCCTTACAGGGTCTTCTGCTCTGCACATTGATGCCGTATCCATGGAGATGACATCATGGCCGGTACATGCGGATCTCCCCGATGGGACCCTTATGTATCTGGAGGACGAGGCGCTGCTGCTCCTCGGGGAGAGGGGGCACAATTCCTGTACACATGATACAGGGGCTTCTGCCATCTCTGGGCTGAGAATAATGCTGGCAGCGCGCAGTCTACATGATGTGAGGATTACAAGTCTGCAGTCACAGAGAGTCACACAGATGACTGCAGCCTTCAGCTTCACACCGGACAATCCCTTTAAATACATGTATATTGGTCTAAAAATACTTTTTACTATTTCTCTTCATGTAACATTTCCTCTGTTCGGCCTTTACCAGCTTTTTGTTTCCCAGCAGCACATTGATGGCTGCAGAATGAGTTAACTTGAGATTCAGTCAGTGAGCTCCTTATGATGTGGAGTTTCCAGCTCTTTTATTTCTGCGATGATTTATGACTGAATCAGAGATCAGCCCAACTTTCATGCTGGTCTGTGAACATAATCAGCACAGAGAAGGTCAGAATGAGCTCACTGATAAATTCTCAGTGAGCTCAATCTGCAACTAGCAATGCAAAGGAAATAAAAAAGCCAAATTGTTTATGAAACGTTATTGAAAAAATATTTGTATGTATATATTTAGCCCAAAATGTCTGAGTGTCCATATCCTTAGTACCAGCACAGCTGAGGATTTGGTACAATCAGGGGCGTACATAGGAATCATGGGGCCCCATAGCAGAAGTTCTAATTGGGCCCCCCCCCCCGAAAAAATTTTTTTAAAAATGTAAATAATTGTCGGAGTCACAGAAGAGCAGATCTCACAACCTTCCAACCTTTACATAGTAATTTTCCTCCTGCTGAAGTCCTACATCCCTTTTTCATTGCCCATAAAGTGTGGTGCCAACAAAAGTGCCCCCCAAACATGCTATGATACCCCCATGGTGAATTCCTCCATATGCGCAGTATAATGATCCTACTGTACCCGACCTCAACTCCCAGGGTAAAGTATGATCCCCCAACTGCCCCACACCTCTCCACACTCCATAGAGTATAATGCATTCGCCATGGTCCTCCACACAGTATAAGACTCTCGCCATGGTTCTCCACGCAGTATAATGCACTCCCTCGTGGTCCTCCACGCAGTATAATGCACTCCCTCGTGGTCCTCCACGCAGTATAATGCACTCCCTCGTGGTCCTCCACGCAGTATAATGCACTCCCACGTGGTCCTCCACACAGTACAATGCACTCCCCCATGGTCCTTCACACAGTACAATGCACTCCCCCATGGTCCTCCACACAGTACAATGCACTCCCCCATGGTCCTCCACACAGTATAATGCACTCCTCCATGGTCCTGTACGCAGTATAATGCAGTCCCCCATAGGGTAAAATGCAGCCCCACCCCCCACCCGTAGGGTAAAATGCAGCCCCCCCCCCCACTGTAGGGTAAAATGCAGCCCCAGTCCTCCAGTATTATCAGTACACACTGATTTAAAAAATAAATACATACTTACCGCTCCTCGTTCCCCGCTGCTTCAGTCTCTGCAGCTGATCACCTCAGCAGCTGCCAGCTCCACTGTCTGACACAGCGTGGCGCGTCATCATGCCGCTGCGTCAGACGCAGAGGAGGAATGATGGGAGAGGGAGTGTCACATGATGCTCCCTCCTCCAGGTTTTCGTGGGCCCCGGGCGAAAGAGTCTCAGTGGACCCTTTAACACATCTAACCATTCATGATGCACAGATACAGCAGAGAAATTATAGATATAGATATAGTACAATGCCAAAAATGTCACTGACTTCTTACATTTCATGAGTGATATCTACTGTAAATTCTACAATAGCTCAGAAACCGGTGAATCCTCACAGCGCATAGTGCAGACCGGACAGTATAGTCCTCCATACAGTGTTATGGCACCACTATGTCCTCCATACAATATTATGGGCACCACATAGTCCTCCATACAGTATTATGAGCCCCATATAATGCTCCATACAAAATACTGGATCCCATATAATTCACCATAGAGAATACTGCCTGGTCCCCATGTAATGCCATATGCAGGCTGGACCCCATACAGAGGCCCCACAAGCCCGCTGCATCCTCTCCGGGGCCCCCACAAGCCGGCTGCATACCCCCGGGGCCCCCACAAGCCTGCAGCACCCCACCCCAGAGCCCCCACAAGCCTGCAGCATCCCCCCCAGAGACCCCACAAGCCTGCAGCATCCCCCCCAGAGCACCCACAAGCCCGCAGCATTCCCCCCTAGAGCACCCACAAGCCCGCAGAATCCCCCCCAGGGCCCCACAAGCCCACAGCATCCCCTTAGGGCCCCCACAATCCTGCAGCATCCCCCCATGGCCCCCACAAGCCCTGGACCGTTCCTGCATCACCACCAGTAAAGGTATTGAAGTTTACCCTTGTGTGTGTGCCTGTACTTCCTCTGGGACCGTCCTGCCGTCTCCCTCCTGCTTCCACCATCTTTCTACACCTCTACACTGCCCTGAGGCCTGCTCTACCTGTGGGGAGCCGTCCCATCATAGCTGCCCCTAACATCAGCCTCAGTGGACTGTCGCAGCGCTGGTAACCTCTTACCAGAATCCACAGGTGGCGTCACGACAAATTCCCCTATAAGCATTCCCCCCCTTTTGAGTGACCGCCCTGAGCCACGGACCGGGCCAGCCACCGTGATATCCCCCGGCAACCAGAGGCCCGGCTGCCGAGTGCCCCACGGCCCTGGGGGCGAGTCACTATGCACAGTGGTTCATGAATTAATATTCACAGTGACCCTCCATCCTGTGATTAAAAGGGTCCGTACATTTGACACCTCCGTCTGACTCCCACAGTCTCCTCCGCACAGATCGATATTAAGATGGCCACCGCAATGGCATGGGGAGTGCAGCGGTGAGTCCAGAGCGCAGCTCCTCGCTCTAAAATGCCCATCAGAAAGAAGAGGTCAGACATTTATTTTCTATGAGCGCTCTATTATCCTATTTATCAAACATCAGCACTACAAGAATCCGTCCTGAGCCGTGCTGGGATCTTTGAACGTGGGCCCCCGGGAGGATCGGGCCCCTCATGGTGGAGCAGATCACACTCATTATAATCCATCACTGATAGAAGATACATAAACAACAATACAGGATGATTGTAAAACAGTGAGGCAATATTTTATTGAGCCACCAAACACACAATAAACATATCGAACAGTCCCAGCAAATACCTAATATGGTGCAAATTACAGAGTCTCACCCTTCCGCTGACTCGCCGGGATTAAAGCAGCTGCCAATCTGAGGGGCTTATGGGGCTGACTACCCCCACCAATGGCACCCCCACCAAAGAGCACCCACAAAGAGGAGGTAACAACAAGCTTAGAAAGCTGACAGTCCATTGAGGTACGTGGCCAGGAGACCAGAAAGTTCCAACCTGGCTTCTCCGAACATATCCATGGAACTAGGTGATCGGAAGGTCCCGACTTGGCTTTTTCCGAGCATATTCACGAGTTCCAGGTGGCCGGAGTGTCCCAACCTGGCTACTCCAAACATCTCCATGGGACCAGGTGACTGGTGGGTCCCAACCTGGTTTTCCCAGATGTATCCATGGGTTCTGTGGTAGTCAATGGAGCAGATCTGTATTCCTCCAGCCAGGGCTGTGGTCCCTTAAGCTGGCATCCTGTAGAAACCAAATCTGTGTCCCTCTTAATGGATTTATGGTGTTCTGTAGAGCTGTCCCATAGAGTGTTCCTGGCAGTGGTTTTGTAAAAAGACTCCTTTATGTAGTTCACAACTGTCCTTCTTCATGACTTCATCCACAGGTCAAGAGAAAGGGGTGGTGTTACTAATACGCAATACTGGAGCATCCACAGTTCATCCCCCAATGTTGACTTGCAAACATTGCAAACATTGAAGGATAAACTATAAATTCCGAAACAATGCAAGTCAACAAATTGCATGGACTTATAAAATGGTAATCAACATATTTAGCAAACATCCATTGTTCAAAGAGCCTGCGTCCCTGTATTGTAAAGATAACAGTACAATAAACCAGAAGAGTTGATATAAGAGGTAAATAACCATTTATCAATTAACAAATATCACCTCAACCTACAAGATGAGTCAACATTCAGACTGATGACAAAAGATTATGTGCGTTGACCAACCGAAGAAAGAAACACATAAATTCAATAGTTAATAATTCAGGCAATAGTCTATCATTCTGGGCCTATGGAATTTACATCTGGATAATTACGATTAAATGCTGTGTCGTCACAGGCCCCTTTAGTTTTAGGGACTGGCAGGGGTCCTTTACAGTTGCTCTCCCACTAGTTCATCCTTCTTTCCTTTACTCCATTTCAATAAAATATTTGGAAATATACAAAGTAAAAACTCAAATATAATTTTTTTTCTTACATTAAAACTTGATTTTATTAAAATAAACCCCCAAAAAACAAGAACAAAAAAACTAAACCTGATTAACATCGCAAAGAACAACAACCCAAACAGTACAACGATCACATGATTTATCCGGCACGAAAAACAGCATCAAGAATAAAATAGTAATAATTAATGGCAAAATTGTAGCTTTTGTTCATTTTGTCTCTATACTGCACGATAAACGCTGGAAAGAAAAAATATAAGAACCATTCCTGGGGTTTTGCCATTGAATGCTGGAAAAAATAAAAAAACATCAGCAGAATTGTTTTTTATTAATCTCACGCAAAATAAAAATGGAATAAAAATTATAAAAACTTTGTTCCCCAAAATGTTACCAGTGAATCCTATAGCAGCTCCGCATGGACCCAAACTGGTAAACTAAAAACTCCTGCATGCCCCGTGTGTGTGTGTATGTATATATATATATATACATACACATATATATATACTCCTCTGTACTATATACACGGCAGAGCTCACACACCACAACACGCTCCGCTGCGGCGCCACAAAAAGAGCGGACCTGGCTGCACACACACCTGCTCCTGTCACCTGTATACACGGTTGAAACCAGAAATTTACATACACTATATAAATGTTAGAACCCTCCTGTTTGTTTTTCCATCTTGTGTTTTGCGGTCATGTGACCATCTGCCTTTATATTCCAGCTCCGCCCTTTTGGCTGTGTTGGACTTCAGTGTTGTTTGACTGCTTTGCTAGCCAGGTGCTTCTGTGCCTTTCTCTGTCAGTTCGCTTGGTCCTTCTGGGACCTCTAGTACCTTTTTGTCAGTTTATCTTTTTGTGTTCTGTAACAACTTCTCTGTTTAGGAGATGTCCCATTTTTGTTCCAGTCCTTAGTTCTTTTAGGGACCCCTCTCCTTTATGCTATAGGTCTTCGTTCAGACTAGCCGAGGACTAAGGCGGGTCTGTTCGCTAGGAACAGGCAGCCCGCTACATCGTAGGGATTCAGCTTAGTCTTACTGTAGGGATAGCTTTCTCCCTTCTTTCCTTAGTACTTGTTGCAGATCATAACAATAAAAAGACACATCTGCATGTTTTTCTCAATATCTGACATGAAATCAGAATAAACCTTCCCGTTTTAGGTCAATTAGGATTACCATCATTTTTAAGATTTGCCAAATGCCAGAATAATAATAAGAGAGAGAGAGAATGTTTTAAAGCATTTTTATTACTTACTGCAAAGTCATAAGTTTACATACACTAATATTGCTATACCTTTAAACAATTCTGGACTGCCTATATGATGATGTCATGTGTTTGGAAACTTCTGATAGCTTTTTTGGCAACATCTCAGTTAATTAGAGACACACCAGTGGATGTATTTTAATGCACACCTGAAACACACTGCTTCTTTGTGTAGCATCATGGGAAAGTCTAAAGAAATCAACCAAGATATCAGGAAGAGAATTGTGGACTTGCACAAGTCTGGCTCATCCTTGGGTACAATTTCAAGATACCTGAAGGTGTCTCGTTAATCTGTACAAACAATTATATGCAAGTACAAACAAGATGGGAATGTCCAGCCATCATACCGCTCAGGAAGGAGACGGGTTCTGTGTCCCAGCCATGAACGTGCTTTGGTCCGATATGTGCATATCAAGGACAAAAGCAAAAGATCTTGTGAAGATGATAGGGAAAGCTGATAAGATTGTGTCTATATCCACAGTGAAATGAGTACTGTATCAATATAGGCTGAAAGGCCACTGTGCCAGGAAGAAGCCATTACTCCAAAAGAAAGATAAAAAAGCCAGATTAATGTTTGCAAATGCACACAGGAAAAAAGACCTTAATTTTTGGAGACATGTCCCGTGGTCTGATGAAACTAAAATTGAACTTTTTGGGCATAGTGACCATCGTTACTTTTGTAAGGAAAAAGGAGAAGCTTGGAAGCCTAAGAACACCATCCCAACTGTGAAACACGGGGGTGGCAGCATCATGTGGGGTTGATTTCCTGTAGGAGGGACTGGCGATAGCGCCCCTCACAGGCATCACGTGACCTCCCGGCTGCAGCCGGCTCTTTCTTCCGCTGATGTCACGTCAAATGAGGGGTGACATTAGAGTCGCGGACCCCGCGGTGGATGCTGGGCTGTGGGCGGGGGTTACCCCGCGCGTCCCACCCAGCATCCTCCGCGCCCCACTCCCAATGAATGAGGAGAGGGAAAGAGGGAAACTTTTGACTTAGCAGTAAGTAATAAAAATGTCCTAAAACATTCTCTCTCTCTCTCATTATTCTGGCATTTGGCAAATATTACAAATGATGGTAATCCTAATTGTCCTAAAATGGGAAAGGTTTATTCTGATTTCATGTCAGATATTGAGAAAAACCTGCAGATGTGTCTATTTATACAGTGTATGGAAACTTCTGATTTCAACTCTGTATATATATATATATGTGTATAATATATACACGGCGAAGCTCACACACCACAACACCCACAGCAGAGGAACTGGCTGCACACACACCTGCTCCTGTCAGTGCTGTGAGCGCCCCTCATATCGCTGCTGGCTCCGCCCCTCATGTCGCTGCTGGCTCCGCCCCTCATATCACTGCTGGCTCCGCCCATCATATCTCTGCTGGCTCCGCCTCTCATATCGCTGCTGGCTCTGCCCTCATGTCGCTGCTGGCTCCGCCCCTCATGTCGCTGCTGGCTCCGCCCCTCATATCGCTGCTGGCTCCGCCCCTCACATCGCTGCTGGCTCCGCCCCTGACATCGCTGCTGGCTCCGCCCCTCATGTCGCTGCTGGCTCCGCCCCTCACATCGCTGCTGGCTCCGCCCCTCATATCACTGCTGGCTCCGCCCCTCACATTGCTGCTGGCTCCGCCCATCAGCCGCTCACAGTCCTCAGCAATATGGAGACATCCGCACTGGTCAGAATCCTCGGGGGCGTGGCCTGTCACTGTAGTCACACAAGGGTTGTCATGGAGATCTCAAGGGAAGGCAGGTGGGCGGGGCTTAGAGCAGGAAGTAGAAGCCGTGCAGTGTGATTGGCTCCTTACCTTCTGCCAGTAATGGAGCAGATATATGGCTCCTATATAATGGAGGGGGCTCAGGAGGGGTTCCCCACCCAAAAGGTCAGGGGATAAATAATACTGGACATGAGCGAGGGCAGGAGGACATTATTCTATATTGTAAGAAATCTGATTTCTTCTTTCCTCACAGTTTTTCCTGTGCAAGCCCACATGTATTGTGCGATAATCTGTGAATATCGGGGGGATCTGCTCCTCGCATCCACATCAATCCCCCCACGTCTGAGCTCTCCCTTACAGGGGTCTTCTGCCGTATCCATGGAGATGACATCATGGCCGGTACATGCGGATCTCCCCGATGGGACCCTCATGTATCTGGAGGACGAGGCACTGCTGCTCCTCGGGGAGAGGGGGCACAATTCCTGTACACATGATACAGGGGCTTCTGCCATCTCTGGGCTGAGAATAATGCTGGCAGCGCGCAGTCTACATGATGTGAGGATTACAAGTCTGCAGTCACAGAGAGTCACACAGATGACTGCAGGCCTTCAGCTTCACACCGGACAATCCCTTTAAATACATGTATATTTCTCTAAAAATACTTTTTACTATTTCTCTTCATGTAACATTTGCTCTGTTCGGCCTTTACCAGCTTTTTGTTTCCCAGCAGCACATTGATGGCTTCAGAATGAGTTAACTTGAGATTCAGTCAGTGAGCTCCTTACCAAGTGGAGTTTCCAGCTCTTTTATTTCTGCGATGATTTATGACTGCATCAGAGATCAGCCCAACTTTCATGCTGGTCTGTGAACATAATCAGCACAGAGAAGGTCAGAATGAGCTCACTGATAAATTCTCAGTGAGCTCATTCTGCAACTAGCAATGCAAAGGAAATAAAAAAGCCAAATTGTTTATGAAACGTTATTGAAAAAATATTTGTATGTATATATTTAGCCCAAAATGTCTGAGTGTCCATATCCTTAGTACCAGCACAGCTGAGGATTTGGTACAATCAGGGGCGGACATAGGAATCATGGGGCCCCATAGCAGAAGTTCTAATTGGGCCCCCCCCCCAACAAAAATATGTAAAAATGTAAATAATTGTCGGGGTCGCAGAAGATCAGATCTCACAACCTTCCAGCCTTTACATAGTAATTTTCCTCCTGCTGAAGTCCTAGATCCCTTTTTCATTGCCCATAAAGTGTGGTGCTAACAAAAGTGCCCCCCAAACACGGTATGATACCCCCATGGTGAATTCCTCCATATGCGCAGTATAATGACCCTACTGTACCCCACCTCAACTCACAGGGTAAAGTATGACACCAACACAGTATGATCCCCCAACTGCCCCACACCTCTCCACACTCCATAGAGTACAATGCACTCGCCATGGTCCTCCACACAGTATAAGACTTTCGCCATGGTCCTCCACACAGTATAAGGCACTCGCCATGGTCCTCCACGCAGTATAATACACTCCCCATGGTCCTCCACGCAGTATAATGCACTCCATCGTGGTCCTCCACGCAGTATAATGCACTCCCTCGTGGTCCTCCACGCAGTATAATGCACTCCCACGTGGTCCTCCACACAGTACAATGCACTCTCCGTGGTCCTCCACACAGTACAATGCACTCCCCCATGGTCCTCCACACAGTACAATGTACTCCCCCATGGTCCTCCACACAGTATAAGACACTCGCCATGGTTCTCCACTCAGTATAATGCATTCCCCCATGGTCCTGTACGCAGTATAATGCAGCCCCCCATAGGGTAAAATGCAGCCCCCCCACCCGTAGGGTAAAATGCAGCCCCAGTCCTCCAGTATTATCAGTACACACTGATTTAAAAATAAATACATACTTACCGCTCCTCGTTCCCCGCTGCTTCAGTCTCTGCAGCTGATCACCTCAGCAGCTGCCAGCTCCACTGTCTGACACAGCGTGGCGCGTCATCATGCCGCTGCGTCAGACGCAGAGGAGGAATGATGGGAGAGGGAGTGTCACATGATGCTCCCTCCTCCAGGTTTTCGTGGGCCCCGGGCGAAAGAGTCTCAGTGGCCCCTTTAACACATCCAACCATTCATGATGCACAGATACAGCAGAGAAATTATAGATATAGATATAGTACAATGCCAAACATTTCACTGACTCCTTACATTTCATGAGTGATATCTATTGTAAATTCTACAATAGCTCAGAAACCGGTGAATCCTCACAGCGCACAGTGCAGACCGGACAGTATAGTCCTCCATACAGTGTTATGGCACCACTAAGTCCTCCATACAATATTATGGGCACAACATAGTCCTCCATACAGTATTATGAGCCCCATATAATGCTCCATACAAAATACTGGATCTCATATAATTCACCATAGAGAATACTGCCTGGTCCCCATGTAATGCCATATGCAGGCTGGACCCCATACAGAGGCCCCACAAGCCCCCCACAAGCCTGCAGCATCCCCCCCAGAGCCCCCACAAGCCTGCAGCATCCCCCCCCAGAGCACCCACAAGCCGGCAGCATCCCCCCCAGAGCACCCACAAGCCCGCTGCATCCCCCCCAGAGCACCCACAAGCCCGATGCATCCCCCCCAGGGCCCCCACAAGCCTGCTGCATCCCCCCGGGGCCCCCACGAGCCTGCAGCACCCCCCCCCAGAGCTCCCACAAGCTCGCAGTATCCCCCAAGGGCCCCCACAAGCCCACAGCATCCCCCCCAGGGCCCCCACAAGCCCACAGCATCCCCCCACCAGAGCCCCCACAAGCCCGCAGCATCCCCCCCCAGAGCACCCACAAGCCCACAGCAACCCCCCCAGAGCACCCACAAGCCCGCAGCATTCCCCCCTAGAGCACCCACAAGCCCGCAGAATCCCCCCCAGGGCCCCACAAGCCCACAGCATCCCCTTAGGGCCCCCACAAGCACGCATTATCCCTGCATTATTCCCCAGAGCCCCCTAAGATCTCCACAAGCATTAATTAACCCCACCAGACTGCCCTCCAGCATTAACCCCCCCAAATCCCTCACTCGCAAGTATCAAGCCCCCTCACCCCAAAAACAACAAGAAGAAAAGACATCAGACCAGCAATTAATAGAACAATCTCCTGTTTCTCAGCTTAGGATACTGACCTCCTCCTGCAGCTTCACCGGCAGCTCTGTCTCTGCATGAGACTCTGGCATCTGGTGCTGAACTAGAACACGCCCCCGGAAATGACATCATACCTGGAAGGATCCCATACATTCTAGCGTCTAGGGCACCGGAAGAGGTAAGTATTGTGTCGGCCGGTGCCCTGAGCAGGCGGGGGTGGCCCATGGCGCGCCGGGATGCCCGACGGCGAGTAAGCCCCCCGCCTGCTCAGGGCCCCTCCACTTGCCTGGGTGCAGGAGGGGGACCCGATGCGGGGGTACACAGTGCAGGCGACTGCTATGGGGCCCCCCCAGCTCACGGGCCCCATAGCAGTCGCGTGGCCTGCCGCCATTGGCGGGACGCCACTGGGTACAATGGTGTCTGGCCTGGACAATCCTCTGTAAGGGAAACCAAGTCCAAACTGATAGATTTTCCCAGCACTGATACATTGTAGCAAACGGTCAGGACAGGAGGGGGATCGTCTAGACTGAATACCATTGTAATAAATGCTCCGCTGCTGTCAGGATTAGATTTTTTTCAGGTTCTGGATATTAACAAGAATGATTTTATTCTCAGACAACAAGCAGAGATCTTACAAATGGCAGAAAAGTGGAATAATCCTTCATTGCAGAGATGAGAACTTTCCTCCTGTATCCGGCGGATCGTCCTGTGGCTGAGAACAGTCTTTGCGGAGCGATTCCTCCCTATGAGGGGAACGTCGGCGCGGTGGAGCTGCTGTATCAGCCACGGAGGGGAATGAAGAGCAAGAAAGATTTATCCCTCATCCTGGAGGATCCGGAACTGAAGACTGCGGAGATCAAAGCTGAAGGTGAAGCCACATGTGATCTGTATACATCGGCAGAGGGGTCGTCACATGAGGAAATCCCCCCATATATATGGAGATGGCGATCTGTGGGGGCCGGACACAGAATGGGTGTGTGGTGTAACCAAAGAGAACACTAAGTCAGCACAGGAGCTGTGTACACAAAACGGAAGCATTCTGCAAAGTTACTTTATTCTCTTTATCCCCTTCCCGACATCCGCAGAATTTAAGTGTCGCAATTCCAATGAGTTGTGGGTTTTTGGTTCAAGTTGCCCAACGGGACCAAAAAATAATGTGATAGAAAAGTATTAAAATTGAAATTTATATATATAAAAAAAATCCTTTGAAATTTCCTACCTCCATTTGTCAATACAAAGCAAGACTAAAAGATTATATATATATATTTATTTATTTAGTATTGACACACTGACAAAAAGTCCGATCTATCAAATCATAAATATATTAACCCCTACAGCAAATGCCCAACAGCAAAGATAATCTAAACACCCAATTTTTTTTTCTTTTTGGGTAATTTTACCTCCCAAAAAATGCATCAAAAAGAGATGAAAAGTTTGTAGACAGCAGAGAATGGCATCAATAACCCCCGCAGGTCGGCGAGCAGAAAGCGAACCTCGCCCAGATTCATCAGCAGAAACATGGAACAAATGCAGGGTCTCACAAAATGGTGACACAATACCGGGTTATTTATTACTGTTTGGTGACACCATAATACGGCAATTCTGGCTTCTTAATTTATTTTTCCGCTATTTAACGTGCGGTTTAAATAATTTGGGCTTTGATAGGTCGGACTTTTACAGACACGACAATATAAAATGTTTCTTTTTTAATTTCTTTTTTTTTACCTCGGAAAATAGGGGTGATTTAACATTTTTGTTTATTTTTTTTCCTTTATAAAACTTTTTCTTTTTTTTCCATTTTTACTTTCTTTTTTTATGTCCCCTTAGGGCACTTGAACCTGCAATCTCTTGACTGCTTATTCTATATACAGTAATCCTCTAGTAATGCAGTATACAGTTTATATGATTAAGTCCAGACTGTGGATGAACTTCACAGGAGTACCAAGATGGCAGCCATGCAGGCCTTCACCATTCCCCTGACTGCCATTGTCATCCATTTCCTGGCGATAGCTCAATATAAATGCCGCTGTTGGCTCAGGTGGCCACAGTCTACTCAAGCCGCTGCTGTCGGCTCAGGTCACCGCTGTTCTGGGCTGGCTGGCAAATTGCACACAGTAGCAACCCATCCTTATTGAGTTTTATCTGTGGCTGATTCATAAAGTGAGTAAAGGTTACAAAGCTTTAAAAAGATAAAGCCGGTGTTATGATGTAATAGTTGAGGTCAAATGCCGACTAGATTCTCATCCACTTCTATCAGTGGGCTACTCAGAGAGGTGTCTGAGACTCTAGTCAGCATGTGACCAGGCTCGGACTGGCCTGCTGGGGAATTCCCCGGTGGGCTCCACTGCAGGGCCAGCACTGACAAGAGAAGGAAGGCTCCTCCCACTCCTACCCTAGCACAGCTATGCACTTGTCTATACATCGTATGCTGTGTGTGTGGGGGTGTGTGGTTTGACTTGTCTATATACCGTATGCTGTGTGTGGGGGGGACTTGTCTATATACTGTATGCTGTGTGTGTGGGGGGGGACTTGTCTATATACCGTATGCTGTGTGTGGGGGACTTGTCTATATACCGTATGCTGTGTATGGGGGACTTATCTATATACTGTATGCTGTGTGTGGGGGACTTGTCTATATACCGTATGCTGTGTGTGGGGGACTTGTCTATATACTGTATGCTGTGTGTGGGGACTTGTCTATATACCGTATGCTGTGTGTGGGGGACTTATCTATATACTGTATGGTGTGTGTGGGGGACTTGTCTATATACTGTATGCTGTGTGTGGGGACTTGTCTATATACCGTATGCTGTGTGTGGGGGACTTGTCTATATACCGTATGCTGTGTGTGGGGGACTTATCTATATACTGTATGGTGTGTGTGGGGGACTTGTCTATATACCGTATGCTGTGTGTGGGGGACTTGTCTATATACTGTATGCTGTGTGTGGGGGACTTGTCTATATACAGTATGCTGCGTGTGGGGGACTTGTCTATATACTGTATGCTGTGTGTGGGGTACTTGTCTATATACTGTATGCTGTGTGTGGGTGACTCGTCTATATACTGTATGCTGCGTGTGGGGGACTTGTCTATATACCGTATGCTGTGTGTGGGGGACTTGTCTATATACTGTATGCTGTGTGTGGGGGACTTGTCTATATACTGTATGCTGTGTGTGGGGGACTTGTCTATATACCGTATGCTGTGTGGGGGGACTTGTCTATATACTGTATGCTGTGTGGGGGGACTTGTCTATATACCGTATGCTGTGTGGGGGGACTTGTCTATATACCGTATGCTGTGTGGGGGGACTTGTCTATATACTGTATGCTGTGTGTGGGGGACTTGTCTATATACCGTATGCTGTGTGGGGGGACTTGTCTATATACTGTATGCTGTGTGTGGGGGACTTGTCTATATACCGTATGCTGTGTGGGGGGACTTGTCTATATACTGTATGCTGTGTGTGGGGGACTTGTCTATATACCGTATGCTGTGTGTGGGGGACTTGTCTATATACCGTATGCTGTGTGGGGGGACTTGTCTATATACCGTATGCTGTGTGTGGGGGACTTGTCTATATACCGTACGCTGTGTGGGGGGACTTGTCTATATACTGTATGCTGTGTGGGGGGACTTGTCTATATACTGTATGCTGTGTGTGGGGAACTTGTCTATATACCGTATGCTGTGTGTGGGGAACTTGTCTTTATACCGTATGCTGTGTGTGGGGAACTTGTCTATATACCGTATGCTGTGTGTGGGGGACTTGTCTATATACCGTATGCTGTGTGTGGGGGACTTGTCTATATACTGTATGCTGTGTGTGGGGGACTTGTCTATATACCGTATGCTGTGGGGGGGACTTGTCTATATACTGTATGCTGTGTGTGGGGAACTTGTCTATATACCGTATGCTGTGTGTGGGGGACTTGTCTATATACCGTATGCTGTGTGTGGGGAACTTGTCTATATACCGTATGCTGTGTGGGGGGACTTGTCTATATACCGTATGCTGTGTGTGGGGGACTTGTCTATATACCGTATGCTGTGTGTGGGGGACTTGTCTATATACAGTATGCTGTGTGTGGGGGACTTGTCTATATACCGTATGCTGTGTGTGGGGGACTTGTCTATATACCGTATGCTGTGTTGGGGAGACTTGTCTATATACCGTATGCTGTGTGTGGGGGACTTGTCTATATACCGTATGCTGTGTGTGGGGGACTTGTCTATATACCGTATGATGTGTGGGGGGGACTTGTCTATATACCGTATGCTGTGTGTGGGGGACTTGTCTATATACCGTATGATGTGTGGGGGGGACTTGTCTATATACCGTATGCTGTGTGTGGGGGACTTGTCTATATACCGTATGCTGTGTTGGGGGGACTTGTCTATATACCGTATGATGTGTGGGGGGGACTTGTCTATATACCGTATGCTGTGTGTGGGGGGGGACTTGTCTATATACCGTATGATGTGTGGGGGGGACTTGTCTATATACCGTATGCTGTGTGTGGGGGGGACTTGTCTATATACCGTATGATGTGTGGGGGGGACTTGTCTATATACCGTATGCTGTGTGTGGGGGACTTGTCTATATACCGTATGATGTGTGTGGGGGACTTGTCTATATACCGTATGCTGTGTGTGGGGGACTTGTCTATATACTGTATGCTATGTGTGGGGGACTTGTCTATATACCGTATGCTGTGTGTGGGGGACTTGTCTATATACCGTATGCTGTGTGTGGGGGACTTGTCTCTATACCGTATGCTGTGTGGGGGACTTGTCTATATACTGTATTCTGTGTGTGGGGGACTTGTCTATATACCGTATGCTATGTGGAGGACTTGTCTATATACCGTATGCTGTGTGGGGGACTTGTCTATATACCGTATGCTGTGTGTGGGGGACTTGTCTATATACTGTATGCTGTGTGGGGGACTTGTCTATATACTGTATGCTGTGTGTGGGGGACTTGTCTATATACCGTATGCTATGTGGAGGACTTGTCTATATACTGTATGCTGTGGGGGGGGGGGGACTTCTCTATATACCGTATGCTGTGTGGGGGGGACTTGTCTATATACCGTATGCTGTGTGTGGGGGGGACTTGTCTATATACCGTATGCTGCGTGGGGGGACTTGTCTATATACTGTATGCTGTGTGGGGGGGACTTGTCTATATACCGTATGCTGTGTGGGGGGGACTTGTCTATATACTGTATGCTGTGTGTGGGGGGGACTTGTCTATATACCGTATGCTGTGTGTGGTGGACTTGTCTATATACTGTATGCTGTGTGGGGGGGACTTGTCTATATACCGTATGCTGTGTGGGGGACTTGTCTATATACCGTATGCTGTGTGTGGGGGACTTGTCTATATACTGTATGCTGTGTGTGGGGGGGGACTTGTCTATATACCGTATGCTGTGTGGGGGGACTTGTCTATATACCATATGCTGTGTGTGGGGGACTTGTCTATATACTGTATGCTGTGTGGGGGGACTTGTCTATATACCGTATGCTGTGTGGGGGGGACTTGTCTATATACTGTATGCTGTGTGTGGGGGGGACTTGTCTATATACCGTATGCTGTGTGGGGGGACTTGTCTATATACCGTATGCTGTGTGTGGGGGACTTGTCTATATACCGTATGGGGGGGACTTGTCTATATACCGTATGCTGTGTGTGGTGGACTTGTCTATATACTGTATGCTGTGTGGGGGGGACTTGTCTATATACCGTAAGCTGTGTGTGGGGGACTTGTCTATATACTGTATGCTGTGTGGGGGGACTTGTCTATATACCTTATGCTGTGGGGGGGGACTTGTCTATATACCTTATGCTGTGTGTGGGGGGACTTGTCTATATACCGTATGCTGTGTGTGGGGGACTTGTCTATATACTGTATGCTGTGTGTGGGGGACTTGTCTATATACCGTATGCTGTGTGGGGGGGACTTGTCTATATACTGTATGCTGTGTGGGGGGACTTGTCTATATACCGTATGCTGTGTATGGGGGACTTGTCTATATACCATATGCTGTGGGGGGGGACTTGTCTATATACCTTATGCTGTGTGTGGGGGGACTTGTCTATATACCGTATGCTGTGTGTGGGGGACTTGTCTATATACTGTATGCTGTGTGTGGGGGACTTGTCTATATACCGTATGCTGTGTGGGGGGGACTTGTCTATATACTGTATGCTGTGTGGGGGGACTTGTCTATATACCGTATGCTGTGTATGGGGGACTTGTCTATATACCATATGCTGTGTGTGGGGGGACTTGTCTATATACCGTATGCTGTGTGGGGGGGACTTGTCTATATACCGTATGCTGTGTGTGGGGGACTTGTCTATATACCGTATGCTGTGTATGGGGGACTTGTCTATATACCGTATGCTGTGTATGGGGGACTTGTCTATATACTGTATGCTGTGTGTGGGGGACTTGTCTATATACCGTATGCTGTGTGTGGGGGACTTGTCTATATACCGTATGCTGTGTGTGGGGGACTTGTCTATATACTGTATGCTGTGTGTGGGGGACTGGTCTATATACCGTATGCTGTGTATGGGGGACTTGTCTATATACTGTATGCTGTGTGTGGGGGACTTGTCTATATACCGTATGCTGTGTGTGGGGGACTTGTCTATATACCGTATGCTGTGTGTGGGGGACTTGTCTATATACCGTATGCTGTGTATGGGGGACTTGTCTATATACCGTATGCTGTGTATGGGGGACTTGTCTATATACTGTATGCTGTGTGTGGGGGACTTGTCTATATACCGTATGCTGTGTGTGGGGGACTTGTCTATATACCGTATGCTGTGTGTGGGGGACTTGTCTATATACCGTATGCTGTGTATGGGGGACTTGTCTATATACCGTATGCTGTATATGGGGGACTTGTCTATATACTGTATGCTGTGTGTGGGGGACTTGTCTATATACCGTATGCTGTGTGTGGGGGACTTGTCTATATACCGTATGCTGTGTGTGGGGGCTTGTCTATATACTGTATTCTGTGTGTGGGGGACTTGTCTATATACCGTATGCTGTGTGGGGGGGACTTGTCTATATACTGTATGCTGTGTGTGGGGGGGACTTGTCTATATACCGTATGCTGTGTGTGGGGGACTTGTCTATATACTGTATGCTGTGTGGGGGGGACTTGTCTATATACTGTATGCTGTGTGTGGGGGACTTGTCTATATACTGTATGCTGTGTGGGGGGACTTGTCTATATACTGTATGCTGTGTGTGGGGGACTTGTCTATATACTGTATGCTGTGTGGGGGGACTTGTCTATATATCGTATGCTGTGTGGGGGGACTTGTCTATATACTGTATGCTGTGTGGGGGGGACTTGTCTATATACCGTATGCTGTGTGTGGGGGACTTGTCTATATACCGTATGCTGTGTGTGGGGGACTCGTCTATATACCGTATGCTGTGTGTGGGGGTCTTGTCTATATACCGTATGCTGTGTGGTGGGGGAGGGGGTGCTGGACTTGGTTCTCTTTGCTATATGTGGGGGAGGGAGACCTGGATAAATATGCTATACATGGAGAAGGGGATCTTGGCTATATACTTTGTGTGGGGGAGCGGGGACCTGGATAAATATGCTATACATGGAGGAGGGGACCTTGGCTATATACTGTGTGTGGGGGAGCGGAGACCTGGATAAATATGCTATACATGGAGGAGGGGACCTTGGCTATATACTGTGTGTGGGGGAGCGGGGACCTGGCTATATACTTTGTGTGGGGGAGCGGGGACCTGGCTATATACTTTGTGTAGGGGAGCGGGAACCTGGCTATATACTTTGTGTGGGGGAGGGAGACCTGGGTAAATATGCTATACATGGAGGAGGGGAGCTTGGCTATATACTTTGTGTGGGGGAGCGGGGGCCTGGCTATATACTTTGTGTGGGGGAGCGGGGACCTTGGCTCTATACTTTGTGTGGGGGAGCGGGGGCCTGGCTATATACTTTGTGTGGGGGAGCGGGGACCTTGGCTCTATACTTTGTGTGGGGGAGCGGGGACCTGGCTATATACTTTGTGTGGGGGAGCGGGGACCTTGGCTATATACTTTGTGTGGGGGAGCGGGGACCTTGGCTATATACTGTGTGTGGGGGAGGGAGACCTGGATAAATATGCTATACATGGAGGAGGGGACCTTGTCTATATAATTTGTGTGGGGGAGCGGGGACCTGGCTATATACTTTGTGTGGGGGAGCGGGGACCTGGCTATATACTGTGTGTGGGGGAGCGGGGACCTGGCTATATACTGTGTGTGGGGGAGCGGGGACCTGGCTGTATACTGTGTGTGGGGGAGCGGGGATCTTGGCTATATACTGTGTGTGGGGGAGCGGGGACCTGGCTATATACTGTGTGCGGGGGAGCGGGGACCTGGCTATATGTGGTAGGTGTGGGGCAGTTGATGTTACGGGGGCAGCTTTATTGTGAATGTATATGTAGTGGGTACAATGTGGAGGACTCTTTACAGATCACAGACATCATATGTGCTGATCAGGAGCCTTTCTGTGAATGCTATGTGTCAGGTCAGAGCTGCATTATTGCTAGATGATCTTGTGGAGTGAACGTCTCATTCAGACGTCTGTTTTTTTACATCCATGTTATTGACAGACATAATACGCACCTTTATCATCTATGGGGCAGTTCACATATCCATATATATATATATTTTTTTATTTGCATATAGTAACAAACATTGATACAATTCGGATCGATCCCTTTGATGAAAATCAGTTTTGTTTTTTTTCCTTTTTTTTAATGTACCAGAAAACTACAGATGTCTGAATGAGGCCTGAAGATCTGTTCAAATGTGGCAGATTGTTCCTGGAGGATTTCCATAGAAAATCAGAGCAAATTAGGAAAAATCCGCAAGAAAATCCACAACAGCAAATTTGCACTTCATGATTTTGGTGCAGATCTTTCTGGTAATTCACTGTGGAAAACAGCAGCGTGTAAAATAAAAAGAAATAAACTTGCTGGGAGTTGTAGTCCCTCACCACATACTGCAGTGCTATTATGACGCAGTGATGGTTTAGTTACATGATCGGTGCCTGCGCTGTCACTTGCTGGGAGTTGTAGTCCCTCACCACATACTGCAGTGCTATTATAACGCAGTGATGGTTTAGTTACATGACCAGTGCCTGCGCTGTCACTTGCTGGGAGTTGTAGTCCCTCACCACATACTGCAGTGCTATTATGACGCAGTGATGGTTTAGTTACATGATCGGTGCCTGCACTGTCACTTGCTGGGAGTTGTAGTCCCTTACCACATACTGCAGTGCTATTATGACGCAGTGATGGTGAACTGTGTATCTAATCCTATCCTGTGTGATACTGTTTGCTGAGCCATGTATCTAATCCCGCCCTGTGCGATACTGTCTGCTGAGCCGTGTATCTAATCCACTCCTGTGTGATACTGTCTGCTGAGCTGTGTTTCTAATCCTATGCTGTGTGATACTGTCTGGTGAGCAGTGTATCTAATCCTCTCCTGTGTGATACTGTCTGCTGAGCTGTGTATCTAATCCTCTCCTGTGTGATACTGTCTGCTGAGCTGTTTATCTAATCCTCTCCTTTGTGATACTGTCTGCTGAGCTGTGTATCTAATCTTGTCCTGTGTGATACCGTCTGCTGAGCTATGCATCTAATCCTGTCCTGTGTGATACCGTCTGCTGGGCAGTGTATCTAATCTTATCCTGTGATACTGTCTGCTGAGCTGTGTATCTAATCCCCTCCTGTGTGATTCTGTCTGCTGAGAAGTGTATCTAATCCTATGCTGTGTGATACTGTCTGCTGAGCTGTGTATCTAATCCTATGCTGTGTATCTAATCATCTCCTGTGTGATAATGTCTTCTGAGCCGTGTATCTAATCCTATCCTGTGTGATACTGTCAGCTGAGCTGTGTATCTAATCCTATCCTGTGTAATACCATCTGCTGAGCAGTGTATCTAATCCTATCCTGTGTGATACTGTCTGCTGAGCTGTGTATCTAATCCTCTCCTGTGTGATACTGTCTGCTGAGCCGTGTATCTAATCCTCTCCTGTGTGATACTTTGTGCTGAGCTGTGTATCTAATCCTCTCCTGTGCGTTACTGTCTGCTGAGCTGTGTATCTAATCCTCTCCTGTGTGATACTGTCTGATGAACTGTGTATCTAATCCTGTCCTATGTGATACTGTCAGCTGAGCTGTGTATCTAATCCTCTCCTGTGTGATACTGTCTGCTGTGTCATATATCTAATCCCGCCCTGTGCGATACTGTCTGCTGAGCCGTGTATCTAATCCACTCCTGTGTGATACTGTCTGATGAACTGTGTATCTAATCCTGTCCTATGTGATACTGTCAGCTGAGCTGTGTATCTAATCCTCTCCTGTGTGATACTGTCTGCTGAGCTGTGCATCTAATCCTGTCCTGTGTGATACCGTCTGCTGAGCTATGTATCTAATCCTTTCCTGTGTGATACTGTCTGCTGAGCTGTGTATATAATCCTCTCCTGTGCGATACTGTCTGCTGAGCCGTGTATCTAATCCTCTCCTGTGCGATACCGTCTGCTGAGCAGTGTGTCTAATCCTTTCCTGTGCGATACTGTCTGCTGAGCTGTGTATCTAATCCTCTCCTGTGTGATACTGTCTGCTGAGCAGTGTATCTAATCTTATACTGTGTGATACTGTCTCCTGAGCTGTGTATCTAATCCCCTCCTGTGTGATACTGTCTGCTGAGCTGTGTATCTAATCCTCTCCTGTGTGATACTGTCTGCTGAGCCGTGTATCTAATCCTATGCTGTGTGATAGTCTGCTGAGCAGTGTATCTAATCTTATACTGTGTGATACTGTCTGCTGAGCTGTGTATCTAATCCTCTCCTGCGTGATACTGTCTGCTGAGCTGTGTATCTAATCCCCTCCTGTGTGATACTGTCTGCTGAGCTGTGTATCTAATCCTCTCCTGTGTGATACTGTCTGCTGAGCTGTGTGTCTAATCCTATCCTGTGTGATACTGTCTGCTGAGCCGTGTATCTAATCCTCTCCTGTGTGATACTGTCTGCTAAGCCGTGTATCTAATCCTATCCTGTGTGATACTATCTGCAGAGCAGTGTATCTAATCCTATCCTGTGTGATACTGTCTGCTGAGCTGTGTATCTAATCCTCTCCTGTGTGATACTGTCTGCTGAGCCGTGTATCTAATCCTCTCCTGTGTGATACTGTGTGCTGAGCTGTGTATCTAATCCTCTCCTGTGCGTTACTGTCTGCTGAGCTGTGAATCTAATCCTCTCCTGTGTGATACTGTCTGCTGAGCCGTGTATCTAATCCCATCCTGTGTGATACTGTCTGCTGAGCTGTGTATCTAATCATGTAATGTGTGATACTGTCTGCTGAGCTGTGTATCTAATCGTCTCCTGTGTGATACTGTCTGATGAACTGTGTATCTAATCCTATCTTTCGTGATACTGTCTGCTGAGCCGTGTATCTAATCCACTCCTGTGTGATACTGTCTGATGAACTGTGTATCTAATCCTGTCCTATGTGATACTGTCAGCTGAGCTGTGTATCTAATCCTCTCCTGTGTGATACTGTCTGCTGAGCTGTGCATCTAATCCTGTCCTGTGTGATACCGTCTGCTGAGATATGTATCTAATCCTTTCCTGTGTGATACCATCTGCTGAGCTGTGTATCTAATCCTCTCCTGTGTGATACTGTCTGTGGAGCCGTGTATCTAATCCTCTCCTGTGCGATACTGTCTGCTGAGCTGTGTATCTAATCCTCTCCTGTGTGATACTGTCTGCTGAGCAGTGTATCTAATCCTCTCCTGTGTGATACTGTCTGCTGAGCCGTGTATCTAATCCTATGCTGTGATAATCTGCTGAGCAGTGTATCTAATCTTATACTGTGTGATACTGTCTTCTGAGCGGTGTATCTAATCCTCTCCTGTTTGATACTGTCTGCTGAGCTGTGTATCTAATCCTCTCCTGTGTGATACTGTCTGCTGAGCAGTGTATCTAATCTTATACTGTGTGGTACTGTCTGCTGAGCTGTGTATCTAATCCCCTCCTGTGTGATACTGTCTGCTGAGCCGTGTATCTAATCCTCTCCTGTGTGATACCGTCTGCTGAGCTATGTATCTAATCCTGTCCTGTGTGATACTGTCTGCTGAGCTGTGTATGTATCTAATCCCCTCCTGTGTGATAATGTCTGCTGAGCTGTGTATCTAATCCTCTCCTGTGTGATAATGTCTGCTGAGCTGTGTATCTAATCCTGTCCTGTGTGATACCGTCTGCTGAGCTGTGTATCTAATCCTATCCTGTGTGATACTATCTGCTGAGCCGTGTATCTAATCCTCTCCTGTGTGATACTGTCTGCTGAGCTATGTATCTAATCCTACCCTGTATGATACTGTCTGCTGAGCCGTGTATCTAATCCTCTCCTGTGTCATACTGTCTGCTGAGCCGTGTATCTAATCCTCTCCCGTGTGATACTGTCTGCTGAGCTATGTATCTAATCCTCTCCTGTGTGATACTGTCTGCTGAGCCGTGTATCTAATCCTCTCCTGTGTCATACTGTCTGCTGAGCCGTGTATCTAATCCTCTCCTGTGTGATACTGTCTGCTGAGCTGTATCTCTAATCCTCTCCTGTGAGATACCATCTGCTGAGCCGTGTATCTAATCCTCTCCTGTGTGATACCATCTGCTGAGCCGTGTATCTAATCCTCTCCTGTGTGATACTGTCTGCTGAGCCGTGTATCTAATCCTCTCCTGTGTGATACTGTCTGCTGAGCCGTGTATCTAATCCTCTCCTGTGTGATACTGTCTACTGAGCATTGTATCTAATCCTCTCCTGTGTGATACTGTCTGCTGAGCAGTTTCTAATCCTCTCCTGTGTGATACTGTCTGCTGAGCCGTGTATCTAATCCTCTCCTGTGTGATACTGTGTGCTGAGCTGTGTATCTAATCCCATCCTGTGTGATACTGTCTGCTGAGCTGTGTATCTAATCATGTAATGTGTGATACTGTCTGCTGAGCTGTGTATCTAATCGTCTCCTGTGTGATACTGTCTGATGAACTGTGTATCTAATCCTATCTTTCGTGATACTGTCTGCTGAGCCGTGTATCTAATCCACTCCTGTGTGATACTGTCTGATGAACTGTGTATCTAATCCCGTCCTATGTGATACTGTCAGCTGAGCTGTGTATCTAATCCTCTCCTGTGTGATACTGTCTGCTGAGCTGTGCATCTAATCCTGTCCTGTGTGATACCGTCTGCTGAGCTATGTATCTAATCCTTTCCTGTGTGATACCATCTGCTGAGCTGTGTATCTAATCCTCTCCTGTGTGATACTGTCTGTGGAGCCGTGTATCTAATCCTCTCATGTGCGATACCGTCTGCTGAGCTGTGTATCTAATCCTCTCCTGTGCGATACTGTCTGCTGAGCTGTGTATCTAATCCTCTCCTGTGTGATACTGTCTGCTGAGCAGTGTATCTAATCTTATACTGTGTGATACTGTCTGCTGAGCTGTGTATCTAATCCTCTCCTGTGTGATACTGTCTGCTGAGCTGTGTATCTAATCCTCTCCTGTGTGATACTGTCTGCTGAGCCGTGTATCTAATCCTATGCTGTGATAATCTGCTGAGCAGTGTATCTAATCTTATACTGTGTGATACTGTCTTCTGAGCTGTGTATCTAATCCCCTCCTGTTTGATACTGTCTGCTGAGCTGTGTATCTAATCCTCTCCTGTGTGATACTGTCTGCTGAGCAGTGTATCTAATCTTATACTGTGTGGTACTGTCTGCTGAGCTGTGTATCTAATCCCCTCCTGTGTGATACTGTCTGCTGAGCCGTGTATCTAATCCTCTCCTGTGTGATACCGTCTGCTGAGCTATGTATCTAATCCTGTCCTGTGTGATACTGTCTGCTGAGCTGTGTATGTATCTAATCCCCTCCTATGTGATAATGTCTGCTGAGCTGTGTATCTAATCCTCTACTGTGTGATAATGTCTGCTGAGCTGTGTATCTAATCCTGTCCTGTATGATACCGTCTGCTGAGCTGTGTATCTAATCCTATCCTGTGTGATACTATCTGCTGAGCCGTGTATCTAATCCTCTCCTGTGTAATACTGTCTGCTGAGCTGTGTATCTAATCCTACCCTGTATGATACTGTCTGCTGAGCCGTGTATCTAATCCTCTCCTGTGTCATACTGTCTGCTGAGCCGTGTATCTAATCCTCTCCTGTGTGATACTGTCTGCTGAGCTATGTATCTAATCCTCTCCTGTGTGATACTGTCTGCTGAGCCGTGTATCTAATCCTGTCCTGTGTCATACTGTCTGCTGAGCCGTGTATCTAATCCTCTCCTGTGTGATACTGTCTGCTGAGCTGTATCTCTAATCCTCTCCTGTGTGATACCATCTGCTGAGCCGTGTATCTAATCCTCTCCTGTGTGATACTGTCTGCTGAGCCGTGTATCTAATCCTCTCCTGTGTGATACTGTCTGCTGAGCCGTGTATCTAATCCTCTCCTGTGTGATACTGTCTACTGAGCATTGTATCTAATCCTCTCCTGTGTGATACTGTCTGCTGAGCAGTGTTTCTAATCCTCTCCTGTGTCATACTGTCTGCTGAGCCGTGTATCTAATCCTCTCCTGTGTGATACTGTCTGCTGAGCTGTATCTCTAATCCTCTCCTGTGTGATACTGTCTGCTGAGCTGTGTATCTAATCCTACCCTGTATGATACTGTCTGCTGAGCCGTGTATCTAATCCTCTCCTGTGTCATACTGTCTGCTGAGCCGTGTATCTAATCCTCTCCTGTGTGATACTGTCTGCTGAGCTGTGTATCTAATCCTCTCCTGTGTGATACTGTCTGCTGAGCCGTGTATCTAATCCTCTCCTGTGTCATACTGTCTGCTGAGCCGTGTATCTAATCCTCTCCTGTGTGATACTGTCTGCTGAGCCGTGTATCTAATCCTCTCCTGTGTGATATTGTCTGCTGAGCATTGTATCTAATCCTCTCCTGTGTGATACTGTCTGCTGAGCTGTGTATCTAATCTTCTCCTGTGTGATACTGTCTGCTGAGCTGTGTATCTAATCCTATTCGGTGTGATACTGTCTGCTGAGCTGTGTATCTAATCCTATTCGGTGTGATACTGTCTGCTGAGCTGTGTATCTAATCCTATCCGGTGTGATACTGTCTGCTGAGCAGTGTTTCTAATCCTCTCCTGTGTGATACTGTCTGCTGAGCCGTGTATCTAATCCTCTCCTATGTGATACTGTGTGCTGAGCTGTGTATCTAATCCCATCCTGTGTGATACTGTCTGCTGAGCTGTGTATCTAATCATGTAATGTGTGATACTGTCTGCTGAGCTGTGTATCTAATCCACTCCTGTGTGATACTGTCTGATGAACTGTGTATCTAATCCCGTCCTATGTGATACTGTCAGCTGAGCTGTGTATCTAATCCTCTCCTGTGTGATACTGTCTGCTGAGCTGTGCATCTAATCCTGTCCTGTGTGATACCGTCTGCTGAGCTATGTATCTAATCCTTTCCTGTGTGATACCATCTGCTGAGCTGTGTATCTAATCCTCTCCTGTGTGATACTGTCTGTGGAGCCGTGTATCTAATCCTCTCCTGTGCGATACCGTCTGCTGAGCTGTGTATCTAATCCTCTCCTGTGCGATACTGTCTGCTGAGCTGTGTATCTAATCCTCTCCTGTGTGATACTGTCTGCTGAGCAGTGTATCTAATCTTATACTGTGTGATACTGTCTGCTGAGCTGTGTATCTAATCCTCTCCTGTGTGATACTGTCTGCTGAGCTGTGTATCTAATCCTCTCCTGTGTGATACTGTCTGCTGAGCCGTGTATCTAATCCTATGCTGTGATAATCTGCTGAGCAGTGTATCTAATCTTATACTGTGTGATACTGTCTTCTGAGCTGTGTATCTAATCCCCTCCTGTTTGATACTGTCTGCTGAGCTGTGTATCTAATCCTCTCCTGTGTGATACTGTCTGCTGAGCAGTGTATCTAATCTTATACTGTGTGGTACTGTCTGCTGAGCTGTGTATCTAATCCCCTCCTGTGTGATACTGTCTGCTGAGCTGTGTATCTAATCCTGTCCTGTGTGATACTGTCTGCTGAGCTGTGTATGTATCTAATCCCCTCCTGTGTGATAATGTCTGCTGAGCTGTGTATCTAATCCTCTCCTGTGTGATAATGTCTGCTGAGCTGTGTATCCAATCCTGTCCTGTATGATACCGTCTGCTGAGCTGTGTATCTAATCCTATCCTGTGTGATACTATCTGCTGAGCCGTGTATCTAATCCTCTCCTGTGTGATACTGTCTGCTGAGCTGTGTATCTAATCCTACCCTGTATGATACTGTCTGCTGAGCCGTGTATCTAATCCTCTCCTGTGTGATACTGTCTGCTGAGCCGTGTATCTAATCCTCTCCTGTGTCATACTGTCTGCTGAGCCGTGTATCTAATCCTCTCCTGTGTGATACTGTCTACTGAGCATTGTATCTAATCCTCTCCTGTGTGATACTGTCTGCTGAGCAGTGTTTCTAATCCTCTCCTGTGTCATACTGTCTGCTGAGCCGTGTATCTAATCCTCTCCTGTGTGATACTGTCTGCTGAGCTGTATCTCTAATCCTCTCCTGTGTGATACTGTCTGCTGAGCTGTGTATCTAATCCTACCCTGTATGATACTGTCTGCTGAGCCGTGTATCTAATCCTCTCCTGTGTCATACTGTCTGCTGAGCCGTGTATCTAATCCTCTCCTGTGTGATACTGTCTGCTGAGCTGTGTATCTAATCCTCTCCTGTGTGATACTGTCTGCTGAGCCGTGTATCTAATCCTCTCCTGTGTCATACTGTCTGCTGAGCCGTGTATCTAATCCTCTCCTGTGTGATACTGTCTGCTGAGCTGTATCTCTAATCCTCTCCTGTGTGATACCATCTGCTGAGCCGTGTATCTAATCCTCTCCTGTGTGATACTGTCTGCTGAGCCGTGTATCTAATCCTCTCCTGTGTGATACTGTCTGCTGAGCATTGTATCTAATCCTCTCCTGTGTGATACTGTCTGCTGAGCAGTGTTTCTAATCCTCTCCTATGTGATACTGTCTGCTGAGCTGTGTATCTAATCTTCTCCTGTGTGATACTGTCTGCTGAGCTGTGTATCTAATCCTATTCGGTGTGATACTGTCTGCTGAGCTGTGTATCTAATCCTATTCGGTGTGATACTGTCTGCTGAGCTGTGTATCTAATCCTATCCGGTGTGATACTGTCTGCTGAGCAGTGTTTCTAATCCTCTCCTGTGTCATACTGTCTGCTGAGCCGTGTATCTAATCCTCTCCTGTGTGATACTGTGTGCTGAGCTGTGTATCTAATCCCATCCTGTGTGATACTGTCTGCTGAGCTGTGTATCTAATCATGTAATGTGTGATACTGTCTGCTGAGCTGTGTATCTAATCGTCTCCTGTGTGATACTGTCTGATGAACTGTGTATCTAATCCTATCTTTCGTGATACTGTCTGCTGAGCCGTGTATCTAATCCACTCCTGTGTGATACTGTCTGATGAACTGTGTATCTAATCCCGTCCTATGTGATACTGTCAGCTGAGCTGTGTATCTAATCCTCTCCTGTGTGATACTGTCTGCTGAGCTGTGCATCTAATCCTGTCCTGTGTGATACCGTCTGCTGAGCTATGTATCTAATCCTTTCCTGTGTGATACCATCTGCTGAGCTGTGTATCTAATCCTCTCCTGTGTGATACTGTCTGTGGAGCCGTGTATCTAATCCTCTCCTGTGCGATACCGTCTGCTGAGCTGTGTATCTAATCCTCTCCTGTGCGATACTGTCTGCTGAGCAGTGTATCTAATCCTCTCCTGTGTGAAACTGTCTGCTGAGCAGTGTATCTAATCTTATACTGTGTGATACTGTCTGCTGAGCTGTGTATCTAATCCTCTCTGGTGTGATACTGTCTGCTGAGCTGTGTATCTAATCCTCTCCTGTGTGATACTGTCTGCTGAGCCGTGTATCTAATCCTATGCTGTGATAATCTGCTGAGCAGTGTATCTAATCTTATACTGTGTGATACTGTCTTCTGAGCTGTGTATCTAATCCCCTCCTGTTTGATACTGTCTGCTGAGCTGTGTATCTAATCCTCTCCTGTGTGATACTGTCTGCTGAGCAGTGTATCTAATCTTATACTGTGTGGTACTGTCTGCTGAGCTGTGTATCTAATCCCCTCCTGTGTGATACTGTCTGCTGAGCCGTGTATCTAATCCTCTCCTGTGTGATACCGTCTGCTGAGCTATGTATCTAATCCTGTCCTGTGTGATACTGTCTGCTGAGCTGTGTATGTATCTAATCCCCTCCTGTGTGATAATGTCTGCTGAGCTGTGTATCTAATCCTCTCCTGTGTGATAATGTCTGCTGAGCTGTGTATCTAATCCTGTCCTGTGTGATACCGTCTGCTGAGCTGTGTATCTAATCCTATCCTGTGTGATACTATCTGCTGAGCCGTGTATCTAATCCTCTCCTGTGTGATACTGTCTGCTGAGCTGTGTATCTAATCCTACCCTGTATGATACTGTCTGCTGAGCCGTGTATCTAATCCTCTCCTGTGTCATACTGTCTGCTGAGCCGTGTATCTAATCCTCTCCTGTGTGATACTGTCTGCTGAGCTATGTATCTAATCCTCTCCTGTGTGATACTGTCTGCTGAGCCGTGTATCTAATCCTCTCCTGTGTCATACTGTCTGCTGAGCCGTGTATCTAATCCTCTCCTGTGTGATACTGTCTGCTGAGCTGTATCTCTAATCCTCTCCTGTGTGATACCATCTGCTGAGCGGTGTATCTAATCCTCTCCTGTGTGATACTGTCTGCTGAGCCGTGTATCTAATCCTCTCCTGTGTGATACTGTCTGCTGAGCCGTGTATCTAATCCTCTCCTGTGTGATACTGTCTACTGAGCATTGTATCTAATCCTCTCCTGTGTGATACTGTGTGCTGAGCAGTGTTTCTAATCCTCTCCTGTGTGATACTGTGTGCTGAGCCGTGTATCTAATCCTCTCCTGTGTGATACTGTCTGCTGAGCTGTGTATCTAATCTTCTCCTGTGTGATACTGTCTGCTGAGCTGTGTATCTAATCTTCTCCTGTGTGATACTGTCTGCTGAGCTGTGTATCTAATCCTATTCGGTGTGATACTGTCTGCTGAGCTGTGTATCTAATCCTATTCGGTGTGATACTGTCTGCTGAGCTGTGTATCTAATTCTATCCGGTGTGATACTGTCTGCTGAGCTGTGTATCTAATCCTATCCGGTGTGATACTGTCTGCTGAGCTGTGTATCTAATCCTACCCTGTATGATACTGTCTGCTGAGCCGTGTATCTAATCCTCTCCTGTGTCATACTGTCTGCTGAGCCGTGTATCTAATCCTCTCCTGTGTGATACTGTCTGCTGAGCTGTGTATCTAATCCTCTCCTGTGTGATACTGTCTGCTGAGCCGTGTATCTAATCCTCTCCTGCGTCATACTGTCTGCTGAGCCGTGTATCTAATCCTCTCCTGTGTGATACTGTCTGCTGAGCTGTATCTCTAATCCTCTCCTGTGTGATACCATCTGCTGAGCCGTATATCTAATCCTCTCCTGTGTGATACTGTCTGCTGAGCCGTGTATCTAATCCTCTCCTGTGTGATACTGTCTGCTGAGCATTGTATCTAATCCTCTCCTGTGTGATACTGTCTGCTGAGCAGTGTTTCTAATCCTCTCCTGTGTGATACTGTCTGCTGAGCTGTGTATCTAATCCTATTCGGTGTGATACTGTCTGCTGAGCTGTGTATCTAATCCTATTCGGTGTGATACTGTCTGCTGAGCTGTGTATCTAATCCTATCCGGTGTGATACTGTGTGCTGAGCTGTGTATCTAATCCTATCCGGTGTGATACTGTCCGCTGAGCTGTGTATCTAATCCTATCCGGTGTGATACTGTCTGCTGAGCTGTGTATCTAATCCTATCCGGTGTGATACTGTCTGCTGAGCTGTGTATCTAATCCTATCCGGTGTGATACTGTCTGCTGAGCTGTGTATCTAATCCTATCCTGTGTGATACTGTCTGCTGAGCTGTGTATCTAATCCTATCCGGTGTGATACTGTCTGCTGAGCAGTGTATCTAATCCTATCCTGTGTGATACTGTCTGCTGAGCTGTGTATCTAATCCTCTCCTGTGTGATACTGTCTGCTGAGCCGTGTATCTAATCCTCTCCTGTGTGATACTGTGTGCTGAGCTGTGTATCTAATCCTCTCCTGTGCGTTACTGTCTGCTGAGCTGTGTATCTAATCCTCTCCTGTGTGATACTGTCTGCTGAGCCGTGTATCTAATCCCATCCTGTGTGATACTGTCTGCTGAGCTGTGTATCTAATCATGTAATGTGTGATACTGTCTGCTGAGCTGTGTATCTAATCGTCTCCTGTGTGATACTGTCTGATGAACTGTGTATCTAATCCTATCTTTCGTCATACTGTCTGCTGAGCCGTGTATCTAATCCACTCCTGTGTGATACTGTCTGATGAACTGTGTATCTAATCCTGTCTTATGTGATACTGTCAGCTGAGCTGTGTATCTAATCCTCTCCTGTGTGATACTGTCTGCTGAGCTGTGCATCTAATCCTGTCCTGTGTGATACCGTCTGCTGAGCTATGTATCTAATCCTTTCCTGTGTGATACCATCTGCTGAGCTGTGTATCTAATCCTCTCCTGTGTGATACTGTCTGTGGAGCCGTGTATCTAATCCTCTCCTGTGCGATACCGTCTGCTGAGCTGTGTATCTAATCCTCTCCTGTGCGATACTGTCTGCTGAGCAGTGTATCTAATCCTCTCCTGTGTGATACTGTCTGCTGAGCAGTGTATCTAATCTTATACTGTGTGATACTGTCTGCTGAGCTGTGTATCTAATCCTCTCTGGTGTGATACTGTCTGCTGAGCTGTGTATCTAATCCTCTCCTGTGTGATACTGTCTGCTGAGCCGTGTATCTAATCCTATGCTGTGATAATCTGCTGAGCAGTGTATCTAATCTTATACTGTGTGATACTGTCTTCTGAGCTGTGTATCTAATCCCCTCCTGTTTGATACTGTCTGCTGAGCTGTGTATCTAATCCTCTCCTGTGTGATACTGTCTGCTGAGCAGTGTATCTAATCTTATACTGTGTGGTACTGTCTGCTGAGCTGTGTATCTAATCCCCTCCTGTGTGATACTGTCTGCTGAGCCGTGTATCTAATCCTCTCCTGTGTGATACCGTCTGCTGAGCTATGTATCTAATCCTGTCCTGTGTGATACTGTCTGCTGAGCTGTGTATGTATCTAATCCCCTCCTGTGTGATAATGTCTGCTGAGCTGTGTATCTAATCCTCTCCTGTGTGATAATGTCTGCTGAGCTGTGTATCTAATCCTGTCCTGTGTGATACCGTCTGCTGAGCTGTGTATCTAATCCTATCCTGTGTGATACTATCTGCTGAGCCGTGTATCTAATCCTCTCCTGTGTGATACTGTCTGCTGAGCTGTGTATCTAATCCTACCCTGTATGATACTGTCTGCTGAGCCGTGTATCTAATCCTCTCCTGTGTCATACTGTCTGCTGAGCCGTGTATCTAATCCTCTCCTGTGTGATACTGTCTGCTGAGCTATGTATCTAATCCTCTCCTGTGTGATACTGTCTGCTGAGCCGTGTATCTAATCCTCTCCTGTGTCATACTGTCTGCTGAGCCGTGTATCTAATCCTCTCCTGTGTGATACTGTCTGCTGAGCTGTATCTCTAATCCTCTCCTGTGTGATACCATCTGCTGAGCCGTGTATCTAATCCTCTCCTGTGTGATACTGTCTGCTGAGCCGTGTATCTAATCCTCTCCTGTGTGATACTGTCTGCTGAGCCGTGTATCTAATCCTCTCCTGTGTGATACTGTCTACTGAGCATTGTATCTAATCCTCTCCTGTGTGATACTGTGTGCTGAGCAGTGTTTCTAATCCTCTCCTGTGTGATACTGTGTGCTGAGCCGTGTATCTAATCCTCTCCTGTGTGATACTGTCTGCTGAGCTGTGTATCTAATCTTCTCCTGTGTGATACTGTCTGCTGAGCTGTGTATCTAATCTTCTCCTGTGTGATACTGTCTGCTGAGCTGTGTATCTAATCCTATTCGGTGTGATACTGTCTGCTGAGCTGTGTATCTAATCCTATTCGGTGTGATACTGTCTGCTGAGCTGTGTATCTAATCCTATCCGGTGTGATACTGTCTGCTGAGCTGTGTATCTAATCCTACCCTGTATGATACTGTCTGCTGAGCCGTGTATCTAATCCTCTCCTGTGTCATACTGTCTGCTGAGCCGTGTATCTAATCCTCTCCTGTGTGATACTGTCTGCTGAGCTGTGTATCTAATCCTCTCCTGTGTGATACTGTCTGCTGAGCCGTGTATCTAATCCTCTCCTGCGTCATACTGTCTGCTGAGCCGTGTATCTAATCCTCTCCTGTGTGATACTGTCTGCTGAGCTGTATCTCTAATCCTCTCCTGTGTGATACCATCTGCTGAGCCGTATATCTAATCCTCTCCTGTGTGATACTGTCTGCTGAGCCGTGTATCTAATCCTCTCCTGTGTGATACTGTCTGCTGAGCATTGTATCTAATCCTCTCCTGTGTGATACTGTCTGCTGAGCAGTGTTTCTAATCCTCTCCTGTGTGATACTGTCTGCTGAGCTGTGTATCTAATCCTATTCGGTGTGATACTGTCTGCTGAGCTGTGTATCTAATCCTATTCGGTGTGATACTGTCTGCTGAGCTGTGTATCTAATCCTATCCGGTGTGATACTGTGTGCTGAGCTGTGTATCTAATCCTATCCGGTGTGATACTGTCCGCTGAGCTGTGTATCTAATCCTATCCGGTGTGATACTGTCTGCTGAGCTGTGTATCTAATCCTATCCGGTGTGATACTGTCTGCTGAGCTGTGTATCTAATCCTATCCGGTGTGATACTGTCTGCTGAGCTGTGTATCTAATCCTATCCTGTGTGATACTGTCTGCTGAGCTGTGTATCTAATCCTATCCGGTGTGATACTGTCTGCTGAGCAGTGTATCTAATCCTATCCTGTGTGATACTGTCTGCTGAGCTGTGTATCTAATCCTCTCCTGTGTGATACTGTCTGCTGAGCCGTGTATCTAATCCTCTCCTGTGTGATACTGTGTGCTGAGCTGTGTATCTAATCCTCTCCTGTGCGTTACTGTCTGCTGAGCTGTGTATCTAATCCTCTCCTGTGTGATACTGTCTGCTGAGCCGTGTATCTAATCCCATCCTGTGTGATACTGTCTGCTGAGCTGTGTATCTAATCATGTAATGTGTGATACTGTCTGCTGAGCTGTGTATCTAATCGTCTCCTGTGTGATACTGTCTGATGAACTGTGTATCTAATCCTATCTTTCGTCATACTGTCTGCTGAGCCGTGTATCTAATCCACTCCTGTGTGATACTGTCTGATGAACTGTGTATCTAATCCTGTCTTATGTGATACTGTCAGCTGAGCTGTGTATCTAATCCTCTCCTGTGTGATACTGTCTGCTGAGCTGTGCATCTAATCCTGTCCTGTGTGATACCGTCTGCTGAGCTATGTATCTAATCCTTTCCTGTGTGATACCATCTGCTGAGCTGTGTATCTAATCCTCTCCTGTGTGATACTGTCTGTGGAGCCGTGTATCTAATCCTCTCCTGTGCGATACCGTCTGCTGAGCTGTGTATCTAATCCTCTCCTGTGCGATACTGTCTGCTGAGCTGTGTATCTAATCCTCTCCTGTGTGATACTGTCTGCTGAGCAGTGTATCTAATCTTATACTGTGTGATACTGTCTGCTGAGCTGTGTATCTAATCCTCTCCTGTGTGATACTGTCTGCTGAGCTGTGTATCTAATCCTCTCCTGTGTGATACTGTCTGCTGAGCCGTGTATCTAATCCTATGCTGTGATAATCTGCTGAGCAGTGTATCTAATCTTATACTGTGTGATACTGTCTTCTGAGCTGTGTATCTAATCCCCTCCTGTTTGATACTGCCTGCTGAGCTGTGTATCTAATCCTCTCCTGTGTGATACTGTCTGCTGAGCAGTGTATCTAATCTTATACTGTGTGGTACTGTCTGCTGAGCTGTGTATCTAATCCCCTCCTGTGTGATACTGTCTGCTGAGCCGTGTATCTAATCCTCTCCTGTGTGATACCGTCTGCTGAGCTATGTATCTAATCCTGTCCTGTGTGATACTGTCTGCTGAGCTGTGTATCTAATCCTCTCCTGTGTGATAATGTCTGCTGAGCTGTGTATCTAATCCTGTCCTGTGCGATACCGTCTGCTGAGCTGTGTATCTAATCCTATCCTGTGTGATACTATCTGCTGAGCCGTGTATCTAATCCTCTCCTGTGTGATACTGTCTGCTGAGCCGTGTATCTAATCCTCTCCTGTGTCATACTGTCTGCTGAGCCGTGTATCTAATCCTCTCCTGTGTGATACTGTCTGCTGAGCTGTGTATCTAATCCTCTCCTGTGTGATACTGTCTGCTGAGCCGTGTATCTAATCCTCTCCTGTGTGATACTGTCGGCTGAGCCGTGTATCTAATCCTCTCCTGTGTGATACTGTCTGCTGAGCTGTATCTCTAATCCTCTCCTGTGTGATACCATCTGCTGAGCCGTGTATCTAATCCTCTCCTGTGTGATACTGTCTGCTGAGCCGTGTATCTAATCCTCTCCTGTGTGATACTGTTTGCTGAGCCGTGTATATAATCCTCTCCTGTGTGATACTGTCTGCTGAGCTGTGTATCTAATCTTCTCCTGTGTGATAATGTCTGCTGAGCTGTGTATCTAATCCTATCCTGTGTGATACTGTCTGCTGAGCTGTGTATCTAATCCTCTCCTGTGTGATACTGTCTGCTGAGCATTGTTTCTAATCCTCTCCTGTGTGATACTGTCTGCTGAGCTGTGTATCTAATCTTCTCCTGTGTGATACTGTCTACTGAGCTGTGTATCTAATCCTATTCGGTGTGATACTGTCTGCTGAGCTGTGTATCTAATCCTATTCGGTGTGATACTGTCTGCTGAGCTGTGTATCTAATCCTATCCGGTGTGATACTGTCTGCTGAGCTGTGTATCTAATCCTATCCGGTGT
This sequence comes from Phyllobates terribilis, assembly GCF_046119375.1. Classification (NCBI taxonomy): domain Eukaryota; kingdom Metazoa; phylum Chordata; class Amphibia; order Anura; family Dendrobatidae; genus Phyllobates; species Phyllobates terribilis. Next base: position 11,779,116 of record NW_027362798.1, on the reverse strand, counting down.
GATACTGTCTGCTGAGCTGTGTATCTAATCCTATTCGGTGTGATACTGTCTGCTGAGCAGTGTATCTAATCTTCTCCTGTGTGATACTGTCTGCTGAGCTGTGTATCTAATCTTCTCCTGTGTGATACCGTCTGCTGAGCTGTGTATCTAATCCTATCCGGTGTGATACTGTCTGCTGAGCTGTGTATCTAATACTATGCTGTGTGATACTGTCTGCTGAGCTGTGTATCTAATCTTCTCCTGTGTGATACTGTCTGCTGAGCTGTGTATCTAATCTTCTCCTGTGTGATACTGTCTGCTGAGCTGTGTATCTAATCCTATCCGGTGTGATACTGTCTGCTGAGCTGTGTATCTAATCCTATCCGGTGTGATACTGTCTGCTGAGCTGTGTATCTAATCCTATCCTGTGTGATACTGTCTGCTGAGCTGTGTATCTAATCCTATCCGGTGTGATACTGTCTGCTGAGCTGTGTATCTAATCCTATGATGTGTATCTAATCCTCTCCTGTGTGATACTGTCTACTGAGCCGTGTATCTAATCCCCTCCTGTGATACTGTCTGCTGAGCCGTGTATCTAATCCTATCCTGTGTGATACTGTCTGCTGAGCTGTGTATCTAATCCTATCCTGTGTGATACTGTCTGCTGAGCTGTGTATCTAATCTCCTGTGTAATACTGTCTGCTGAGCTGTGTATCTAATCCTCTCCTGTGTGATACTGTCTGCTGAGCAGTGTATCTAATCCTCTCTCATGTTATGTCTTCATCTTTTAATATTTCTAACGGCACCAGGCAGGGATGCCCGCTTTCCCCTCTCCTTTTTATTCTTACACTAGAACCTTTACTACAAAAGCTCAGAGAGGAGGGGAGGATCGTTGGCATCAAATCAGCTGGTACTGAACATAAAATCGCAGCATACGCAGACGATCTACTTATCATGACCTCTAACCCGAGAATATCTGTCCCAGTTATCCTGACATTACTCAAGGAATACGGTGCACTATCAAATTTTAAGGTGAATCTTAGCAAATCTCAAGTCTTAAATATAAATATCCCAGAACCACAAAAAACACAAATGGCAATCGGGTCCCCCTTTACCTGGTCCCCCCCATCAATACGTTTCTTGGGAGTTGAGATTTCTCCAAACCTACAAGAACTTTATAAGTTAAACTTCCCACCGCTATTGCAGAAAATCCAGAAACTTACCCCCAACTGGAATATCTCATACATCTCCTGGTTGGGTAGGAAAAATCTCCTTAAATGTATGATATGGCCAAAAATAACTTATCTAGTGCAAGCCCTTCCAATCCACCTACCTAATTCTTTTTTCATTGACATACGAAAACTCCTCAGCCGTTTTCTGTGGCACAACCAAAAACCCAGACTTCCCTTACAAATATTATCCCTCCCACACTCTGAAGGAGGTATAGATCTGCCAGATCTAAAGATACTTCAACAAGCCACTCATCTCCAAAGAGTCGTGGATGGATCAGGCTCCCACCACAGAAGCAATGGATTAAAGTAGAAGAAACAATCCTTAAATTCCCCCTTAGACAGCTCATCCTCACGCCCTCAAGTAGTACTAGGTATACATCAATTAAAAACCCTTTCACCGCCACTACTTTTAAAATCTGGTCCAATCCCCATATAAGACAAATATGCTCCCCGTTTCCCTCCCCTCTCCTACAAGTTACAGACCTAGTTCTCTCCTCTCTCCAGCCCATAATGCCACAATACACAACTCAATTCGCAACTTGATAACACCACTCCAAAAAATTACAGATAATGGGGTCATGCCCTGCTTGGCAGAACTCAATCAAATGCTAGATACTATCTCTTTTCACCCCTTTATGTACCAGAAATTTATGTCTAACTTAAAACTAGTCTTTAAAACTCCAAATTATATTAGGGAAATGACTGATTTTGAAAAACTTATAGCTGCAAAAAACCCCTAAAAAAGAATGTTATCAGCTCTACAAAAACAATTATGCCTAGCCAGAACCCCTAAGAAACTGCCATATGTAATGAAGTGGGAACAGGATCTGAATAGGCCTTTCACCCCATCTGAAATTAAAAGATGACTACTAGCACCTAAAGTCTCCTCTAGATGTGTTAGAGTACAAGAGAATGGCTATAAAGTTCTCTCCAGGTGGTATATGACTCCATCAAAACTTCAGAAATGTTACAAAGGACTTGATCCTAACTGCTGGAGATGCTCTTCTGATGTGGGCACTATGCTCCACATGTGGTGGAACTGTACATTGATTAAGCCCTTCTGGACAAAAATAATTCAAACTATTAATACAATTTTAAACTTGCAACTCTTGACCTCGCTGGAGATCTGCCTTCTGTTTCTGTTCCTAGATAACTTCCCTAAAATAAAATTAACCCTTCTTAGACAGCTCCTGGCCTCGGCTAAGTTACTTGTGACATCCTTATGGAAATCTGCGAAGACCCCAAATATCTCACTCTGGGAAATGAAGGTTGAACAAGTATACAGGCTAGAAGAATTGACTAGTTGGGATGAAAAAAGGCATAAACAATTCTCGTTGATATGGCGTCCCTGGCACAAATATATTACAGACCGCACAATACTAACCTAAAATACTCAGATCGCTAGCCCATTCTAATCCCAACTCCCTCCCCCCCTCCCATCATCTATATCTTTGTAGTCCCCCCCCCCTCCATCTCATCTCCCCGTTCATCCCACTTCCCTTTCAACCTTCCCCCCTTCTCCAGGTTTTTTTTTTTTCTTTTTCTCTTCTGAAGTTTTTATTTCCAGGATATCACAATAAACCTTCTTGAATATGATAACATGTTATGTGACCACAATTTTGTACTACGACATGTTCAAAAGAATTGAACCTCTCTCTTATATTTTTTTTCTCTTCCGAAACGTGTCAATGTTTGGCTGAAATTTATGCAGTCTGGTCAATTTCTGCTCTTATAATCTATGTGATATCGTTATCTTTGATTTGTTTCATTAACAATGTGACTTTTCTTTGTTCAATTGTTAACCTTCTTTAAAAAAAAACCTTAATAAAAAGATGTTTAAAAGAAAAGAATAAGCAGGACAAATAAAGGGTTTATCCAACATGTAAAACTAATTTGGAAGCTACAGTTAGGCTTTTAATAGGACTCTTTCAGCATGACTGTGCAAACCAAGCACAGGAGCTCACTGCCAATCATTTAACTACTGTTTTTCCACTATATGATTAGATATTAAGTGCAAATTGCTTGTTTCTTGGTAATGGCCGCATGCTTTTGCAAAAACTGTGCAGCCATTAACAATAAGTGAACCATTTGTAATTAATTTCTACCAGTACAGCTCAAAAAAGCTGTGATCTTTATGAAATGGGTTGTTAGCTGATGTACCTTGGTCGCACACATGCTATACTCATCAGGTGCTACATGAAACTCAAGCCTAAAGATGGCCGCGACACTCATGGGCCGCTGCATTGTGCTTGCCCCCCAGGCTAAAATTTGCCAGCCAATAATATGTGACTGGTATATCAAATACTGTGATACAGACATCAGATGTTTTACAGTAGATACACTGTCATATATATGACTACCAACATAAGGAGCATGAGTAATCCAAGACTTTATCACTACAGGCAACACCAAAACTATAGATACCACCAAAATGAAACAATAGGCGCTTATTGCCGCTAAAATAAATCTCTATTAAATATTGCAAAAATTATAAGACAATCGTACAGAGTATAGCAATGGAGGATCACAAACACATGAGTATCACATTTATAGAGACATAGTAGTCACATATATATATACAGTACAGACCAAAAGTTTGGACACACCTTCTCATTTAAAGATTTTTCTGTATTTTCATGACTCTGAATATTGTACATTCACACTGAAGGCATCAAAACTATGAATTAACCCATGTGGAATTATATACTTAACAAAAAAGTGTGAAACAACTGAAAATATGTCTTATATTCTAGGTTCTTCAAAGTAGCCACCTTTTGCTTTGATGACTGCTTTGCACACTCTTGGCATTCTCTTGATGAGCTTCAAGAGGTAGTCACCGGAAATGGTTTTCACTTCACAGGTGTGCCCTGTCAGGTTTAATAAGTGGGATTTCTTGCCTTATAAATGGGGTTGGGACCATCAGTTGTGTTGTGCAGAAATCAGCTGGATACACAGCTGATAGTCCTAATGAATAGACTGTTAGCTGCTTTTTTCTTACCATAATACAAATTCCAAGTAAAGAAAAACGAGTGGCCATCATTACTTTAAGAAATGAAGGTCTGTCAGTCCGAAAAATTGGGAAAACTTTGAATGTATCCCCAAGTGCAGTTGCAAAACCCATCAAGAAAACAAAGAAACTGGCTCACATGAGGACCGCCCCAGGAAAGGAAGACCAAGAGTCACCTCTGCTTCTGAGGATAAGTTTATCCGAGTCACCAGCCTCAGAAATCGCAGGTTAACAGCAGCTCAGATTAGAGACCAGGTCAATGCCACACAGAGTCCTAGCAGCAGACACATCTCTACAACAACTGTTAAGAGGAGACTTTGTGCAGCAGGCCTTCATGGTAAAATAGCTGCTAGGAAACCACTGCTAAGGACAGGCAACAAGCAGAAGAGACTTGTTTGGGATAAGGAACACAAGGAATGGACATTAGACCAGTGGAAATCTGTGCTTTGGTCTGATAAGTCCAAATTTGAGATCTTTGGTTCCAACCACTGTGTTTTTGTGCGACGCAGAAAAGGTGAACGGATGGACTCTACATGCCTGGTTCCCACCGTGAAGCATGGAGGAGGAGGTGTGATGGTGTGGGGGTGCTTTGCTGGTGACACTGTTGGGGATTTATTCTAAATTTAAGGCATACTGAACCAGCATGGCTACCACAGCATCTTGCAGCGGCATGCTATTCCATCCGGTTTGCGTTTAGCTGGACCATCATTTATTTTTCAACAGGACAATGACCCCAAACACACCTCCAGGCTGTGTAAGGGCTATTTGACCAAGAAGGAGAGTGATGGGGTGCTACGCCAGATGACCTGGCCTCCACAGTCACCAGACCTGAACCCAATCGAGATGGTTTGGGGTGAGCTGGACCGCAGAGTGAAGGCAAAAAGGCCAACAAGTGCTAAGCATCTCTGGGAACTCCGTCAAGATTGTTGGAAGACCATTTCCGGTGACTCCCTCTTGAAGCTCATCAAGAGAATGCCAAGAGTGTGCAAAGCAGTCATCAAAGCAAAAGGTGGCTACTTTGAAGAACCTAGAATATAAGACATATTTTCAGTTGTTTCACACTTTTTTGTTAAGTATATAATTCCACATGTGTTAATTCATAGTTTTGATGCCTTCAGTGTGAATGTACAATATTCAGAGTCATGAAAATACAGAAAAATCTTTAAATAAACTTTTGGTCTGTACTGTATATATAATATAACACTACAAGCCTCCCTCTGTCTGAAGCCTTTAAAGACTTGGCAAGCGCTACATGCCTGCGCAGTCTGGCTCTAGACAGAAGAACCCATTACGTTACAGGTAAGAGGAGTGTGTATGGCGCCGGAGATTGCGGTATGCGTAGACACTGAACACATACCGCGATCTCCGGCGCCATACTTGCCTGACCGGGAGGAGCGTTGCAGCGGTGCTTCTCTTCTCGCCGGAGACCAGGGCAGGAGTGAAGGCGTTGGAATCGGCACATGTGCATACCACTATCCGGCGCCATTTTACTGAAGACATATTTGCAGTGTGTCTTCAGCAAAATGGCGTTGAACAGCACGGTATGGGCACACGCGTACTCTGGCGCCGCACTGCTCCCCGGCAGAACAGGGTACAGAAGCGCTGGAGCACAGGGAAGAAAGGTGAGTATGTGTTTATTTTTTTGTATCTGTGCACCGTGAAAGGGATGAGGGGTGCCATACATACCAGCAATGGGGTGTGAAGGGTACCATACATACCAGGAAAGGGGTGTGAGGGGTACAATGCATACCAGGATTTGGGGGCTGACTGAACCATGAAAACCAGGATTGGGGGGTGAGGGGTGCCATACATACCAGGATTGGGGGGTGAGGGGTGCCATATATACCAGGATTGGGGGGTGAGGGGTGCCATACATACCAGGATTTGGGGGGTGACTGAACCATGAAAACCAGGATTGGGGGTGAGGGGTGCCATACATACCAGGATTGGGGGGTGAGTGGTGCCATACATACCAGGAATGGGGGGTGAGGGGTACCATACATACCAGGAAAGGGGTGTGAGGGGACCATGCATACCAGGATTGGGGGATGAGGGGTACAATGCATACCAGGATTTGGGGGGTGACTGAACCATGAAAACCAGGATTGGGGGGTGAGGGATGCCATACATACCAGGATTGGGGGGTGAGGGGTGCCATACATACCAGGATTTGGGGGGTGACTGAACCATGAAAACCAGGATTGGGGGTGAGGGGTGCCATACATACCAGGATTGGGGGGTGAGTTGTGCCATACATACCAGGATTGGGGGGTGAGGGGTACCATGCATACAAGGATAGGAAAGTGGGGTTCTATGCATACCAGAATAGGGATGAGGGGTACCATGCATACCTGGATTGGGGGATGAGGGGACCATGCATACCTGGATTGGGGGATGAGGGGACCATGCATACCAGGATTGGGGGATGAGGGAACCATGCATACCAGGATTGGGGATGAGAGAGTCATGCATACCAGGATTGGGGATGAGAGAGCCATGCATACCAGGATGGGGGATGAGGAGGCCATACATACCAGGGTAACGCTGAGGGGGCCATGTGCAGCATGATGGGGATTAGAGGTGCCATACATACCAGGACAGGGATGAGGGGTGCCATGCATACCACTATACCAGGACAGGGATGAGGGGTGCCATGCATACCACTATACCAGGATAAGGATGAGGGGTGTCATGCATACCGGGACAGGGACGAGGGGTGCCATGCATACCGGGACAGGGATGAGGGGTGCCATGCATACCGGGACAGGGATGAGGGGTGCCATGCATACCGGGACAGGGATGAGGGGTGCCATGCATACCGGGACAGGGATGAGGGGTGCCATGCATACCGGGATAGGGATGAGGGGTGCCATGCATACCGGGATAGGGATGAGGGGTGCCATGCATACCAGGATGGGGATGGGGACCACGTATAAAAGGAAGGGGGGGGGGCATATATACCAGGATGGGGGATATTGTCAGAATTGGGGGACATTACCCCTATACCAGTGTCAGCAGAAGACCCCCTCCCCCTTAAAAGTGCATCAGGAACACATTTTTGGCTTAAATTTTTTTATTTTTATTTTCCTCCTCTAAAACCTAGGTGAGTCTTATGGTCCGGTGCATCTTATAGTCCGAAAAATACGGTACTTCTTACATTACATGAGTGATATCTATTGTAAATTCTATAATAGCTCAGAAACCGGCGAATCCTCACAGTGCATGGGGCGTGTCATGGGGGGATTCAAAAGTTTTCATTTTAGACTGTACATTATAGTCCTCCATACAGTAGTATGAGCACCACATAGTCCTCCATACAGTATTGTGGACACCACATAGTCCTCCATACAGTATTATGGGCACTACATAGCACTCCATACAGTATTATGGGCACCACATAGTCCTCTATACAGAATGGGCTCCATACTGAATAATGGACCCCATATAATGTTCCATACAGAATAATAGGCCCCATATAATGCTCTATACAGAATAATGAACCCCATATAATGCTCATTACACCATAATTGACCCCATATATTACTCCATGAAGAATAATGGGCGTCATGTAATATGCCATACAGAATAATGGGCCCCATATAATGCTCCATAGAGAATGGGCCCCATATAATGCTCCATAGAGAATGGGCTCCATATAATGCACCATAGAGAATGGGCCCCATATAATGCACCATAGAGAATGGGCCCCATATAATGCTCCATAGAGAATGGGCCCCATACATAAAAAATAAATAATAAAATACTCACCTCTCCTCATACCCTGCTGGCTACAAGTCCTGTCTCTTCAACACTGAGACGTGACAGAGTCAGAAGACGCAGAGGAGACTGGACCTGCGGCCAGCAGGGTATGACGAGAGGTGAGTATTTCAAACACCGTAAAGCACGGGGGGGGGGGGTGTTGGGGTTACACCGGGCCCCCCCAACTCACAGGCCCAATAGCGTTCCAGTGTCCCCAACTGTGAGTGGGCCCCCCTTCCCTCTTGCCCAGGGCCCTGGCACTTGCCCTGGTGCAATGGGTGGTTATGCCGGCTCTGGCCCTGTAGCTGGTGCAGGATCAGTCTGGGGCAGGGGTCTGTATAGTAAGGTCTGAAGTGTCTCGATCTCAGGTCCGATGTGATTTGAACATTCATACAGATCGAGAGCCGATGATCTCACACTGACAGCACGACCCCAACCTGCTTGAAGGGTCCATCTGCTACAATAAATCTTTCTGATCCTCAGCAGAGCGACCATAGATAACATTCAGGATCCGGCCCTGGACTTGTCAGGAGGTGAGCAGCGTCCTGCCACTTCCACACTCTACAAAAAGTGTAAATCTCCTGTCCTGACCACTATCCGGAGCTCAGGCTAAGGCCACGGCCCCACTATCAGTATTTGGTCAGTATATTTTCTCAGGAGTGGGAGCCAAAACCAGGTCAGTAACAATCAGAGAAAAGGTATAATAGAAACAAGTCACCAATTCTGTATTTATCATCAACTCCTGGTTTTGTCTCCAACTCCTGAGAAAAAATACTGACCGAATACTGACCAAATACTGATAGTGGGGTCGTGGCCTTACAAGAATCAAAGATGTCTGCCCTCTCGTACTGCTCAGCGGCTGAAGCTTCTCTCCGGCAGGCATAAGAACGTGGCCTGTGCCGGCTGTTCTGGGCTGCAGATGCCCAGCTGGCACATGTACACAATGAAAGAGACAGGGCCGCCCTGCAGTCTGTAAAGAAGCAGCTGCTTGGCGACCGGCCTGGAGGGCATGTGCCCCTCTGGCCCACCTCGCCCCTGGTCAATATGATACCATCTTTTTCATTAGTTGGTGAGGTTAGAAGAAATTTCACTCCAAGACAGTGGATTTTGTACTTTATTCCAGTATATTTATACATAGAAAACATGGCAATGAAAAACAAGTAGATGCACGTGCATAAAAATGTCCCAACATTAATTAAAAAAACCCTTTAAGATACAGATAATACTTGTATACAAAAATATTAACACATTCTCAAATTGTATATAAAGTGCACAAAAGTCAATAGCCCTGACATATAGTGTACACAGGGTCCCGTCCCCCCACATGGTATACACAAAATACAATGTCATCCAGGAAATAACAAAGAATAACAAATACATTTAATCTATTCTGAAATCCCATGTCTATACAAGATAATAATATGTAAAATTCTACAGTGTCAAAGAAATGAGCTAGAGACTACTACATGGCGATGATGCCTACGAACAAGATAATGCCCAGCGAATGCTGCAAATTATACAAATATTACCAGTCACCCAATTAGAAACATGAGGTCCGGGCAAGTGATTTTCTACAGTTCATTGACCTCTATGATGACATCTAATATTTTCAATCATTTATAGAGCGGGGTACATTGGGCCTCATTAATAAATCTGCTCACTAGAAAACTAGTTGCCCATCCTAACCAATTAGAGCTCAGCTAAGGTTGTTTTAACTGACCTGGAAAAGTAAAAGCTGTTCTGTGATTGGCTGGGATAAGTAAAAAGGCTGTTTTAATAAATGATTCCCAATGTACCAAGCCCCGCCATAAATGTTATTGATTACAGTAGGGGCCACAATATCCCATGTGTATAGTCATCACATTCATCTTATTGTCTGCGGTTACCTTGGGACATGCTATATTGAAATGTAAGATGATATCAGTGGGGTCCATGAGGCAGAGCAGTGTGTGGTACGTGTGACATTTCCTAATATCCAGCAATCAATACTGTACCTTGGTCTGGAATGCAAAGTCTGCGTGGACAAGGAAGGGGCTCCCAGATGCCAGCTGTAAAACCCGTCGCTCCACCATCACACGCTCATCACCGTCAGCAAGCAGGGCTCTTTTGCCGATGATCTTAACAGCAAAATGTTTGCGGGTAGATGAATCTTCCGCCAGCAGGACCGTTCCATAGCATCCCCGGCCAAGCACTTGATGGAATAATAATCTCCTCTTGATGGTATCAGAGACTGTGCTTTTGGAGCCGGTTGGCCGAACACCGCTGCTTCCTTCAGCTTCTTCAGCCTTCTGCTTTAGATCCATGGGTTTCTGTCCTGATGTAATCCTTCTTCTTTTCTTCTCCTTTTTGTCCCCTGATGAGATGAAGATGGCTCCTCTCTTCTTGGCTCCCATCTTCTGACTTTCTACCTTCTCCTTTTCTTCCACTTCTTCTTTCTTCTGGACTGGTTGTTTTGTCCTGTTGACTGAAGACTTCCTCTCATCATCAGATGTGTCATGGGAAGGTCTTAGTCTCTTCGCTCCTTCTCTCCTCACCACGTTCTCCTCTACTTCTTCTTTCTTCTGGACTGGTGGTTTTGTCCTGTTGACTGAAGACTTCCTCTCATCATCAGATGTGTCATGGGAAGGTCTTAGTCTCTTCGCTGCTTCTCTCCTCACCACGTTCTCCTCTACTTCTTCTTTCTTCTGGACTGGTGGTTTTGTCCTGTTGACTGAAGACTTCCTCTCATCATCAGATGTGTCATGGGAAGGTCTTCGTGTCTTCACTCTTTCTCTGCTCACCACAATCTCCTCCTCTTTTATATTCATATTATTGCTTTGCTTAGAGTTAGCCGACATCTCTTCCACTGTTGTTGGTCAATTCCAACTGTCACTTCCAACTGTCACTCAGTGCACTTCATATGGAATCATCATGCATGCACCACCACTGGTCATGTGATCAGCATCTGACCAATGATATTTAAGAGATAAATGAACATTAGCTGAGATTAAATATTCAGGTAATATTGAGCTATTCTGTGGAACACAAGGTGCCACATTTAGTAATAGTAATAGAACTGCACTAAGTCGCCAATTTAATTTACATTGTTACTACAGAGCATCAGATGAATGTAATATAATAAATATTAGCAAGATGTATGATTTCCATCCACTCTACGTATCATAGAAATACAGATGTACTATCTTTTTATATAGAGATGTAGCAGAAGCCATCCTGATTGTTTGCAGCATGCTATGGTGATAGAGAAGCATGCATGACTGTGCCATGCAAATGGTGAGGAGCACCAAAATGGGACATATGATTCACGTAGCCAGGGGCGTAATGTCCGCGGTCGCAGTGGCAGTCACTGCGACCGGGCCCAGGGGGGGTTGGGGCTTGTAAACGGCAGCAGAAATTTCAACAGGATGTGTGTATCGCAGTGCACAGTCGCTTCGGGTCCGTGCGTGACAAATCAGGAGCGGACTGGGTCAGGGGCAGAGCCGGACTGGGGTGTCTGGGGCCCACCAGGGACATTGACTCCAGGGGCCCACCCACCCTTCAGCTATTTGCAAATACCTGTTAGCCGTTATACCCATTATATTGGCGTCTCCTGCCCATCACTGTGCGCTCACCAGAACTGCGATGTACAATTACTGTAGTTTGCATTAAAGGGTTTTTATTGGTGAAAACAAGTTCTCAGCGATGCACAGGTTGGGAAGGTGATCACTTATTTATTGGTGGAATCCGCACTGTCAGAAGATTGTGGCACTTTGAGTATTTGGTGAGATTTTTACCTCTGTATTTATAAGACAAAACCAGGAGTGGAGCAATCCGAGGTCATGTTTTATGCATTTCTCACCCACTCCTGGTTTTGTCTTATAAATACAGAGGTGAAAATCTCACCAAATGCCAACTTGCTTTCTCTGGTGAACTTCTGCTGCTGTGTAATAGTCACAGGGCAGGAAGGGGTTAAACATCCAAGTATTTAATATCTATTGGAAATAAAGAGGTTTCCCCTTATTGATATCAGATAAAACAAATGACCAACCACAATCCACTCTACCAAGACCAATATTACCAGATAGAAGGCAGAAATACCACCACACCGTGACCAGATCACATATTACCACCACATAGTGCCCAAATAATGCCACATACAAGGCACAAATACCGCCACACCATGACCAAAGCACATAATACCACCACATAGTGATCAAATGCTACCAGATACAAGGTATAAATACTGACACACCATGAGACCACATATTACCACCACATAGTGACTGAATAATACCACATAGAAGGGACAAATATCGTCATGTCATGACCAAAGCACATAATGCCACCACATAGTGACAAATAATGCTAAAATAATAAAAATGTAAAAAAGCTCAGTATATTGGGTCAGTGTACAGGTTATACAGTGATCACCAGTGACATTATGCACAGGAGCTCTGTATATAGTGTACAGGTTATACAGTCATCACCAGTGACATTATACACAGAGGCTCTGTATATAGTGTCAGTGTACAGGTAATGCAATGATCACCATTGATATTATACACAGGAGCTCTGTATATAGTGTACAGGTAATACAGTGATCACCAGTGACATTATACACAGGAGCTCTGTATATAGTGTCAGTGTACAGGTAATACAGTGATCACCAGTGACATTATACACAGGAGCTCTGTATATAGAGTCAGTGTAGAGGTAATACAGTGATCACCAGTGACATTATACACAGGAGCTCTGTATATAGTGTCAGTGTAGAGGTAATACAGTGATCATCAGTGACATTATACATAGGAGCTCTGTATATAGTGTCAGTGTAGAGGTAATACAGTGATCATCAGTGACATTATACACAGGAGCTCTGTATATAGTGTCAGTGTACAGGTAATATAGTGTTCACCAGTGACATTATACACAGGAGCTCTGTATATAGTGTCAGTGTACAGGTAATACAGTGATCACCAGTGACATTATACATAGGAGCTCTGTATATAGTGTCAGTGTACAGGAAATACAGGGATCACCAGTGACATTATACACAGGAGCTCTGTGTTTGGTGTCAGTGTACAGGTAATACAGTGTTCACCAGTGACATTATACACAGGGGCTCTGTATATAGTGTCAGTGTACAGGTAATATAGTGATCACCAGTGACATTATGCATAGGAGCTCTGTATATAGTGTCTGTGTACAGGTAATATAGTGATCACCAGTGACATTATGCACAGGAGCTCTGTATATAGTGTCAGTGTACAGGTAATATAGTGATCACCAGTGACATTATACACAGGAGCTCTGTATATAGTGTCAGTGTACAGGTAATATAGTGATCACCAGTGACATTATACACAGGAGCTCTGTATATAGTGTCAGTGTGTGTGTGTATAGGTAATACACATACTCACCAGTGATGTCTCTAGGTGAAGTTCTTTATCTGCAGACCGATATATCACATCTTCTATGCAGGACTTATCTCTGCAGAAAATAACATAGTTAGCTATAACTGATCACTTCCAGAGCACAAGCCACACTTTTCCCAAGATTTCTACACTGCATGAAATGACAAAATGCAACATAGTGCCGCACTACACAGTAAAAATAAAACACAAAATACATTTAGGGACTCCATCTTTAATAAAAAAAAAACATCATGAGAGATCAGAGATTATGGGGCCCAGTCAGGGATCGTACATAGAAATCATGTGGCCCAGTCAGGGGCGTATACAGAAATCATGGGGCCAATCAGGTTAGGGGTGTACATAGAGATCATGGGGCCCAGTCAGCGGCGTGCATAGAGATCATGGGGCCCAGTCAGCGGCGTACATAGAGATCATGGGGCCAATCAGGTTAGGGGTGTACATAGAGATCATGGGGCCCCCTCAGCGGCGTACATAGAGATCATGGGGCCCAGTCAGCGGAGTACATAGAGATCATGGGGCCCAGTCAGCGGCGTACAAAGAGATCATGGGGCCCAGTCAGCGGCGTACATAGAGATCATGGGGCCGAGTCAGCGGCGTACATAGAGATCATGGGGCCCAGTCAGGGATCGTACATAGAGATCATGGGGCCCAGTCAGGGATCGTACATAGAGATCATGGGGCCGTATGAGGTGAGGCTCTCACCTCCTCAGGGAGCTCTCACAGGGCATCACAGGCCTTAGTATGAAGCAATACTAGAAGACTTGTGGAATTGCTTCATACTAAGGCCTGTGATGCCCTGTGGGAGCTCCTGAGGGCACCATACTGGGGAGGTGAGATCCTCACTTGGCAGTAGTAGGAGCAGCATCTCCATAGTGTGGCATTCACATCACACTACATGCTGCACTGTATAGGACTCCCAGCCGGCAGCAGGACAGATGAGGAGGTAACTGTCTGGGACCAGCGCCGGACTGGAGTACCTGGGGCCCACCAGGAAAAAATCAATCTTGGGACCCACCAGCACCATGCAGTTACCGTATATAGGAATAACATAAGTCCACAAACTCTTTCAAAATGAATCAACTTTATTAACCAATAAATCTCTGCTGCTGTGTAGTAGTCACAACACAGGGAGAGGTTAAACATCCAAGTATTTAATATGTATTGCAAATAAAGAATGTTCCCATTCTTAATATCCGAAAAAACAAATGACTGACAACAATCCACTATACCTAGACTAATAATACCATATAGAAGAGAGAAATACCGCCACACCATGACCAGAACACATACCACCACATAGTGATCAAATACTACCAAGTACAAGGTATATATACTGCCACACCATGAGAAGACCACATATTACCACAACATAGTGACTGTCTGAATAATACCACATACAAGGGACAAATACCGCCACGCCATGACCATGGCACATAATGGCACCAGATAGTGACTGATAATGAAAATGTAAAAAAGCTCTGTATATAGAGTCAGTGTACAGATAATGTAGAGATTATCAGTGACATTATACACAGGAGCTCTGTGTATAGTGTCAGTGTACAGGTAATACAGTGTTCACCAGTGACATTATACACAGGAGCTCTGTATATAGTGTCAGTGTACAGGTAATACAGTGATCACCAGTGACATTATACATAGGAGCTCTGTATATAGTGTCAGTGTACAGGAAATACAGGGATCACCAGTGACATTATACACAGGAGCTCTGTGTTTGGTGTCAGTGTACAGGTAATACAGTGTTCACCAGTGACATTATACACAGGAGCTCTGTATTTAGTGTCAGTGCACAGGTAATATAGTGATCACCAGTGACATTATGCATAGGAGCTCTGTATATAGTGTCAGTGTACAGGTAATATAGTGATCACCAGTGACATTATGCACAGGAGCTCTGTATATAGTGTCAGTGTACAGGTAATATAGTGATCACCAGTGACATTATACACAGGAGCTCTGTATATAGTGTCAGTGTACAGGTAATATAGTGATCACCAGTGACATTATACACAGGAGCTCTGTGTATGGTGTCAGTGTACAGGTAATACAGGGATCACCAGTGACATTATGCATAGCTCTGAATATAGTGTCAGTGTGTGTGTGTGTATAGGAAATACAGGGATCACCAGTGACATTATACACAGGAGCTCTGTATATAGTGTCAGTGTACAGGTAATACAGTGATCACCAGTGACATTATGCACAGGAGCTCTGTATATTGTGTCAGTTTACAGGTAATACAGTGATCACCAGTGACATTATGCACAGGAGCTCTGTATATAGTGTCAGTGTGTGTGTGTGTGTATAGGTAATACACATACTCACCAGTGATGTCTCTAGGTGAAGTTCTTTAACTGCAGACCGATATATCACATCTTTTATACAGGACTTATCTCTGCAGAAAATAACATAGTTAGCTATAACTGATCACTTCCAGAGCACAAGCCACACTTTTCCCAAGATTTCTATACTGCATGAAATGACAAAAAAAGAAACATAGCACTGCACTACACAGTAACAGTGCTCCAGTGTCATTCTGTGCCTGCTCATCTGTCAGCAGACATATTTGTCTGATGGCAAAGATCTAAGATAGATGAAGGAAGAAGACCTATGGATTACGTTGGGAGTGAGGATTTTTCTTTATTAAAGATGGAGTCCCTAAATGTGTTTTATTTTTAATAATAAAAAAAAAAATTCTGTCTTTTTTTTTTCTGTTTACTAGAAATTGATGGTGGCTATGTCTAATTTGGCGTGAAACCATGAATTTCGGGCTTAGTACCAGCTGATAAGGCAAAGATGGCCTGGTACTAACCCTATTATTACCCAGTGTGCCACTCACCACCAGGGCCGCTGGAAGAGCCGGGTAAAGCACCTAGAAATGGTGCCATGATGAATGCGCCATTTTAAGGGGTGGCTGCGGGCTGCGATTTTCAGCGTGGAGGGCCAAGAACGCTTGGGCCTTACCATGCTGCGAATCCCAGCCCCCAGCAGCCTGGTTTTATCTGGCTGGCGATCAACATATGGCGGGAAAAAAAAAAGTTAAGTTTAAAACAAATATTCGGCTTCTCTGTCTTTTGATCGCCAGACAAGGTAAAGCCAGGCAGATGGGGGTGGCAGTACGTAGCTGTCTGCTTTATCTGCGGTGAGAATCAAAAATTTGTTTTTAAAATTTTCTTTTCACACTTCTATATGTGACAGACCCAACAGTCAATCGCAGATGCTGTCAAAGAGGATGGGCTTCTGTGATTGGCTGTTTGAGTAATGTACAATCAGCCCATACATTCTAGTATGGTACTATGTATGGGCTGCTTTCAGGTTACTCAAGCAGCCAGTCACAGACACCCATTCTCTGTGTCAGCCTCTGTGATTGGCTGTTGGGACTGTCACACATATAGAAGTGTGAAAATAAATAAATAATAAAACAAAAATGACATAGCGCTCTGCAGAAATTTTGATTCTCAGCGCAGATAGAGGTGGCAGCCCGTAGCTGTCTGCTTTATCTGCCTGGTTTTACCTTGACTGGCGATCAAAAGTCAGGAAAGCCCAATGTTTTTTTTTAATTATTTAAAAAAATAATTAAAAAAAAAAAAATGCGTGGGCTCCCGCCATATTTTGATCGGGGGGGCTGGGGGCTGGGATTCTCAGCATGGTAGGGCCCAAGCATTCTGGGCCCCCCACGCTGAAAACGGCAGCCCGCAGCCACCCCTGGAATTGTCGCATTCATCGTAGCGCCATTTCCAGGCACTTTATCCGGCTCTTCCAACGGCCCTGGTGGGGGGTGGCACGCTGGGTAATAATGGAGTTAATACCAGCTTTGTATTATCAGCTGGCACTAAGCCTGAAATTCATGAAGTCACGCCAAACTACACATGGCCACCATGAATTTCCAGTAAACAGAAAAAAACACAACACAATTTTTTAATAAAAATAAAACACAAAACACATGTAGGGACTCCATCTTTAATTAAAAACAAAATCCTCGCTCTGACGTAATCCACGGATCTTCTGTCTCCAGCTCAGCTACATCTTTGCCATCAGACAAATATGCCTGCTGACAGATGAGCAGGCACAGAATGACACTAGAACCCAGTTGTCAGAGAAGCGCTCAGCTGGCCTCCAGCCGCCGACCATGTTTTCCTGTGCGTTGCAAATAATGCATACTTTCAAACACATGCCTATTTTTGCAATGCAAGTCTACGGTACATTGCGTCTGCGCTGATTTACAACGGATGCGTTGTAACGCACAGCATAAACGCAATGTTAACCCAGCCTAACAGCAGCGAGAAGGGGAGACGGAGCCCTGGAGACCGCCTAGTCAGTCTACTGGTGGTACTACCATGCCCATTGCCCAGTATGTACTGCCAGCCTCTGTGGTATTAGCATTCAAGCTCACATGGCATGTCCTGCCAGCCAGCCACTGGTGTTAGTACTAGCATGATAGTACCACACCACCAGTGGCTGGGCAATGGGCATGCATGATGGTACCACCAGAGGCTGGGCAATGGGCATGCATGATGGTACCACCAGTGGCTGGCAGGACATGCTGGGCATGATTCATGCCTACTATGTCCTGCCAGCCTCCTTGGTACTATCATGCCCACCCACTATGTCCTGCCAGCCCCTGGTGATAGTACATGCTGCTGGGCATAGTACCAGTAACCAGAGGCTGGCAGCAGGACATGCTGGGCAATGGGCATGATGAGAACCATGCCCATTGTCCAGTAGTATTTACTGCCAGCCCCGGCCAGGGGTCCTCCCAGTCACCCCTCCCCCTCCCCGTTTCATACTGACGCGTCGAGATGAGCTGCAGCCGCTGCCTGGAGCGACGCAGGGTCCGTACTCCACAGCGCGCACAGGAAGCAGTCCCAGGGCAATGACGTCATCACCCTGAGACTTACCTCCTGCGCACGCGCCGGCAGTGTCGCGCTGCGCAGAGGAGGCAGAGGGCCCATCACTAATCATATCGGCAGTGCTGCGAACCGGGGGGGGGCCCTCTGTTCTCTGTACAGGGCCCAGGGGTGTAGGGGGTGGGGCCATCGGGACCCGGGGGTTTTCCCGATCCTCCGGTGGGCCAGTCCCCCCTGCAGAGGGGCATATGTATACATGCAGGTCGGCCACATCCCAGTGGTGCAGACACATCCACACTGCACCCTGTATACTTGTGCACTGCCGTCTGCTGCAGTGGTAGGAGCCGCCTGAATGCATCTTCTTCCTGCCGGAGAGGAGCTTGTGGGCCTGTGCGGTGAGGAGGTGGACGCTGCGCACCTCCTGAGAAGTATATGGCACTCCATGTATCTGTGCACATAGTATACCACTCTAGTGTATAGCAGAAAGGAGACATCGACCAGAAGAGTCCAGGCATGTGGGTGATGCTAATAATTATTATATTGATAACCAGGTGGAAGAGGAGGAAATGCAGAAAAAGGGGGGAATTAAAAACTATACGCAAAGGGGACGTCGAGACAGGAATTACAATTAACACCAGTGGGAATGGATCATGATTAGAACAGCAAAGGGATAATACAGAGAATCAAGCCACAAATTAATCCAGTATATAAAAATATATATACATATCATTAGTTAGATATATCTGTACATATGATTGTTTAATTATCATAAACTTTACATAAAGTGCAAGTGCCTCCAAAGAATAAATCTACATAAATTATATATCTCATATGTGAACAAATACAGGTGTTTCTCACTAAATTAGAATATAATCAAACAGTTATTGTTTATTTCTGTTAATTCTGATGATTATGGCTATACGAGTTTCACTTTTTTGTATTGAAGAACTGAAATAAATTAACTTTTTGATGATATTCTAATTTAGTGAGATGCACCTGTGTATGTATATATACAAGGGCTGGTCCCTTATTATTTGGATGTCGGTGTGAATCCTGTAGAGAGTAGTGCACTGACTTGGGCATATGTGCTGTTGACAGATATGTATTTGTATCCACTAAGCGTTTTTAAAAAAGGTGACCACATGTGCATTGTACTCACGCTATAGCAGATGCAGATCCCACTCCTGATTGGCGTCCACCCGATGTATGTTTCGGCTTCTTGTCTTCGTCAGGGGGTGGCATCATTCGGAAAGAGCTAAGAGTTAAACGGCCAACTATAGCCAATCAGGATGGAGGTATGTCTCCACCAACCAATGGTTGCTGAGGAGGCGTGGCGCGATACACAACGCGCACCAACGCTACGAGGAAACTATGTGACCTGTGATGCTGCGAGCACGTGATGGAGACACTTGATCGGGGGTCACGGGGCACATATAGATACAGGCGGGGAGGATGATGTGGAGACGTTCATGTGTATTGCCTCTTCAGCAGACATCTAATCTACTGATGGAGTGTGGATATATCGGATAAAGTGGAAAATCTTCTTAATTTATAATGATGGATAACGAGTATAGGTTACATATTACAGCAATACACAGGAATAGGGGGTAGTGAGTGTTACATGTATATAAGCATAGGCGGATTATAATGAGGACGATCTGGGCTACCGCCCGGGGCCCCGAACCTCCAGGGGGCTCCGTGGTGTCTATGGCCAGATTATCATTATATGTGCGGCGCCACGGCACATACCGGCAGACAGTGGGGGGGGGGCCCAGGATCGCTCCCCCAGCAGCGGCACACAGCCGCTGCTTCTTCTTCGGCTGGGCCAGCACTGCAGCAGTTAACTTCCCTGTGCTGGCCCGGCCGCGTCACTGCTAGGAGACACGGCCCTGTGCGCGGCCGTGTCTCCTAGCTGTGACGTTACGCAGTGCGCACCCGGCCTGCAGTGCTGCACCGGAAAAGAGCTGGAGCCGAGTCGGGGGATGGTGAGTGTGTGTGTGTGTATGTATATGTATGTATGTGTGTGTGTGTGCAGGCAGATGTCATTGTGTGATGTCTGTTTATATGTATTTTTATGTTTCAAATGTGTTTATGCGTGTATGTATATGTCTGTATATGTTTGTGTGTGCGTGACTGCGTGCGGCCTCCTGCTGAGTATAGATGGCGCCGTGCGGCCTCCTGCTGTCTCTGGGGGGGTGCCGTGCGGCCTCCCGCTGTGTATAGATGGCGCTGTGCGGCCTCCTGCTCTCTCTGGGGGGGGGCGCCGTGCGGCCTCCCGCTGTGTATAGATGGCGCCGTGCGACCTACTGCTGTCTCTTGGGGGGGGCGCCGTGCAGCCTCCCGCTGTGTATATATGGCGCCGTGCAGCCTCCCGCTGTGTATAGATTGCGCCATGCGGCCTCCCGCTGTGTATAGATGGCATTGTGCGGCCCCCTGTGTATAGATGGCATCGTGCGGCCTTCCGCTGTTTATAGGTGGCGCCGTGGGGCCTCCCGCTGTGTATAGGTGGCGCCGTGCGGCCTCCCGCTGTGTATAGGTGGCGCCACCCGCTGTGCATAGGTGGCGCCGTGCGGCCTCCCGCTGTGTATAGGTGGCGCCTCCCGCTGTGTATAGGTGGCGCAGTGCGGCCTCCCGCTGTGTATAGGTGGCGCCGTGCTGCCTCCCGCTGTGTATAGGTGGCGCCGTGCGGCCTCCCGCTGTGTATAGGTGGCGCCGTGCGGCCTCACGCTGTGTATAGGTGGCGCCGTGCGGCCTCCTGCTGTGTATAGGTGACGCCGTGCGGCCTCTTGCTGTGTATAGATGGCGCCGTGCGGCCTCCTGCTGTCTTTGGGGTCGGGGGCGCCGTGCGGCCTCCTGCTGAGTATAGATGGCGCCGTGCGGCCTCCTGCTGTCTCTGTGAGGGGGGCGCTGTGCGGCTTCCCGCTATGTATAGATTGCGCCGTGCGGCCTCCTGCTCTCTCTGGGGGGGGCGCTGTGGGCCTCCCGCTGTGTATAGGTGGCGCCGTGTGGCCTCCCGCTGTGTATAGATGGCGCCGTGCGGCCTCCCGCTGTGTATAGATGGCTATGTGCGGCCTCCCGCTGTGTATAGATGGCTACGTGCGGCCTCCCGCTGTGTATAGATGGCTACGTGCGGCCTCTCGCTGTGTATAGATGGCTTAGTGCGGCCTCCCGCTGTGTATAGATGGCTACGTGCGGCCTCCCGCTGTGTATAGATGGCTACGTGCGGCCTCCCGCTGTGTATAGATGGCTACGTGCGGCCTCCTGCTGTGTATAGATGGCTACGTGCGGCCTCTAGCTGTGTATAGATGGTTACGTGTGCTCAATATTGAGTCATACAATTAATGTAAGGCTATGTGCCCACGATGCAGAAATGCTCCGGATTTTTTTTGAGCGTTTCCGCATCTCCCTGGCAGAAAAAACGCATGTGGATTGTACATGCGGATTGTACATGCTTTTTTCCTGCCTGGGACTTGCTGATGTGAAGCGTTCTTCACTTGCATTTCCGCATGCGGGTTGACAAGCGCTTTCCAAGCGATTTTAGCATCACTTGGAAAGTGCTTGACAACTTGGTCACACTATATAAATACATGCAACCGGCATGGATTTATATTGTGTGACCATAAAAGAATGGTAAAAAATAAATATATAATTACCTTCTGATGGCCTGCCGACGTCAGCGGTCGCGTGACCCGTCACATGACTAAATGACGTCACGGCAGGTCCTTTTCAGACCATCGCGAGCTGCTGGCAAGCCAGGACGCATTGGATAAAGACACCGGGGGCCATCAGAAGGTAAGTATAATATTTATTTTTTATTTTATTCTTTTTTTACAGGTTCTATGGTACCCGGGTCCGGAGGACAGTCTCCTCTTCTCCAAACCCGGGTACCATCCGCACATTGAAGCGCATGGATTCTGCATGTACAGATGCAGTGATGCGGATTCCATGTGTTCTAATGCAAGTCAATGGCGGCGAAAGCGCCGTGCTTCCGCAAAATAATTGGTAGTGCAGCGGATTTTTCCGCAATGATAATTCGCAGCGGAAATTTACACAGCATGTGCACAGCACATGCGGATTATCATTGGGGAACATGGCCGACCTTCTATCAAGCGTTTTTAAGCGTTTCTGCAGCGGAATTGCCACCGCGGAAACGCTTAAAAAACGCATAGTGGGCACACAGCCTAAAAAAAATTATTATAATTAATATTGTGTTCTCCCCGCCTCAGTCCTCACAGCACAACGCAGAACACGAGCTCCTCATCACCAGTCCTCCTGTCCCGGCACAATGTGCGCACTGCTGCAGCTGCAGGTGGAATAGTGTCCACTGGACTGAGAAGGCTCCGCCCCTTCCGGTGACATCATGATTCCATGAAATCACTCCTCCCCCTCAAGAAATCAACTCCAATCTAGACGCTCCCCTGTTGCTGAGGCGTGGTGACACTGTAGCTGGGTGATTGCAGTCAGAGTAGTGGTGTTTGGTGTCTGCACTACAGGTAAGAAGATGGGAATGTGCCAAGGTGATTACTACATGCAGGACAATAAGTAGCTAGCTGTAGGTGTGCAGAATCCCACTCCCAATATTGTCAGGGTCTCGCACCCCCTCGTGTCGTGGGCTGTTAGGCTCCCGCACCCCCTCGTGTCGTGGGCTGTCAGGCTCCCGCACCCCCTCGTGCTGTGGGCTGTCAGGCTCCCGCACCCCCTCGTGTCGTGGGCTGCCAGGCTCCCGCACCCCCTCGTGTCGTGGGCTGCCAGGCTCCCGCACCCCCTCGTGTCGTGGGCTGCCAGGCTCCCGCACCCCCTCGTGTCGTGGGCTGCCAGGCTCCCGCACCCCCTCGTGTCGTGGGCTGTCAGGCTCCCGCCCCCCGTCGTGTCATGGGCTGTCAGGCTCCCGCACCCCCTCGTGTCGTGGGCTGCCAGGCTCCCGCACCCCCTCGTGTCGTGGGCTGCCAGGCTCCCGCACCCCCTCGTGTCGTGGGCTGTCAGGCTCCCGCACCCCCTCGTGTCGTGGGCTGTCAGGCTCCCGCACCCCCTCGTGTCGTGGGCTGTCAGGCTCCCGCACCCCCTCGTGTCGAGGGCTGTCAGGCTCCCGCACCCCCTCGTGTCGTGGGCTGTCAGGCTCCCGCACCCCCTCGTGTCGTGGGCTGTCAGGCTCCCGCACCCCCTCGTGTCGTGGGCTGCCAGGCTCCCGCACCCCCTCGTGTCGTGGGCTGCCAAGCTCCCGCACCCCCTCGTGTCGTGGGCTGCCAGGCTCCCGCACCCCCTCGCGTCGAGGGCTGTCAGGCTCCCGCCCCCCGTCGTGTCATGGGCTGTCAGGCTCCCGCACCCCCTCGTGTCGTGGGCTGTCAGGCTCCCGCACCCCCTCGTGTCGTGGGCTGTCAGGCTCCCGCACCCCATCTTGTCGTGGGCTGCCAGGCTCCCGCACCCCCTCTTGTCGTGGGCTGCCAGGCTCCCGCACCCCCTCGTGTCGAGGGCTGTCAGGCTCCCGCACCCCCTCATGTCGTCGGCTGTCGGGCTCCCGCACTCTCCCCTTGTCGTTGTCTGTGGAGAAGATTAATACATATTTTCATTTTTCAGATTTTCTCTTATAAAACAAGATCCCTGAGCTTCTGTCTTTGACAGAAAAAATGGCGTCTGACAAGTCGCTGCTGTCTGCAGAAATGAACACAAACATGGAGGAAGCGCTGTATGAACAGATGCTGATGAAGGTACGAAGATGAATTGGAGAGGCCAGCAATCACCGGGTGAATGTCTCCTCCGTCAGCCGCCGGGGGCGCGGCAGTCTCCAACATTTACCTAATGTGTATTGTTGGCTTTAGACCCCTCACAGTTGTACTATTTTGGTGCAGGAAAAATCAGTTTGCAGAACCATCCTGTTCATGTTACTCACTGATTCACACTTGTTGCCTCATTTCAGGCCAAACAGGAGATGGAGAGCAGAATACCGAACTTACCAGAAAGCAGAGAGATCAGACCCCAGCCGGGTGAGATGGGCGTCCTCTGATTATTATCCAGATTACTTTGTGCATATTATGTGACAGATACCACAGTGGGGCAGTGGGGTCTTATTGACTGCAACGGTCACATGATGCAACCAACGTGGGGGGTCACATAATTTCTTATGCAGTTGATTACATGTAAATGCTGCTTGGCTTTTGCCGATTTTATTGTGTTTTTGTTCACTTTTTGTTTTTATTTCTGTGTTAGGTTTCTGCATTAAAACTCGCACATCCAAAAATACCAAAATCTTTATTAACATCTGCAAGTCGAACCAGATCCCAGCGGCCCCGGACCTGACGGAGCAGGAGTTAGTCAGCATCCTGGAATCTGATGATCCCTCCGGCTATCGAGTCCCCATGAGCCTTGGAGAGCCCCACGTTGAAGTTGATAATAGTACGTTTTTTTTTAATACAGCGCTTCTCTTTTTAAAGGGATAGTCCAGAGATATCCTTAAAGGGGTTAAAATAGCAAGTATTACAACTTACTAATCCTCAATGGTCAAAGGTGCCATCTCCACAGGTTCTGGTAGGTCCACTTCCAGTCTGCGGAATAAAGTTTGACATCTTGTTGTTGACTTTTGAACTTTTTTGGTTTAGATTTGGGACTTAGAGGGATTGTCCACTACTTGGATTCCCCTTTAAGAACTTATACCACTTATTCATAGCAGCCCTACTAAGGTCAATGGATTGAGTCGGCACCGCAAAGTATCTAAGTCCTGGTGCACTTTGTCCTACAGGTAGAGGCGGCTGCTCGGCGTACGACATAGTGATTAATGGCACCTTCTTTGAGAAAATTACGGTAACTGCAATTGCTTATTCCGACATACGAGCTGTCTGCTCTCCTTTGTGTCAGCTCCTTACTTTGTATTTTTTTTATTAGAATAATGAGCTTTTCAGGGAATTTTTTATCACCGTGGCCATGGAGGGACTAGAGAACAAGTACGAAATGGAGCTGTCAAGAGGTAACGACCGCATCACTGATCTTTTCCTTGATTTTTCCATCGACCACACAAGGACTTGTTCTTTCGTGGAGCAAGTTTACCATATAATATATTGAACATTTTTATGTACCAACCTGTTGTATGGCACCGTATCAAATGCCTTTGAAAAGTCCAGATAGACAACATCCACTAAGTTTCCCTGGTCCAACCTGAACTTACCTCCCCATAGAATCTTTTCAGATTAGTTTGCAGGACAGATCCCTCATAATCATATGTTTAGGTTATTCTTATTGAGGTGCTCCAGGTTAGTATCTCTTAGAAAACCCTCAAAGTTGTTGCCCACAGTACAAGTTAAACTTACCGACCTATAAATTCCAGGCTCAGATGTTATCCCCTTCTTGAATATTGGTACCACATTTGCTATGTGGGTGTAACCCTGGTGGATATGGACCCACTGCCCCACGGGAGGGTTGTGACTAGGTGTCTACTGGGTCTCCACTAGAACCTCTGGTGGTGAGGATAGACTGGGCCTCCGGTAGACACCAGGTACCACTTCAGTGCAGTTCCCGGGACTGCAGCAGCATTCCGGAGGTACCAGGGTACCAGACTCAGGAGAGCGAAGACAAGGACTAGGTCAGACAGTCCGAGATCAGGGCAGGAAGCACAGGTTCAGGATAGAGAAAAATGGCAAGGGGGACAGGGGTTTTTGATACCAGAAAACTCCTTTAACACTTGCAACCTCTGTTGCTTGACTGCTACTCAAACAGTCAAATCAGTCAGTAAGAATTTAGGGAACTTCCATGGCGATATTTTGCATCAGTATTTGTTAGCAGACGCCAGGAATGGATCCAAAACAGAAGAGGTGAAAGTGTTTCAGTTACTATTTTTCACTGTGTTTGTTCCCCTCTGGTTTTCAGCTTACAAATACTGATGTAAATTAGTGCCCAAAATACTCACTGTGTGAATGAGACGAGGAAGCTGCTTGTAGTACTGTAATAGAAGTCCTTATTCTGAGGATGAGTTCTGTAATTCTTGTCTTCTCTGCTCCATCAAACTCCCCAGAGCAGGGGCAACCCCTGGAGCAAAACTTCTGGCAGCAGATGTCCAGACGTATGACTCAGTGATGTGTGATGGACCCCGACTCCGAAACAAAATGAATCAGACACATACAAAATAAATACACAAATCATTGCAATTAGGTGTCAAACGTTCTCAACTTTATTTAAATTTACATGACACCGAAAATGGCACAACCCTCGACTCACGAAGAGTCACCCTCCAGCTCTCAGGAGAGGAAAACCCCCTGTGGAGGAAACCTCTAGGGAACCATGGCTGGAGGGCTGCCCTTCCCTTGGGCTTAGAGAGTTAGTGCCGATATATGACGGAGTTTTAGAATTTCTACATATTTACAGAGAACGACATAACAAATATAGACTATTAATGTGATAAACTGGATGTGGGAGAGATCTGGCTGCGATATCTGTCACCACATTTATTGCTGGAACGAATTTAGTTGATCTGATTTCCCAGGTGGATCTACCACTTCTCCCTTACAGATCCAGCTCCGTCTCTCAAGATGTTGGGTACTTGGTTACAGGGGTTGCTCATTATGGATAACCCCTAATAGGATGAGTATCCCCTCCCCCTCCCAATTTATCACCCATTAAAGTCAAGGATCCATCTATGAACTCCCAAAGAAGAGCAGCTCTTTGTACATAGTAACAGAAGGGGATCCTGTTTTGGGGACCCCCCCTCTGTTACCTTCCCTTCCCCCCGAGGTGTCTAAGAAGACAACCCCTTTCCCTGCTAGAACCTCCAAATTACACCAACATTGGCACATTACGTGGGGTGGTCAAGCTCAAGGTCCTCAGGCGCATCATCAGTAATGGCGCTGATCATGGCAGCGCGGCATTCTTTTATGGAATCTTCTTTATGACACTTGTTTATGCCCTCACAATAGTTGTCATGGTTACTACAAGGGCTATTACTGATGCAGGGTCCAAGTATTAACCCTTTCATCATTGGTAATTCACTTTCATTATGGAGGCAAATAACTGCACTTGTTACCAAGCAGGAGTCTTATCATTACGGCTTCCCTTAGGCACCATAAGAAATAAAGATTATAGAACATACGTACAAGTGTTTCAGGAGTGTTTTGCACTTTTTAGATCCATAGATTGGGCTTATAACTAGCACTTTACAAAGCGGAAAATTAAGAGGAAATTACTTGTAAAATAATATTATAGGGAATTGCATTTCAAGCATTTTCCTAATGTGCATTCTGCATACTTGCATAGTTACATAGGTTGAAAAAGTTTTAACTTTAATGTCCTTGGTCTATCTCCAAAGTTATACATTTTCTATTACTAGATTATTTATAACCCACAATGTCATGTTTTGTTAAAAAAGTATCCAGCCCTTCTACAAATGCTGTTATACTATCTGCCATTACTATATCTTGTGGTTGGCATTCCACAGTCTGACTGCTCTAACTGTAAAGAATCCTTTCCTATTAAGTTGCCAGAATCGCCTCACCTCCGCTTGTTATGAATGTTCCTGGTGCTTTGTAAGGTCCTGGAAAGTGATAAGTCATGTGCCAGTACTATGCATTGACCACATATGTATTTATACATATAAATGTATATTTATGAAGGAGATGATAATTACCCTTCATAGAGGTGTTATGATCATTCATAAATTGCTTTCATAGGTTTGATCTCCAGGATTAGGAGAGATTTGGGGTGTAAACGTAATAAATAATGAGTAAAACATCAAAGCAAACGAAAAAGGGTTTGTGACCCAAACTGGTAGGTGAGACCGGCTAGCCCCATATTATACGAGGTCACAACCAGGTTTCGCCTGAGGAGGGCAGCACTAATGAGTCCTCAGGAGCGCATAACCCTGAAATATGCAGCGATTCTACACTACCCATTATAAAAGGGTTTCATATGCTACTTACTACCATGTTTTAGCTAAGATACAAGGCATACTTGTAAGGAGAGATGAAAAAGGTGATGGGGGACAACATATAAATATACTGAGGAACTCTATACACTAGTGGCCAAAATTGAGGCAACACCCCCAAGATTTATGAATTTTTAGCATTTTGCCAATACAAATACAAATTTCATGAATGTTTTTGATTTCACAGTAAAGTTTTTAAGTAGAAATAAAATCTCATATAGAAACACAATATTAGCAGGAAATTTGTTCATTTGTCAACAAATTGGAGACTATTGTCACTCAGATGACTGTGGGAGAAAAGCCATTGATTTGTCCTATTTTCATATCTAACACTAAATGTTAATACTCAGTTGGACAGCCCTCGGCCTTGATGACGGCCTGGCATCTACTTGGCATGCTATCTACCAGTTTGTGTAAATCAGATGGTGTGATGATATGAAGCCATGATTTGATGATGGCTGCAATGAGTTCCTGCTTGTGTGAAGCCCGCTGTTTTGACACCGCTCTTTTGAGCCGAGCCCAGAGATTCTCAATAGGATTGAGATCTGGGCTGTTTCCTGGCCAATTCAATAGCTGGACATTTTTGTCCTTGAACCAAGAGAGACATTTTTTAGCTGTATGGCATGGGGCTCCATCTTAAAATAAACGGTGTCCCTTCACCAAATACATCGTGTGCCGAAGGAATGAGTTTAGGCTGAAGGACGTCCTTGATGTACTTTTCAGCATTAACTGTTTCTTCAATTACCTGCAGCCGACCACCTGCATCTCTGGACACGCAGCCCCCTACCATAACACTCAGAGGAGGCTTCATGGTGGGTATTGTACCCTCTGGCAACCAGTCCTCTCCAGGTCGTCGTCGAACGTAGCGGACACCGTCGCTGCCAAAGATGGATATACGTGTCTCATCGCTCCATATAACATTTCTCCATTGTTCAATGGTCCATTTACAATGTTCTTTGGCCCCTGCAGACGTTTCTGACGCTGTGAGGCATTCAAAAATGGCTTTTTACCTGGTATTCTGGCTCTTAACCCTGCATTTACCAATCGTCGTCGAACCGTCCGATCAGACACTGTCACTCCGGTGTTGACAAGCTCCTTGTTGATGTTAACAGCCGTTTATTTCCTGTTATTTAGGGCGATTCTAACAATTCTTCTATCAGTCTGAGGAGTTGTAGCCTTCTTCCTTTCTCTACCTGGTTTATTCTTTATCGAACCAGTCTCTTGAAACCGCTTACACACTTTGAGAACGAAAACATGTAATTGCTTACCTTCTGATGACAAACTGGCTTTAAAATATAAAAACCGCATTTTAATCGCACAATATCTGTCTTACAACCCACACCCAGGTCACTATAAACCAACATAGAATACATATCGCAGAAGAGGGCGTGTGTACAAGTAAGTAGGTCAGTGAAATCCTCCATTAAATATTGGTGATGGTGAAAAACTGAAAGTGTTGCCTCAATTTTGGCCACTAGTGTATAACACAAAATATAAACAAAAAAGAAAGGAAAGAACATTTCTGCACAAAAAACGTGTCGCTCGGCAGGAAAATCCCGTTGATCTTGCGTTTTTTGAGATTTTTTTTTCCCTTTCTTTAGAAACGCTGCAAAAATACTGAAAGAATAGACATGAAACTGCTTCAAATCTGCAAGGATTCACTTTTCCTGCTTTTCCTGGTACTATCAAGCATAGCGTTTTTGGGAACTTGGAGCTCTATATTACAAATATGTCCGTCCCTCCAGTTGAAAGAAATTAACATTTTCCTGGAGGGAAGTTTATATTTTACATTATGTCAGTTTTTGTCTATCGATGATAAAGTGCAGTTTGCAGCAATTTTTATTGTGACATATACCCAAATCATTCATGAAAATATTTCACATTCAACGCGCGTCGGGCGGGCCTGCGTCCTCTCACATGCCAGGGCTGAGTTTCAGTTCCAGTCCGACCCTGTTAATCATCTATGGTTTCCCTTCAGAGTGGAAAATGCTGAAAAATCGGAAGTTCCTGGGATCCATTTTTGAACAGAATATCAGAACCAAATCAAAACCGATGATTCATAATAGGGGTAAGTCCCAACTCTAAGGTACAAGTCTATGGCATACAGTCTGTAAAAGACGACAGAGTAGGGTGCTGTTGAGCATCGACGGCTTCTTCTCTGATGTTCCTCGCTCATCCATGCAGTACATAGTCGGCCATTCAATTGATTGGATATCTTATAATACCACATTTCCCCTAGGGACACAAAGTATGACGAGCGCCACTCCTCCTGGTGATAGGTTATACCCAACAGATGGGGCAGCGCCACTCCTCGTGGTGATGGGTTACACCCAACAGATGGGGGAGCGCCACTCCTCGTGGTGATGGGTTACACCCAACAGATGGGGGAGCTCCACTCCTCTTGGTGATGGGTTATACCCAACAGATGGGGGAGCGCCACTCCTTGAGGTGATAGGTTATACCCAACAGATGGGGGAGCGCCACTCCTCGTGGTGATGGGTTATACCCAACAGATGGGGGAGCGCCACTTCTCGTGGTGATGGGCTGCACCCAACAGATGGGGGAGCTCCACTCCTTGTGGTGATGGGTTACACCCAACAGATGGGGGAGCTTCACTCCTTGAGGTGATGGGTTATACCCAACAGATGGGGGAGCGCCACTCCTCGTGGTGATGGGTTATACCCAACAGATGGGGGAGTGCCACTCCTCGTGGTGATGGGTTATACCCAACAGATGGGGGAGCCCCACTCTTCGTGGTGATGGGTTAAACCCAACAGATGGGGGAAGTTGCAGAATGGCTTGTTATGGTGCAAGAACAATGTGGACATTGTTTTGTTTTTTTGTTTTAACTATTATGCCTTTATGTTCTTTATTTTTTTCCTACAGACCCTCCCAGCTAACTCCAAGCAAGTCCCTAATCTCAGAAGTTGAAAGGTTTGGGTTTCTTTGAGGTTTAATGCATGCATTTACTTTTTTTAGAATCCCATCTTACAAAAGATATAGGATATCCAACTTCTTGGACTCCAAGAATAAGGGGGCTGCAGCCTGGAAGTAACCCCGCTGCCCTTTTTAAAGAATATGCTGGTGTGGGGCAGCTACCCGGATATTCACTGTGCAGGAGAACTGCAGCTAAGCCCATTCACTTTGCTGGATCTATGCTGTCGTTCCGCTGCACAGTGGAGGCCATGATGCCGATGTGCAGGGAATGACTGTGAAAGGGGCTGTTCCTCATTACCAGCATCAGTGCCCCTTTATTATATTAGAGATCGACCCCAACAGATCATAAATTGATGGTGTACCCTTGCAATATACTGCTGCCTTCCTTTTTTTTATCAGTTCACCCGTGAAACCAGATTACATGATTGTGGCGGAACCTCCTGTAGGACACCCAAGTTTTCTGGTGGCTGAAATCTCTTTACCTAAAATGGTGAGACCCTTAGATGTGGTTTAGGATTGTGACCTTTTTGCATTTCATGTGATTTCCAATAGTCTTCCCTTATTAAAAGTCTGTGCCAACCTCGTGCTACCGGTCCTCCTCTGCCAACTTTTATCATCACAGCTTTGATGTGTCCACCGTAGCCAATTGCTGGCAGCTGTGACACATTTACTGGATGATGATGATCTAATTTTTTTTTCATACCGTGGTGGGTTGTTTGCAAGCTGTTGGAATGGGAAAGAAGATCTCTGTAAACGACTCTGTCAGCAGAGAACGACTGTTCAAACCAAGCACAGACGCCCAGTGCTTCACGGCGGGACCAGTCATTTATATAAGCCTTCCCCCCTGCTTGTTTCCCCTCCATCTCCACCATCACCTCTTCTTTGACAGTTCTGGCTTCATAGATCCAGAGAGGAGATAGAGGGAAAACAAGCTGGTGGGAAGATGTATATATTATTATTATTATTTAATTATATAGTGCCATTGATTCCATGGTGCTGGTGCATATAAATGATGTTATAATGATGATATAAATGATGAAAGAGGCTTGTTGCAATAGTGTAGAACACGCCGCTCTTTATTTTTTCTATATTAATGCGACATTTGGAGGAATCGCACAGAAAATGCTTTAAATGTATTTATTTTTTAATTTGATTTTTCTCATGTCCATGATTCACATTGCGTTAAATGAGGCATAATGAAGATGAAGAATGTTTCAGCTAATGTAGCCTTCATCAGACAGGATAATGTAGCTTGAGGGGACCCACTTGGTTAAATATAGGGGTCAGTTCTGGTCTTCCCAAAAAGCAGATTAAGTAGTCACCACACGGGAATCTGGTGATTACGGGGTTTGCTTTTGGGGACCCCAGATTTCTTCATATAACCGAGTGGGCCTTCTGCCTAATGAAGGCTACATTATGTGAAATTCTGGTACCATTCATTATGCCTCACTTAAAGGGGTTGTCTGGCACTTTAATATTGATGACCTATCCTAAGGATATTCCATTAGTATTAAAGTGGTGGCAACCCCTTTTAATGCCGTGTGAATCCTAAAAAATATTTTTCAGCATTTTCTGTGAGCAGTTCCTCCACGTGTCAGATTTAATGTAGGAGACGTGTGGAGCTACACAGTAACTTCTAGTTGGCCACGTATCAAGATAAAAGTTTAGATTTTTGTGCACTTGTTGGTTACAACTTTCTTTCCCGTACAGAAGCATTCAGCGACATAAGCGTTGTTACCACGCTGGTCTTCTCTTTACAGTCTTCTGCTAGATCTCTTGTGTTGGACTTGGATGAAGACAGAATAGTCGGACTTCCCGATTTGTATCATCTAGACGTCTTCATTCCTTACAATATCATCCAAGAACAAAGTGGAGCTCAGTTCAACAAGGACAGTAAGGTGAGACAATTAAGCAAAGCTGGACATGTCTTATAGCCCATTCTGAAATCATCTTCTTAAAGAGGTTCTCTGAGAAAATGTATAAAATAAAATTTTAAAAAATGTATACATTTATTTAGCAAAAATAAATTGTTTTAATTAGTGAATAATTCTATGTGAATACTTTTATGCCCAAAAATGGCAAAAGTATTCTCGGAGTGATACCTTTATTGGCTAACCAGAAAAAAAATATATATATGCAAGCTTTCAGAGCACAGAGGCTCCTTCTTCAGGCAATATTACACATGAATTCATAACATTTGTAATCCTGCCTGAAGAAGGAGCCTCTGTGCTCTGTAAGTTTGCATATATATATTTTTTTTTCTGGTTAGCCAATAAAGGTATCACTCCGAGAATACTTTTGCCATTTTTGGGCATAAAATTATTTCCATCAAATTTTCTGGCTAACACGGTACCACAATATAAATTTGTACTGTACATCACAATTAGGGGATAATAATTGCATATGGACATAATGGCCAACGATGTCAGCAGCCATCCATCCTAGATGGGTGAAGGTAAACTGATTGAGACGGACTTCTCTGACCTACCTGTCGGAATCAAGAACGTGCATCTATGTCATCGATTGACTGACTGATCACGTCCATGAGTCAACATGTTGTAAACCTGTCATGATGAGTGAGCAGATAGGATGCTGCCCCTCACCCTGACAGGAACTTATCTATCACAACATATAGTTGCCCAGAGACATCTGAATGCATCGGCTTTCCTTTATGCCATTCATCAAACATGTCGTATATTTTGTGTATAGCGAGTCACAAGCCTCGCACTGCTCTGCGTCTTATCATTTGGTTCTATGAGCTGCAGTAAAACGTGACGTATATTCCAGGTGCTGACGATCACAATGCCGGTGCAGCCAGCATAGCGGTGGGCTCAGAAGATCAGCTTTGGAAAACGTTCCTCTTATATCGATCCAGTGGATCCTACTTACATTCGCTGCTGTTTACATTGTATGGTTACAATTCTATTTAGACTTCAATATGACTCCAGAATAAATTTTTGTCTTTCTTATACTTGCCGTATATTTTTCCCAAGGAAGGGGGTTTAGGTATTGTGCTTTTTTTTTTTTATTTCTACTGTAATATTTCATAATATCTGTGAATAAGTCTTGAAAATAATTTGCATTGAAAAGGTTGAGATCCTCTGAATCTACAGGGATTTTTAGGAATTAAAAATCTACAGCAGTAAATCTGCAGCAGAATTTACATTTTGCACCATGTCTGGATTTAGTAGCAGCTGCCCCTTTAAATGGAATATGTCAGCAGGTTTTTGCTATCCCATTTGAGAGCAGCATAATCCGAGGCCCTGATTCCAACGATGTATCACTTACTGGGCTGCTTGGTGTTATTTTGATAAAATTGCAGGGTTTTTTTCTCATGCAGATCTCTGAATGCTGAGCTCTGTATAATAACCCCACCCACACCACTGATTGGCCGCTTTCTGTGTACACTGTATATAAACTGCCAATCAGTGGTGGGGGGCGTGGTTGGACTACCTGGCTGCAGGTTTACTAGTCCTCTAGTGATAATCTTCTGCTAATAAA
Organism: Phyllobates terribilis; assembly: GCF_046119375.1. NCBI lineage: Eukaryota > Metazoa > Chordata > Amphibia > Anura > Dendrobatidae > Phyllobates > Phyllobates terribilis. The sequence goes on along the minus strand of NW_027362798.1, from coordinate 11,744,521 downwards.
AGTGTGATTTTTATCAAAACTACAACCAGCAGCCCTGTAAGTGAGACGTCCCTAGAATCAGGGTCTTTGTCTCTACATCATGCTGCTCTCAACAACAACCAATATATAGTACATCCGACAAGGGGTCAATGTGTTAAAAAAGACCTTTATTATAATAATTTGGGTACATGGCGGGAAAGAAAAGAGCACACACTCATATATATATATATAGTAATACCATATAATAGTGAAGAGGTATAATGTAAATATTTGAATTGCAGAGACACCAGGGCTAAATAGTAGTAGCTCCAATTGTGCTAATGCATACTGATAGTATATCCTAGGTCACATAGTAAAAGGATATAATCCCAAATAATAAAAGCCAATATAGGCATTCCCAAGATAATGACCTTTTGGTATATACATATCAAGGGATGTATTATATCCAAGTAGGTTAATTCCTAAGTAACAATAATGTTGTATTGGATTCATTCATACCTGGTATATATTGTCTGCACGTCTTGCAATAGCTCTGGGCTCGGTGGTCCTACTCCTAGTGTGGCGCTCACCCCATCATGCTGCTCTCAGAATAGCCAAGAAAAACCTGCTGACAGATTCCCTTTACAAATAGCTGAAATGGCTCCTAGATACCAGAGAAGGAAAACGTTATTAAAACGGTTTTGTTTCCTAAATAGAAAAGCAAATTAAACACCACTGGATAATGTGGTGTGTGAAACCGTCCATTGGATTGCTGTTTCGGGTGGGCTCAGGAGCAGAGCCCCCATCCTACACAGCTGACATCTTGCTGTAACAGCAGCGGCCAGAGCGGAGCGTCAATCACTGCTGTTTAACCATTTATATGCCGTCAATCACTGATGGCAAGTTAAATAGCGCAATCGCCGGTACGCTATGCAATGTTACTAGAATTTTTTTTTTACTTTTCCATTTCCTTGAATTACTTGTTGTGATTTGCGGATCCATTGACTGGCCAAGTGGAAGGGCTGCAGCCGATCATTCATGTCCGTAGCAGATACACATTTACGTGTGGAAATAGGCCCTTATAGAAATCAATCAATAGAACGTATACCTGGATATCCAGGTTTATCCTTTGCATACATTTAAAGAGGTATAAGTCATGGCATATTACTAGGATGTCATTCTTGGGGGTCTGACAGCCTAATTTAGAAAGAAGTGGATGCATTATTTTTTTCACGTTCCCAATTTAACAATTTGAGTACAGTTGGATCTATTGGTTTTTTTTATTTTTTGCACTATGGGTGGGTTGTTGGGAGCACAGCTGTGCAGGAAAAAAAAAGCTTACAGGTTCTCAATTCCTTCATTCTTGGAATCGGTGGCGGAACCACAGGTCGGACCATCGCCAATCAAGATATTATATCCCTTCACACTCATCATTGCTCCCAATTAACAATTTGAGTACGTGCATTTTTTTAGGGTATTTTTGCGCAATGGGTGGGAGCACAGCTGTGCAGGAAAAAAAGCTGATAGGTTCCCCATTCCTTCTTTCTCAGAATCAGTGGATGGAACATCGCCAATCACAATATTATATCCCTCACACTAATCGTTGCTCCCAATTATCAATTTGAGTACGGTTATACCTATTGTTTTTTTAGGGTTTTTTTTTGCACTGTGGGTGGTTGGGAGCACAGCTGTGCAGTTAAAAAAAAAGCTGATAGGTTCCCCATTCCTTCATTCTCAGGATCAGTGGTGGAACCAGAGGTTGGATCATCTCCAATCAAAATATTATATTATTCACACTAATCATTGCTCCTAGTTAACAATTTGAGTACGGTTGAACCCATTGTGTTTTTTTAGGGTTTTTGTTTTTTTTGCACTATGGGTGCAAGTTATAGTAATATGTGTCACCGTAAAAAAATACAACTAATAGTGTCTCCTGATTGTTCAGACACAAATATATCTGTTGAAAATAGTCTGGTATACACCAGTAAATTATAACTGTGGTTTTGCTGTTCCACAGTAAAAAATCTCTATTATCCTGCTTTTGGCATTTTTTGCCGCAAAGAAAAACAGTAGTAGTGTCTCCTGATTGTTCAGACACAAATATATCTGTTGAAAATAGTCTGGTGTAGGCCCGAGAAATACAAGTGTGGTTTTGCAGTTCCACGGGTCAAATCTCTGTATTATCCTGCTTTTTTGCATTTTTTGCTGTAAAGAAAAACAGTACTGTCTCCTGATTGTTCAGACACAAATATATCTATTTAAAATTTTCTGGTATACCCCAGTAAACAATAACTGTGGTTTTGCCATTCCACGGTAAAAAATCTCTATTATTCACCTTTTGGTATTTTTTCCGTAAAGAAAAACAGTAATAGTTTCTCCCTGATTGTTCAGATTGTTTAAAAGAGTCGGGTGTAGGCCAGAGAAATAGAACTGTGGTTTTCCTCTTCCACGGTTCTAATCTACTTTATTACCCTTTTTCCATTGATGGTGCGAGTGTAAGCTATTTTACTTACTTTACAATGGGCAAGGCGCGTGGCAAGGGACATGGAAGTGGACGTTCTGGTGATGGTGCATGCAGAGGACGGGGCCGTGGCCAAGGTGAAAATGTGCCACAACCAACAGCCTTATCTTCTCACTCCCACTTCTTGACCGAATTACTAGGGAAGCACAGAACAACACCAGATCAGTGTGAACAGGTTATTAATTGGATAGCAGATAATACTTCCAGTTACCTGGGCACCACCACCTCCGGTCTGTCTTCCACACGGTCAACTCTTAGTAGCCATGAGTCTCGACCGCATACTCCTCCTCACCCTGATGCTCCTCCCTCCCATCATGCCGAGTGTCGTCAGACAGCAACTGATCCCACACTTGGACACTCTGAAGAGCTGTTCACTGGTCCATTTCCAGATTTGTGCCCCTCGCCTGCTCCGCTTGAAGTGGTGGAAGAGGAGATCCCATGTAGAGATGCCCAAATATTTGAACAGCCACGGCCAGAGGAAGTCAACGCTGGCAATTTGTCACAAGAGGTTGACGATGACGAGACACAATTGCCAGGAAGTGAGGAGGAGGATCGTGGTGCGCAAGTGGAAGAGGAGGAGGTGTTGGATGATCTAGTAACTGACCCAATGTGGCAGGAGGACATGCAGAGCGAGGCCAGCAGCAGACAGGGTGAGGGAGGCAGAGTACCCCAACAGGCAGAAAAAAGCAGTGTGGTGGCCGCACACAGAAGGCCGGCAACAGTTCCCCGTAACACCAACACGAGGGACGTTGCCAGTACAACCTGTAGGTCTTCCAGAGTCTGGAATTTTTTTAAAGACTCTGCTGATATCCCCAAAAAGGCCATTTGTACCACCTGCCATGCCAGCATCAGCAGGGGTGACAAAACTACCAGCCTGACCACCACCAGCATGATCAGGCACATGGCAGCAAAGCACCCGACTTTGTGGGGCGAACCCCAGGGTCCATGACCAGTGTCAGCGGGTGTCACCTGTTGTGTGTGCATGGCAATCCCCTGTCCATACTGCATGCAAAGATGCCCCCTCCTCTCAGTCTTTATGGCAGTCTCTCAAGAGTGTGCAAAGCAGTCATCAAAGCAAAAGGTGGCTACTTTGAAGAACCTAGAATATAAGACATATTATCTTAGGAGGAGAGCATGGTCAGTCGTCATCTTGGTGAGGACACGGAAGTCTTGCCCGTTACCAGTCTGGCACGCATGGCTGACTTTATGTTACTCTGCCTTAACCGTGACCCTCGCGTTGTCAAAATGTTGGGTGACAGTCATTACTGGTTGGTGACACTTTTAGACCCCCGCTACAAGGAGAACTTTCACTCTCTTATTCCTGAGGTGGAGAGGTCTACGAAAATGGGGCAGTACCAGAAGGCCCTTGCTGCAGAACTGTTAAAAAAAATTCCCATCTGAACACGCTAGCGGCAGAGGTCACAGTTCGTTGACCAACCAAGGCGTACAAGCGAGAGAGAGGCAACTCCAATCCAGCAGAGGCAGGGGAACACTGTCAACATTCTGGGACAGTTTTCTGAGACCTGCCCAGCTTACAGGCCCTGAGGCGCGGGGTACTCTCACAAGCAGTGGAAAGTTTCAAAAGATGGTGAGGGAGTACCTTGCCGACCGTACCAGCGTCCTCCGTGATTCCTCTGTGCCTTTTAATTATTGGGTATCCAAGCTGGACACTTGGAATGAAATCGCTCTGTACGCCTTGGAGGTCCTGGCCTGCCCTGCCGCTAGCGTGTTATCGGTGCGTGTTTTTAGTGCTGCTGGGGTAATTATAACTGATAAGCGCACTCGCCTGTCAACTGACAATGCTGACAAGCTGACCCTTATCAAAATGAACAGTAGCTGGATTGGGCCAGACTTCTCATCACCACCAAATGACAGCAGAGTAACATAAAGTCAAATCCACTGTGTTATTTCGGAAGGTGTATTCACATGCACCGCTTCACACCCACACATGGGTATACGCTTCCTCATTTCGGCTGTTTTATGTTCTTCTCCTTATCCTCAGCCTCCACCACCACTATACCACCAGGGTGACCGTGGTCCGTGTTGCCATTATTGAAAGTTCCTCCGTCCTTATTTTTGTCAGCTTTTGCTTGGAAGGCATAAGCAAAGACTGTGGGAGACCCACTCCCCAATAATGGGAATAATATTTTTAAAATGCTGTACTGTATGGCTCTTGTAAGGGGCATTAAAAACGTCTTGTTAAGCTACTGCGACCTCCACCACTTTTCCGAGGAGCATTAAAACCGTCTTGTTAATCTACTGGGACTTCCACATCTCTTCCAAGGGGCATTCAAACTGTCTTGTTAAGCTACTGGGACCTTCACCACTTTTCTGAGGGGCATTAAAAGCGTCTTATTAAGCTACTGGTACGTCCACCACTTTTCCGAGGGGCATTAAAAACGTCTTGTTAAGCTAGTGGGACCTCCACGTCTCTTCCAAGGGGCATTCAAACTGTCTTGCTAAGCTACTGGGACCTCCACATCTCTTCCAAGGGGCATTCAAACCGTCTTGGTAAGCTACTGCGACCTCCACCACTTTTTCGAGGGGCATTAAAAGCGTCTTATTAAGCTACTGGGATCTCCACCACTTTTCCGAGAAGCATTAAAACCGTCTTGTTAAGCTACTGGGACCTCCACGTCTCTTCCAAGGGGCATTCAAACCGTCTTCTTAAGCTACTGGGACCTCCACGTCTCTTCCAAGGGGCATTCAAACCGTCTTGTTAAGCTACTGGGACCTCCACGTCTCTTCTGAGAGGCATTAAAAGCGTATTGTTAAGCTACTGGGACCTCCACCACTTTTCCGAGGGGCATTAAAACCGTCTTGTTAAGCTAGTGGGACCTCCACCACTTTTCCGAGGGGCATTAAAACCGTCTTTTTAAGCTACTGGTACCTCCACGTCTCTTCCAAGGGGCATTCAAACCATCTTGTTAAGCTACTGGGACCTGCACCACTTTTCCCAGGGGCATTCAAACAGTCTTGTTAAGCTACTACGACCTCCACCACTTTTCCAAGGGGCATTAAAACCGTCTTGTTAAGCTACTGGGACCTCCACTTTTCCGAGGGGTATTAAAAGCATCTTGTTAAGCTACTGGGACCTCCACCACTTTTCCGAGGAGCATTAAAACCATCTTGTTAAGCTACTGTGACCTCCACGTCTCTTCCAAGGGGCATTCAAAGCGTCTTGTTAAGCTACTGGGACCTCCACCACTTTTCCGAGGGGCATTAAAAGCATCTTGTTAAGCTACTGGGACCTCCACCACTTTTCCGAGGAGCATTAAAACCATCTTGTTAAGCTACTGGGACCTCCACGTCTCTTCCAAGGGGCATTCTAACCGTCTTGTTAAGCTACTGTGACCTCCACGTCTCTTCCAAGGGGCATTCAAACCGTCTTGTTAAGCTACTGGGATCTCCACTTCTCTTCTGAGGGGCATTAAAAGCTACTTGTTAAGCTACTGCGACCTCCACCACTTTTTCAAGGGGCAGTAAAAGCGTCTTTTTAAGCTACTGGGACCTCCACCACTTTTCCGAGAAGCATTAAAACCGTCTTGTTAAGCTACTGGGACCTCCACTTCTCTTCCAAGGGGCATTCAAACCATCTTGTTAAGCTACTGGGACCTCCACGTCTCTTCTGAGAGGCATTAAAAGCATCTTGTTAAGCTACTGTGACCTCCACAACTTTTCCGAGGGGCATTAAAACCGTCTTGTTAAGCTACTGGGACCTCCACGTCTCTTCCAAGGGGCATTCAAACCGTCTTGTTAAGCTACTTGGACCTCCACGTCTCTTCCGAGGGGCATTAAAAGCGTCTTGTTAAGCTACTGTGACCTCCACCACTTTTCCGAGGGGCATTAAAAGCATCTTGTTAAGCTACTGGGACCTCCACGTCTCTTCCAAGGGGCATTCAAACCGTCTTGTTAAGCTACTGGGACCTCCATGTCTCTTCCAAGGGGCATTCAAACCGTCTTGTTAAGCTACTGCGACCTCCACCACTTTTCCAAGGGGTATTAAAACCGTCTTGTTAAGCTACTGGGACCTCCACCACTTTTCTGAGGAGCATTAAAACCGTCTTGTTAAGCTACTGGGACCTCCACGTCTCTTCCAAGGGGCATTCAAACCGTCTTGTTAAGCTACTGCGACCTCCACCACTTTTCCAAGGGGCATTAAAACCGTCTTGTTAAGCTACTGGGACCTCCACCACTTTTCTGAGGAGCATTAAAACCGTCTTGTTAAGCTACTAAGACCTCCACGTCTCTTCTGAGGGGCATTAATAGCGTTTTGTTAAGCTACTGTGACCTCCACCACTTTTCCAAGGGGCATTTAAACCGGCCAGTTAAGCTACTGGGACCTCCACGTCTCTTCCAAGGGGCATTCAAACAGTCTTGTTAAGCTACTGGGACCTCCACTACGTTTCTGAGGGGCATTAAAACCATCTTGTTAAGCTACTGGGACCTCCACCACTTTTCTGAGGAGCATTAAAACCGTCTTGTTAAGCTACTAAGACCTCCACGTCTCTTCTGAGGGGCATTAATAGCGTTTTGTTAAGCTACTGTGACCTCCACCACTTTTCCAAGGGGCATTTAAACCGGCCAGTTAAGCTACTGGGACCTCCACGTCTCTTCCAAGGGGCATTCAAACAGTCTTGTTAAGCTACTGGGACCTCCACTACGTTTCTGAGGGGCATTAAAACCATCTTGTTAAGCTACTGCGACCTCCACCACTTTTTCAAGGGGCAGTAAAAGCGTCTTTTTAAGCTACTGGGACCTCCACCACTTTTCCGAGAAGCATTAAAACCGTCTTGTTAAGCTACTGGGACCTCCACTTCTCTTCCAAGGGGCATTCAAACCATCTTGTTAAGCTACTGGGACCTCCACGTCTCTTCTGAGAGGCATTAAAAGCATCTTGTTAAGCTACTGTGACCTCCACAACTTTTCCGAGGGGCATTAAAACTGTCTTGTTAAGCTACTGGGACCTCCACGTCTCTTCCAAGGGGCATTCAAACCGTCTTGTTAAGCTACTTGGACCTCCACGTCTCTTCCGAGGGGCATTAAAAGCGTCTTGTTAAGCTACTGTGACCTCCACCACTTTTCCGAGGGGCATTAAAAGCATCTTGTTAAGCTACTGGGACCTCCACGTCTCTTCCAAGGGGCATTCAAACCGTCTTGTTAAGCTACTGGGACCTCCATGTCTCTTCCAAGGGGCATTCAAACCGTCTTGTTAAGCTACTGCGACCTCCACCACTTTTCCAAGGGGTATTAAAACCGTCTTGTTAAGCTACTGGGACCTCCACCACTTTTCTGAGGAGCATTAAAACCGTCTTGTTAAGCTACTGGGACCTCCACGTCTCTTCCAAGGGGCATTCAAACCGTCTTGTTAAGCTACTGCGACCTCCACCACTTTTCCAAGGGGCATTAAAACCGTCTTGTTAAGCTACTGGGACCTCCACCACTTTTCTGAGGAGCATTAAAACCGTCTTGTTAAGCTACTAAGACCTCCACGTCTCTTCTGAGGGGCATTAATAGCGTTTTGTTAAGCTACTGTGACCTCCACCACTTTTCCAAGGGGCATTTAAACCGGCCAGTTAAGCTACTGGGACCTCCACGTCTCTTCCAAGGGGCATTCAAACAGTCTTGTTAAGCTACTGGGACCTCCACTACGTTTCTGAGGGGCATTAAAACCATCTTGTTAAGCTACTGGGACCTCCACCACTTTTCTGAGGAGCATTAAATCCGTCATGTTAAGCTGCTGGAACCTCCACGTCTCTTCTGAGGGGCATTAATAGCGTCTTGTTAAGCTACTGTGACCTCCACGTCTCTTCCAAGGGGCATTCAAACCGTCTTGTTAAGCTGCTGGGACCTCCACGTCTCTTCTGAGGGGCATTAATAGCGTCTTGTTAAGCTACTGCGACCTCCACCACTTTTCCAAGGGGCATTAAAACCATCTTGTTAAGCTACTGGGATCTCCACGTTTCTTCTGAGGGGCATTAAAAGCGTCTTCTTAAGCTACTGTGACCTCCACCACTTTTCCGAGGGGTATTAAAACCGTCTTGTTAAGCTACTGGGACCTCCACCACTTTACCAAGGGGTATTAAAACCGTCTTGTTAAGCTACTGGGACCTCCACATCTCTTTTGAGGGGCATTAATAGCGTCTTGTTAAACCACTCTGAACTCCACAGCTCTTCCAAGGGGCATTGATATGTTGTTTTTAATTAACTCTAACCTCCACGACTCTTCGAACGGGCATTGCAGTTCCTCTTAATTTTTGGCAGCTTTTTCTTGGAAGGCATAAGCAAATACTATGGGAGACCCACTCCCCAATAATGGGAATAATGTTTGTAATATGCTGTACTGCATGGCTCTTGTAAGGGGCATTGCAAGCTCCTTCGTCCTAATTTTTGGCAGCTTTTGCTTGGAAGGCATAAGCAAAGACTATGGGAGACCCACTCCCCAATAATGGGAATAATGTTTGGAATATGCTGTACTGCATGGCTCTTGTAAGGGGCATTGCAAGTTCCTCCGTCCCAATTTTTGGCAGCTTTTGCTTGGAAGGCATAAGCAATGACTATGGGATACACACTCCCCAATAATGGGAATAATGTTTGTACTATGCTGTACTGTATGGCTCTTGGAAGGGGCATTAAAAGCCCCTCTTCCGAGGGGCATTCAAACCGTCTGGTTAAGCTACTGGGACCTCCACGTCTTTTCCGAGGGGCATTGAAACCATCTTGTTAAGCTACTGTGACCTCCATGTCTCTTCAAAGGGACATTAAAACAGTCTTCTTAAGCCACTCTGAACTCCACAGCTCTTCCTAGGGGCATTGAAATGTTGTTTTTAATTACCTCTAACCTTCACAACTCTTCCAACGGACATTGCATTTCCTCCTAATTTTAGTCAGCTTTTGCTTTTCAATGCAAAGGCGAATACTAAGGGAGACCCACTCCCCAATAGTGGGTAGAAGGTTTTTAGTACGCTGTAATCCACGTCTGTTTCAAGGGGCATTGCAGTTCCTCATAATTTTTGGAAAGCCTTCCATTCACTGTTTAGGCCAACAGTGTACAGGAGACCCAGTTGCTATAAATGGAAAAAACTGTTTAGTTAAGGCCCTCTGACCTCCATGTAATTTCCAAGGTACATTGGAGTGCCTCGAAATTTTTGGTAGGCATTGCACTCACTGTATGCCCTATAACTGTGTAGCCAAACCGCTCCTTTTGTTACAGAAACATATCCTACAAGACATATGTGGTTGACTGGCCTGATATTGATGTGAATGATCCCTGTTCCTCCTGCTCTTTCTCCTTTGCCACCACCTCATCCATCATTCATCACCTGAAGCTTTGTTTTAATGGGAGTCATAGAACTGGGATAGTAGCAGGAAAACATCCAGCAATCCTCAGAGGAGGTAGGATATGCGCCAAAACGCTGACCACCTCAGGCCTTGCCGCTACTACATACATGCGCTTGCATTCCAACAAAACAAAGCAGATGCTAACTTGTATCATCATCATGGTCCTCACCTTGGCACTCTCAACTCCCCTGATGGAGAAGCCAGGGCCCACCGGAGGAGTCTGGTTCTCTGGTGGGCTCGTCCAATGCTGCCCTAAAGCAGGCCAGGCTAAGAAAAGTGTGTGGGGGGATGTTCCAAGGAGAAATAGGGGCGGCTGGGGACCGTTTATGGACACCCGGCTGCCCCCAGGCAGCTGGCGACCGAACATGGACACCCGGCCGCCCCCTGGCGGTTGGGGACCGAGTGTGGACACCCCACCGCCGGACGGCTGGGGACTGAGTATGGATACCAGGCCGCCAACGCTGCCATGACATGGTGGCCAGATTCCGCCTCCACATGCCTAAAAGGCCCAATTTCAAGTGCAAGCAAGCAGTATGGTATTGCAGCCTGGGGGTGGGTGGGTGGTTGGCTGCATATTTGCGCTTGCATTGCAAGGAATGGGGGAGGTACAATTGAACCCTGCCCTGGGACAAGAACTTGCACGGGGATAGTTGCAAGTCTGCATCTTCTGATGCGGCAAGGATGACTTCTGATGGGCACACTTTTAGGCAGTGACCGGGGAGTCAGAGATGCTTCCAGGGGTCTTCCCTATGCTGTCCCCATGTCTTTTCAGCACTGTATGCATGTGTCACACAGCACATGGCCAGATAAGGTTGTAAAATGTTAAAATGACATTTCCCGGTGAATGCATTTGTAACGGTTGAAGCAATACAAAAGTGCAAAAACACATTAAAAATGCTACTTGTGAACATAGCCCAAGGTGTGGAGGAGTATTTTTTTTTTTTGTTATTTATTTTACCTTATACACAAGTCTTTACCCTGGAAAGGAACTTCCTTAACATATTTCACAGGAAAGCAGTTTCAGTTTAGTTTTTGAACGTTTTATTGTGAGCCCTTAAAAGTGGCTTAATACCTCTGACCACGTTGTTGACAGAAGTAACCTGGGGGTCAGAAATGCTTCCTGGGGCGATCCCCATGCTGTCCCCATGTCATTTGAGCACTGTCACTATCGTTTTGGGCACTTGTTAGGCTTTTAAAAGACAGCCGGGGATGCCGCCGCGAAAATGCTCGGGTCTCCCATAGACTAACATTGGGCTCGTGGCTCAGGTCGAGCAACCGAGTATCATGGCGAGCTCGGCCCGAGCTTTGAGCACCCGAGCATTTTAGTGCTCGCTCTTCACTACTAAATACCCTTCATTATTTATTATTTTTGCACTTTGCGATTTACCCATTTACTTCTAGTTACTTGGGTATTTTGCTTGCCTTTGGTTTTTCTTTGTCTAGTGTCCTTGTGTGAGCATGCATTTACATTTTGCATGCACATCAATTTATGTTTCAGTTCAGACTTCTAGGTTTTTTCTTTGTAGTGTGCTTTAGTACATATAAGGGTGTGGCCGCCCTTTGTCTGAGCTGAAATGTTTATTCTGCCTCAGGTCTATGCTTCTACTAGGGGTCAGTCTCTCTGCCCTTATCCATATGTACGTCACTTGACAAATGGTAAGGTTTTAATATTAGAGTTAGGACTGTCCCATAAGGGTTGCCGTGATGTGGCGGGATAGTTTTTGCATTATTTTTATCAAAATTATGTTAACTAAATACCCTTCATTATTTATTATTTTTGCACTTTGCGATTTACCCATTCACTTCCGGTTACTTGGGTATTTCGCTTGTCTTTGGTTTTTCTTTGTCTAGTGGCCTTGTGTGAACATGCATTAACATTTTGCATGCACATCAATTTATGTTTCAGTTCAGACTTCTAGGTTTTTTCTTTATATGCTATATATGCTGTATGTGCGGGAAGGGAGCTTGTCTGTACACTGCTTGCTATGTGTGGGGGAGGGAAGCTGTTGGACAAAGAGGGGTCCTGCAAACATCCAACTAATGGCCCCCCATATATATTACAGGAAGGTAGGTCAAACCCAAGGATTTTTGCTGGAGCAGCCGACCATGTGCTGTGTATGGGGCCATCTCCCCCACACATATAACCACATTCATGTATATGGGGGAGTCGGGATGTGTTGTGTGGACAAGCGTCCGGTCTAAAGCTAACTAGTGTATGGGCATCTGAGACTAAGGCAAGTTATCATCCAGAAAGTCTTTCTCCAGCCTGCTGAAAAAATGCCGGATAGAGAAAGGCTTTTATCACCTAAGCCAGATCTCACTGGAGGGGAAGCAAGAAGAAAAAAGGAGAAATGTAAAATAAGACACAAGTCCAGACAGTTGTCATCCAAAACTTTATCTGGTATCGACCAAGAAAATTACAATCAGTAAAAGTATAAACCACATTTAGGAAAAACACAGATGAGCTGCGGGACCATCGCTTCTTCTGGGACTTTTTGGCGGACAGGTTGCTCTGCTGTCGGAGGCCTTTCTTGTTCTTGGACTTCTCCTTCATGTGGATTCTGAAGACTAGGAGGCTCCTGAGGGTCCATCTCTCCTGCCAGCAGCTCAGAATGACTTGGAGATATGTTTCCTTCAGTCCAGGAAAGCAAGAGAGGGAAAAGATGAATGTGATGTAATAACAAGACAAACCTAAAAAAAAACATGTATAAAAAATCATGTAACTGCAAACTGCACAAAAATGACCCCAATAACGTAAGTGCTGTAGCATTAAAGAACCTGCAAAACGAGTGGTGTGAAAAGACCTGGGACTTGTCAGAAATATGTAATGTTTTGTCTAAAATGACAAAAAAAAAGAAAAGATTCAAGGGATCAGCAGCATTTTATAACAGGTAAAAAATATACAAATTTGTGACAAGTGATCGGTATTAAGTATTGTGGATGATACCCAGACGTTTATTTCAAATGAAGAGTTTAATGAACGTCTTGTATTCGGCCAATTGGAACCTTCCCGGAAATATCTGCGCCGGTGATAAAATCTACTTACTAATAGAGCTCCCGACTGGACACAAAGAACTGCAGCTCATGGAGGAATGAAGCTTCTTTCCTTCTCAGCCAAGAACTTCTTATATCAGTCCCGTACGGCCTCTATCATGTGCTGATATCTAGCAGAAAGAGAAAAAATCAATTATAAACTAAATAAAATTTATTAAAGAAAAAAAAACCACCTGCGAACATGAAGCATTTGTAGCAAAGCACAGCCATTATTTACAGAGCACAATTGTTTTACCTTATTCTATATTAGTGGCAGCTCTGTGCAAAAACTTGTGGGAAATTACTGCAGCACTAATATTGTCCGTCCAGAGAGCACCCAAGTATTCCCCAATTTCTGACTCCACCGCCCGATTGCCCCCACAAGCACAATGCTGCACCGCTGTCCCCTGCCTGGTACAGGCTCCTTTATAGGGTCCTTTCAGCTGTTGTTCACCAAGATGTGAAGTAATCCGAGTACAGGGTTTCCCATGTCTGAGTGCAGGGGTGGAGAGCAGAGAGGATCAGACAGGGACAGGCCCATACACAGACTGCTGGTATATAGAGGACAAATCTCACTGAACAGCAGCTACAAGAAGCTTCTGGATGGGGGCAGTGGGGGTGAGACAGCACTTCAGCAACGTGTTTGGGAGAGAAGGAAGAAAATAAGCAAATGAAGAAAATTTATAAAGTTCACAAGTCTGCAATGTGAGGAGGATAATTACATGAAGAAAACCCTCTAGGTGCAGCATCGGCAACCGGAAAACCGCCCCAAGGTCCACCTGTGTCATCAGCGCCCCCCTGCTGGACCCCTAATCAGTTGTACTGCAGACTCAGATGATTGATAGTGACACTAGGTCAGCTCTTTCCCTATGGCGGCACTAGCTGACCATCCTGTGGATAGGACAGGTGCCGGATCATTCAGTCCTTTCCCTCTTCCCCAACGTGAAGCAAACATCCCTCTGACCAGACAAACATCCCCCTGACCAGGCAAACATCCCCCTGACCAGGCAAACATTCCCCTGACCAGGCAAACATCCCCCTGACCAGGCAAACATCCCTCTGACCAGGCAAACATCCCTCTGACCAGGCAAACATACAACCCCTTATTTTCTTTCCCATTTTACTTCCTTTATTAATTTCTCCTCCAACATTACTGACAACTCCAAGTTCAATAGTTTGATAGTCTCATCTCCTGCCTTTGTATGTGGAGGAGACAATAAACAGCCGTATACATCCTAAACCTGTCACAAGGACTTTCTCTGCAACTCCCTACTCTCAGCTTTCCCCCTGTAACAATCCATCTTTTTCTCTTTCTCGCTCATACATTTCAGACATTTTATTAACATGTTAATCATATTTCCAAACTTACTGCATTCCACTTCATCTGATCATACAACACCGTTTAAAAGAATCACAATCACTTACTTGTCTGCTGCTGTAATTCTTGGATTGTTTTCTTGCTGTTACTTGGTCTTATTTTGCTTCTTTGCTGTCCTTAAACCACCATCTGCCGCACAGTGTCCACATCTTGTTCCACCAGGTCGCTCTTTTGATCCCTGCAACAACAGACACTATGCGAGTATGACTTCACATGTGACATTTCCAAGTCCCTTTACCATTGTGGTGCCAATGGAGTACACCTTTTCCCGTTAGTATGCCACCGGGCACACCTATTCCCGTTAGCATGCCACCGGAGCACACCTTTACCATTATCATGTGACCGGAGCACACCTTTACCGTTAGCATGCCACCGGAGCACACCTTTACCATTAGCATGCCACCGGAACACGCCACTTTCCCGTTGGCTTGCCACCGGAGCACGCCACTTCCCAGTTGGCTTGCCACCGGAGCACGCCACTTCCCCGTTGGCTTGCCACCGGAGCACGCCACTTCCCCGTTGGCTTGCCACCGGAGCACGCCACTTTCCCGTTTGGTTGCCACCGGAGCACGCCACTTTCCCGTTGGCTTGCCACCGCAGCACGCCACTTTCCCGTTGGCTTGCCACCGCAGCACGCCACTTTCCCGTTGGCTTGCCACCGGAGCACGCCACTTTCCCGTTGGCTTGCCACCGGAGCACGCCTCTTTCCCGTTGGCTTGCCACCAGAGCACGCCACTTTCCCGTTGGCTTGCCACCGGAGCACGCCACTTTCCCGTTGGCTTGCCACCGGAGCACGCCACTTTCCCGTTGGCTTGCCACCGGAGCACGCCACTTTCCCGTTGGCTTGCCACCGGAGCACGCCACTTTCCCGTTGGCTTGCCACCGCAGCACGCCACTTTCCCGTTGGCTTGCCACCGCAGCACGCCACTTTCCCGTTGGCTTGCCACCGCAGCACGCCACTTTCCCGTTGGCTTGCCACCGGAGCACGCCACTTTCCCGTTGGCTGGCCACCGGAGCACGCCACTTTCCCGTTGGCTTGCCACCGGAGCACGCCACTTTCCCGTTGGCTTGCCACCGGAGCACGCCACTTTCCCGTTGGCTTGCCACCGGAGCACGCCACTTTCCCGTTGGCTTGCCACCGGAGCACGCCTTTTTCCCGTTGGCTTGCCACCGGAGCACGCCACTTTCCCGTTGGCTTGCCACCGGAGCACGCCACTTTCCCGTTGGCTTGCCACCGGAGCACGCCACTTTCCCGTTGGCTTGCCACCGGAGCACGCCACTTTCCCGTTGGCTTGCCACCGGAGCACGCCACTTTCCCGTTGGTTTGCCACCGCAGCACGCCACTTTCCCGTTGGCTTGCCACCGCAGCACGCCACTTTCCCGTTGGCTTGCCACCGGAGCACGCCACTTTCCCGTTGGCTGGCCACCGGAGCACGCCACTTTCCCGTTGGCTTGCCACCGGAGCACGCCACTTTCCCGTTGGCTTGCCACCGGAGCACGCCACTTTCCCGTTGGCTTGCCACCGGAGCACGCCACTTTCCCGTTGGCTTGCCACCGGAGCACGCCACAGTCCCGTTGGCTTGCCACCGGAGCACGCCACTTTCCCGTTGGCTTGCCACCGGAGCACGCCACTTTCCCGTTGGCTTGCCACCGGAGCACGCCACTTTCCCGTTGGCTTGCCACCGCAGCACGCCACTTTCCCGTTGGCTTGCCACCGCAGCACGCCACTTTCCCGTTGGCTTTCCACCGGAGCACGCCACTTTCCCGTTGGCTTGCCACCGCAGCACGCCACTTTCCCGTTGGCTTGCCACCGGAGCACGCCACTTTCCCGTTGGCTTGCCACTGGAGCACGCCACTTTCCCGTTGGCTTGCCACCGGAGCACGCCACTTTCCCGTTGGCTTGCCACCGGAGCACGCCACTTTCCCGTTGGCTTGCCACCGGAGCACGCCACTCTCCCGTTGGCTTGCCACCGGAGCACGCCACTCTCCCGTTGGCTTGCCACCGTAGCACGCCACTTTACCGTTGGCTTGCCACCGGAGCACGCCACAGTCCCGTTGGCTTGCCACCGGAGCACGCCACAGTCCCGTTGGCTTGCCACCGGAGCACGCCACAGTCCCGTTGGCTTGCCACCGGAGCACGCCACAGTCCCGTTGGCTTGCCACCGGAGCACGCCACTTTCCCGTTGGCTTGCCACCGGAGCACGCCACTTTCCCGTTGGCTTGCCACCGCAGCACGCCACTTTCCCGTTGGCTTGCCACCGGAGCACGCCACTTTCCCGTTGGCTTGCCACCGGAGCACGCCACTTCCCCGTTGGCTTGCCACCGGAGCACGCCACTTCCCCGTTGGCTTGCCACCGGAGCACGCCACTTCCCCGTTGGCTTGCCACCGGAGCACGCCACTTCCCCGTTGGCTTGCCACCGGAGCACACCACTTTCCCGTTGGCTTGCCACCGGAGCACGCCACTTTCCCGTTGGCTTGCCACCGGAGCACGCCACAGTCCCGTTGGCTTGCCACCGGAGCACGCCACTTTCCCGTTGGCTTGCCACCGGAGCACGCCACTTTCCCGTTGGCTTGCCACCGGAGCACACCACTTTCCCGTTGGCTTGCCACCGGAGCACGCCACTTTCCCGTTGGCTTGCCACCGGAGCACGCCACTTTCCCGTTGGCTTGCCACCGGAGCACGCCACTTTCCCGTTGGCTTGCCACCGGAGCACGCCACTCTCCCGTTGGCTTGTCACCGGAGCACGCCACTTTCCCGTTGGCGTGCCACCGGAGCACGGCACTTTCCCTTTGGCTTGCCACCGGAGCACGCCACAGTCCCGTTGGCTTGCCACCGGAGCACGCCACAGTCCCGTTGGCTTGCCACCGGAGCACTCCACAGTCCCGTTGGCTTGCCACCGGAGCACGCCACTTTCCCGTTGGCTTGCCACCGGAGCACGCCACTTTCCCGTTGGCTTGCCACCGCAGCACGCCACTTTCCCGTTGGCTTGCCACCGCAGCACGCCACTTTCCCGTTGGCTTGCCACCGGAGCACGCCACTTTCCCGTTGGCTTGCCACCGGAGCACGCCACTTTCCCGTTGGCTTGCCACCGGAGCACGCCACTTTCCCGTTGGCTTGCCACCGGAGCACGCCACTTTCCCGTTGGCTTGCCACCGGAGCACGCCACTCTCCCGTTGGCTTGCCACCGGAGCACGCCACTCTCCCGTTGGCTTGCCACCGGAGCACGCCACTTTACCGTTGGCTTGCCACCGGAGCACGCCACTTTCCCGTTGGCTTGCCACCGGAGCACGCCACAGTCCCGTTGGCTTGCCACCGGAGCACGCCACAGTCCCGTTGGCTTGCCACCGGAGCACGCCACAGTCCCGTTGGCTTGCCACCGGAGCACACCACTTTCCCGTTGGCTTGCCACCGGAGCACGCCACTTTCCCGTTGGCTTGCCACCGGAGCACGCCACTTTCCCGTTGGCTTGCCACCGGAGCACGCCACTTTCCCGTTGGCTTGCCACCGGAGCACGCCACTCTCCCGTTGGCTTGCCACCGGAGCACGCCACTTTCCCGTTGGCTTGCCACCGGAGCACGCCACTTTCCCGTTGACTTGCCACCGGAGCACGCCACTTTCCCGTTGGCTTGCCACCGGAGCACGCCACTTTCCCGTTGGCTTGCCACCGGAGCACGCCACTTTCCCGTTGGCTTGCCACCGGAGCACGCCACTCTCCCGTTGGCTTGCCACCGGAGCACGCCACTCTCCCGTTGGCTTGCCACCGGAGCACGCCACTTTACCGTTGGCTTGCCACCGGAGCACGCCACTTTCCCGTTGGCTTGCCACCGGAGCACGCCACAGTCCCGTTGGCTTGCCACCGGAGCACGCCACAGTCCCGTTGGCTTGCCACCGGAGCACGCCACAGTCCCGTTGGCTTGCCACCGGAGCACGCCACAGTCCCGTTGGCTTGCCACCGGAGCACGCCACTTTCCCGTTGGCTTGCCACCGGAGCACGCCACAGTCCCGTTGGCTTGCCACCGGAGCACGCCACAGTCCCGTTGGCTTGCCACCGGAGCACGCCACTTTACCGTTGGCTTGCCACCGGAGCACGCCACTTTCCCGTTGGCTTGCCACCGGAGCACGCCACTTTCCCGTTGGCTTGCCACCGGAGCACGCCACTTTCCCGTTGGCTTGCCACCGGAGCACGCCACTTTCCCGTTGGCTTGCCACCGGAGCACGCCACTTCCCCGTTGGCTTGCCACCGGAGCACGCCACTTCCCCGTTGGCTTGCCACCGGAGCACGCCACTTTCCCGTTGGCTTGCCACCGGAGCACGCCACTTCCCCGTTGGCTTGCCACCGGAGCACGCCACTTCCCCGTTGGCTTGCCACCGGAGCACGCCACTTCCCCGTTGGCTTGCCACCGGAGCACGCCACTTCCCCGTTGGCTTGCCACCGGAGCACGCCACTTTCCCGTTGGCTTGCCACCGGAGCACGCCACTTTCCCGTTGGCTTGCCACCGGAGCACGCCACAGTCCCGTTGGCTTGCCACCGGAGCACGCCACTTTCCCGTTGGCTTGCCACCGGAGCACGCCACTTTCCCGTTGGCTTGCCACCGGAGCACACCACTTTCCCGTTGGCTTGCCACCGGAGCATGCCACTTTCCCGTTGGCTTGCCACCGGAGCACGCCACTTTCCCGTTGGCTTGCCACCAGAGCACGCCACTCTCCCGTTGGCTTGCCACCAGAGCACGCCACTCTCCCGTTGGCTTGCCACCGGAGCACGCCCCTTTCCCGTTGGCTTGCCACCGGAGCACGCCACAGTCCCGTTGGCTTGCCACCGGAGCACGCCACAGTCCCGTTGGCTTGCCACCGGAGCACGCCACAGTCCCGTTGGCTTGCCACCGGAGCACTCCACAGTCCCGTTGGCTTGCCACCGGAGCACGCCACTTTCCCGTTGGCTTGCCACCGGAGCACGCCACTTTCCCGTTGGCTTGCCACCGGAGCACGCCAATTTCCCGTTGGCTTGCCACCGGAGCACGCCACAGTCCCGTTGGCTTGCCACCGGAGCATGCCACTTTCCCGTTGGCTTGCCACCGCAGCACGCCACTTTCCCGTTGGCTTGCCACCGGAGCACGCCACTTTCCCGTTGACTTGCCACCGGAGCACGCCACTTTCCCGTTGGCTTGCCACCGGAGCACACCACTTTCCCGTTGGCTTGCCACCGGAGCACGCCACTTCCCCGTTGGCTTGCCACCGGAGCACGCCACTTCCCCGTTGGCTTGCCACCGGAGCACGCCACTTCCCCGTTGGCTTGCCACCGGAGCACGCCACTTCCCCGTTGGCTTGCCACCGGAGCACGCCACTTCCCCGTTGGCTTGCCACCGGAGCACGCCACTTCCCCGTTGGCTTGCCACCGGAGCACGCCACTTCCCCGTTGGCTTGCCACCGGAGCACACCACTTTCCCGTTGGCTTGCCACCGGAGCACGCCACTTTCCCGTTGGCTTGCCACCGGAGCACGCCACAGTCCCGTTGGCTTGCCACCGGAGCACGCCACTTTCCCGTTGGCTTGCCACCGGAGCACGCCACTTTCCCGTTGGCTTGCCACCGGAGCACACCACTTTCCCGTTGGCTTGCCACCGGAGCACGCCACTTTCCCGTTGGCTTGCCACCGGAGCACGCCACTTTCCCGTTGGCTTGCCACCGGAGCACGCCACTTTCCCGTTGGCTTGCCACCGGAGTACGCCACTCTCCCGTTGGCTTGTCACCGGAGCACGCCACTTTCCCGTTGGCTTGCCACCGGAGCACGGCACTTTCCCTTTGGCTTGCCACCGGAGCACGCCACAGTCCCGTTGGCTTGCCACCGGAGCACGCCACAGTCCCGTTGGCTTGCCACCGGAGCACTCCACAGTCCCGTTGGCTTGCCACCGGAGCACGCCACTTTCCCGTTGGCTTGCCACCGGAGCACGCCACTTTCCCGTTGGCTTGCCACCGCAGCACGCCACTTTCCCGTTGGCTTGCCACCGCAGCACACCACTTTCCCGTTGGCTTGCCACCGGAGCACGCCACTTTCCCGTTGGCTTGCCACCGGAGCACGCCACTTTCCCGTTGGCTTGCCACCGGAGCACGCCACTTTCCCGTTGGCTTGCCACCGGAGCACGCCACTTTCCCGTTGGCTTGCCACCGGAGCACGCCACTCTCCCGTTGGCTTGCCACCGGAGCACGCCACTCTCCCGTTGGCTTGCCACCGGAGCACGCCACTTTACCGTTGGCTTGCCACCGGAGCACGCCACTTTCCCGTTGGCTTGCCACCGGAGCACGCCACAGTCCCGTTGGCTTGCCACCGGAGCACGCCACAGTCCCGTTGGCTTGCCACCGGAGCACGCCACAGTCCCGTTGGCTTGCCACCGGAGCACACCACTTTCCCGTTGGCTTGCCACCGGAGCACGCCACTTTCCCGTTGGCTTGCCACCGGAGCACGCCACTTTCCCGTTGGCTTGCCACCGGAGCACGCCACTTTCCCGTTGGCTTGCCACCGGAGCACGCCACTCTCCCGTTGGCTTGCCACCGGAGCACGCCACTTTCCCGTTGGCTTGCCACCGGAGCACGCCACTTTCCCGTTGACTTGCCACCGGAGCACGCCACTTTCCCGTTGGCTTGCCACCGGAGCACGCCACTTTCCCGTTGGCTTGCCACCGGAGCACGCCACTTTCCCGTTGGCTTGCCACCGGAGCACGCCACTCTCCCGTTGGCTTGCCACCGGAGCACGCCACTCTCCCGTTGGCTTGCCACCGGAGCACGCCACTTTACCGTTGGCTTGCCACCGGAGCACGCCACTTTCCCGTTGGCTTGCCACCGGAGCACGCCACAGTCCCGTTGGCTTGCCACCGGAGCACGCCACAGTCCCGTTGGCTTGCCACCGGAGCACGCCACAGTCCCGTTGGCTTGCCACCGGAGCACGCCACAGTCCCGTTGGCTTGCCACCGGAGCACGCCACTTTCCCGTTGGCTTGCCACCGGAGCACGCCACAGTCCCGTTGGCTTGCCACCGGAGCACGCCACAGTCCCGTTGGCTTGCCACCGGAGCACGCCACTTTACCGTTGGCTTGCCACCGGAGCACGCCACTTTCCCGTTGGCTTGCCACCGGAGCACGCCACTTTCCCGTTGGCTTGCCACCGGAGCACGCCACTTTCCCGTTGGCTTGCCACCGGAGCACGCCACTTTCCCGTTGGCTTGCCACCGGAGCACGCCACTTCCCCGTTGGCTTGCCACCGGAGCACGCCACTTCCCCGTTGGCTTGCCACCGGAGCACGCCACTTTCCCGTTGGCTTGCCACCGGAGCACGCCACTTCCCCGTTGGCTTGCCACCGGAGCACGCCACTTCCCCGTTGGCTTGCCACCGGAGCACGCCACTTCCCCGTTGGCTTGCCACCGGAGCACGCCACTTCCCCGTTGGCTTGCCACCGGAGCACGCCACTTTCCCGTTGGCTTGCCACCGGAGCACGCCACTTTCCCGTTGGCTTGCCACCGGAGCACGCCACAGTCCCGTTGGCTTGCCACCGGAGCACGCCACTTTCCCGTTGGCTTGCCACCGGAGCACGCCACTTTCCCGTTGGCTTGCCACCGGAGCACACCACTTTCCCGTTGGCTTGCCACCGGAGCATGCCACTTTCCCGTTGGCTTGCCACCGGAGCACGCCACTTTCCCGTTGGCTTGCCACCAGAGCACGCCACTCTCCCGTTGGCTTGCCACCGGAGCACGCCCCTTTCCCGTTGGCTTGCCACCGGAGCACGCCACTTTCCCGTTGGCTTGCCACCGGAGCACGCCACAGTCCCGTTGGCTTGCCACCGGAGCACGCCACAGTCCCGTTGGCTTGCCACCGGAGCACTCCACAGTCCCGTTGGCTTGCCACCGGAGCACGCCACTTTCCCGTTGGCTTGCCACCGGAGCACGCCACTTTCCCGTTGGCTTGCCACCGGAGCACGCCAATTTCCCGTTGGCTTGCCACCGGAGCACGCCACAGTCCCGTTGGCTTGCCACCGGAGCATGCCACTTTCCCGTTGGCTTGCCACCGCAGCACGCCACTTTCCCGTTGGCTTGCCACCGGAGCACGCCACTTTCCCGTTGACTTGCCACCGGAGCACGCCACTTTCCCGTTGGCTTGCCACCGGAGCACACCACTTTCCCGTTGGCTTGCCACCGGAGCACGCCACTTCCCCGTTGGCTTGCCACCGGAGCACGCCACTTCCCCGTTGGCTTGCCACCGGAGCACGCCACTTCCCCGTTGGCTTGCCACCGGAGCACGCCACTTCCCCGTTGGCTTGCCACCGGAGCACGCCACTTCCCCGTTGGCTTGCCACCGGAGCACGCCACTTCCCCGTTGGCTTGCCACCGGAGCACGCCACTTCCCCGTTGGCTTGCCACCGGAGCACACCACTTTCCCGTTGGCTTGCCACCGGAGCACGCCACTTTCCCGTTGGCTTGCCACCGGAGCACGCCACAGTCCCGTTGGCTTGCCACCGGAGCACGCCACTTTCCCGTTGGCTTGCCACCGGAGCACGCCACTTTCCCGTTGGCTTGCCACCGGAGCACACCACTTTCCCGTTGGCTTGCCACCGGAGCACGCCACTTTCCCGTTGGCTTGCCACCGGAGCACGCCACTTTCCCGTTGGCTTGCCACCGGAGCACGCCACTTTCCCGTTGGCTTGCCACCGGAGCACGCCACTCTCCCGTTGGCTTGTCACCGGAGCACGCCACTTTCCCGTTGGCTTGCCACCGGAGCACGGCACTTTCCCTTTGGCTTGCCACCGGAGCACGCCACAGTCCCGTTGGCTTGCCACCGGAGCACGCCACAGTCCCGTTGGCTTGCCACCGGAGCACTCCACAGTCCCGTTGGCTTGCCACCGGAGCACGCCACTTTCCCGTTGGCTTGCCACCGGAGCACGCCACTTTCCCGTTGGCTTGCCACCGCAGCACGCCACTTTCCCGTTGGCTTGCCACCGCAGCACACCACTTTCCCGTTGGCTTGCCACCGGAGCACGCCACTTTCCCGTTGGCTTGCCACCGGAGCACGCCACTTTCCCGTTGGCTTGCCACCGGAGCACGCCACTTTCCCGTTGGCTTGCCACCGGAGCACGCCACTTTCCCGTTGGCTTGCCACCGGAGCACGCCACTCTCCCGTTGGCTTGCCACCGGAGCACGCCACTCTCCCGTTGGCTTGCCACCGGAGCACGCCACTTTACCGTTGGCTTGCCACCGGAGCACGCCACTTTCCCGTTGGCTTGCCACCGGAGCACGCCACAGTCCCGTTGGCTTGCCACCGGAGCACGCCACAGTCCCGTTGGCTTGCCACCGGAGCACGCCACAGTCCCGTTGGCTTGCCACCGGAGCACACCACTTTCCCGTTGGCTTGCCACCGGAGCACGCCACTTTCCCGTTGGCTTGCCACCGGAGCACGCCACTTTCCCGTTGGCTTGCCACCGGAGCACGCCACTTTCCCGTTGGCTTGCCACCGGAGCACGCCACTCTCCCGTTGGCTTGCCACCGGAGCACGCCACTTTCCCGTTGGCTTGCCACCGGAGCACGCCACTTTCCCGTTGACTTGCCACCGGAGCACGCCACTTTCCCGTTGGCTTGCCACCGGAGCACGCCACTTTCCCGTTGGCTTGCCACCGGAGCACGCCACTTTCCCGTTGGCTTGCCACCGGAGCACGCCACTCTCCCGTTGGCTTGCCACCGGAGCACGCCACTCTCCCGTTGGCTTGCCACCGGAGCACGCCACTTTACCGTTGGCTTGCCACCGGAGCACGCCACTTTCCCGTTGGCTTGCCACCGGAGCACGCCACAGTCCCGTTGGCTTGCCACCGGAGCACGCCACAGTCCCGTTGGCTTGCCACCGGAGCACGCCACAGTCCCGTTGGCTTGCCACCGGAGCACGCCACAGTCCCGTTGGCTTGCCACCGGAGCACGCCACTTTCCCGTTGGCTTGCCACCGGAGCACGCCACAGTCCCGTTGGCTTGCCACCGGAGCACGCCACAGTCCCGTTGGCTTGCCACCGGAGCACGCCACTTTACCGTTGGCTTGCCACCGGAGCACGCCACTTTCCCGTTGGCTTGCCACCGGAGCACGCCACTTTCCCGTTGGCTTGCCACCGGAGCACGCCACTTTCCCGTTGGCTTGCCACCGGAGCACGCCACTTTCCCGTTGGCTTGCCACCGGAGCACGCCACTTCCCCGTTGGCTTGCCACCGGAGCACGCCACTTCCCCGTTGGCTTGCCACCGGAGCACGCCACTTTCCCGTTGGCTTGCCACCGGAGCACGCCACTTCCCCGTTGGCTTGCCACCGGAGCACGCCACTTCCCCGTTGGCTTGCCACCGGAGCACGCCACTTCCCCGTTGGCTTGCCACCGGAGCACGCCACTTCCCCGTTGGCTTGCCACCGGAGCACGCCACTTTCCCGTTGGCTTGCCACCGGAGCACGCCACTTTCCCGTTGGCTTGCCACCGGAGCACGCCACAGTCCCGTTGGCTTGCCACCGGAGCACGCCACTTTCCCGTTGGCTTGCCACCGGAGCACGCCACTTTCCCGTTGGCTTGCCACCGGAGCACGCCACTTTCCCGTTGGCTTGCCACCGGAGCATGCCACTTTCCCGTTGGCTTGCCACCGGAGCACGCCACTTTCCCGTTGGCTTGCCACCAGAGCACGCCACTCTCCCGTTGGCTTGCCACCGGAGCACGCCCCTTTCCCGTTGGCTTGCCACCGGAGCACGCCACTTTCCCGTTGGCTTGCCACCGGAGCACGCCACAGTCCCGTTGGCTTGCCACCGGAGCACGCCACAGTCCCGTTGGCTTGCCACCGGAGCACTCCACAGTCCCGTTGGCTTGCCACCGGAGCACGCCACTTTCCCGTTGGCTTGCCACCGGAGCACGCCACTTTCCCGTTGGCTTGCCACCGGAGCACGCCAATTTCCCGTTGGCTTGCCACCGGAGCACGCCACAGTCCCGTTGGCTTGCCACCGGAGCATGCCACTTTCCCGTTGGCTTGCCACCGCAGCACGCCACTTTCCCGTTGGCTTGCCACCGGAGCACGCCACTTTCCCGTTGACTTGCCACCGGAGCACGCCACTTTCCCGTTGGCTTGCCACCGGAGCACGCCACTTTCCCGTTGGCTTGCCACCGGAGCACGCCACTTCCCCGTTGGCTTGCCACCGGAGCACGCCACTTCCCCGTTGGCTTGCCACCGGAGCACGCCACTTCCCCGTTGGCTTGCCACCGGAGCACGCCACTTCCCCGTTGGCTTGCCACCGGAGCACCCCACTTTCCCGTTGGCTTGCCACCGGAGCACGCCACTTTCCCGTTGGCTTGCCACCGGAGCACGCCACAGTCCCGTTGGCTTGCCACCGGAGCATGCCACTTTCCCGTTGGCTTGCCACCGGAGCACGCCACTTTCCCGTTGGCTTGCCACCGGAGCACGCCACTTTCCCGTTGGCTTGCCACCGGAGCACGCCACTTTCCCGTTGGCTTGCCACCGGAGCACGCCACTTTCCCGTTGGCTTGCCACCGGAGCACGCCACTTCCCCGTTGGCTTGCCACCGGAGCACGCCACTTCCCCGTTGGCTTGCCACCGGAGCACGCCACTTCCCCGTTGGCTTGCCACCGGAGCACGCCACTTCCCCGTTGGCTTGCCACCGGAGCACGCCACTTCCCCGTTGGCTTGCCACCGGAGCACGCCACTTCCCCGTTGGCTTGCCACCGGAGCACGCCACTTTCCCGTTGGCTTGCCACCGGAGCACGCCACTTTCCCGTTGGCTTGCCACCGGAGCACGCCACAGTCCCGTTGGCTTGCCACCGGAGCACGCCACTTTCCCGTTGGCTTGCCACCGGAGCACGCCACTTTCCCGTTGGCTTGCCACCGGAGCACACCACTTTCCCGTTGGCTTGCCACCGGAGCATGCCACTTTCCCGTTGGCTTGCCACCGGAGCACGTCACTTTCCCGTTGGCTTGCCACCAGAGCACGCCACTCTCCCGTTGGCTTGCCACCGGAGCACGCCCCTTTCCCGTTGGCTTGCCACCGGAGCACGCCACTCTCCCGTTGGCTTGCCACCGGAGCACGCCACAGTCCCGTTGGCTTGCCACCGGAGCACGCCACAGTCCCGTTGGCTTGCCACCGGAGCACTCCACAGTCCCGTTGGCTTGCCACCGGAGCACGCCACTTTCCCGTTGGCTTGCCACCGGAGCACGCCACTTTCCCGTTGGCTTGCCACCGGAGCACGCCAATTTCCCGTTGGCTTGCCACCGGAGCACGCCACAGTCCCGTTGGCTTGCCACCGGAGCATGCCACTTTCCCGTTGGCTTGCCACCGCAGCACGCCACTTTCCCGTTGGCTTGCCACCGGAGCACGCCACTTTCCCGTTGACTTGCCACCGGAGCACGCCACTTTCCCGTTGGCTTGCCACCGGAGCACGCCACTTTCCCGTTGGCTTGCCACCGGAGCACGCCACAGTCCCGTTGGCTTGCCACCGGAGCATGCCACTTTCCCGTTGGCTTGCCACCGGAGCACGCCACTTTCCCGTTGGCTTGCCACCGGAGCACGCCACTTTCCCGTTGGCTTGCCACCGGAGCACGCCACTTTCCCGTTGGCTTGCCACCGGAGCACACCACTTTCCCGTTGGCTTGCCACCGGAGCACGCCACTTCCCCGTTGGCTTGCCACCGGAGCACGCCACTTCCCCGTTGGCTTGCCACCGGAGCACGCCACTTCCCCGTTGGCTTGCCACCGGAGCACGCCACTTCCCCGTTGGCTTGCCACCGGAGCACCCCACTTTCCCGTTGGCTTGCCACCGGAGCATGCCACTTTCCCGTTGGCTTGCCACCGGAGCACGCCACAGTCCCGTTGGCTTGCCACCGGAGCACGCCACTTTCCCGTTGGCTTGCCACCGGAGCACGCCACTTTCCCGTTGGCTTGCCACCGGAGCACGCCACTTTCCCGTTGGCTTGCCACCGGAGCACGCCACTTTCCCGTTGGCTTGCCACCGGAGCACGCCACTTTCCCGTTGGCTTGCCACCGGAGCACGCCACTCTCCCGTTGGCTTGCCACCGGAGCACGCCACTTTCCCGTTGGCTTGCCACCGGAGCACGCCACTTTCCCGTTGGCTTGCCACCGGAGCACGCCACAGTCCCGTTGGCTTGCCACCGGAGCACGCCACAGTCCCGTTGGCTTGCCACCGGAGAACTCCACAGTCCCGTTGGCTTGCCACCGGAGCACGCCACAGTCCCGTTGGCTTGCCACCGGAGCACGCCACTTTCCCGTTGGCTTGCCACCGGAGCACGCCACTTTCCCGTTGGCTTGCCACCGGAGCACGCCACTTTCCCGTTGGCTTGCCACCGGAGCACGCCACTTTCCCGTTGGCTTGCCACCGGAGCACGCCACTTTCCCGTTGGCTTGCCACCGCAGCACGCCACTTTCCCGTTGGCTTGCCACCGCAGCACGCCACTTTCCCGTTGGCTTGCCACCGCAGCACGCCACTTTCCCGTTGGCTTGCCACCGCAGCACGCCACTTTCCCGTTGGCTTGCCACCGCAGCACGCCACTTTCCCGTTGGCTTGCCACCGGAGCACGCCACTTTCCCGTTGGCTTGCCACCGGAGCACGCCACTTTCCCGTTGGCTTGCCACCGGAGCACGCCACTTTCCCGTTGGCCTGCCACCGGAGCACGCCACTCTCCCGTTGGCTTGCCACCGGAGCACGCCACTCTCCCGTTGGCTTGCCACCGGAGCACGCCACTCTCCCGTTGGCTTGCCACCGGAGCACACCACTTTCCCGTAGGCTTGCCACCGGAGCACGCCACAGTCCCGTTGGCTTGCCACCGGAGCACGCCACAGTCCAGTTGGCTTGCCACCGGAGCACGCCACAGTCCCGTTGGCTTGCCACCGGAGCATGCCACAGTCCCGTTGGCTTGCCACCGGAGCACGCCACTTTCCCGTTGGCTTGCCACCGGAGCACGCCACTTTCCCGTTGGCTTGCCACCGGAGCACGCCACTTTCCCGTTGGCTTGCCACCGGAGCACGCCACTTTCCCATTGGCTTGCCACCGGAGCACGCCACTTCCCCGTTGGCTTGCCACCGGAGCACGCCACTTCCCCGTTGGCTTGCCACCGGAGCACGCCACTTCCCCGTTGGCTTGCCACCGGAGCACGCCACTTTCCCGTTGGCTTGCCACCGGAGCACGCCACTTTCCCGTTGGCTTGCCACCGGAGCACGCCACAGTCCCGTTGGCTTGCCACCGGAGCACGCCACTTTCCCGTTGGCTTGCCACCTGAGCACGCCACTTTCCCGTTGGCTTGCCACCGGAGCACGCCACTTTCCCGTTGGCTTGCCACCGGAGCACGCCACTTTCCCGTTGGCTTGCCACCGGAGCACGCCACTTTCCCGTTGGCTTGCCACCGGAGCACGCCACTCTCCCGTTGGCTTGCCACCGGAGCACGCCACTTTCCCGTTGGCTTGCCACCGGAGCACGCCACTTTCCCGTTGGCTTGCCACCGGAGCACGCCACAGTCCCGTTGGCTTGCCACCGGAGCACGCCACAGTCCCGTTGGCTTGCCACCGGAGCACTCCACAGTCCCGTTGGCTTGCCACCGGAGCACGCCACAGTCCCATTGGCTTGCCACCGGAGCACGCCACAGTCCCGTTGGCTTGCCACCGGAGCACGCCACTTTCCCGTTGGCTTGCCACCGGAGCACGCCACTTTCCTGTTGGCTTGCCACCGGAGCACGCCACTTTCCCGTTGGCTTGCCACCGGAGCACGCCACTTTCCCGTTGGCTTGCCACCGGAGCACGCCACAGTCCCGTTGGCTTGCCACCGGAGCACGCCACAGTCCCGTTGGCTTGCCACCGGAGCACTCCACAGTCCCGTTGGCTTGCCACCGGAGCACGCCACAGTCCCATTGGCTTGCCACCGGAGCACGCCACAGTCCCGTTGGCTTACCACCGGAGCACGCCACTTTCCCGTTGGCTTGCCACCGGAGCACGCCACTTTCCCGTTGGCTTGCCACCGGAGCACGCCACTTTCCCGTTGGCTTGCCACCGGAGCACGCCACTTCCCCGTTGGCTTGCCACCGGAGCACGCCACTTTCCCGTTGGCTTGCCACCGGAGCACGCCACTTTCCCGTTGGCTTGCCACCGGAGCACGCCACTTTCCCGTTGGCTTGCCACCGAAGCACGCCACTTTCCCGTTGGCTTGCCACCAGAGCACGCCACTTTCCCGTTGGCTTGACACCGAAGCACGCCACTTTCCCGTTGGCTTGCCACCGGAGCACACCACTTTCCCGCTGGCTTGCCACCGGAGCACACCATCATCCATTTAATAAAATGATTGACCGTGGTCAATCCGCGACGTGGGATTTCAGAAAAAGATGGCGGCCATTAGCGGCTCATCTGCCGCACGGAGGTCAGCGGCGATGCAGCCGGGAGATGACCGGCGCTAGCGGTCAACTTCCGGCTCGCAGCAGAAGTACCCCGACCGGCGGCGCCGCTGACCTCCATGCGGCTACCATCGGGAAATCAGCGGTTAGGGCTGCTGATCTTCCGACGGCAAGTGTGAAGGGAGGATCGGGGAGCGGCGCCACCGGTCGGGATACTTCTGCTGCGAGCAGCCGGTCATCTCCCGGCTGCTCGCAGCGGAAGTACCCGCACAGGCAGCGCCGCTCCCCTGTCCTCACTAATACGATTCGGCGGCCGCGACCAAT
Organism: Phyllobates terribilis; assembly: GCF_046119375.1. Taxonomy (NCBI): domain Eukaryota; kingdom Metazoa; phylum Chordata; class Amphibia; order Anura; family Dendrobatidae; genus Phyllobates; species Phyllobates terribilis. Next base: position 11,714,570 of record NW_027362798.1, on the reverse strand, counting down.
CAGCGATATTGGCTCCAAATTTAAACACCGCTCTGCACAGAGGTCAGTGGCGATGCAGCCGGTCATCTCCCAGCTGCTCGCAGCAGAAGTACCCCGACCGGCGGCGCCGCTGACCTCCATGCGGCTACCGTCGCTAGATCAGTGGCTAGGGCCGCTTATCTCCCGACGGCAAGTGTAAAGGGAGGACCGGGGAGCGGCGCCGCCGGTTGGGATACTTCTGCTGCGAGCAGCCGGTCATCTCCCGGCTGCTCACAGTGGAAGTACCCGCTCCCCGGTTCTCACTAATACGATTCGTTGATTGGTCGCGGCCGCCGTCCGTGACCAATCACCGGTTTTGGCGCCAAATTTAAACATGCTCTCCGGTCCTCACTAACACGGTTTGCTGATTGGTCGCGGCCGGCCGCATACATATTCTAGAATAACCGATGAGTTAGAATCGGGCCACTATCTAGTTTAATATAATGGGCCACAAATTGCCTTCTAGTTATTACAAGAGGTCCTGCATAGTCTTCCATTTATTTTAATAGGCCCCATATAACCTTTCAGCATCTGAAACAACGGATACTGAAAGCCTGTGCTAGCATTTCTTCTGCGGTGTTGCTATCAGTGTGTCAAGAGTGGGAGAAGAGGGTTGCATTGACAATCCAACACAATGCGCAGTACTTTGAACACATTTTATAAGTGGTCATAAACTTGTAAAAAATTCATGAAAGAATAAAGTTATGTTAAAACCAAGCACACCATTGTATTTTCTTATGAAATTCTCAATGAGTTTGATGTGTCACATGACCCTCTTCCCATTGAAAAAAATAAAGTTAGATCCAAAATGGCCGACTTCAAAATGGCCGCCATAGTCACCACCCATCTGGAAAAGTTTCCCCCTCCCATATACTAATGTGTCATAAACAGGAAGTTGACATCACCAACCATTCCCATTTAATTTAGGTGTATCCATATAAATAGCCCACCCTGTATTATTACCATTTTTATTATTGCTGTACATACTGTAGCTTTTCATTTAATTTATTGGGCCCCATATAGGCTTCCATTTAATATAATGGGCCCCACATAGCCTTCCATTTAATATAATGGGCCCCACATAGCCTTCCATTTAATTTAATGGGGTCCACATAGCCTTCCATTTAATTTAATGGGGTCCACATAGCCTTCCATTTAATTTAATGGGGCCCACATATGTTTTTATTTAATATAAAGAGCCCCACATAAGCCCCTAATTAATATAATGGGCCCCACCTTGCTTTCCATATAAAATAATGGGTCCCACATAGCCCTCCCTTTTGTTATCATGAGCCTTACATATCACACCATTTCCCGATGGTCTGCCACCGAAGTACACCATTGGCTGCTGGGGTGCCACTGGAACACACTCTTTACAGTTGGGGTGCCAACAGAGCATACCTTTCAACATTAGCATGCCACCGGAGTACACTTTTTGCCACTGGCATGCCACTGAAGCACACCCTTTACCATTGGAGTACCATCGGGCACACCCTTTACCGTTGGCGTGCCATCGGAGAACTCTATTTCCCGTAGGCCTACCAGAGGGGCCCAATATGTGACCTTTTTTGCTTACCACTGGGGCACCCATCTTGAGCTTTTTAGCTTCCACCGGGGTGCACTCTTTGGCCTTTTAGCTTACCACCGGGGCACCCATCTTGGGCTTTTTAACTGCGACCGCGGTACACTCTGACCATTTTGCTTACCACCGGGGCACTCTTAGGCTTTTTTAGCCTGCTACCGGAGTGCACTTTTTGGCCTTATTGCTTACCACTGGGGCGCACTCTAGGGCTTTTTAGCCTGCCACCAGGGTGCATTCTTTGGCCCCTATTGCTTACCACTGGGGCGCATTCTAGGGCTGCTCAGTCTGCCACCAGGGTCTACTCTTTGGCCTTTTTGCCATTGGTGTGCCACCAGAGCACACCCTATGACGTTGGAGTGCCACCGGAGCACACCCTTTACCTTTGGAGTGCCACCGGAACACACAATTTGCCATTGGCAAAAGTATAATGGACCCCCACATAGAATTCTATAAAGTATAATGGCCCCCACATAGCCCTCTATATAGTATAATGAGCCGCATATTGCCTTCCATGTACTATAATTTAATTTATTGGGCTCCACATAGCTTTTCATTTAATTTATTGAACCCCATATAACCTTCAATTTAATATAATAGGCCGCACTGGACTCCATTTAATATATTGGACCTGACATAGCCTTCCATTTAATAAAATGGGGCCAAAATATCCCTCTATTTAATATAATGGGCACCAAAAAGCCTTCCATGTTTTATATTGGGCACCACATAGCCCTCTATTTAATACAATTGGCCCCACTTAACCTTCCATTTAAAATATTGGGCCCCACATAGCTTTACATTTAATTTACTGGGCTCCATATAGGCTTCCATTTAATATAATGGGCCCCACATAACCCTCCATTTAATATAATGGTCCCCACATTGCCTTCCATTTATTATAATGGAGGCAAGATACATCTCTATTTAATATAATGGACAAAACATAGGCTTCCATTTAATATAATTGGCGCTACATAGCCCTTTATTTGATAAATGTGCCTCACATAGCCCTCCATATAATATTATGGGCCCCGCAACGCTTTCCATTTAATTTAATAGGCCTCACATAGCCCTCAATTTAATACAGAGGGCCCCACAAAACCTTCCAGATAACATAGTGGGCCCCAATATAGCTTTCTTTTTAATGTATTGGTCCCCACATAGCCCTCTATTAAATATAATGGGCTCCACATAGCCTTCCATTTAATATCATGTGCCCCACATAGAATTTATCATAATTAAATGGGCCCCGCATAGCCTTCCATTAAATATAATGGAACACACATAGTCATCCATTTAATATAATGGGCCCCATATAGTCATACATTTATTATAATGGGCCATACGTAGCTCTCTCTTTAATATAATGGGCCCCACATAGCCATCCATTTAATATAATGGGCCCTACGTAGATGTCCCTTTAAGATAACGGGCCCCACATAGCTTTCCCTTTAATATAATGGGCCCCACATAGCTTTCCCTTTAATATAATAGGCCCCACATAGCTTTCTCTTTAATATAATGGGCCCCACATAGCTTTCCCTTTAATATAATGGGCCCACATAGCTTTCTCTTTAATATAATGGGCCCCACATAGCTTTCCCTTTAATATAATTGGCCCCACATAGCTTTCTCTTTAATATAATGGGCCCCACATAGCTTTCCCTTTAATATAATGGGCCCCACATAGCTTTCTCTTTAATATAATGGGCCCCACATAGCTTTCCCTTTAATATAATGGGCACCACATAGATTTTATTATTATATAATGGGCCCCACATAGCTTTCCCTTTAATATAATGGGCCCCACATAGCTTTCTCTTTAATATAATGGGCCCCACATAGCTTTCTCTTTAATATAATGGGCCGCACATAGCTTTCCCTTTAATATAATGGGCCCCACATAGCTATCCCTTTAATATAATGGGCCCCACATAGCTATCCCTTTAATATAATGGGCCCCACATAGCTTTTACTTTAATATAATGGGCCCCACACAGCTTTCTCTTTAATATAATGGGCCCCACATAGCTTTCTCTTTAATATAATGGGCACCACATAGCTATCCCTTTAATATAATGGGCCCCACATAGCTTTCTCTTTAATATAATGGGCCCCACATAGCTTTCTCTTTAATATAATGGGCCCCACATAGCTTTCTCTTTAATATAATGGGCCCCACATAGCTTTCTCTTTAACATAATGGGCCCCACATAGCTTTACCTTTAATATAATGGGCCCCACATAGCTTTCTCTTTAATATAATGGGCCCCACATAGCTTTCTCTTTAATATAATGGGCCCCACATAGCTTTCCCTTTAATATAATGGGCCCCACATAGCTTTATCTTTAATATATTGGGCCCCACATAGCTTTCCCCTTAATATAATTGGCCCCACATAGCTTTCCCTTTAATATAATGGGCACCACATAGATTTTATTATTATATAATGGGCCCCACATATCCGTCCCTTTAATATTATAGACCCCACATAGATTTATTATAATATAATGGGCCCCACATAGATTTATTATAATATAATGGGCCCCACCTAACCCTCCAGTTTATACACTGCAGTCGCTCTCTTTCTTCTCTTCTTTACCTAGTCCAGTCTTTCGTGACGACTTCCCGCCATGATTCGTCTTTGCAGTTTGCTGTCCAGGTTTCGGCTGCTCCGCACTTTTCAGCAGATCACCGCACTCCTGAAAAACAAAAATGTTACAAATATAAGCGACTTAAATAAATAATGCCACCCACTGTGCCACCAAATGCAAATATGTGCCACACTGTGCCCATGAGTATATCATTCACCACAATGAATCCTGCTCCACTGAGAATATAAATCAGTCACTAGCTTGTGCCCCCGTTATAAATAGTGTTGAGCGAGCACTAAAATGCTCGGGTGCTCGAAGCTCGGCCCGAGCTCGCCGTGATACTCGGGTGCTCGACCTGAGCAACGAGCCCATGTTAGTCTATGGGAGACCCGAGCATTTTTGCGGCGGCACCCCCGGCAGTCTGTAGAAAGCCTAAAAAGTGCCCAAAATGATAGTGACAGTGCTCAGATGACATGGGGACAGCATGGGGATCGCCCCAGGAAGCATTTATGACCCCCAGGTCACTGTTGTCAACTATGTGTTCAGAGGTATTAAGCCACTTTTACAGGCTCATAAGAAAACGTTCAAAAACGAAAGTGAAACTTTTTTCCTGTGAAATATGTTAAGGAACATCCTTTCCAGGGTAAAGACTTGTGTATAAGGTAAAATAAATAACCAAAAACAAAAATACTCCTCCACACCTTGGGCTATGTTCACAAGTAGCATTTTTATGCGTTTTTGCACTTTTGTATTGCTTTCAACTGTGACAAATGCATTCACCGGGAAATGTCATTTTAACATTTTACAACCTTATCTGGCCATGTGCTGTGTGACACATGCATACAGTGCTGAAAAGACATGGGAACAGCATGGGGAAGCATCTCTGACTCCCAGGTCACTGCCTAAAAGTGTGCCCATCAGATGTGATCCTTGCCGCATCAGAAGATGCAGACTTGCAACTATCCCCGTGCAAGTCCTTGTCCCAGGGCAGTGTTCAATTGTACCTCCCCCATTCCTTGCAATGCAAGCGCAAATATGCAGCCAACCACCCACCCCCAGGCTGCAATACCATACTGCTAGCTTGCACTTGAAATGGGGCCTTTTAGTTTTGAGGAGGCCGAAGCTGGCCACTACCTCATGGCTGCTTCGGCAGCGAGGTATCCATACTCAGTCCCCAGCCGCCCGGCAGCCGGGTGTCCACACTCGGTCCCCAGCCGCCCCGGGGCAGCGGGGTGTCCATAGACAGTCCCCAGCCACCCCGATTTCTCCGCGGAACATCCCCACACACTTTTCTTAGACTGGCCTGCTTTAGGGCAGCATTGGACGAGCCCACTAGAGAACCCGACTCCATCAGGGGAGGTGAGAGTGTCAAGGTGAGGAGCATGATGATGATAGAAGTTAGCATCTGCATTGTTTTGTTGGAATGCAAGCATAAGTGTGCAACCTGCCACCAACCCACCCCCAGGCTGCAATACCATACTGCTAGCTTGCGTGCACTTGAAATTGGGCCTTTTAGGCATGTGGAGGCCGAACCTGGCCACTACCTCATGGCTGCTGCGGCAGCGAGGTATCCATACTCAGTCCCCAGCCGCCCGGCGGCTGGGTGTCCACGCACGGTCCCCAGTCGCCAGGGGGCGGCCGGGTGTCCACACTCGGTCCCCAGCCGCCCCGCGGCCAGGTGTCCATAAACGGTCCCCAGCCGCCCCGATTTCACCGCGGAACATCCCCACACACTTTTCTTAGACTGGCATGCTTTAGGGCAGCATTGGACGAGCCCACCAGAGAACCCGACTTCTCCGGTGGGCCCCGGCTTCTCTATCAGGGGAGTTGAGAGTGCCAAGGTGAGGAGCATGATGAGGATGATAGAAGTTAGCATCTGCTTTGTTTTCAAGGAATGCAAGCGCATGTATGTAGTAGTGGCTAGGCCTGAGGTGGTCAGCGTTTTGGTGCATATCCTACCTCCTCTGAGGATTGCTGGATGTTTTCCTGCTACTATCCAAGTTCTATGACTCTCGTTAAAACAAAGCTTCAAGTGATAAATGATGGATGAGGTAGTGGCAAAGGAGAAAGAGCAGGAGGAACAGGGACCATTCACATCAATATCAGGCCAGTCAACCACATATGTCTTGTAGGATATGTTTCTGTAATAAAAAGAGCGGTTCGGCTACACAGTTATAGGGCATACAGTGAGTGCAATGCCTACCAAAACTTTTGAGGCACTCCAATGCCCCTTGGAAATGACATGGAAGTCAGAGGGCCTTAACTAAACCTTTTTTTCCATTTATAGCAACTGGGTCTCCTGTGCACTGTTGGCCTAAGCAGTGAATGGAAGGCTTTCCAAAATTATGAGGAACTGCAATGCCCCTTGGAAATGACATGGAGATCAGAGGGCCTAAACTAAACCGTTTTTCCATTTATAGCAACTGGGTCTCCTGTACACTGTTGGCCTAAGCAGTGAATGGAAGGCTTTCCAAAAATTATGAGGAACTGCAATGCCCCTTGAAACAGACGTGGATTACAGCGTACTAAAAACCTTCTACCCATTATTGGGGAGTGTGTTTCCCTTAGTTTTCACCTTTGCATTGAAAAGCAAAAGCTGACTAAAATTAGGAGGAAATGCAATGCCCGTTGGAAGAGTCGTGGAGATTAGAGGTAAGGTAATTAAAAACAACATTTCAATGCCCCTTGGAAGAGCTGTGGAGTTCAGAGTGGCTTAAGAATACGCTTTTAATGCCCCTTTGAAGAGACGTGGAGGTCACAGTAGCTTAACAAGATGGTTTTAATGCCCCTTACAAGAGCCATACAGTACAGCATCTTAAAAACATTATTCCCATTATTGGGGAGTGGGTCTCCCATAGTATTTGCTTATGCCTTCCAAGCAAAAGCTTCCAAAAATTATGAGGAAATGCAATGCCCGTTCGAAGAGTCGTGGAGGTCCCAGTAGCTTAACAAGATGCTTTTAATGCCCCTCAGAAGAGATGTGGATGACAGAGTGGTATAACAAGACGCTTTTAATGCCCCTTACAAGACACGTGGAGGTCAGAGTGGTATAACAAGACGCTTTTAATGCCCCTTACAAGACAACTGGAGGTCAGAGTGGTATAACAAGACACTTTTAATGCCCCTCAGAAGAGACGTGGAGGTCAGAGTGGTATAACAAGACGGTTTTAATGCCCCTTACAAGAGACGTGGAGGTCAGAGTGGTATAACAAGATGGTTTTAATGCCCCTCAGAAGAGACGTGGAGGTCAGAGTGGTATAACAAGATGGTTTTAATGCCCCTTACAAGACACGTGGAGGTCAGAGTGGTATAACAAGACTCTTTTAATGGCCCTCAGAAGAGACGCGGAGGTCAGAGTGGTATAGCAAGACGCTTTTAATGCCCCTTACAAGAGACGCTCATTATTCTGGCATTTGGCAAATATTAAAAATTATGGTAATCCTAATTGACCTAAAATGGGAAAGGTTTATTCTGATTTCATGTCAGATGTTGAGAAAAACATGCAGATGTGTCTATTTATACAGTGTATGGAAACTTCTGATTTCAACTGTATATATATATATATATATATATATATATATATATATATAATATATACACGGCGAAGCTCACACACCACAACACCCACAGCAGAGGAACGGGCTGCACACACACCTGCTCCTGTCAGTGCTGAGAGCGCTCCTCATTTCGCTGCTGGCTCCGCCCCTCATATCGCTGCTGGCTCTGCCTCTCATATCGCTGCTGGCTCTGCCCCTCATATCGCTGCTGGCTCCGCCCCTCATATCGCTGCTGGCTCTGCCCCTCATATCGCTGCTGGCTCCGCCCCTCATGTCGCTGCTGGCTCCGCCCCTCATATCGCTGCTGGCTCCGCCCCTCATGTCGCTGCTGGCTCTGCCCCTCACATCGCTGCTGGCTCCGCCCCTCGTGTCGCTGTTGGCTCAGCCCCTCATATCGCTGCTGGCTCCGCCCCTCATGTCGCTGTTGGCTCCGCCCCTCATGTCGCTGCTGGCTCTGCCCCTCACATCGCTGCTGGCTCCGCCCCTCGTGTCGCTGTTGGCTCAGCCCCTCATATCGCTGCTGGCTCCGCCCCTCATGTCGCTGCTGGCTCCGCCCCTCATGTCGCTGCTGGCTCCGCCCCTCACATTGCTGCTGGATCCGCCCCTCATGTCGCTGCTGGCCCCGCCCCTCATATCGCTGCTGGCTCCGCCCCTCATGTCGCTGCTGGCCCCGCCTCTTATATCGCTGCTGGCTCTGCCCCTCACATCGCTGTTGGCTCCGCCCATCAGCCGCTCACAGTCCTCAGCAATATGGAGACATCCGCACTGATCAGAATCCTCGGGGACGTGGCCTGTCACTGTAGTCACACAAGGGTTGTCATGGAGATCTCAAGGGAAGGCAGGAGGGCGGGGCTTAGAGCAGGAAGTAGAAGCCGTGCAGTGTGATTGGCTCCTTACCTTCTGCCAGTAATGGAGCAGATATATGGCTCCTATATAATGGAGGGGGCTCAGGAGGGGTTCCCCACCCAAAAGGTCAGGGGATAAATAATACTGGACATGAGCGAGGGCAGGAGGACATTATTCTATATTGTAAGAAATCTGATTTCTTCTTTCCTCACAGTTTTTCCTGTGCAAGGCCACATGTATTGTGCGATAATCTGTGAATATGGGGGGATCTGCTCCTCACATCCACATCAATCCCCCCACGTCTGAGCTCTCCCTTACAGGGGTCTTCTGCTCTGCACATTGATGCCGTATCCATGGAGATGACATCATGGCCGGTACATGCGGATCTCCCCGATGGGACCCTCATGTATCTGGAGGACGAGGCGCTGCTGCTCCTCGGGGAGAGGGGGCACAATTCCTGTACACATGATACAGGGGCTTCTGCCATCTCTGGGCTGAGAATAATGCTGGCAGCGTGCAGTCTACATGATGTGAGGATTACAAGTCTGCAGTCACAGAGAGTCACACAGATGACTGCAGGCCTTCAGCTTCACACCGGACAATCCCTTTAAATACATGTATATTGGTCTAAAAATACTTTTTACTATTTTGCTTCATGTAATATTTGCTCTGTTCGGCCTTTACCAGCTTTTTGTTTCCCAGCAGCACATTGATGGCTGCAGAATGAGTTAACTTGAGATTCAGTCAGTGAGCTCCTTATGATGTGGAGTTTCCAGCTCTTTTATTTCTGCCATGATTTATGACTGAATCAGAGATCAGCCCAACTTTCATGCTGGTCTGTGAACATAATCAGCACAGAGAAGGTCAGAATGAGCTCACTGATAAATTCTCAGTGAGCTCATTCTGCAACTAGCAATGCAAAGGAAATAAAAAAGCCAAATTGTTTATGAAACGTTATTGAAAAAATATTTGTATGTATATATTTAGCCCAAAATGTCTGAGTGTCCATATCCTTAGTACCAGCACAGCTGAGGATTTGGTACAATCAGGGGCGTACATAGGAATCATGGGGCCCCATAGCAGAAGTTCTAATTGGGCCCCCCCCCCAAAAATTTTTTTTAAAAATGTAAATAATTGTCGGAGTCACAGAAGATCAGATCTCACAACCTTCCAACCTTTACATAGTAATTTTCCTCCTGCTGAAGTCCTAGATCCCTTTTTCATTGCCCATAAAGTGTGGTGCCAACAAAAGTGCCCCCCAAACACGGTATGATACCCCCATGGTGAATTCCTCCATATGCACAGTATAATGACCCTACTGTACCCCACCTCAACTCCCAGGGTAAAGTATGATCCCCCAACTGCCCCACACCTCTCCACACTCCATAGAGTATAATGCATTCGCCATAGTCCTCCACACAGTATAAGACTCTCGCCATGGTTCTCCACGCAGTATAATGCACTCCCTCGTGGTCCTCCACGCAGTATAATGCACTCCCTCGTGGTCCTCCACGCAGTATAATGCACTCTCACGTGGTCCTCCACACAGTACAATGCACTCCCCCATGGTCCTCCACACAGTACAATGCACTCCCCCATGGTCCTCCACACAGTATAATGCACTCCTCCATGGTCCTGTACGCAGTATAATGCAGTCCCCCATAGGGTAAAATGCAGCCCCCCCCCCACCCGTAGGGTAAAATGCAGCCCCCCCCCCTCCCGTAGGGTAAAATGCAGCCCCAGTCCTCCAGTATTATCAGTACTCACTGATTTAAGAAATAAATACATACTTACCGCTCCTCGTTCCCCGCTGCTTCAGTCTCTGCAGCTGATCACCTCAGCAGCTGCCAGCTCAACTGTCTGACACAGCGTGGCGCGTCATCATGCCGCTGCGTCAGACGCAGAGGAGGAATGATGGGAGAGGGAGTGTCACATGATGCTCCCTCCAGGTTTTCGTGGGCCCCGGGCGAAAGAGTCTCAGTGGCCCCTTTAACACATCCAACCATTCATGATACACAGATACAGCAGAGAAATTATAGATATAGATATAGTACAATGCCAAAAATGTCACTGACTTCTTACATTTCATGAGTGATATCTACTGTAAATTCTACAATAGCTCAGAAACCGGTGAATCCTCACAGCGCACAGTGCAGACCGGACAGTATAGTCCTCCATACAGTGTTATGGCACCACTAAGTCCTCCATACAGTATTATGGGCACCACATAGTCCTCCATACAGTATTATGAGCCCCATATAATGCTCCATACAAAATACTGGATCCCATATAATTCACCATAGAGAATACTGCCTGGTCCCCATGTAATGCCATATGCAGGCTGGACCCCATACAGAGGCCCCACAAGCCCGCTGCATCCTCTCCGGGGCCCCCACAAGCCGGCTGCATACCCCCGGGGCCCCCACAAGCCTGCAGCACCCCCCCCAGAGCCCCCACAAGCCTGCAGCATCCCCCCCAGAGACCCCACAAGCCTGCAGCATCCCCCCCAGAGCACCCACAAGCCCGCAGCATTCCCCCCTAGAGCACCCACAAGCCCGCAGAATCCCCCCCAGGGCCCCACAAGCCCGCAGCATCCCCTTAGGGCCCCCAAAATCCTGCAGCATCTCCCCGGGGCCCCCAGAAGCCCTGGACCGTACCTGCATCACCACCAGTAAAGGTATTGAAGTTTACCCTTGTGTGTGTGCCTGTACTTCCTCTGGGACCGTCCTGCCGTCTCCCTCCTGCTTCCACCATCTTTCTACACCTCTACACTGCCCTGAGGCCTGCTCCACCTGTGGGGAGCCGTCCCATCATAGCTGCCCCTAACATCAGCCTCAGTGGACTGTCGCAGCGCTGGTAACCTCTTACCAGAATCCACAGGTGGCGTCACGACAAATTCCCCTATAAGCATTCCCCCCCTTTTGAGTGACCGCCCTGAGCCACGGACCGGGCCAGCCACCGTGATATCCCCCGGCAACCAGAGGCCCGGCTGCCGAGTGCCCCACGGCCCTGGGGGCGAGTCACTATGAACAGTGGTTCATGAATTAATATTCACAGTGACCCTCCATCCTGTGATTAAAAGGGTCCGTACATTTGACACCTCCGTCTGACTCCCACAGTCTCCTCCGCACAGATCGATATTAAGATGGCCACCGCAATGGCATGGGGAGTGCAGCGGTGAGTCCAGAGCGCAGCTCCTCGCTCTAAAATGCCCATCAGAAAGAAGAGGTCAGACATTTATTTTCTATGAGCGCTCTATTATCCTATTTATCAAACATCAGCACTACAAGAATCCGTCCTGAGCCGTGCTGGGATCTTTGAACGTGGGCCCCCGGGAGGATCGGGCCCCTCATGGTGGAGCAGATCACACTCATTATAATCCATCACTGATAGAAGATACATAAACAACAACACAGGATGATTGTAAAACAGTGAGGTAATATTTTATTGAGCCACCAAACACACAATAAACATATCGAACAGTCCCAGCAAATACCTAATATGGTGCAAATTACAGAGTCTCACCCTTCCGCTGACTCGCTGGGATTAAAGCAGCTGCCAATCCGAGGGGCTTCTGGGGCTGACTACCCCCACCAATGGCACCCCCACCAAAGAGCACCCACAAAGAGGAGGTAACAACAAGCTTAGAAAGCTGACAGTCCATTGAGGTACGTGGCCAGGAGACCAGAAAGTTCCAACCTGGCTTCTCCGAACATATCCATGGAACTAGGTGACCGGAAGGTCCCGACTTGGCTTTTTCCGAGCATATTCACGAGTTCCAGGTGGCCGGAGTGTCCCAACCTGGCTACTCCAAACATCTCCATGGGACCAGGTGACTGGTGGTCCCAACCTGGTTTTCCCAGATGTATCCATGGGTTCTATAGTAGTCAATGGAGCAGATCTGTATTCCTCCAGCCAGGGCTGTGGTCCCTTAAGCTGGCATCCTGTAGAAACCAAATCTGTGTCCCTCTTAATGGATTCATGGTGTTCTGTGGAGCTGTCCCATAGAGTGTTCCTGGCAGTGGTTTTGTAAAAAGACTCCTTTATGTAGTTCACAACTGTCCTTCTTCAAGACTTCATTCACAGGTCAAGAGAAAGGGGTGGTGTTACTAATTCCCATTACTGGAGCATCCACCGTTCATCCCCCAAATGTTGACTTGCAAACATTGCAAACATTGAAGGATAAACTATAAATTCCGAAACAATGCAAGTCAACAAATTGCATGGACTTATAAAATGGTAATCAACATATTTAGCAAACATCCATTGTTCAAAGAGCCTGCGTCCCTGTATTGTAAAGATAACAGTACAATAAACCAGAAGAGTTGATATAAGAGGTAAATAACCATTTATCAATGAACAAATATCACCTCAACCTACAAGATGAGTCAACATTCAGACTCATGACAAAAGATCATGTGCGTTGACCAACCGAAGAAAGAAACACATAAATTCAATAGTTAATAATTCAGGCAATAGTCTATCATTCTGGGCCTATGGAATTTACATCTGGATAATTACGATTAAATGCTGTGTCGTCACAGGCCCCTTTAGTTTTAGGGACTGGCAGGGGTCCTTTACAGTTGCTCTCCCACTAGTTCATCCTACTTTCCTTTACTCCGTTTCAATAAAATATTTGGAAATATACAAAGTAAAAACTCAAATATAATTTTTTTTCTTACATTAAAACTTGATTTTATTAAAATAAACCCCCAAAAAACAAGAACAAAAAAACTAAACCTGATTAACATCGCAGAGAACAACAATCCAAACTGTACAACGATCACATGATTTATCCGGCACAAAAAACAGCATAAGAATAAAATAGTAATAATTAATGGCAAAATTGTAGCTTTTGTTCATTTTGTCTCTATACTGCACGATAAACGCTGGAAAGAAAAAATATAAGAACCATTCCTGGGGTTTTGCCATTGAATGCTGGAAAAAATAAAAAAACATCAGCAGAATTGTTTTTTTTATTAATCTCACGCAAAAGAAAAATGCAATAAAAATTATAAAAACTTTGTCTGTTCCCCAAAATGTTACCAGTGAATCCTATAGCTGCTCCGCATGGACCCAAACTGGTAAACTAAAAACTCCTGCATGCCCCGTGTGTGTGTATGTATATATATATACATACACATATATATATACTCCTCTGTACTATATACACGACAGAGCTCACACACCACAACACGCTCCGCTGCGGCGCCACAAAAAGAGCGGACCTGGCTGCACACACACCTGCTCCTGTCACCTGTATACACAGTTGAAACCAGAAATTTACATACACTATATAAATGTTAGAACCCTCCTGTTTGTTTTTTCCATCTTGTGTTTTGCGGTCACAAGACCATCTGCCTTTATATTCCAGCTCCGCCCTTTTGGCTGTGTTGGACTTCAGTGTTGTTTGACTGCTTTGCTAGCCAGGTGCTTCTGTGCCTTTCTCTGTCAGTTCGCTTGGTCCTTCTGGGACCTCTAGTACCTTTTTGTCAGTTTATCTTTTTGTGTTCTGTAACAACTTCTCTGTTTAGGAGATGTCCCATTTTTGTACCAGTCCTTAGTTCTTTTAGGGACCCCTCTCCTTTATGCTATAGGTCTTCGTTCAGACTAGCCGAGGACTAAGGCGGGTCTGTTCGCTAGGAACAGGCAGCCCGCTACATCGTAGGGATTCAGCTTAGTCTTACTGTAGGGATAGCTTTCTCCTTTCTTTCCTTAGTACTTGTTGCAGATCATAACAATAAAAAGACACATATGCATGTTTTTCTAAATATCTCACATGAAATCAGAATAAACCTTCACGTTTTAGGTCAATTAGTATTACCATAATTTTTAAGATTTGCCAAATGCCAGAATAATAAGAGAGAGAGAATGTTTTAAAGCATTTTTATTATTTACTGCTAAGTCATAAGTTTACATACACTAATATTGCTATACCTTTAAAAAATTCTGGACTGCCCATATGATGATGTCATGTGTTTGGAAACTTCTGATAGCTTTTTTGGCAACATCTCAGTTAATTAGAGACACACCTGTGGATGTATTTTAATGCACACCTGAAACACACTGCTTCTTTGTGTAGCATCATGGGAAAGTCTAAAGAAATCAACCAAGATATCAGGAAGAGAATTGTGGACTTGCACAAGTCTGGCTCATCCTTGGGTACAATTTCAAGATACCTGAAGGTGTCTCGTTAATCTGTACAAACAATTATATGCAAGTACAAACAAGATGGGAATGTCCAGCCATCATACCGCTCAGGAAGGAGACGGGTTCTGTGTCCCAGAGATGAACGTGCTTTGGTCCGATATGTGCATATCAAGGACAAAAGCAAAAGGTCTTGTGAAGATGATAGGGAAAGCTGATAAGATTGTGTCAATATCCACAGTGAAATGAGTACTGTATCAATATAGGCTGAAAGGCCACTGTGCCAGGAAGAAGCCATTACTCCAAAAGAAAGCTAAAAAAGCCAGATTAATGTTTGCAAATGCACACAGCAACAAAGACCTTAATTTTTGGAGACATGTCCCGTGGTCTGATGAAACTAAAACTGAACTTTTTGGGCATAGTGACCATCGTTACTTTTGGAAGAAAAAAGGAGAAGCTTGGAAGCCTAAGAACACCATCCCAACTGTGAAACATGGGGGTGGCAGCATCATGTGGGGTTGATTTCCTGTAGGAGGGACTGGCGATAGCGCCACTCACAGGCATCACGTGACCCCCCGGCT
Source organism: Phyllobates terribilis (assembly GCF_046119375.1). NCBI lineage: Eukaryota > Metazoa > Chordata > Amphibia > Anura > Dendrobatidae > Phyllobates > Phyllobates terribilis. The sequence continues at coordinate 11,699,244 of NW_027362798.1, read as the reverse complement.
GCAGCCGGCTCTTTCTTCCGCTGATGTCACGTCAAATGAGGGGTGACATTAGTGTCGCGGACCCCGCGGTGGATGCTGGGCTGTGGGCGGGGGTTACCCCGCGCGTCCCACCCAGCATCCTCCACGCCCCACTCCCAATGAATGAAGAGAGGGAAAGAGGGAAACTTTTGACTTAGCAGTAAGTAATAAAAATGTCCTAAAACATTCTCTCTCTCTCATTATTCTGGCATTTGGCAAATATTAAAAATGATGGTAATCCTAATTGACCTAAAATGGGAAAGGTTTATTCTGATTTCATGTCAGATATTGAGAAAAACCTGCAGATGTGTCTATTTATACAGTGTATGGAAACTTCTGATTTCACCTGTGTATGTATATATATATATATATATGTGTATAATATATACACGGCGAAGCTCACACACCACAACACCCACAGCAGAGGAACTGGCTGCACACACACCTGCTCCTGTCAGTGCTGTGAGCGCTCCTCATGTCGCTGCTGGCTCCGCCCCTCATATCGCTGCTGGCTCCGCCCCTCATATCGCTGCTGGCTCTGCCTCTCATATCGCTGCTGGCTCCGCCCCTCATATCGCTGCTGGCTCCGCCCCTCATATCGCTGCTGGCTCCGCCCCTCACATCGCTGCTGGCTCCGCCCCTCATGTCGCTGCTGGCGCTCCGCCCCTCATATCGCTGCTGGCTCTGACCCTCACATCGCTGCTGGCTCCGCCCCTCACATCACTGCTGGCTCCGCCCCTCATATCGCTGCTGGCTCCGCCCCTCACATCGCTGCTGGCTCCGCCCATCAGCCGCTCACAGTCCTCAGCAATATGGAGACATCCGCACTGATCAGAATCCTCGGGGGCGTGGCCTGTCACTGTAGTCACACAAGGGTTGTCATGGAGATCTCAAGGGAAGGCAGGTGGGCGAGGCTTAGAGCAGGAAGTAGAAGCCGTGCAGTGTGATTGGCTCCTTACCTTCTGCCAGTAATGGAGCAGATATATGGCTCCTATATAATGGAGGGGGCTCAGGAGGGGTTCCCCACCCAAAAGGTCAGGGGATAAATAATACTGGACATGAGCGAGGGCAGGAGGACATTATTCTATATTGTAAGGAATCTGATTTCTTCTTTCCTCACAGTTTTTCCTGTGCAAGGCCACATGTATTGTGCGATAATCTGTGAATATGGGGGGATCTGCTCCTCACATCCACATCAATCCCCCCACGTCTGAGCTCTCCCTTACAGGGGTCTTCTGCTCTGCACATTGATGCCGTATCCATGGAGATGACATCATGGCCGGTACATGCGGATCTCCCCGATGGGACCCTCATGTATCTGGAGGACGAGGCACTGCTGCTCCTCGGGGAGAGGGGGCACAATTCCTGTACACATGATACAGGGGCTTCTGCCATCTCTGGGCTGAGAATAATGCTGGCAGCGCGCAGTCTACATGATGTGAGGATTACAAGTCTGCAGTCACAGAGAGTCACACAGATGACTGCAGCCTTCAGCTTCACACCGGACAATCCCTTTAAATACATGTATATTTCTCTAAAAAGACTTTTTACTATTTTGCTTCTTGTAACATTTGCTCTGTTCGGCCTTTACCAGCTTTTAGTTTCCCAGCAGCACATTGATGGCTGCAGAATGAGTTAACTTGAGATTCAGTCAGTGAGCTCCTTATGATGTGGAGTTTCCAGCTCTTTTATTTCTGCGATGATTTATGACTGCATCAGAGATCAGCCCAACTTTCATGCTGGTCTGTGAACATAATCAGCACAGAGAAGGTCAGAATGAGCTCACTGATAAATTCTCAGTGAGCTCATTCTGCAACTAGCAATGCAAAGGAAATAAAAAAGCCAAATTGTTTATGAAACGTTATTGAAAAAATATTTGTATGTATATATTTAGCCCAAAATGTCTGAGTGTCCATATCCTTAGTACCAGCACAGCTGAGGATTTGGTATAATCAGGGGCGTACATAGGACGCAGAAGTTCTAATTGGGCCCCCCCCCCAGCAACAAAAATGTAAATAATTGTCGGGGGTCGCAGAAGATCAGATCTCACAACCTTCCAGCCTTTACATAGTAATTTTCCTCCTGCTGAAGTCCTAGATCCCTTTTTCATTGCCCATAAAGTGTGGTGCCAACAAAAGTGCCCCCCAAACACGGTATGATACCCCCATGGTGAATTCCTCCATATGCGCAGTATAATGACCCTACTGTACCCGACCTCAACTCCCAGGGTAAAGTATGATCCCCCAACTGCCCCACACCTCTCCACACTCCATAGAGTATAATGCACTCAGTATAAGACTCTCGCCATGGTTCTCCACACAGTATAAGGCACTCGCCATGGTCCTCCACGCAGTATAATGCACTCCCTCGTGGTCCTCCACGCAGTATAATGCACTCCCACGTGGTCCTCCACGCAGTATAATGCACTCCCTCGTGGTCCTCCACACAGTACAATGCACACCCCGTGGTCCTCCACACAGTATAATGCACTCCCCCATGGTCCTCCACACAGTACCATGCACTCCCCCATGGTCCTCCACACAGTACAATGCACTCCCCCATGGTCCTCCACACAGTACAATGTACTCCCCCATGGTCCTCCACACAGTATAAAGCCCCCGTCTCACATAGCGATATCGCTAGCGAGATCGCTGCTGTGTCACGGTTTTGGTGACTCACCAGCGACCTCACCAGAGATGTCACTATGTGTGACACTTTGCAACGATCAGGCCCCTGCTGTGAGGTCGCTGATCGCTGCAAAGTGTCCTGGACCATTTTTTGGTCGTTGGCCTCCCGCTGGCCAGCACACATCGCTGTGTGTGACCAGCGGGACCAACGATCTGGCTGGTAACCATGGTAAACATCGGGTTACTAGGGGCACGCGCGCACTTAGTAACCCGCTGTTTACCATGGATACCACTCTGCTACGGTGCGCGGAGGCTACCGTTCACCTTAGCAGAGTGGTATCCATGATAAACAGCGGGTTACTAGGGGCACACGCGCACTTAGTAACCCGATGTTTACCATGGTTACCAGCCTGCTCCTGCTTAAGCAGCAGGCTGGTAACAGGAGAAGGACATCGTGGAACGATTCTTTCCACGATATCGCTGCTCCCCTGATCGCTGGTGAGCCTGCCTGTTTGACAGCTCACCAGCGATGTATTAGCGATGCAGCAACGATCCCTGACAGGTCGTATCGTTGTCGGGATCGCTGCTGCATCGCTTAGTGTGACGGGGCCTTAAGACACTCGCCATGGTTCTCCACTCAGTATAATGCATTCCCCCATGGTCCTGTACGCAGTATAATGCAGCCCCCCATAGGGTAAAATGCAGCCCCCCCCCCACCCGTAGGGTAAAATGCAGCCCCAGTCCTCCAGTATTATCAGTACACAATGATTTAAAAAATAAATACATACTTACCGCTCCTCGTTCCCTGCTGCTTCAGTCTCTGCAGCTGATCACCTCAGCAGCTGTCAGCTCCACTGTCTGATACAGCGTGGCGCGTCATCATGCTGCTGCGTCAGACGCAGAGGAGGAATGATGGGAGAGGGAGTGTCACATGATGCTCCCTCCTCCAGGTTTTCGTGGGCCCCGGGCGAAAGAGTCTCAGTGGCCCCTTTAACACATCCAACCATTCATGATGCACAGATACAGCAGAGAAATTATAGATATAGTACAATGCCAAAAATTTCACTGACTTCTTACATTTCATGAGTGATATCTTTTGTAAATTCTACAATAGCTCAGAAACCGGTGAATCCTCACAGCGCACAGTGCAGACCGGACAGTATAGTCCTCCATACAGTGTTATGGCACCACTAAGTCCTCCATACAATATTATGGGCACCACATAGTCCTCCATACAGTATTATGAGCCCTATATAATGCTCCATACAAAATACTGGATCCCATATAATTCACCATAGAGAATACTGCCTGGTCCCCATGTAATGCCATATGCAGGCTGGACCCCATACAGAGGCCCCACAAGCCCGCTGCATCCTCCCCGGGGCCCCCACAAGCCGGCTGCATCCCCCCAGGGCCCCCCTCAAGCCTGCATCACCCCCCCCAGTGCCCCCACATGCCTGCAGCATCCCCCCCATAGACCCCACAAGCCTGCAGCATCCCCCCCAGAGCACCCACAAGCCCACAGCATCCCCTCCAGGGCCCCACAAGCCCGCAGAATCCCCCCCAGGGCCCCACAAGCCCGCAGCATCCCCTTAGGGCCCCCACAAGCCCGCAGCATCCCCCCGGGGCCCCCACAAGCCCTGGACCGTACCTGCATCACCACCAGTAAAGGTATTGAAGTTTACCCTTGTGTGTGTGCCTGTACTTCCTCTGGAACCGTCCTGCCGTCTCCCTCCTGCTTCCACCATCTTTCTACACCTCTACACTGCCCTGAGGCCTGCTCTACCTGTGGGGAGCCGTCCCACCATAGCTGCCCCTAACATCAGCCTCAGTGGACTGTCGCAGCGCTGGTAACCTCTTACCAGAATCCACAGGTGGCGTCACGACAATTTCCCCTATAAGCATCCCCCCCCCTTTGAGTGACCGTCCTGGGCCACGGACTGGGCCAGCCACCCGGCAACCAGAGGCCCGGCTGCCGAGTGCCCCACGGCCCTGGGGGCGAGTCACTATGTACAGTGGTTCATGAATTAATATTTACAGTGACCCTCCATCCTGTGATTAAAAGGGTCCGTACATTTGACACCTCCGTCTGACTCCCACAGTCTCCTCCGCACAGATCGATATTAAGATGGCCACCGCAATGGCATGGGGAGTGCAGCGGTGAGTCCAGAGCGCAGCTCCTCGCTCTAAAATGCCCATCAGAAAGAAGAGGTCAGACATTTATTTTCTATGAGCGCTCTATTATCCTATTTATCAAACATCAGCACTACAAGAATCCGTCCTGAGCCGTGCTGGGATCTTTGAACGTGGGCCCCCGGGAGGATCGGGCCCCTCATGGTGGAGCAGATCACACTCATTATAATCCATCACTGATAGAAGATACATAAACAACAACACAGGATGATTGTAAAACAGTGAGGTAATATTTTATTGAGCCACCAAACACACAATAAACATATCGAACAGTCCCAGCAAATACCTAATATGGTGCAAATTACAGAGTCTCACCCTTCCGCTGACTCGCTGGGATTAAAGCAGCTGCCAATCCGAGGGGCTTCTGGGGCTGACTACCCCCACCAATGGCACCCCCACCAAAGAGCACCCACAAAGAGGAGGTAACAACAAGCTTAGAAAGCTGACAGTCCATTGAGGTACGTGGCCAGGAGACCAGAAAGTTCCAACCTGGCTTCTCCGAACATATCCATGGAACTAGGTGACCGGAAGGTCCCGACTTGGCTTTTTCCGAGCATATTCACGAGTTCCAGGTGGCCGGAGTGTCCCAACCTGGCTACTCCAAACATCTCCATGGGACCAGGCGACTGGTGGTCCCAACCTGGTTTTCCCAGATGTATCCGTGGGTTCTATAGTAGTCAATGGAGCAGATCTGTATTCCTCCAGCCAGGACTGTGGTCCCTTAAGCTGGCATCCTGTAGAAACCAAATCTGTGTCCCTCTTAATGGATTCATGGTGTTCTGTGGAGCTGTCCCATAGAGTGTTCCTGGCAGTGGTTTTGTAAAAAGACTCCTTTATGTAGTTCACAACTGTCCTTCTTCAAGACTTCATCCACAGGTCAAGAGAAAGGGGTGGTGTTACTAATTCTCATTACTGGAGCATCCACAGTTCATCCCCCAATGTTGACTTGCAAACATTGCAAACATTGAAGGATAAACTATAAATTCCGAAACAATGCAAGTCAACAAATTGCATGGACTTATAAAATGGTAATCAACATATTTAGCAAACATCCATTGTTCAAAGAGCCTGCGTCCCTGTATTGCAAAGATAACAGTACAATAAACCAGAAGAGTTGATATAAGAGGTAAATAACCATTTATCAATTAACAAATATCACCTCAACCTACAAGATGAGTCAACATTCAGACTCATGACAAAAGATCATGTGCGTTAACCAACCGAAGAAAGAAACACATAAATTCAATAGTTAATAATTCAGGCAATAGTCTATCATTCTGGGCCTATGGAATTTACATCTGGATAATTACGATTAAATGCTGTGTCGTCACAGGCCCCTTTAGTTTTAGGGACTGGCAGGGGTCCTTTACAGTTGCTCTCCCACTAGTTCATCCTTCTTTCCTTTACTCCGTTTCAATAAAATATTTGGAAATATACAAAGTAAAAACTCAAATATAATTTTTTTTCTTACATTAAAACTAGATTTTATTAAAATAAACCCCCAAAAAACAAGAACAAAAAAACTAAACCTGATTAACATCGCAGAGAACAACAACCCAAACTGTACAACGATTACATGATTTATCCAGCACAAAAAACAGCATAAGAATAAAATAGTAATAATTAATGGCAAAATTGTAGCTTTTGTTCATTTTGTCTCTATACTGCACGATAAACGCTGGAAAGAAAAAATATAAGAACCATTCCTGGGGTTTTGCCATTGAATGCTGGAAAAAATAAAAAAACATCAGCAGAATTGTTTTTTTATTAATCTCACGCAAAAGAAAAATGGAATAAAAATTATAAAAACTTTGTCTGTTCCCCAAAATGTTACCAGTGAATCCTATAGCTGCTCCGCATGGACCCAAACTGGTAAACTAAAAACTCCTGCATGTCCCGTGTGTGTGTATGTATATATATATATATATACATACACATATATATATACTCCTCTGTACTATATACACGACAGAGCTCACACACCACAACACGCTCCGCTGCGGCGCCACAAAAAGAGCGGACCTGGCTGCACACACACCTGCTCCTGTCACCTGTATACACAGTTGAAACCAGAAATTTACATACACTATATAAATGTTAGAACCCTCCTGTTTGTTTTTTCCATCTTGTGTTTTGCGGTCACAAGACCATCTGCCTTTATATTCCAGCTCCGCCCTTTTGGCTGTGTTGGACTTCAGTGTTGTTTGACTGCTTTGCTAGCCAGGTGCTTCTGTGCCTTTCTCTGTCAGTTCGCTTGGTCCTTCTGGGACCTCTAGTACCTTTTTGTCAGTTTATCTTTTTGTGTTCTGTAACAACTTCTCTGTTTAGGAGATGTCCCATTTTTGTTCCAGTCCTTAGTTCTTTTAGGGACCCCTCTCCTTTATGCTATAGGTCTTCGTTCAGACTAGCCGAGGACTAAGGCGGGTCTGTTCGCTAGGAACAGGCAGCCCGCTACATCGTAGGGATTCAGCTTAGTCTTACTGTAGGGATAGCTTTCTCCTTTCTTTCCTTAGTACTTGTTGCAGATCATAACAATAAAAAGACACATATGCATGTTTTTCTAAATATCTGACATGAAATCAGAATAAACCTTCCCGTTTTAGGTCAATTAGGATTACCATAATTTTTAAGATTTGCCAAATGCCAGAATAATAAGAGAGAGAATGTTTTAAAGCATTTTTATTACTTACTGCAAAGTCATAAGTTTACATACACTAATATTGCTATACCTTTAAAAAATTCTGGACTGCCCATATGATGATGTCATGTGTTTGGAAACTTCTGATAGCTTTTTTGGCAACATCTCAGTTAATTAGAGACACACCTGTGGATGTATTTTAATGCACACCTGAAACACACTGCTTCTTTGTGTAGCATCATGGGAAAGTCTAAAGAAATCAACCAAGATATCAGGAAGAGAATTGTGGACTTGCACAAGTCTGGCTCATCCTTGGGTACAATTTCAAGATACCTGAAGGTGTCTCGTTAATCTGTACAAACAATTATATGCAAGTACAAACAAGATGGGAATGTCCAGCCATCATACCGCTCAGGAAGGAGACGGGTTCTGTGTCCCAGAGATGAACGTGCTTTGGTCCGATATGTGCATATCAAGGACAAAAGCAAAAGGTCTTGTGAAGATGATAGGGGAAGCTGATAAGATTGTGTCAATATCCACAGTGAAATGAGTACTGTATCAATATAGGCTGAAAGGCCACTGTGCCAGGAAGAAGCCATTACTCCAAAAGAAAGCTAAAAAAGCCAGATTAATGTTTGCAAATGCACACAGGAACGAAGACCTTAATTTTTGGAGACATGTCCCGTGGTCTGATGAAACTAAAATTTTACTTTTTGGGCATAGTGACCATCGTTACTTTTGGAAGAAAAAAGGAGAAGCTTGGAAGCCTAAGAACACCATCCCAACTGTGAAACATGGGGGTGGCAGCATCATGTGGGGTTGATTTCCTGTAGGAGGGACTGGCGATAGCGCCACTCACAGGCATCACGTGACCCCCCGGCTGCAGCCGCCTCTTTCTTCCGCTGATGTCACGTCAAATGAGGGGTGACATTAGTGTCGCGGACCCCGCGGTGGATGCTGGGCTGTGGGCGGGGGTTACCCCGCGCGTCCCAACCAGCATCCTCCGCGCCCCACTCCCAATGAATGAAGAGAGGGAAAGAGGGAAACTTTTGACTTAGCAGTAAGTAATAAAAATGTCCTAAAACATTCTCTCTCTCTCTCATTATTCTGGCATTTGGCAAATATTAAAAATGATGGTAATCCTAATTGTCCTAAAAAGGGAAAGGTTTATTCTGATTTCATGTCAGATATTGAGAAAAACCTGCAGATGTGTCTATTTATACAGTGTATGGAAACTTCTGATTTCAACTGTGTATATATATATATATGTGTATATTATATACACGGCGAAGCTCACACACCACAACACCCACAGCAGAGGAACGGGCTGCACACACACCTGCTCCTGTCAGTGCTGAGAGCGCTCCTCATATCGCTGCTGGCTCCGCCCCTCATGTCGCTGCTGGCGCTCCGCCCCTCATATCGCTGCTGGCTCCGCCCCTCATATCGCTGCTGGCTCCGCCCATCAGCCGCTCACAGTCCTCAGCAATATGGAGACATCCGCACTGATCAGAATCCTCGGGGGCGTGGCCTGTCACTGTAGTCACACAAGGGTTGTCATGGAGATCTCAAGGGAAGGCAGGTGGGCGGGGCTTAGAGCAGGAAGTAGAAGCCGTGCAGTGTGATTGGCTCCTTACCTTCTGCCAGTAATGGAGCAGATATATGGCTGCTATATAATGTAGGGGGCTCAGGAGGGGTTCCCCACCCTAAAGGTCAGGGGATAAATAATACTGGACATGAGCGAGGGCAGGAGGACATTATTCTATATTGTAAGAAATCTGATTTCTTCTTTCCTCACAGTTTTTCCTGTGCAAGGCCACATGTATTGTGCGATAATCTGTGAATATGGGGGGATCTGCTCCTCACCTCCACATCAATCCCCCCATGTCTGAGCTCTCCCTTACAGGGGTCTTCTGCTCTGCACATTGATGCCGTATCCATGGAGATGACATCATGGCCGGTACATGCGGATCTCCCCGATGGGACCCTCATGTATCTGGAGGACGAGGCGCTGCTGCTCCTCGGGGAGAGGGGGCACAATTCCTGTACACATGATACAGGGGCTTCTGCCATCTCTGGGCTGAGAATAATGCTGGCAGCGCGCAGTCTACATGATGTGAGGATTACAAGTCTGCAGTCACAGAGAGTCACACAGATGACTGCAGCCTTCAGCTTCACACCGGACAATCCCTTTAAATACATGTATATTTCTCTAAAAAGACTTTTTACTATTTCTCTTCATGTAATATTTGCTCTGTTCGGCCTTTACCAGCCTTTAGTTTCCCAGCAGCACATTGATGGCTGCAGAATGAGTTAACTTGAGATTCAGTCAGTGAGCTCCTTATGATGTGGAGTTTCCAGCTCTTTTATTTCTGCGATGATTTATGACTGCATCAGAGATCAGCCCAACTTTCATGCTGGTCTGTGAACATAATCAGCACAGAGAAGGTCAGAATGAGCTCACTGATAAATTCTCAGTGAGCTCATTCTGCAACTAGCAATGCAAAGGAAATAAAAAAGCCAAATTGTTTATGAAACGTTATTGAAAAAATATTTGTATGTATATATTTAGCCCAAAATGTCTGAGTGTCCATATCCTTAGTACCAGCACAGCTGAGGATTTGGTATAATCAGGGGCGTACATAGGACGCAGAAGTTCTAATTGGGCCCCCCCCCCAGCAACAAAAATGTAAATAATTGTCGGGGTCGCAGAAGATCAGATCTCACAACCTTCCAGCCTTTACATAGTAATTTTCCTCCTGCTAAAGTCCTAGATCCCTTTTTCATTGCCCATAAAGTGTGGTGCCAACAAAAGTGCCCCCCAAACACGGTATGATACCCCCATGGTGAATTCCTCCATATGCGCAGTATAATGACCCTACTGTACCCGACCTCAACTCCCAGGGTAAAGTATGATCCCCCAACTGCCCCACACCTCTCCACACTCCATAGAGTATAATGCACTCAGTATAAGACTCTCGCCATGGTTCTCCACACAGTATAAGGCACTCGCCATGGTCCTCCACGCAGTATAATGCACTCCCTCGTGGTCCTCCACGCAGTATAATGCACTCCCTCGTGGTCCTCCACACAGTACAATGCACTCCCCGTGGTCCTCCACACAGTATAATGCACTCCCACGTGGTCCTCCACGCAGTATAATGCACTCCCTCGTGGTCCTCCACACAGTACAATGCACACCCCGTGGTCCTCCACACAGTATAATGCACTCCCCCATGGTCCTCCACACAGTACCATGCACTCCCCCATGGTCCTCCACACAGTATAATGCACTCCCCCATGGTCCTCCACACAGTACAATGCACTCCCCGTGGTCCTCCACGCAGTATAATGCACTCCCACGTGGTCCTCCACACAGTACAATGCACTCCCCGTGGTCCTCCACGCAGTATAATGCACTCCCACGTGGTCCTCCACGCAGTATAATGCACTCCCCGTGGTCCTCCACGCAGTATAATGCACTCCCTCGTGGTCCTCCACACAGTACAATGCACTCCCCGTGGTCCTCCACGCAGTATAATGCACTCCCATGTGGTCCTCCACGCAGTATAATGCACTCCCTCGTGGTCCTCCACACAGTACAATGCACACCCCGTGGTCCTCCACACAGTATAATGCACTCCCCCATGGTCCTCCACACAGTACCATGCACTCCCCCATGGTCCTCCACACAGTATAATGCACTCCCCCATGGTCCTCCACACAGTACAATGCACTCCCCCATGGTCCTCCACACTGTACAATGTACTCCCCCATGGTCCTCCACACAGTATAAAGCCCCCGTCTCACATAGCGATATCGCTAGCGAGATCGCTGCTGTGTCACGGTTTTGGTGACTCACCAGCGACCTCACCAGCGATGTCGCTATGTGTGACACTTTGCAACGATCAGGCCCCTGCTGTGAGGTCGCTGATCGCTGCAAAGTGTCCTGGACCATTTTTTGGTCGTTGGCCTCCCGCTGGCCAGCACACATCGCTGTGTGTGACCAGCGGGACCAACGATCTGGCTGGTAACCATGGTAAACATCGGGTTACTAGGGGCACGCGCGCACTTAGTAACCCGCTGTTTACCATGGATACCACTCTGCTACGGTGCGCGGAGGCTACCGTTCACCTTAGCAGAGTGGTATCCATGATAAACAGCGGGTTACTAGGGGCACACGCGCACTTAGTAACCCGATGTTTACCATGGTTACCAGCCTGCTCCTGCTTAAGCAGTAGGCTGGTAACAGGAACAGGACATAGTGGAACGATTCTTTCCACGATATCGCTGCTCCCCTGATCGCTGGTGAGCCTGCCTGTTTGACAGCTCACCAGCGATGTATTAGCGATGCAGCAACGATCCCTGACAGGTCGTATCGTTGTCGGGATCGCTGCTGCATCGCTTAGTGTGACGGGGCCTTAAGACACTCGCCATGGTTCTCCACTCAGTATAATACATTCCCCCATGGTCCTGTACGCAGTATAATGCAGCCCCCCATAGGGTAAAATGCAGCCCCCCCCCACCCGTAGGGTAAAATGCAGCCTCAGTCCTCCAGTATTATCAGTACACACTGATTTATAAATAAATACATACTTACCGCTCCTCGTTCCCCGCTGCTTCAGTCTCTGCAGCTGATCACCTCAGCTGCTGCCAGCTCCACTGTCTGACACAGCGTGGCGCGTCATCATGCCGCTGCGTCAGACGCAGAGGAGGAATGATGGGAGAGGTAGTGTCACATGATGCTCCCTCCTCCAGGTTTTCGTGGGCCCCGGGCGAAAGAGTCTCAGTGGCCCCTTTAACACATCCAACCATTCATGATGCACAGATACAGCAGAGAAATTATAGATATAGACATAGCACAATGCCAAACATTTCACTGACTTCTTACATTTCATGAGTGATATCTTTTGTAAGTTCTACAATAGCTCAGAAACCGGTGAATCCTCACAGCGCACAGTGCAGACCGGACAGTATAGTCCTCCATACAGTGTTATGGCACCACATAGTCCTCCATACAGTATTATGAGCCCTATATAATGCTCCATACAAAATACTGGATCCCATATAATTCACCGTAGAAAATACTGCCTGGTCCCCATGTAATGCCATATGCAGGCTGGACCCCATACAGAGGCCCCACAAGCCCGCTGCATCCCACCCGGGGCCCCCACAAGCCTTCTGCTTCCCCCCGGGGCCCCCACAAGCCTGCAGCACCCCCCCCGCAGAGGACCCAGAAGCCTGCAGCATACCCCCAGAACCCCCACAAGCCCACAGCATCCCCCCCAGAGCACCCACAAGCCTGCAGCATCCCCCCGAGAGCACCCACAAGCCCACAGCATCCCCGCCCAGGGCCCCACAAGCAAGCAGCATCCCCCACAGAGCACCCACAAGCCCACAGTATCCCCCCAAGGGCCCCCACAAACCCACAGCATCCCCCCCAGGGCCCCAGAAGCCCACAGCATCCCCCCAGGGCCCCCACAAGCCCACAGCACCCCTTCAGGGCCCCACAAGCCCGCAGCATCCCCCCCAGAGCACCCACAAGCCCACAGCATCCCCCCCAAGGCCCCACAAGCCCGCAGCATCTCCCCCAGGGCCCCACAAGCTCGCAGCATCCCCCCCAGAGCCCCCACAAGACCGCAAAATCCCCCTTAGGGCCCCCACAAGCCCGCAGCATCCCCCCCAGAGCCCTCACAAGCCCACAGCATCCCCTTAGGGCCCCCACAAGCACACATTATCCCTGCATTATTCCCCAGAGCCCCCTAAGATCTCCACAAGCATTAATTAACCCCACCAGACTGCCCTCCAGCATTAACCCCCCCAAATCCCTCACTCGCAAGTATCAAGCCCCCTCACCCCAAAAACAACAAGAAGAAAAGACATCAGACCAGCAATTAATAGAACAATCTCCTGTTTCTCAGCTTAGGATACTGACCTCCTCCTGCAGCTTCACCGGCAGCTCTGTCTCTGCATGAGACTCCGGAGTCTGGTGCTGAACTAGAACACGCCCCCGGAAATGACATCATACCTGGAAGGATCCCATACATTCTAGCGTCTAGGGCACCGGAAGAGGTAAGTATTGTGCCGGCCGGGGCCCTGAGCAGGCGGGGGGCCCATAGTACGCTGGGATGCCCGATGGCGAGTAAGCCCCCCGCCTGCTCAGGGCCCCGCCGCTTGCCTGGGTGCAGGAGGGGGACCCGATGCGGGGGTACACAGTGCAGGCGACTGCTATGGGGCCCCCCCAGCTCACGGGCCCCATAGCAGTCACGTGGCCTGCCGCCATTGGCGGGACGCCACTGGGTACAATGGTGTCTGGCCTGGACAATCCTCTGTAAGGGAAACCAAGTCCAAACTGATAGATTTTCCCTGCACTGATACATTGTAGCAAACGGTCAGGACAGGAGGGGGATCGTCTAGACTGAATACCATTGTAATAAATGCTCCGCTGTTGTCAGGATTAGATTTTTTTCCGGTTCTGGATATTAACAAGAATGATTATATTCTCAGACAACAAGCAGAGATCTTACAAATGGCAGAAAAGTGGAATAATCCTTCATTGCAGAGATGAGAACTTTCCTCCTGTATCCGGCGGATCGTCCTGTGGCTGAGAACAGTCTTTGCGGAGCGATTCCTCCCTATGAGGGGAACGTCGGCGCGGTGGAGCTGCTGTATCAGCCACGGAGGGGAATGAAGAGCAAGAAAGATTTATCCCTCATCCTGGAGGATCCGGATCTGAAGACTGCGGAGATCAAAGCTGAAGGTGAAGCCACATGTGATCTGTATACATCGGCAGAGGGGTCGTCACATGAGGAAATCCCCCCATATATATGGAGATGGCGATCTGTGGGGGCCGGACACAGAATGGGTGTGTGGTGTAACCAAAGAGAACACTAAGTCAGCACAGGAGCTGTGTACACAAAACGGAAGCATTCTGCAAAGTTACTTTATTCTCTTTATCCCCTTCCCGACATCCGCAGAATTTAAGTGTCGCAATTCCAATGAGTTGTGGATTTTTGGTTCAAGTTGCCCAACGGGACCAAAAAATAATGTGATAGAAAAGGATTAAAATTGAAATTTATATATATAAAAAAAATCCTTTTAAATTTCCTACCTCCATTTGTCAATACAAAGCAAGACTAAAAGATTATATATATATATATTTATTTATTTAGTATTGACACACTGACAAAAAGTCCGATCTATCAAATCATAAATATATTAACCCCTACAGCAAATGCCCAACAGCAAAGATAATCTAAACACCCAATTTTTTTTTCTTTTTGGGTAATTTTACCTCCCAAAAAATGCATCAAAAAGAGATGAAAAGTTTGTAGACGGCAGAGAATGGCATCAATAACCCCCGCAGGTCGGCGAGCAGAAAGCGAACCTCGCCCAGATTCATCAGCAGAAACATGGAACAAATGCAGGGTCTCACAAAATGGTGACACAATACCGGGTTATTTATTACTGTTTGGTGACACCATAATACGGCAATTCTGGCTTCTTAATTTATTTTTCCGCTATTTAACGTGCGGTTTAAATAATTTGGGCTTTGATAGGTCGGACTTTTACAGACACGACAATATAAAATGTTTCTTTTTTAATTTCTTTTTTTGTTACCTTGGAAAATAGGGGGGATTTAACATTTTTGTTTATTTTTTTACCTTTGTAAAACTTTTTTCTTTTTTTTCCATTTTTACTTTATTTTTTTATGTCCCCTTAGGGCACTTGAACCTGCGATCTCTTGACTGCTTATTCTATATACAGTAATCCTCTAGTAATGCAGTATACAGTTTATAAGATTAAGTTCAGACTGTGGATGAACTTCACAGGAGTACCAAGATGGCAGCCATGCAGGCCTTCACCATTCCCCTGACTGCCATTGTCATCCATTTCCTGGCGATAGCTCAATTTAAATGCCGCTGTTGGCTCAGGTGGCCACAGTCTACTCAAGTCGCTGCTGTCGGCTCAGGTCACCGCTGTTCTGGGCTGGCTGGCAAATTGCACACAGTAGCAACCCATCCTTATTGAGTTTTATCTGTGGCTGATTCATAAAGTGAGTAAAGGCTACAAAGCTTTAAAAAGATAAAGCCGGTGTTATGATGTAATAGTTGAGGTCAAATGCCGACTAGATTCTCATCCACTTCTATCAGTGGGCTACTCAGAGAGGTGTCTGAGACTCTAGTCAGCATGTGACCAGGCTCGGACTGGCCTGCTGAGGAATTCCCTGGTGGGCCCCACTGCAGGGCCAGCACTGACAAGAGAAGGAAGGCTCCTCCCACTGGTACACTAGCACAGCTATGCACTTGTCTATATACCGTATGCTGTGTGTGTGGGGGTGTGTGGTTTGACTTGTCTATATACTGTATGCTGTGTGTGTGTGGGGGGGACTTGTCTGTATACCGTGTGTGGGAGGTGGGGGACTTGTCTATATACCGTATGCTGTGTGTGGGGGACTTGTCTATATACTGTATGCTGTGTGTGGGGGGGACTTGTCTGTATACCGTGTGTGGGAGGTGGGGGACTTGTCTATATACCGTATGCTGTGTGTGGGGGACTTGTCTATATACTGTATACTGTGTGGGGGACTTGTCTATATACTGTATGCTGTGTGTGGGGGACTTGTCTATATACTGTATGCTGTGTGTGGGGGGACTTGTCTATATACCGTATGCTGTGTGTGGGGGACTTGTCTATATACTGTATGCTCTGTGTGGGGAACTTGTCTATATACTGTATGCTGTGTGTGGGGGACTTGTCTATATACCGTATGCTGTGTGGGGGACTTGTCTATATACTGTATGCTGTGTGTGGGGGACTTGTCTATATACTGTATGCTGTGTGTGGGGGACTTGTCTATGTACTGTATGCTGTGTGTGGGGGACTTGTCTATATACTGTATGCTGTGTGTGGGGGGGGAGGGGGTGGGGGACTTGTCTATATACCGTATGCTGTGTGGGGGACTTGTCTATATACCTTATGCTGTGTGTGGGGAACTTGTCTGTATACTGTATGCTGTGTGGGGGACTTGTCTATATACCGTATGTTGTGTGTGGAGGGGGAGGGGGTGGGGGACTTGTCTATATACTGTATGCTGTGTGTGGGGAACTTGTCTATATACTGTATGCTGTGTGTGGGGGACTTGTCTATATACCGTATGCTGTGTATGGGGGACTTGTCTATATACCGTATGCTGTGTGTGGGGGACTTGTCTATATACCGTATGCTGTGTGTGGGGGACTTGTCTATATATCGTATGCTGTGTGTGGGGGACTTGTCTATATACCGTATGCTGTGTGTGGGGGACTTGTCTATATACCGTATGCTGTGTGGGGGGGACTTGTCTATATACTGTATGCTGCGTGGGGGTCTTGTCTATATACTGTATGCTGTGTGTGGGGGACTTGTCTATATACCGTATGCTGTGTGTGGGGGACTTGTCTATATACTGTATGCTGTGCATGGGGGACTTGTCTATATACTGTATGCTGTGTGTGGGGGACTTGTCTATATACTGTATGCTATGTGGGGGTCTTGTCTATATACTGTATGCTGTGTGTGGGGGACTTGTCTATATACCGTATGCTGTGTGTGGGGGACTTGTCTATATACCGTATGCTGTGTATGGGGGACTTATCTATATACTGTATGCTGTGTATGGGGGACTTGTCTATATACTGTATGCTGTGTATGGGGGACTTGTCTATATACTGTATGCTGTGTGTGGGGGACTTGTCTATATACTGTATGCTGTGTGTGGGGGACTTGTCTATATACCGTATGCTCTGTGTGGGGAACTTGTCTATATACTGTATGCTGTGTGTGGGGGACTTGTCTATATACTGTATGCTCTGTGTGGGGAACTTGTCTATATACTGTATGCTGTGTGTGGGGGACTTGTCTATATACTGTATGCTGTGTGTGGGGGACTTGTCTATATACTGTATGCTGTGTGTGGGGGACTTGTCTATATACCGTATGCTGTGTGTGGGGGACTTGTCTATATACTGTATGCTGTGTGTGGGGGCTTGTCTATATACCGTTTGCTGTGAGGGGGACTTGTCTATATACTGTATGCTGTGTGTGGGGAACTTGTCTATATACTGTATGCTGTGTGTGGGAGACTTGTCTATATACTGTATGCTCTGTGTGGGGAACTTGTCTATATACTGTATGCTGTGTGTGGGGGACTTGTCTATATACTGTATGCTGTGTGGGGGACTTGTCTATATACTGTATGCTGTTTGGGGGACTTGTCTATATACTGTATGCTGTGTGGGGGACTTGTCTATATACCGTATGCTGTGTGTGGGGGACTTGTCTATATACCGTATGCTGTGTGTGGGGGACTTGTCTATATACTGTTTGCTGTGTGGTGGGGACTTGTCTATATACCGTATGCTGTGTATGGGGGACTTGTCTATATACTGTATGCTGTGTATGGGGGACTTGTCTATATACCGTATGCTGTGTGGGGGACTTGTCTATATACTGTATGCTGTGTGTGGGGGACTTGTCTATATACTGTATGCTGTGTGGGTGACTTGTCTATATACTGTATGCTGTGTGGGGGACTTGTCTATATACTGTATGCTCTGTGTGGGGAACTTGTCTATATATTGTATACTGTGTGTGGGGAACTTGTCTATATACTGTATGCTGTGTGGGGGACTTGTCTATATACTGTATGCTGTGTGGGGGACTTGTCTATATACTGTATGCTGTGTGTGGGGAACTTGTCTATATACCGTATGCTGTGTGTGGGGGACTTGTCTATATACCGTATGCTGTGTGTGGGGGACTTGTCTATATATCGTATGCTGTGTGGGGGACTTGTCTATATACCGTATGCTGTGTGTGGGGGACTTGTCTATATACCGTATGCTGTGTGTGGGGGACTTGTCTATATACCGTATGCTGTGTGTGGGGGACTTGTCTATATATCGTATGCTGTGTGGGGGACTTGTCTATATACCGTATGCTGTGTGTGGGGGACTTGTCTATATACTGTATGCTGTGTGTGGGGGACTTGTCTATATACCGTATGCTGTGTGTGGGGGACTTGTCTATATACTGTATGCTGTGTGTGGGGGACTTGTCTATATACTGTATGCTGTGTGTGGGTCTTGTCTATATACTGTATGCTGTGTGTGGGGGACTTGTCTATATACCGTATGCTGTGTGTGTGGGCTTGTCTATATACCGTATGCTGTGAGGGGGACTTGTCTATATACTGTATGCTGTGTGTGGGGAACTTGTCTATATACTGTATGCTGTGTGTGGGTGACTTGTCTATATACTGTATGCTGTGTGTGGGTGACTTGTCTATATACTGTATGCTGTGTGGGGGGGACTTGTCTATATACCGTATGCTGTGTGTGGGGGGGACTTGTCTATATACCGTATGCTGTGTGGGGGGGACTTGTCTATATACCGTATGCTGTGTGTGGGGGACTTGTCTATATACTGTATGCTGTGTATGGGGGACTTGTCTATATACTGTATGCTGTGTGTGGGTGACTTGTCTATATACTGTATGCTGTGTGGGGGGGACTTGTCTATATACTGTATGCTGTGTGTGGGGGACTTGTCTATATACCATATGCTGTGTGTGTGGGGGACTTGTCTATATACCGTATACTGTGTGTGGGGGACTTGTCTATATACTGTATGTGTAGAGGACTTGTCTATATACCGTATGCTGTGTGGGGGTCTTGTCTATATACTGTATGCTGTGTGTGGGGGACTTGTCTATATACTGTATGCTGTGTGTGGGGGACTTGTCTATATACTGTATGCTGTGTATGGGGGACTTGTCTATTTACCGTATGCTGTGTGTGGGGGGGACTTGTCTATATACCGTATGCTGTGTGGGAGGGACTTGTCTATATACCGTATGCTGTGTGGGGGACTTGTCTATATACTGTATGCTGTGTCTGGGGGACTTGTCTATATACCGTATGCTGTGTGTGGGGGACTTGTCTATATACCGTATGCTGTGTGGGGGACTTGTCTATATACCGTATGCTGTGTGTGGGGGACTTGTCTATATACCGTATGCTGTGTGTGGGGGACTTGTCTATATACCGTATGCTGTGTGTGGGGGACTTGTCTATATACCGTATGCTGTGTGTGGGGGACTTGTCTATATACCGTATGCTGTGTGTGGGGGACTTGTCTATATACCGTATGCTGTGTGTGGGGTACTTGTCTATATACCGTATGCTGTGTGTAGGGTACTTGTCTATATACCGTATGCTGTGTGGGGGGGACTTGTCTATATACCGTATGCTGTGTGTGGGGGTCTTGTCTATATACCGTATGCTGTGTGTGGGGGACTTGTCTATATACTGTATGCTGTGTATGGGGGACTTGTCTATATACTGTATGCTGTGTGTGGGGGACGTGTCTATATACTGTATGCTGTGTGTGGGGGACTTGTCTATATACTGTATGCTGTGTGTGGGGGACTTGTCTATATACTGTATGCTGTGTGTGGGGGTCTTGTCTTTATACTGTATGCTGTGTGTGGGGGTCTTGTCTATATACCGTATGATGTGTGTGGGGGACTTGTCTATATACCGTATGCTGTGTGTGGGGGACTTGTCTATATACCGTATGCTGTGTGGGGGGGACTTGTCTATATACCGTATGCTGTGTGGGGTACTTGTCTATATACCGTATGCTGTGTGGTGGGGGACTTGTCTATATACTGTATGCTGTGTGTAGGGGACTTGTCTATATACCGTATGCTGTGTGTGGGGGACTTGTCTATATACTGTGTGTGGGTCTTGTCTATATACTGTATGCTGTGTGTGGGGGACTTGTCTATATACCGTATGCTGTGTGTGGGGGCTTGTCTATATACCGTATGCTGTGAGGGGGACTTGTCTATATACTGTATGCTGTGTGTGGGTGACTTGTCTATATACTGTATGCTGTGTGTGGGTGACTTGTCTATATACTGTATGCTGTGTGGGGGGGACTTGTCTATATACCGTATGCTGTGTGTGGGGGGGACTTGTCTATATACCGTATGCTGTGTGGGGGGGACTTGTCTATATACCGTATGCTGTGTGTGGGGGACTTGTCTATATACTGTATGCTGTGTATGGGGGACTTGTCTATATACCGTATGCTGTGTGTGGGGGACTTGTCTATATACTGTATGCTGTGTGTGGGTGACTTGTCTATATACTGTATGCTGTGTGGGGGGGACTTATCTATATACTGTATGCTGTGTGTGGGGGACTTGTCTATATACCATATGCTGTGTGTGTGGGGGACTTGTCTATATACCGTATACTGTGTGTGGGGGACTTGTCTATATACTGTATGTGTAGAGGACTTGTCTATATACCGTATGCTGTGTGGGGGTCTTGTCTATATACTGTATGCTGTGTGTGGGGGGCTTGTCTATATACTGTATGCTGTGTGTGGGGGACTTGTCTATATACTGTATGCTGTGTATGGGGGACTTGTCTATTTACCGTATGCTGTGTGTGGGGGGGACTTGTCTATATACCGTATGCTGTGTGGGAGGGACTTGTCTATATACCGTATGCTGTGTGGGGGACTTGTCTATATACCGTATGCTGTGTGGGGTATTGTCTATATACTGTATGCTGTGTCTGGGGGACTTGTCTATATACCGTATGCTGTGTGTGGGGGACTTGTCTATATACCGTATGCTGTGTGGGGGACTTGTCTATATACCGTATGCTGTGTGTGGGGGACTTGTCTATATACCGTATGCTGTGTGTGGGGGACTTGTCTATATACCGTATGCTGTGTGTGGGGGACTTGCCTATATACCGTATGCTGTGTGTGGGGGACTTGTCTATATACCGTATGCTGTGTGTGGGGGACTTGTCTATATACCGTATGCTGTGTGTGGGGTACTTGTCTATATACCGTATGCTGTGTGTAGGGTACTTGTCTATATACCGTATGCTGTGTGGGGGGGACTTGTCTATATACCGTATGCTGTGTGTGGGGGTCTTGTCTATATACCGTATGCTGTGTGTGGGGGACTTGTCTATATACTGTATGCTGTGTATGGGGGACTTGTCTATATACTGTATGCTGTGTGTGGGGGACTTGTCTATATACTGTATGCTGTGTGTGGGGGACTTGTCTATATACTGTATGCTGTGTGTGGGGGACTTGTCTATATACTGTATGCTGTGTGTGGGGGACTTGTCTATATACTGTATGCTGTGTGTGGGGGTCTTGTGTTTATACTGTATGCTGTGTGTGGGGGTCTTGTCTATATACCGTATGATGTGTGTGGGGGACTTGTCTATATACCGTATGCTGTGTGTGGGGGACTTGTCTATATACCGTATGCTGTGTGGGGGGGACTTGTCTATATACCGTATGCTGTGTGGGGTACTTGTCTATATACCGTATGCTGTGTGTGGGGGACTTGTCTATATACTGTATGCTGTGTGTGGGGAACTTGTCTATATACCGTATGCTGTGTGGGGTACTTGTCTATATACTGTATGCTGTGTGGTGGGGGACTTGTCTATATACTGTATGCTGTGTGTGGGGGACTTGTCTATATACTGTATGCTGTGTGTGGGGAACTTGTCTATATACCGTATGCTGTGTGGGGTACTTGTCTATATACCGTATGCTGTGTGCGGGGGACTTGTCTATATACTGTATGCTGTGTGTGGGGGACTTGTCTATATACTGTATGCTGTGTGTGGGGGACTTGTCTATATACCGTATGCTGTGTA
This sequence comes from Phyllobates terribilis, assembly GCF_046119375.1. Lineage (NCBI taxonomy): Eukaryota > Metazoa > Chordata > Amphibia > Anura > Dendrobatidae > Phyllobates > Phyllobates terribilis. The sequence goes on along the minus strand of NW_027362798.1, from coordinate 11,677,021 downwards.
TGGGGGACTTGTCTATATACCGTATGCTGTGTGTGGGGGACTTGTCTATATACCGTATGCTGTGTGTGGGGGACTTGTCTATATACTGTATGCTGTGTTTGGGGGACTTGTCTATATACTGTATGCTGTGTATGGGGGACTTGTCTATATACCGTATGCTGTGTATGGGGGACTTGTTTATATACCGTATGCTGTGTATGGGGGACTTGTCTATATACCGTATGCTGTGTGTGGGGGACTTGTCTATATACCGTATGCTGTGTGGGGGGGACTTGTCTATATACCGTATGCTGTGTGGGGGGGACTTGTCTATATACCGTATGCTGTGTGTGGGGGTCTTGTCTATATACCGTATGCTGTGTGTGGGGGACTTGTCTATATACCGTATGCTGTGTGGGGTACTTGTCTATATACCGTATGCTGTGTGGTGGGGGACTTGTCTATATACCGTATGCTGTGTGGTGGGGGACTTGTCTATATACTGTATGCTGTGTGTGGGGAACTTGTCTATATACCGTATGCTGTGTGGGGTACTTGTCTATATACCGTATGCTGTGTGCGGGGGACTTGTCTATATACTGTATGCTGTGTGTGGGGGACTTGTCTATATACTGTATGCTGTGTGTGGGGGACTTGTCTATATACCGTATGCTGTGTATGGGGGACTTGTCTATATACCGTATGCTGTGTGTGGGGGACTTGTCTATATACCGTATGCTGTGTGTGGGGGACTTGTCTATATACTGTATGCTGTGTTTGGGGGACTTGTCTATATACTGTATGCTGTGTATGGGGGACTTGTCTATATACCGTATGCTGTGTATGGGGGACTTGTTTATATACTGTATGCTGTGTATGGGGGACTTGTCTATATACCGTATGCTGTGTGTGGGGGACTTGTCTATATACCGTATGCTGTGTGGGGGGGACTTGTCTATATACCGTATGCTGTGTGGGGGGGACTTGTCTATATACCGTATGCTGTGTGTGGGGGTCTTGTCTATATACCGTATGCTGTGTGTGGGGGACTTGTCTATATACCGTATGCTGTGTGTGGGGGACTTGTCTATATACCGTATGCTGTGTGTGGGGGACTTGTCTATATACCGTATGCTGTGTGTGGGGGACTTGTCTATATACTGTATGCTGTGTATGGGGGACTTGTCTATATACCGTATGCTGTGTGTGGGGGACTTGTCAATATACCGTATGCTGTGTGTGGGGGACTTGTCTATATACTGTATGCTGTGTGTGGGGGACTTGTCTATATACCGTATGCTGTGTGTGGGGGACTTGTCTATATACCGTATGCTGTGTGGGGGGGACTTGTCTATATACCGTATGCTGTGTGGGGGGGACTTGTCTATATACCGTATGCTGTGTGTGGGGGTCTTGTCTATATACCGTATGCTTTGTGTGGGGGTCTTGTCTATATACCGTATGCTGTGTGTGGGGGTCTTGTCTATATACCGTATGCTGTGTGTGGGGGACTTGTCTATATACCGTATGCTGTGTGGGGGGGACTTGTCTATATACCGTATGCTGTGTGGGGTACTTGTCTATATACTGTATGCTGTGTGGTGGGGGACTTGTCTATATACTGTATGCTGTGTGTGGGGGACTTGTCTATATACCGTATGCTGTGTGTGGGGTACTTGTCTATATACCGTATGCTGTGTGTGGGGGTCTTGTCTATATACCGTATGCTGTGTGGTGGGGGAGGGGGTGCTGGACTTGGTTCTCTTTGCTATATGTGGGGGAGGGAGACCTGGATAAATATGCTATACATGGAGGAGGGGAGCTTGGCTATATACTGTGTGTGGGGGAGCGGGGACCTTGGCTATATACTTTGTGTGGGGGAGCGGGGACCTGGCTATATACTTTGTGTGGGGGAGCGGGGACCTGGCTATATACTGTGTGTGGGGGAGCGGGGACCTGGCTATATACTGTGTGTGGGGGAGCGGGGATCTTGGCTATATACTTTGTGTGGGGGAGCGGGGACCTGGCTATATACTTTGTGTGGGGGAGCTGGGATCTTGGCTATATACTGTGTGTGGGGGAGCGGGGATCTTGGCTATATACTGTGTGTGGGGGAGCGGGGACCTGGCTATATACTTTGTGTGGGGGAGCTGGGATCTTGGCTATATACTGTGTGTGGGGGAGCGGGGGCCTGGCTATATACTGTGTGTGGGGGAGCGGGGACCTGGCTATATGTGGTAGGTGTGGGGCAGTTGATGTTACGGGGGCAGCTTTATTGTGAATGTATATGTAGTGGGTACAATGTGGAGGACTCTTTATAGATCACAGACATCATATGTGCTGATCAGGAGCCTTTCTGTGAATGCGATGTGTCAGGTCAGAGCTGCACTATTGCTAGATGATCTTGTGGGTGAACGTCTCATTCAGACGTCTGTTTTTTTACATCCATGTTATTGACAGACATAATACGCACCTTTATCATCTATGGGGCAGCTCACATATCCATATATATATATATTTTTATTTGCATATAGTAACAAACATTGATACAATTCGGATCGATCCCTTTGATGAAAATCAGTTTTGTTGTTTTTTGCTTTTTTTTTAATGTACCAGAAAACTACAGATGTCTGAATGAGGCCTGAAGATCTGTTCAAATGTGGCAGATTGTTCCTGGAGGATTTCCATAGAAAATCAGAGCAAATTAGCAAAAATCCACAAGAAAATCCACAACAGCAAATTTGCACTGCATGATTATGGTGCAAATCTTTCTGGTAATTCACTGTGGAAAACAGCAGCGTGTAAAATAAAAAGAAATAAACTTGCTGGGAGTTGTAGTCCCTCACCACATACTGCAGTGTTATCATGACGCAGTGATGGTTTAGTTACATGACCGGTGCCTGCGCTGTCACTTGCTGGGAGTTGTAGTCCCTCACCACATACTGCAGTGCTATTATGACGCAGTGATGGTTTAGTTACATGATCGGTGCCTGTGCTGTCACTTGCTGGGAGTTGTAGTCCCTCACCACATACTGCAGTGCTATTATGATGCAGTGATGGTTTAGTTACATGATCGGTGCCTGCGCTGTCACTTGCTGGGAGTTGTAGTCCCTCACCACATACTGCAGTGCTATTATGATGCAGTGATGGTTTAGTTACATGATCGGTGCCTGCGCTGTCACTTGCTGGGAGTTGTAGTCCCTCACCACATACTGCAGGGCTATTATGATGCAGTGATGGTTTAGTTACATGATCGGTGCCTGCGCTGTCACTTGCTGGGAGTTGTAGTCCCTCACCACATACTGCAGTGCTATTATGATGCAGTGATGGTTTAGTTACATGACCGGTGCCTGTTCTGTCACTTGCTGGGAGTTGTAGTCCCTCACCACATACTGCAGTGCTATATGATGCAGTGATGGTTTAGTTACATGATCGGTGCCTGCACTGTCACTTGCTGGGAGTTGTAGTCCCTCACCACATACTGCAGTGCTATTATGATGCAGTGATGGTTTAGTTACATGATCGGTGCCTGCGCTGTCACTTGCTGGGAGTTGTAGTCCCTCACCACAAACTGCAATGCTATTATGATTCAGTGATGATTTAGTTACATGATCGGTGCCTGTGCTGTCACTTGCTGGGAGTTGTAGTCCCTCACCACATACTGCAGTGCTATTATGATGCAGTGATGGTTTAGTTACATGATCGGTGCCTGCGCTGTCACTTGCTGGGAGTTGTAGTCCCTCACCACATACTGCAGTGCTATTATGACGCAGTGATGGTTTAGTTACATGATCGGTGCCTGCGCTGTCACTTACTGGGAGTTGTAGTCCCTCACCACATACTGCAGTGCTATTATGACGCAGTGATGGTTTAGTTACATGACCGGTACCTGCGCTGTCACTTGCTGGGAGTTGTAGTCCCTCACCACATACTGCAGTGCTATTATGACGCAGTGATGGTTTATTTACATGATCGGTGCCTGCGCTGTCACTTGCTGGGAGTTGTAGTCCCTCACCACACACTGCAGGGCTATTATGATGCAGTGATGGTTTAGTTACATGATCGGTGCCTGCGCTGTCACTTGCTGGGAGTTGTAGTCCCTCACCACATACTGCAGTGCTATTATGATGCAGTGATGGTTTAGTTACATGATCGGTGCCTGTGCTGTCACTTGCTGGGAGTTGTAGTCCCTCACCACATACTGCAGTGCTATTATGACGCAGTGATGGTTTAGTTACATGATCGGTGCCTGCGCTGTCACTTGCTGGGAGTAGTAGTCCCTCACCACATACCGCTGAGCTATTATGACTCAGTGATGGTGAATTGTGTATCTAATCCTATCCTGTGTGATACTGTCTGCTGAGCCGTGTATCTAATCCCGCCCTGTGCAATACTGTCTGCTGAGCTGTATCTCTAATCCTCTTCTGTGTGATACTGTCTGCTGAGCTGTGTATCCAATCCTGTCCTGTGCGATACTGTCTGCTGAGCTGTGCATCTAATCCTATCCTGTGTGATACTGTCTGCTGAGCAGTGTATCTAATCATCTCCTGTGTGATACTGTCTACTGAGCTGTGTATCTAATCCTCTCCTGTGTGATACTGTCTGCTGAGCTGTGTAGCTAATCCTCTCCTGTGTGATACTGTCTGCTGAGCCGTGTATCTAATCCTCTCCTGTGTGATACTGTCTGCTGAGCTGTGTATCTAATCTTATCCTGTGTGATGCTGTCTGCTGAGCTGTGTATCTAATCCCCTCCTGTATGATACTGTCTGCTGAGCTGTGTATCTAATCCCCTCCTGTGTGATACTGTCTGCTGAGCCGTGTATCTAATCCTACCCTGTGTGATACTGTCTGCTGAGCTGTATCTCTAATACTACCCTGTGTGATACTGTCTGCTGAGCTGTGTATCTAATCCTCTCCTGTGTGATACTGTCTACTGAGCCGTGTATCTCATCCTCTCCTGTGTGATACTGTCTGCTGAGCTGTATCTCTAATCCTACCCTGTGTGATACTGTCTGCTGTGCCGTGTATCTAATCCTCTCCTGTGTGATACTGTCTGCTGAGGTGTCTATCTAATCCTCTCCTGTGTGATACTGTCTGCTGAGCCATGTATCTAATCCTCTCCTGTGTGATACTGTCAGCTGAGCTGTGTATCTAATCCTCTCCTGTGTGATACTGTCTGCTGAGCCGTGTATCTAATCCTCTCCTGTGTAATACTGTGAGTTGAGCTGTGTATCTAATCCTCTCCTGTGTGATACTGTCTGCTGAGATGTGTATCTAATCCTCTCCTGTGTGATACTGTGTGCTGAGCTGTGTATCTAATCCTCTCCTGTGTAATACTGTGTGTTGAGCTGTGTATCTAATCCTCTCCTGTGTGATACTGTCTGCTGAGCTGTGTATCTAATACTCTCCTGTGTGATACTGTCTGCAGAGCAGTGTATCTAATCCTCTCCTGTGTGATACTGTCTGCTGAGCTGTGTCTCCAATCCCCTCCTGTGTGATTCTGTCTGCTGAGTCATGTATCTAATCCTATGCTGTGTATCTAATCCTCTCCTGTGTATCTAATACTCTCCTGTGTGATACTGTCTGCAGAGCAGTGTATCTAATCCTCTCCTGTGTGATACTGTCTGCTGAGCTGTGTATCTAATCCCCTCCTGTGTGATACTGTCAGCTGAGCTGTGTCTCCAATCCCCTCCTGTGTGATTCTGTCTGCTGAGTCATGTATCTAATCCTATGCTGTGTGATACCGTCTGCTGAGCTGTGTATCTAATCCTATGCTGTGTATCTAATCCTCTCCTGTGTATCTAATCCTCTCCTGTGTGATACTGTCTGCTGAGCCGTGTATCTAACCCTATGCTGTGTGATACTGTCTGCTGAGCCATGTATCTAATCCTCTCCTGTGCGATACTGTCTGCTGAGCAGTGTCTCTAATCCCCTGCTGTGTGATACTGTCCGCTGAGCCGTGTATCTAACCCTATGCTGTGTGATACTGTCTGCTGAGCTATGTATCTAATCCTATGCTGTGTATCTAATCCTCTCCTGTGTGATAATGTCTGCTGAGCCATGTATCTAATCCTCTCCTGTGTGATACTGTCTGCGGAGCCGTGTATCTAATCCTATCCTGTGTGATACTGTCTGCTGAGCTGTGTATCTAATCCTATCCAGTGTAATACCATCTGCTGAGCAGTGTATCTAATCCTATCCTGTGTGATACTGTCTGCTGAGCTGTGTATCTAATCCTCTCCTGTGTGATACTGTCTGCTGAGCCGTGTATCTAATCCTCTCCTGTGTGATACTGGTGTGCTGAGCTGTGTATCTAATCCTCTCCTGTGTGATACTTTCTGCTGAGCCATGTATCTAATTCTCTCCTGTGTGATACTGTCTGCTGAGCTGTGTATCTAATCCTCTCCTGTGTGATACTGTCTGCTGAGCCGTGTATCTAATCCTCTCCCGTGTGATACTGTCTGCTGAGCCGTGTATCTAATCCTCTCCTGTGTGATACTGTCTGCTGAGCTGTGTATCTAATCCTATCCTGTGTGATACTGTCTGCTGAGCTATGCATCTAATCCTGTCCTGTGTGATACCGTCTGCTGAGCTATGTATCTAATCCTTTCCTGTGTGATACTGTCTGTTGAGCTGTATCTCTAATCCTACCCTGTGTGATACTGTCTGCGGAGCCATGTATCTAATCCTCTCCTGTGCGATACCGTCTGCTGAGCAGTGTATCTAATCCTCTCCTGTGAGATACTGTCTGCTGAGCTGTGTATCTAATCCTCTCCTGTGTGATACTGTCTGCTGAGCAGTGTATCTAATCTTATACTGTGTGATACTGTCTCCTGAGCTGTGTATCTAATCTCCTCCTGTGTGATACTGTCTGCTGAGCTGTGTATCTAATCCTCTCCTGTGTGATACTGTCTGCTGAGCTGTGTATCTAATCCTATTGTCGTCACTGAATTTTGGGTCTTCTATCCTTTGGATTACGAGCTCGGAGAGAATGAAGACACAGGACAGGATGTTTGTGTCTAAACATACTCTAAAAACTTTATTACAAAACACAGGGCTAATATACACCCTAAAAGGCAGGAAACAGATTTGCCATATATGGTTCGATTATACAGTTTAGCTGAACAAGCGAAAAAAAGCTAGTTTCTGTATGCTTTAAAATATTTAATTAGACTTATCTAGTTAGCAAGGTCATTTCATCTTTCTGCAAGAACACATTATTGCTACAAGAAGAAACATCTGGCCAGGGAGTATACTTTATCTTCTCACAATGATACAAGAAGGAACATTCATAGCTGTTGTTTTCACCTAAAATAACTGTCAGACTTATATAGCATAGATTGGGCCTTTAAACTTGAGGGACTCCATCTTCTGCTATAACACTATCCTGTGTGATACTGTCTATTGAGCTGTGTATCTAATCCTATCCTGTGTGATACCATCTGCTGAGCTGTGTATCTAATCCCATCCTGTGTGATACTGTCTGATGAGCTGTGTATCTAATCCTATGCTGTGTGATACTGTCTGCTGAGCTGTGTATCTAATCCTATGCTGTGTGATACTGTCTGCTGAGCCGTGTATCTAATCCTCTCCTATGTGATACTGTCTGATGAACCGTGTATCTAATCCTCTCCTGTGTTCTACTGTCTGCTGAGCTGTGTATCTAATCCTATGCTGTGTGATACTGTCTGCTGAGCTGTGTATCTAATCCTATGCTGTGTGATGCTGTCTGCTGAGCCGTGTATCTAATCCTTTCCTATGTGATACTGTCTGATGAACTGTGTATCTAATCCTCTCCTGTGTGATACTGTCTGCTGAGCTGTGTATCTAATCCACTCCTTTTTGATACTGTCTGCTGAGCTGTGTATCTAATCCTATGCTGTGTGATACTGTCTGCTGAGCTGTGTATCTAATCCTATGCTGTGTGATACTGTCTGCTGAGCCGTGTATCTAATCCTCTCCTATGTGATACTGTCTGATGAACTGTGTATCTAATCCTCTCCTGTGTTCTACTGTCTGCTGAGCTGTGTATCTAATCCTATGCTGTGTGATACTGTCTGCTGAGCCGTGTATCTAATCCTCTCCTGTGTGATACTGTCTGCTGAGCTGTGTATCTAATCTTATCCTGTGTGATACAGTCTGCTGAGCTGTGTATCTAATCCTCTCCTACGAGAGTCCCTATCCACATTCTACAAGTACTCAATAACAGGCCCAGCCGATCTAACCTACCCGTCGCACCTGAGAAGGAAGATTAATTTCAATCATCAAATTTCTTTCTATGTTTTATGTTTTTATCATATTAGCCTGGTGCATTTTTAAAGAAATTTGTACACTAATCCTGGTGATACATATCACCCTTTTAAAACTTTTTTTTTTCCCACCCCCATATATTTTATATCTTAATAAAAGCTTCAAGCAAATTAAGTTATCCACCTCTGGTTTTCTTTCTCCAAACCCACTACCATTAGCGCGAATTTACACAATTATCTTAACCCTAGAACAAAAGATCCTCTAAAGCTAGACATCATGCTGCGATCCAAAGAAATTCAGGACAAAATGAGAAACAAAGTAATTGAGATCTATCAGTCTGGAAAAAGGTCTAAAGCCATTTCTAAAGATTTGGGACTCCAGCAAACCACAGTGGGAGTCATTATCCACAATAGGCGAAAATATGGAACAATGGTGAACTTTCCTAGGCGTGGCCGGCTGATCAAAATTACCCCAAGAGCGCAGCAACGACTCATCCAAGAGGTCACAAAAGACCCCACAACAACATCCAGAGAATTGCAGGTCTCACTTGCCTCAGTTAAGGACAGTGTTCATGACTCCACCATAAGAAAGAGACTGGGCAAAAATGACACGCATAGCAGAGTTCCAAGACAAAAACCACTGCTGAGCAATAAGAACAAAGGCTCATCTCAGTTTTGGCAGAAAACATCTTGATGATCGCCAAGACTTTTGGGAGAATACTCTGTGGACTGACAAGACAAAAGTTGAACTTTTTGGAAGGTGTATGTCCCATTACATCTGGCGTAGAAGTAACACTGCATTTCAAAAAAGGAACATCATACCAACAGTAAAATATGGTGGCGGTAGCGTGATGGTCTGGGACTGTTATGCTGCTTCAGGACCTGGAAGACTTGCTGTGGTAAATGGAACCATGAATTCTGCTGGTTAACCAAAAAATCCTGAAAGAGAATGTCCGGCCATCTGTTCATGACCTCAAGCTGAAGTGCACTTGGGTTATGCAGCAGGACAATGATCCAAAACACACTATTAAGTCCACCTCTGATTGGCTTAAGGAAAACAAAATTAAGACTTTGCAGTGGCTTAGTCAAAGTCCTGACCTTAAGAAAGCGGTTCATGCTCGGAAACCCTCCAATGTGGCTAAATTACAACAATTTTGCAAAGATGAGTTGGCAAAAATTCCTCCAGAGTGTTGTAAAAGACTCATTGCCAATTATCCCAAACACTTGATTGTAGTTGTTGTTGCTGAGGGTGCTTCAACCAGTTATTAGGTTTAGAGGGCAATCACTTTTTCACACAGGGCCCTGTAGGTTTGGATTTCTTTTTCCCTTAATAATTAGGGTCTTCATTTAAAAACTGCATTTTGTGGTTACTTGTGTTATCTTTGTCTAATATTAAAATTTGTTTTGAGATCTGAAATATTTAAGTATGACAAACATGCAAAAGAATGAGAAATCAGGAAGGGGCAAACAACTTTTCACACATACACATATACATATATATATATATATTCATCCCACAATGTGACATTCATGGTAGAAGAGAGGGATTGGTAAGATGGGACAACCATTACAAACCAGCCACCTGATCAGACGTTATTGAACACCTTTCCAGAAGCTTTAATCAATCTTATCTACTGTTATTTTCTGAGGAGAGGAAGCAAATGTCCTAAAAATAAAAAAATATAAAAATGAAAGTTAAAAAAATAAAAATAAATAATCGGCTCACCTCCACTATGAGCATTTTTTGCTCTTCTAATAATCCAAGCTTTCCTAATTGTTCTTCTATTTGCTCCTGCGTCTTCATATTCCTCTCCAGCACAAATGATGCATGCTGGGGCTGTAAGAGCTGTAATAGAAGCCTAGAAGAACCATCAGAGGTCAGGCCCATCTGGTTACAGAAAGAACACAGATACACGCTGTATAAGACAATGGGATGGAAACAAGATTTTAAAAGGAGTTATCAAACACTTTTATACTCCACTGGATAGGTCATTAATATAAGATAGGTGGGGGTCCAACCCTCGGCCCCCCGATGATCAGCTGTCATCACCTCTGGCAAGATGCAGGCAATGTTCAAAGTGGAACAAAACCGCTCCGTACACTGCGGCCGCTGCCGGGTGCAGACCAGCTATTGAGGAGTACGGGAGGTGATCTGCAGCACCAGGCAGTGGCCACTGGGGTGCGCTCTGTTCACAAGTTACATCCGGCCGTTGCCAGAGCTATAAACAGCTTATTGGTGGGGAGCCAAGAGTCGGACCTACAACGATCTGATATAGACCACCTATTTTATGCATAAATCATCTGCATTAAAGTATTAGAGAATGTCTTTAAGAGCCCTGCATTTTCAGAGCCAAACTTCAGTCAACATCTAATAACCAATTACAATGTCTTTCTTAGGACTCGTTCACACGAATGTATTTTCAGTAGGAAAGTTGTCTGTGGAACAAATGGACGGCACTCAGACCAATGGGATTCAATGGGAAAGTGCAGAGGAGTCATTTTTCTTTTTTGTCACTGATCGAATCTGTGTGTGAGCAAAAAATAAAGAAAGAAAATGGCAGCATGTCCTCGTTTCATCCGTCAGACAAGATTCACCCATTCAAGTCTATGGGTACAGAAAAAAATCTGCTTTTTACAGATACATTGCAATCCTGTAGCCCTGGAAACTGTAAATGGTTAAAAAGCCAGATTAGATCTGGACTGCACATGGACGACAAGTGAGAAAAGAATTCTCCCACTTTTCTGGATGAAACTCTGAATGATATTTTATCTGCTTGTGTGAACAGGCCCTTAGAGGTCTCGACAAGACGGAGGAGCTGATCCAGAGTGTCCAGGTAAAGCTAGCAGTCCAGGTAATGGTGGATACGGAGGCAACCATCCACATCGTGCTCCATGCCCTTCTAATCTGACCTCCGTGACAGTGATGCTCAGTGTAAAGCCTGAGCTCAGGAGATGTGGGCTCGGACCCTGTTCAGACACACTGGAACTGATCAATCTCCATTCAACATTATGAACGTAAAACTGGAGCACTGGCCCCACTCAAATATATTGTATTATGGTCAAATCATTCCCTTTAGGAGCTGAGTGCTGTGTAATAGAGGAGGATAAGGCCCCCCGTATACAGCAATCTATTCTCTGATAGGCGAGAGGGCAGAGACGTCATCTCCTCCTTTCTGATAATGTCCCCTGTATCCGGCTGACAGTGATTGTGCCATCCCAGCAGGTGACACTAGAGCCGCTCCCCGCTCTTAGGCTATGTGCCCATGTAAAACCGTCTGCCATGCCAAGCAATGTGAATTGGGATGTGCTGTGCACATGATGCGCTAATTAGCGCGCCGAATTCACATTGCGTTGCAAAACGCAGCATGACCATTTCTACCGCGATTACGCGTCCATTGAAAAGCAGCAAACCCGTGTGGCACCCAGGATGAAGAAGAGACTACAACTCCTCTTCATCCCGGCTACCAAGCGGTGAAAAAAAGAAATAAATAAGTTAAAAATAAATAAACCTGTATACTCCCCTCTCCGGTCTGCTCCCGGCGGCGATCCTCTCTCCTCGGCGTCCAGCGGTGTACTGGCAGGACCTGCAGTGACGTCATCTAGTCAGCTGATGGTCACGCGACCGCTGATGTCAGAGGTCAGGTGATGGTTGCGTGACCATCAGCTGACTAAATGACGTCACCGCAGGTCCTGCCAGTATACCGCGGGACGCTGAAGAGAGAGAACGCTGCCGGGAGGAGACTGGAGAGGTGAGTATACAGGGTTTTTTTATTTTTAACTTTTTAATTCTTTTTTTTTACTATAGATGCAGCATTTAAAGCATCTAAGTTGGTCACACAATATAAATCCATGCCGGTTGCATGGATTTATATTGTGTGACCAACTTGTCAAGCACTTTTCCAAGTGATGCTCAAAATCACTTGGAAAAGTGCTTGAAAAAACGCTGAAAAAATGCTGAAAAAACACTTCTGTCTGGCAGAAAAAATGCATGTAAATCTGCATGTAAATCTGCTACGTGGGCACATAGCCTTAGCGTGTATGTGCTGTACTTATCATTCAGGACTGTGCAAAGACCTGCCTGTGACCAAAAGAACAACAAGGCTGTGTGCACACGCTGCAGATTTGGTGCGTTTTTCAATGGAACAGGCTGCCACGAGAGGTGGTGAATTCTCCTTCAATGGAAGTCTTCAAACAGAGGCTGGACAGACATTTGTCTGAGATGCTTTAGTGAATCCTGCATTGAGCAGGGGTTGGACACTAGGACCCTGGAGGTTCCTCCAATTCTAATGTTCTGGGATTCTATGTATAAACACCAGCTGCAATCTTCCATGGAGAAGTAACTGTGGTTTCAGGAGAACTTGCAGCAGAAGGTCTGTGCCTTCCGCTAGCTCCTCCCCTTCTGCTAGCTCCTCCCCCTTCCTTCTTTAAGATGCTGAGAGAGTTCAGTATATAAATTGTAAGCTTGCGAGCAGGGCCCTCACTCCTCCTGTAACGGATAAAATGTGTTACATTGTATTGTTTTTATTGTCTGTACAGGTCCTTGCTTAATTGGAAAGTGCTGCAGAATATGTTGGTGCTATGGTAGAATAATCATTTTTATTTATATGTGCAGAGATGTTTCAGTTTTCACATTCACCACATGAGGGCAGCAGAGTACTATGCTCAGAATAAGGTCAGACATAACAGTACCTGCATATTACATGTGCTGCTGACTAATGAAAGATACTGCCACTTGCACTGGTATGGCTGACATCAGTCTGTACGTGCGCCCGATAATGTCTGTGAGGGCGTATCTGTGCCCTGTTCCTCAGTCTCCTCTCGCTCTCCCTCTGAGCGCTGGTAAATAGGCGATGGTATCAGGGGGAACAATGTCTACCTAGAACTGCACCCTTGGTCTGGGCCAACTACGCCATCTTGTGGTAAGGGACAGTACCAATTAGTGAAGGGGCCATGTGTTTCTGAGTCGGGTCTCACAGTCTGGGGCCCATTCGTAACAGGACAATGGCAGACAAGGTCCTCTGGTCTCCCACCTCAGCTCAAGTGAGGCCGCAACTCTGAGCATCGCGTAGGCCATGCTAATGGAGCTCAGCCAAACTCATCTGAAAATGGCCCATAAGCTTCTTGTAACCAAGAGGAGTCACACTGATGGCCCTCCATGCCGGGATGAGCCCTCTGTGCAACTCGGAGACCCTTGGACACATACGCACCCAATGGCTGCCAGACATGCCCCCCTACACAACACTTATTTTGTAAAGCATTCTGACTTTGCAGCGTTTTCCCACAACACTATATCAGCGCTGGTCCCAGGTGTTGGCAGCTCCATTCTCACATAGGTGGCACTGGCAGAAGGAGATCCTGGACCAATGCAAATATGACAACTTTTCCATACTATTATGCTCTAGTTAAAAAAAAAAGATAAGTTTCATCCATTTTTACTTTTAAACATAATAAAGCAACTTTTTCTTCTCAAGTTGGAGAAATAATGTTTCCTATAATGTCTCCAATTCCATTCCCAGCAGTTCTGCGCTCTCCAGCGCTTCTTTGCGCCTCCCCAGACGTAGTAAGCCGCGCGCCTGACTTTCCTGGACGTCGCTCCTCATTGCGGTGTTTGCCAGCGGTATAAGTGCAGAGCAGTCGCTGGACACATTAAACGCCTTCTGAAAGGGAAGAAAGAGAACGGCCATTATCCTTCCTAAAAGAAAGGGATGGTGGCAGAATTCTTTTCAGATGGTTTAGCAAAGTCTTTTGGATTTATGGGCAAAGTCTTTCCTCCAAAACTGCAGAACTGATTTCTTGCAATTCTGCGAGTCTGATCATTCTATAAGAAAATCAACTAAGTGACAAATATATTGTTTTATTATTGTTCTGTGAGTACAAATCATTCCATAACCTTGGGTTCACCCTGGTATTACACACAAAGCTAATGGTTGGCTGCTGTAAGGGGTTGTGGGGTCAGTGTGTAACTGCAGACTTATAAACCCTCCAGCGCAGAGACTGTGCACTGTGCGGAGTCGCTGGTTTCTGACCCGGGGACGGCGGGGATATATGCATTATACATACTCCCGGGCAGAACCCGACTAGTGGGCGCAGCCCCGCTCCAGAGGGGACTTGTACACACCAGTTTTCTGATTTGGAAGTGACAGTCAGTTTTTTGCTATTTGTATATTGTCTCTCTGACCGAGCGCTCCACCCTCCAGCCTGTGGTGGATTTAATTGCAGCAGGATCCTAGCTACCCATAAATGCAGGCTTTAGCCTAGCAGAGGATTCACATTAGATCTGTTCCCAGCAAACCAGAAAGTGCCTTGTCGTTGGCTGCTGGGTTTGCATGAATTGGCCAAATTATGTGCTAAACATCTCCATTTTTTCTTATTATCTAAAGCAGTAATGACATTCAGATTCCATGTATTTCATGTTTCCATGCTTTAGCACTACAGAGTGCTACTTTGTCTTTATATCATGTGGCTTCTGCCACAGAAACAGCACGGCCATGCCAGCCACACATCTCCTGGATGCTCACTATGGTTATAGTGATATACTGTACTGCTGCTCCCAGGGCTGCCATTGCTGGCCCTACACTGGAGTCTCTGGGCAATGGGGGGCCAATGAAGGGATTGACAGAGAGGAGAGGCGGGGGACACGTGGATTAGTTGGGCAGCAGAGTTTAGGATAGATTGGAGGTGTGCGAGTGGTAGAAGGGAGACCACAGAGCAAGAGGTTGCAGTGGTCAAGGCAGGAGATGATGAGGGCGTGCCTAGTGTTTTTGCAGATTCCTGGTTGAGGAATGTGCGGATCCGGGAGATATTCTTTGAGTTGGAGTCGGAAGGAAGTGGAAAGGGCTTGGATATGTGGTTTAAAGGAGAGGTTAGAGTCCAGGGTCACCCTGAGGCAGCAGGCTTGCGGGACTAGGGAGATTGGGCAGCCATTGACTTTGATGGATAGGTCAGTTGGGGGGGGTTGAGTGAGACGGTGGAAAAATGATGAATTCAGTTTTGTCTATGTTAAGTTTTAGAAACCTGTCAGAGAAGAAGGATAAAATAGCGGACAGACATTGTGGGATTTTGGTTAGTAGGGAGGAGAAATCGGATTCAGAGAGGTAGATCTGTGTGTCATCAGCATAGAGGTGATACTGAAAGCCATGGGACCCTATGAGCTGTCCCAGGCCGAAGGTGTAGATGGAGAAGAGCAGGAGTCCTAGGACTGAACCTTGGGGGACACTGACAGATAGGGGGCGAGATGAGGAGGTGGTGTGTGAGTGGCAGACACTGAATGTCCGGTCAGTTAGGTATGAAGAGATCCAACATAGGACCAAGTCCGAGATGCCAAGAGATGAGAGTCTGTAGTAAGAGGGAATGGTCGACTGTGTCAAAGGCAGATGACAGGTCCAGGAGGAGGAGGACAGAGTAGTGTTGCTTGGATTTGACAGTTAGTAGGTCATTGGTGACTTTAGTCAGGGAAGTTTCAGTGGAGTGGTGCGGTCGGAAGCCAGATTGGAGGCGGTCAAAGAGGAGAGGTGGGAGGACAGTTCAGAATGGACGTGTTGTTCCAGTAGTTTTGAGCCATAGGGGAGAAGTGATATGCGGCGATAGCTAGACAGAGAGGATGGGTCAAGGGATGGCTTTTTGAGGATGGGTGTGATTGAGGCATGTTTGAAGCATGAGGGGAAGACACCAGTTGTTAGTGACAGGTTGAAAAGGTGGGTTAGGGTTGGGATGAGAATAGTGTTAAGGTTAGGGATGAGGTGGGACGGGACTGGGTCAAGTTTGCAGGTGGTGAGGTGTGACTTGGAGAGTAAAGAGGAGAGTTGATTGTCTGTAATGGTGGAGAAGCTGGTTTTGGAGGAGGATGGTTGAGTAGGTGTGAGGAGGGGCTGTGGGGACTTTAGTCAAAATATTTGTCTGATAGTGTCAACCTTCTGCTTGAAGAATGTGGCAAATTCTTCGGCTGAGATGAGAGGAGATGAAGGAGGCGCTGGGGGACGGAGGAGAGAACTGAAAGTTTTGAATAGCTGTTTAGGGTTGTGAGACAGGGAGGATATGAGAGATGAGAAGTATGTTTGTTTTGCTGCAGTAAGTGTGGACTTGAAGGTAGTGAGGGACTGTTAGAATGCAATGAAGTGCTCGTTGGAGTGGGACCTTTTCCATTTCCACTCAGCAACCCTGGAGGCCCTTCGCAGTTCTTTAGTCAGGTTGGTGTGCCAGGGTTGCCGGTTGAATGGGCGAGCTGTGATAAGTGTGAGGGGGCGACCGATTTGAGAGCTGCAGCTATTGAGTGAGGTGTTATATAAAGTGGCAACAGCATTGGCATTGTGTAATGAACTTATTCCTGTGAGAGGGAGAACGGACTCAGAGATTGAGTGTAGGTCAAGGTGTTTGAGATTTCTGTGAGGGTGTGCAAGTTTGTGGAGTGTGGCTTGTGTACCTGGAGAGGAGAGGTAAGAGAATGTAAGTTGTGGTCAGAAAGAGGGAGAGGTGAGCTTGAGAGGTTAGATAGGGAACAGAGGAGGGTGAAGATGAGGTCCAGTGTGTGGCCATCTTTGTGAGTGGGGGCTGAAGACCATTGAGCAAGGCTGAAGGAGGAAGTGAGGAATAGAAGCTTCGAGACAGATGAGTGGGAAGTGTCAATGGGGATGTTGAAGTCACCCATGATGATAGTGGGGATGTCATCGGAAAGGAAATTAAGCAGCCAGGTGTTGAAGTGGTCAAAGAAGGTGGTGGCTAGTCCTGGGGAGCGGTAAAAGACAGCCAGTTGGAGGGGGGAGTAGATGAGCACACAGTGTACTTCAAAGGAGGGGAGAGTAATGGAGAGTGGCAGTGGGATATGGGTGAAGGAGCAGCTGCCTGACAGGAGAAAACCTACTCCTCCACCATGCTTGAAATTGGAGCGGGGTGTGTGAGAAAGATGGAATCCACCGTACGAAAGTGCAGCTGGGGACGGCGTGTCAGAGGTGGTGAGCCAGGTATCGGTGATGCCGATGAAGGAGAGTTTGTTAGTAATGAAAAGATCATGGATGTAGGAAAGTTTGTTGCACATGGAGCGAGCATTGCATAGAGCTCCTGTTAGTGGGACTGGGGAGGCGGGGGCTGGGTGGATGGGAATAAGGTTAGAAGGGTTGCGAGAGTTTGTGACAGATCGTGGATAGGAGGTGGAAGTGACTATATGACAGAAATACCCAACAGTGACAGCATTCTAAAAACTGCACCCCTCAAGGTGCTAAAAACAGCATTCAAGAAATTTATTAACCCTTCAGGTGCTTCACAGGAATTTTTGGAATGTGGAAGAAAAAAATGAACATTTAACATTTTTCACAAAAATGATCTTTTAGCCCCAAATTTTTTATTTTCACAAGGGTAAGAGGAGAAAATGGACCCCAAAACTTGTTGTGCAATTTCTCCTGAGTACGCCGATACCTGATATGTGGGGAAAAACCACTGTTTGCGCGCACGGCAGGGTTCAGAAGGGAAGGAGCACTGTGTGACTTTTTGAACGCAAAATTGGCTGGAATCGAGAGCGGACGCTATGTCGCATTTGGAGTGCCCCTGATGCACCTAAACAGTGGACATCCCCCACAAGTGACCCCATTTTGGAAACTAGACCCCCCAAGGATTTTATCAAGGGGTTGTTGTAGATCGGCTCACTTGGTTGCATGTAGCAGTACACAGGAACATTGTCTCTTTAAATCTTCTGCTGGGTTTATTAAGAATGCAGCATAAACCACAGCACAGATAGGCCAGGAATGCCGTGTTTGTTTATGCTATCAGGAAAAACAAAACATAAAGTATGGCACAGTCCTTGTTGCTACGAGTAACCGTCCGCTTCAGGAACAAACAACTCAAGGTTTGTCTTTCCTTCACATGACAAAACAGCTCAGAGCTTTTACCTCCAAACCCACCCTACACACAAATGCTCTAAAAGGCTGGGATTTTATCCTCTGACCTCCTTCCTTTCTACAGGTGTTTAACCACCTTAGAACTAAAGATGGCTGAGTAACCCCTTCGTGTGCTGGAACCTTTTTCCTATAATTACTGGAGCTCCTAATCTCAGTGCTACACATCTTCCCTCCAGTACTTTGCCAGTGACTTTGTCACAGGGTATAGTGAACATTTTGAACCCAGAGGTACGACACAGAACACAGAGTTTGATAACATTATGTCATCATATTGAATATGTTGTCATTAGTCTTAAGCGCAAGTGCTCGCTACTTGAGTTTGCATCAGGTACTCAGGTATGAAACAAGTATCGCGGGGGCTCGAATGACATGCTCGAGTCCCCGCCTCGCATGTTTCACGGTTTTTAGACACTCAAAAAAACAACAAAAAAAACCATGCAGGGATTGCCGATGCATAGCAGGCAATCCCCATGTGTTTTTTTCTTTTGGCTGTATAACAGCCGTGAAACATATGGGGCAGAGACTCGAGCATGTCACCTGAGCACCTGCGATACTCAGTGCATACCCGGCACCCGATGCATACTCAAGTAGCGAGCACTTGCGCTCAAGACTAGTCACCATATCGTCATCATTTTTTTTTTTTCTTTACTTTTGAAAAAATCCCAACCTCAACACAACCCTAATCCTAAAACAACCCTAAGGCCAGGGCCCCATTATCAGTATTGGGTCAGTATTGTTTCTCAGGAGTGGGAGACAAAACCAGGAGAGGAACAATCAGAGAAAAGGTAGAATAGAAACAAGTCACCAACTCTGCATTTATCACCCACTCCTGGTTTTGGTTCCCACTCCTGAGAAAAAATACTGACCGAATACTGATAATGAGGCCGTGGTCTAACCGTAACTCTAATGCTAGAGCTTATTTTCTACGCTGTTCCTCGTGCGGTATAAGTGATTAGACGACTTTATTCTTCGGGTTGGTGCGATTACAACGATACCAGATTCATATTCATAAAAGACGCTTTTTTTGCAAAGACTAGTTTTTGCATCCCCATATTTTGATAGCTATAATTTTTCCATATTTCGGCCGAGAGAGTCATGTAAGGGCTTGTTTTTTGCGGGACAAGTTGACGGTTTTATTGGTATCATTTTCGGGCACGTGACATTTTTTGATCGCTTTCTACTCCTATTTTTGGGAGGCAGAACAAACAAAAATCAACAATTCAGGAATTGTTTTTTTACGCTGTTCCACGTGTGGTAAAATTGATAAGGTCGCTTTATTCTTCGGGTCAGTACATTTACTGCTATACTACATCTATATAGTTTTTTTATGTTTTGGCGCTTTTACACAATAAAAATGCATCTGAATTGATGATATTTCGCCAACGAGGAATTGGTCGTCACATTCCGGAGTTCTGTTCATCATACTTATCGGAATAAATACCAGTGACAGGCGGCTGGATATTAATACAAGAGCTTTTTTGATATAGAGGTTTTTAAAATTAGTGGCTCCTCTCAATCCTTATATATTTATTATTGTTTTAAAGAAATTATATACACATTTTTTATTGTTCATATATGCACTGTAGCACTTTCATTAGCGTATGGAAAGTATGATCAATTGTTATTCACTTTGTGTCGTTTACTTTTAGTTCACAATCATATAAAGTACAGACCAAAAGTTTGGACACACCTTCTCATTTAAAGATTTTTATGTATTTTCATGACTATGAAAATTGTACATTCACTCTGAAGGCATCAAAACTATGAATTAACACATGTGGAATTATATACTTAACAAAAAAGTGTGAAACAACTGAAAATATGTCTTATATTCTAGGTTCTTCAAAGTAGCCATCTTTTGCTTTGATGACTGCTTTGCACACTCTTGGCATTCTCTTGATGAGCTTCAACTTTTGGTCTGTACTGTATATCTATAGTAAATCTAGCAGTAATACCATTCAGGAGATATAGATATACATGTATACACTCGTTTTGTGAATAACTTTTTGTGCAGCACCACAGCAGCAGGTATACAGGTATAGGGAGCTCACATCTAATGATAGTGTTACAGTGATATTATAGCTGGGCCTTAACGGGAATCTGTCAGCAGGTTTTTGCTATGTAATCTGACAGCAGCATGATGTAGGGACAGAGACCCTGATTCCAGCGATGTGCCACTTACTGGGTGCAGCAATTGTGATAGAATCACACTTTTCTCTGTAGCAGAGCTCAGATGTTGAGCCCTGTATAACCCTGAACACATCATTGATTGGCAGCTTTCTATGTACACTGTATATTGACAGAAAGCCGCTAACCAGTGATGGCGGTGTGGTTGGACTAGGAGACACGAGACACCTAGTCTTATAGTGACAACGTCCTGCTGATAAAATACTGATTGTATTAAAACAGCAAAACACACCCAGTAATTGACACATCACTGGAATCAGACTCTCTACCCTTAACCTGCTGAAAGATTAAAAATAACTGGTTCCCGAGAAGCATCGAAAATCTACTTCACAGTCAGGATCCAGCACCCGCTCAATAGTGCACATTTTCATCAGGCAGGTGTCGTCAGGGCACCTACGAGATCTGCAGCAGTCGTACAGCTGTATTACACAGTCCCGCTGCTGGAGGAGCTATTCCTGATCCTGGCAGTTTAACCCCTTATACCCCACCGTCAGTAGCAACCACAGCATCTAGATGGTTTAGACAGAAGGAGAGGGAGATACGATTACGGTGCAGATGAGTTTCTATAGAAGTTGGGGTCCTAACAGTGACCCCCATGACTGACATCTTACTGCTCCTATTAGACCTTGACTGAAGGAAGGTCTATTAAGACATCGGTCAAAGTAATGTCACCTGCTCTGCAGCTATTAGAAATACCTAGGTCTGATTACTTTCCCATTTGTAAAATGTGATTTTGCGCTGCACCTACAGCAGCACTGTTTCACCATCATCATCAGTGACAGGACCTCCAGCCTTTCCTGAGATTGATCAGTGGAGGAAGAAGCTTTCAGCTCCTTGTTCCACCATTCAGTTCACCCGTATGTCTCTGCTAACAGCTGATTGGACTGGTTAGTGCAACCAGCTGTGACATGCCACTGCCGCCTTGCACTGTGTGCAGGCACAGGAGGCTGAAGGAGGAGGGTCTGGCAGAAACTGGGTGTGGTGTTAGTTGTGACTTCATGACTAGTCTCCGAACCGAACACGAAAAGACTAGTCAGGATGTGACCAGGTCCTCCAAAATCAGGAGTGAGGCTGGTCACATGCTGAAGTATAGTATGTAGGCAACGGGGCAGAATGCTGACAGTGAGTATATTACAAGGGGGCAGCATTCTGCAACTTAGACACATATTGAAAAGTATAAAAGCTCGGACAACCCCTTTAAAGAGGTATTCCTATTTTGGTAACACACACCATACACTTTTTGCACATAATGGTCCTAAGCCCAGAAGTAGCAGAATTCTCTACACTTGTCTCCATTAGTAGCAATGATATCACTCGATGCCTCGTAGACCTCCAGCTGAGAAATTGTCATTTCTCATTACACAAAACTTCATTTATGGACATCTATGGTGATTTCTTTGCCTGTGTGGATTGGATGGGCTGTTACCGACATCTGGTGAGAATTTCATGGCAATAGCACCTTTAGAAATATATTTACTGATGACAGCTTCTCTCAGAAGAAAAGGATTGGGCATGCTGCTATCCAATATGCCTGATCTTTCCTTCCCAGACATGAAGAAACACCATACATGTTAGGTGGTGAATATGAGCAGGCTTGGTCCACATCCACCCAGTGAGTGTGAGCATTGTTACCGGGAGTTCACACTAATAAATCCCTTGTGCATTTGCAATGTGATCTACGAGCAGAGATTCATGGCTGACCCTATGATTCCCGCTGCAGGTTTAGGCTCTGTGCACACAGCGCCTTTATCAGGCCGGTACGCTCCACAACCCGTCTGAAGAACAACCACCCAATAAATAGATAGAATGACCATATACCCTGCAATGTAATCCGCCTCGCTGTGCACATGTTCAGTCCTTTAACCGTTTCACGTTTATGAAGAGGCCACACGGTTAGAAGTGACCGCTCCGTTCTCCAGGCGGTTTCTGCTCGGAGTTCTCCCTGTCTCGGTTTCTGCAGCTTCTTTCTGTAGTAAAGCTGAGTGGGTCGCCGGCATCTACAAGACGTGGTGCACACAGACCCTTATACTTATATCCAGAACACTGAGGACCACGGGAGCATTTTTCTTGCACACGTGAAGATCACGGAGGTGTGAATGAGACCCCACTCGTATCCAAGGTGCGGAGCTCCGAACAGTCATCGTTTCTGGGGCGTCACCGGCAGATCTCTTCTAGGAGATCACAGTGGATCCGGAGATCTCCAGCATTTCTCCATCTTTATGTCTCACTATATTGTGGCTGATATCAGCGACTCCACCCTTATAAATGTACAGAGGCCACAGGTGCAACACACCTGACCCCCTGACCACAACACCCCGGACCCCCTGACCACCAGGGCACAACACCCCGGACCCCCTGACCACCAGGCGGTCACTATGGGGGCTAATGGACTATGTTACTGGCGGAGAAAAGGATTTCTATAGAATCAGTAGGAAACACCCTGAAGGTTTCTCTTTGCGGCTTTTCTCCAGGATTTTCCTCACCCGTCATTTATCGCTTCTCATTATTGCCAGAATCCCAGTGGGTGAGGACGATCCCGGACAGCGCCCTCAATAGTGAAGTGCACCGAGGAACGCTGCAGACAATCAGTAGCTATAGATCGGCTGCAGACATCACATTCTATATGTAGGTATGGGCTGAGTGTGGGATGGAAATACTGAACAGCCCCTGCTGATCCCCCCCTAGTCCTCCATGCTGCTGGTCGGGTCCCACCAGGCTTTCCCAGTACTGTTGGCATGTGACTGCTGCAGCCAATTCAGTGGCCATACCTGCTACCACCACTACTTGAATGGGAAAGGCACGAGCCAACAATGGAAGAAGAGAAGAAAGTAGCGGGGACCCGGTCAGCAGGACGGAGGAATGGAGGGGGGGGGATATCAGCAGCACGGAGGAATGGAGGGGGTATATCAGCAGCAGCACGGAGGAATGGAGGGGGGGTATCAGCAGCACGGAGGAATGGAGGGGGGGATATCAGCAGCACGGAGGAATGGAGGGGGGATATCAGCAGCAGCACGGAGGAATGGAGGGGGGGATATCAGCAGCAGCACGGAGGAATGGAGGGGGGAATATCAGCAGCAGCACGGAGGAATGGAGGGGGGAATATCAGCAGCAGCACGGAGGAATGGAGGGGGGATATCAGCAGCAGCACGGAGGAATGAAGGGGGAGATATCAGCAGCAGCACGAAGGAATAGAGGGGGGATAGCAGCAGCACGGAGGAATGGAAGGGGGATAGCAGCAGCACGGAGGAATGGAGGGGGGGTATCAGCAGCACGGAGGAATGGAGGGGGGATAGCAGCAGCAAGGAGGAATGGAGGGGGGGATAGCAGCAGCACGGAGGAATGGAGGGGGGATAGCAGCAGCACGGAGGAATGGAGGGGGGGATAGCAGCAGCACGGAGGAATGGAGGGGGGGATAGCAGCAGCACGGAGGAATGGAGGGGGGATAGAAGCAGCACGGAGGAATGGAGGGGGGGATATCAGCAGCACGGAGGAATGGAAGGGGGATATCAGCAGGGCGGAGGACTGAGGGGAGGGAGATCAGCAGCACGGAGGACTGTGGAGGGGGGGATCAGCAGGAGAGAAGGCGCTGGGGAATATCTCATAGCACACTGGGACCTCACCAACACTAACATTAACGGCAGAAAATACCGTTGATAAAATATTCAGTTATCAGAAAATAATATAATAACATTGATACCCATCACTGGAGTGGACGTCCTTATGTGCCACGGCCACCGGGCCAGGAGGAACAGCAGGAGGGTCCTTCACCTCCTCGTGTCTATTACTCAGGGGCTACTCACATCTTATAGGGTCACATTGTAACTCGGAATATTAGGATCACAATGGCACAGAGCGACGCTGCAGCTAATCCCTGGTATATAACGATCACAATGGCACAGAGCGACACTGCAGCTAATCCCTGGTATATAACGATCACAATGGCATAGAGCGACGCTGCAGCTAATCCCTGGTATATAACGATCACAATGGCACATAGCGACACTGCAGCTAATCCCTGGTATATAACGATCACAATGGCACAGAGCAACGCTGCAGCTAATCCCTGGTATATAACAATCGCAATGGCACAGAGCGACGCTGCAGCTAATCCCTGGTATATAACTATCACAATGGCACATAGCGACACTGCAGCTAATCCCTGGTATATAACGATCACAATGGCACAGAGCGACGCTGCAGATAATCCCTGGTATATAACATCACAATGGCACAGAGCGACACTGCAGCTAATCCCTGGTATATAACAATCACAATGGCACACAGCGACGCTGCAGCTAATCCCTGGTATATAACGATCACAATGGCACATAGCGATGCTGCAGCTAATCCCTGGTATATAATGATCACAATGGAACATAGCGACGCTGCAGCTAATCACTAGGACTTGGTTACAATCCGCTTCTTACAGCCAATCCCAGCTGTAGAATACTGGCAGATCAGCAGGTGATCGAGTCTCCCCGGGCACAGTGAGCGGCACAAGTCTCCCGGGCACTGGCAGCGTTATCAGGGCAGGTGCCAGTCTCACCCCATCACCCCAGACACCACACACTATGGGCATCTCCTCCTGCCAGCTTCCCTGGCACTGCTGCGCCCCCATCTGACCAGTATGTGCCCACATCACACAGGACCCATCACCTGCTGCCAGTCCCAGATGCCATCGCCTCTGCCAGCAGCAATCAGCAGCCGGAGGCTTCTCAGCCCGGGACATGGGCTGCGGGCACGGGGCTGCTACTTACCTGAGCCCGCAGCAGCGGCCGGTGATGGATGGAGGCAGCGGTCAGGCTCTCCCCGGCTCCCTGACAGGAGGGGCGGCTCACTGACAGGATCTCTCCGCGGAGTGTGGAGGAGACAAGGCGGCTGTGATCTCTGCTGCCCACAATCCCCAGCGTTATATCAGACTGCAAGAGCAGAGGAGAGCAACATTCCAGCCTGGAAAAGTCTGCCGCCACCTAGTGGCCAGCGACTGCACCCAGCAATTGTAATGGAAGCAACAGCAGAGATGCCCCTCCACCTAGTGGCCAGCGACTTCACCTGCACGCTAGTATTGGCTGCAACAGCAGAGGTGCCCCGCCATCTAGCGGCCATGTGCGGTAATGTCGGCGCTGGACTTGCAGCGGAACATGGAGGGAAGGAGTGATGTGCTCTGCTGCTTGTCTGCTGGACCTTGTAGTTCTAATGGATGGGGAGGACATTGTCCCCAGGGTGTCCTGCACATTAGTAGATGGCTGCACCAGGTCCTGGGTCACATAGTCCTATTGCTTCCTCTTTGCTTTCCAACTTTCTTATTTTTTTTATTTGCAGTGTTTGCTGTAGTTTTTATCCTTACTATTTTGGGGTCCATACTGTGAAGATCTGAGATGGTGCATTTCAATAATTACTTAGGCAGGTTAATAATAATAATGATTTTTATTTATATAGCGCCAACATATTCCGCAGCACTTTACAATTAAGCAGGGACATGTACATACAATAAGTTCAATACAAGGTAAGACAGTTTAAACTGTTACATGAGTATTGAGGTCCCTGCTCCTAAGCTTACCATCTACAAGCAACACTATTTTATTCCTTACATCCATGGTAATACAGCAATTCCAGGTAAATGTCCAAAATACAATTGTCTCAGTCCACAAGATCCCCTCCCCGGGGAGGTAATTCCACCGCCTTTGTGCCAAGCGATACTCACTATCCCCCAACTTTTGGTTGGCCCACATATTTCGTATCTCCAGCAAGTATAGTCTGTAGTCACAGTCCACGATCCTCCATATGACACATAAAACCATAGAAGCAAAGGTGCCCAGTAGCAACAGTCCTTTAAGAAAATGTATCAAATCCAGACAATGGATCCCGGATCCCACAACTGTAGCACATTTATTCAGCTCAGGTGGTAGCTGATCTCTACACCATAAGCCATCGATTCATCCATGGTCCAGATCCTCAGACTAGATACTATCCCTTCAACGACATTCCACCAACTCTAACCATGTGGCTTCTTTTCTCCTTCACTGGGATCAGCCCTCTGAATGGACAGAACTGCTCTCACCCTCCCCCCCAAAGCTAGTGGAGGTATTTTTCTCAGGTCAAACACATCACCTGGGTCTACATGTGAGACTCCTTGTGGTGACGGCTCTGCTGGATATACTTTCAACAGTCACACAATGGGCCTATTATAATGCCTCAATAATACTGCCATACAGTGGTCAAATTAATTCCACCAAACAATCCCTAAATACCCACCATATGAAACTCTAAAGAATAGTAACACATAATTACTAAAAACGACGATACAATAACTAAATAATGGCGCCATACAGTCCATAAGAAAATAATTCCATAAAGTGGTCAAATAATTCTGTCATAAAATAATACCGTACGGTGTTCAAAATGTTACATAGACTATAAAAATAGAAGCAATTACATTAGTATGAACAGAATTGTACAGTCCATAAAATGATGACACAAAGTTTCAGAATAATAGTATCCCTAGTGCCAAAAACTACTGCCATATGCTGGCCAAATAATATAGCCACACAGTTCTATGGAAAATAGTGCAATACAGTGCACAAAATAATTCTACCCCGCAGTCCATAAATACACGTCAGAAAGTCCCCAAATAATAGTGCTGTACAATGCTGAAATACACCGGCCAAATAACTGTGCCATAGTCCTGACATCACACCGTAAAGTTTATTGTATTAAAGTTTTAAATATTAGTACAATACAAATCATTACCTAAAAATACTGTTATACCCTGGCCGAATAATTGATAAATTAATGTCCCAAATACTGCACAAACAGCATAAAACCTCCCATATCAGTGTCAGCTCCCATACTCCGGAGGGCCCAATTCCCAACAAAATAAGCAAAATGTTGTGGACCAGGGTCCTCTCTCTGTGGAAAAGCCGCAGCGTATTATAGCAGCAGGAAAGCGGATGGAAGTTTACAAAATGTAATCTGCACGCTGAAAATAAATGTCTCTGCTGATTTCATGCAGAAATTGTTTGCAATGTAGAATTAAAATCTGCATCATGTCAATGTATGTGACACATTTATGTGACGTCCCTTTAGCATTTCCAAGCGTCTTCTGCCCATTAAACCCTAAAAGACGAACATCGCTCAAATGACGTGGATAGCATCCGAGTGCTGTGCATTTTCCTTACAAACTTTCACTCGAAGGGGCGAGTTTTATCTGCAAATCCGATGGAAAATGGATATATCCATGTTTTATCTTTGTGGACATTGTGAACATGACCATAAATTACAGCCCCAATTCCCAAAAAGTTGGGGCTGTGTGTAAAAATGGAAAGAAAACAAGAATGCAATGATTGGGAAATCTCTTATAGCCACATTTTATTCACAACAGAACATAGATCACAGATCAGAGGGTGAACATCAGACATTTTCCATTTCATTTGAAAAACTTACCTAATGTAGAAATTGACGGCAGCAACACAACTCAAAATAAGGTCATGGTCATGTCTACCACTGTGTGGCATCTCCTCTTCTTTGTACAGCAGTCAGTAAACCTCCGGGTAGTGAGGAGACCAATAGTTGGAATTCTGGGAGAGGAACGTATGTACCTTCATCCATCCTGGTTAGGTGTATATGCCACTCCATCCATCCCGGTCAGTATATGCCCCCCTCCATCCATCCATCCTGGTGGGTATATCCCCCCCCTCCATACTGGTGGGTATATGCCCCCCCTCCATCCATCCTGGTGGGTATATGCCCCCCTTCCATACTGGTGGGTATATGCCCCCCCTCCATCCATCCTGGTGGGTATATACCCTTCCTCCATCCTGGTGGGTATATGCACCCTCCATCCTGGTGGGTATATGCCTCCTCCTCCATCCTGGTGGGTTTATGCCTCCTCCTCCATCCTGGTGGGTTTATGCCTCCTCCTCCATCCTGGTGGGTTTATGCCCCCATATATTCAATGCAAAGGAAAAAAAAAAAAACAATAAACGCTTCTACTCACCTTCCACGTTCCCACGCAGCGCTGTGTCTGTGTTGCCTGAAGATGTCGGCGGTGATAACAGCAGAGAAGCTGAGATCACCGCACGGTGCCGCCACAGATACTCACTCGGGGCCTCCACTCCCAGGCATTTCCTCCCCGGCAGCTCCTGTCATGGCACGCTCTGACTGAGCAGTGCGTGCGACGACAGGGGGAATGTACAGCTTACACTGCAGGCTCCACAAAGATGGCTGCAATCTCCTCCCACGGCTGCGACCTGAACAGCCAAGGGAGCGTGCCCAGGTCACAGCTAGAGGCTGGAGGAGCGGCCTCTAATCTTAGAGATAGGGTCGGTGACAGACTACTGTCTCTTATGGCCAGGGCTGCCGTAAATGAGGTGTGTAAGAGCGCTTCTTACACCCCCCCCCCCCCAAATAAAAATGGCAGCCCCCAGTGGCCAATGAAAAAATAAATAAATAAAAAACTAATAAAGTGGTACATTTAATTTTGCATTAAAAATAATTGATTACATAATTATTAATACAAAACATAAAATGGTGGCCCCTTCCCTGTAAGAATAGCACACGGCTCTTTTCACGTCTGGTTATTTCTGTAACAGGTAGAATATGCTCCGTTATAGACCGGGGACAGGTTTACAGCTCTATTTTTGTGGACGATTGATCTGTAAATGAGAACTGAGACCGGTCCGATTTTCATCCGATTTGTAGATAAAGATCATCTATTGAAGTCAATGAGTCTGTCAGAAAAATGGCCAGAACCAACCATGTTGCCTGTACTGCTTGTTTTCCAGTGTCTATAGGCCGGGCAAGCGAGGCGAGGAAACCTTTAGCTTTTTACTTTACATATAAAAAATATGCCCCACTGAGGAGAAAAACTGCCACACTGACCAAAATCAGATGAAAATGAGAAAAAAACACTGATTAAAACCTGACATGTGAACGGGGCCTTAGGCCTTAATCAGATGACAGTGACTTATCGTATATGCAAAAAATGTCTGAAAGTGGTCAGTTTTTATCTTCAGCGTTTCATCAGCTTTTCTTGTATGCAAAATAAATCCATAAATTGAGAAGCTTCTCCTATGGTGACAGTGTTATCACAGACAGCACATGGATGGCAATGCCAGCTGTCAGCGATGTCATGGACCCATAGATCTGACTGGAGAATTTTCATCAACCACTAGGATAAAAAACGGACACTACGCGGTTTTCAACAAAAAAATGACATGTGGACGACTCCACAGATTATATTGTGTATGTGATCTATCCGTAACAAATATGGAGAGGACACAAACATGAAAAACAGACGTCTGAATGAGGCCAAAGATATATGTTTCCACACTGATAAGGGAGCGAGAAATATCTATTTCAGATTTGCCAATGAGTCCATGGCAGAAAATTCCAGTTAACCCCTTTATCACCTCAGGTTTTTCCGTTTTTGCGCTTTCATTTTTTGCTCCCCTTCTTCCCAGAGCCATAACTTTTTTATTTTTCCGTCAATATGGCGTAGTTACCAAAAATGTGTAGCTTCTATTTTATTTAAGTGGTGAAATCAAAATTCAAAGCTTGTAAAAAAAATAATAATTTTTCCGAGACCCGTAGCGTCTCCATATTTCGTGATCTAGAGCCGGGTCAGGGGTTATTTTTTGCGCACTGAGCTGACATTTTTATTGATACCGTTTTGGTGTAGATATGATGTTATCATCGCCTGTTATTACATTTTAATGCAATGTTGCGGCGACCAAAACAACTTAATTTTGGAGTTTTGTTTTTTTTCTCGTTATACGGTTTACTGATGGAAGTCATTCTTTTTATATATTGATAGATCGGGCGATTCTAAATGCGGCGATACCAAACGTGTATTTTTGATTGTTTTATTTTGAATGAGGTAAAAGGGGGGTGATTTGAACTTTTAAATATTTTTTTTTACTTTTTACATGCTTCAATAGTCTCCTTAGCAGACTAGAAGCTGTGATCTTCCGATCGCTTGTGTTACACAAATGGCCGCCTGAGGCAGCAGATGCGCAATTGAGACCTCAGTAGCCGAGATCTCAGGAGACATTTACTTGGTTTGGCTTTCTACTTCTTTATCTAACTGTATTGCCCTCTATATCATCCATTCTGTATGGACTGCCCTGTACTCATATTGGACATTTATGCATTTAGTAGGGCTTAAGGGGATTATTGTGCTTGTTACCCATCAAATCTGTAGATGCGCTCACTAATTAGACTTTGTTTAGGGCAATTTTAAAGTATAATATTGATAACGGTCCTGCACAGTGACAAGATTATGTTACAGGATTCTGGACAAATGTACAGTGCCAGTCATTCAAGGGTTAATTCTTTGGAACACTGAGAGAGACTTTCTAGCCAGTGAAGCACCAGTAATGAACACCTGTGGTAACTACAGCAACTGTGCTGATGTCATAAACACATACATCTATGATATAGAAGATGATTCCGGAACCACAGGTCATTCAGCCGTATGAAGCGCCATACTTGATGTGTCTGGAGACCTGGAGCTTCATCACTCCATAACCTGTAAGGGAGGAAGGGGATACGGCCTAGCCAGCCAGATCAGCCATACCGCCTAGCCAGCCAGATCAGCCATACCGCCTAGCCAGCCAGATCAGCCATATCGCCTAGCCAGCCAGATCAAACTAACCCTAGCGATCAATGGGGTGACAGATGTTGCAGCCAGATCTCCCTCACGTCCAGTACTAGTTGCCTTCACCTTTATGTGTACGGCCTGGAGATGTCGCATTAGACTTCTCCATATGGTGCTCGCACAGGGCACCTACTTTGACCTTCTCCATTACTGTCTGTTTTCTGATGATGTAATGTGTAACTTGTGTGACTATGTGATGTCACTGCTATCATATCTATAGTGGATGTATATTATGTCTCACTGTAAATATGATACAATGTACAAATTCTAGTACAATTTGCTGTTACTTGTTGGCACTATCCTTTTAAGCCCGAGGGATGGGCAAGTCCTCCAGCCATGGTTCCCTAGAGGTTTCCTCCACAGGGGGTTTTCCTCTCCTGAGTGCTGACGGATGATTCTTCGTGAGTCGGAGGTTTGCCATTTTCAGTGTCTTTTTCATAGCAATTGGCTTATTCTAAATTTCAGACACTGAATGAAATAATATGATTTGTAATAAAATTTGGTCTACGTAACATTCACTAAAAGTGTTTTGTGCATTTCTTTCACAATCTTGGGTTGGTGGGATTCTCTTGGGAATCAGGATCCAACATCTATGATCAAGCCATGAAGCCGGATATGGAGTCAGAGCATTTTTAACCCTCTGCTTGAAGACAGAATGGAGCAGAAATGAAAAAGTGTTACTGCACAAGTAGCACAAGTTCACAATCTTCCTTGCATTCAGATAATGGAGGTGGCTGCTGCAGAAAAACATACCCACAGCATGATACTGCAACCACCATGTTTCACTGTGGGGATGGTGTTCTTGGGGTGATGAGCTGTTGGTTTGGTGCCAGACATAGCATTTACCTTGGTGGCCAAAAACTTCAATTTTGGTCTCATCTGACCACAGCACATTCCTCCATATATTTTGGGAGTCTCCAACATGTCTTTTGGCAAACTCAAATCGAGCCTTACAATTTTTAAGCAGAAGCTTTTTTTCTGCCCACTGAAAGAGACAACTATAGACTGGACAAGGGGATCAGAGGATGCCCGCAAGCTCGGACACTGAGTTTTCAGCTCCTGCAGTGTCAGTGTGTGCAGGGCTGAGGATTCAATATAGGCAGTGCTGTCAATCACCATAAGGGGCGGGGCAGAGGATGGAAAGTAAGGGAGGGGTGTAAATGGTTTGTTTGCATAAAAATATAATCTGTACCTAAAGTAGAATTTTTTTTATAGGGGCCAAGATTCCTATACAAATCCATAAATGATTTGAGTATTGGGGGTGACAGACTCCCTTTTAGAAACTGAGACCACCCCATTAACTGGTTGTAGAAAAAACATGAAAGGTGTGAATTAACCAGACAGGTAAATTACAAAAAAGGAGATAAACACGAATGGAAATTTTTTGAAAATGTGATCAGTTTATTTTTATTAAGCATAAAACACGTTTTCCTGGAATATCCCTGTGTTTCCAAATAAATACCAGTAACGCAGTGAAAGATGGACATGGTGGAACAGGTTTCTATTAAAGTGCTTGAGCATATATTATGGATGCACCAAAATTCTGTAGTATAATAAAGCCTGCATCTTGGAGGGTTTCGTCCATATCTGGAGTAATATTAATAAAAATGTGGAGTTGGTGCATCTCTAGTATACTGCTATATCACTAGTAACACAATGGGACACACACAAAGCACTGTGTGCTGCCACCTAGACAGGGTAGCTGCTCAGCAGTGAGGGGTGCGGATTCGGCACAGATTGTCTATGATGACAGATATGTTGAGCTGTCCTCCACATTTATCTGATCGAAACTAGGGGGCTCCACAGCAAACAGTCTTCGCATATCTAGTTCTAGGGGATGCATGCAGCCGCTGATCACCAGGGAATGAAGAGGACCTCCAAAGTCAACAGTGCTGAGTTGCTGCAGAGTGCCCGCCGCTATATGTTGGCCAGATGCCCCCCACTCGGCCCAGTCCCACGCAGATGGTGTTCTCAGGTAGAGCTGAGGATCGCAACAGAAACATTTGTATCTCAATGATATCGCAATACGGTCTTCTATTTAAAAACATTATAAGAAAACTCACAAGCAAAAATACTTATTTTATATATATATAAACCTTTAAGCACAATGGATATTGATGCAAATCAAGGTATTTATTCAGACAATAAATTGTTCATGAGACAGATGTATGACCAACACTTCGGCCTCAGCCTTTATCAAGGTTTATCTAAAACAATACAAAAATGGGAAGAACTGTATAAAAAACGAAAATCCATCGTCTCATGATAAATCAAATTACAATCATATCTGAGAAAAAGAGGGGGGATAACAAATAATCCGACACTCAGCATAGGAAAAAATCTCATATAAATGAATACAAAGCGGTGCTTCATTCCAGAGTTAACCACTAAAGAGGAAAAATAAAAAATATACACGATTTAGTTATGGATTGTAACACATATATGCTTCAAGTGTAAAACAGCCTCCTTCAAAAGAGTAAAAAGGGGGGACATACTATGAGGTCAGACGTATCACAGGTATCAAAAGAGCCAAAGCGTAATGACACCATATGGTGAGCCACAGAGCAATGGCCCTATATATTGCATTACAGCGTAATGGCCCAATATACGCCCTACAGTATATGCCCCTCATCCTTGTATATGCCCCATCCTGGTATATGGAATATGGTCCCCATCTTGGGTGGGTGTATATGTCCCTCCATCCATCCATCCATGCATCCTAGCTAGGTGTAAATGCCCCTCCAGCCATCCATCCTGGATAGATGTATATTCTTTTCCATTCATCCATCCATCCATCCTCGGTAGGTGTATATTCCCCTCTATCCATCCATCCATCCATCCTGGGTAGGTGTATATGCCCCAACCATCCATCCTGGGTAGGTGTATATGCCTCTCCATCCATCCATCCTGGGTAGGTGTATATGCCTCTCCATCCATCAATTCTGGGTAGTTGTAGATGCCCCTCCATCCATCAATCCATCCTGGGTAGATGTATTGGCCCCTCCATCCATCCTGGGTAGGTGTATATGCCCCTCCATCCATCCTGGGTAGGTGTATATGCCCCTCCATCCATCCTTTCTGGGTAGGCGTAGATGACCCTCCATCCATCCTGGGTAGTTTATTCTAGTATGTGTTTATGCCCCTCCATCCATCCTGGTTAGGTGTAGATGACCCTCCATACATCTATGCTTGGTAGGAGTATATGCCCCTCCATCCATCCATGCAGGGTAGGAGTATATGCCCCTCTATCCATCCTTGGTAGGAGAATATGCCCCTCCATTCATCCATCCTGGGTAGGTGTATATGCCCCTCCTTCCATCCATCCTGGGTAGGTGTATATGCCCCTCCATCCATCGATCCTGGGAAGGTGTATATGCCCCTCCATCCATCCATCCTGGGTAGGTGTATATGCCCCTCCATCCATCCATCCTGGATAGGTGTTTACTCCCCTACATCCATCCTGGGTAGGTGTATACACCCCCCCATCCATCCAGGGTAGGTGTATATGACCCTCCATCCATCCTGGGTAGCTGTAAATGCCCCTCCATCCATCCATCCTGAGTAGGTGTATATGCCCCTCCATCCATCCATCTTGAGTAGGTGTATAAGCCTCTCCATCCTTCCATCCTGAGTAGGTGTATATGCCCCTCCATCCATCCATCCTGGGTAGGTGTAAATGCCCCTCCATCCATCCATCCTGGGTAGGTGTATATGCCCCTCCATCCATCCATCCTGGGTAGGTGTATATGCCTCTCCATCCATCTATTCTAGGTAGGTGTAGATGCCCCTCCATTCATCCATCCTGGGTAGGTGTAAATGCCCCTCCATCCATCCATCCTGGGTAGGTGTATATGCCCCTCCATCCATCCATCCTGGGTAGGTGTATATGCCCCTCCATCCATCCATCCTGGGTAGGTGTATATGCCTCTCCATCCATCCATTCTAGGTAGGTGTAGATGCCCCTCCATTCATCCATCCTTGGTCGGTGTAGATTCCCCTCCATCCATCCATGATGGATGTGGATACCCCTCCATCCATCCTTCCATCCATTATGGGTAGGTGTATATGCCCCTCCATCCATCCATCCATCCTGGGTAGCAGTATTTGCCCCTCCATCCATCCTGGGCAGGTGTATATACCCTTCCATACATCCATCCTGGGTAGGTGTATATACCCTTCCATCCATGCATCCTGGGTAGGTGTATATCCCCCTCCATCCATCCATCCTGGGTAGGTGTATATCCCCCTCCATCCATCCATCCTGGGTAGGTGTATATCCCCCTCCATCCATCCATCCTGGGTAGGTGTATATCCCCCTCCATCCATCCATCCTGGGTAGGTGTATATGCTCCTCCATCCATCCTGGGTAGGTGTATATGCCCCTCCATCCATCCATCCTGGGTAGGTGTTTATGCCCCTCCATCCATCCATCCTTGGTAGGAGAATATGCCCCTTCATCCATAATGGGCAGGTGTACAGTACAGACCAAAAGTTTGGACACACCTTCTCATTTAAAGATTTTTCTGTATTTTCAGGACTATGAAAATTGTACATTCACACTGAAGGCATCAAAACTATGAATTAACACATGTGGAATTATATACTTAACAAAAAAGTGTGAAACAACTGAAAATATGTCTTATATTCTAGGTTCTTCAAAGTAGCCACCTTTTGCTTTGATGACTGCTTTGCACACTCTTGGTGAGTTTCAAGAGGTAATCACCAGAAATGGTCTTCCAACAATCTTGAAGGAGTTCCCAGAGATGCTTAGCACTTGTTGGCCCTTTTGCCTTCACTCTGCGGTCCAGCTCACCCCAAACCATCTCGATTGGGTTCAGTTCTGGTGACTGTGGAGGCCAGGTCATCTGGCGTAGCACCCCATCACTCCCCTTCTTGGTCAAATATCCCTTACACAGTCTGGAGGTGTGTTTGGGGTCATTGTCCTGTTGAAAAATAAATGATGGTCCAACTAAACGCAAACCGGATGGAATAGCATGCCGCTGCTGTGGTAGCCATGCTGGTACAGTATGCCTTCAATTTTGAATAAATCCCCAACAGTGTCACCAGCAAAGCACCCCCACACCATCACACCTCCTCCTCCATGCTTCACAGTGGGAACCAGGCATGCAGAGTCCATCCGTTCACCTTTTCTGCATCGCTCAAAGACACAGTGGTTGGAACCAAAGATCTCAAATTTGGACTCATCAGACCAAAGCACAGATTTCCACTGGTCTAATATCCATTCCTTGTGTTCTTTAGCCCAAACAAGTCTCTTTCGCTTGTTGCCTGTCCTTAGCAGTGGTTTCCTAGCAGTTATTTTACCATGAAGGCCTGCTGCACAAAGTCTCCTCATAACAGTTGTTGAAGAGATGTGTCTGCTGCTAGAACTCTGTGTGGCATTGACCTGGTCTCTAATCTGAGCTGCTGTTAACCTGCGATTTCTGAGGCTGGTGACTCGGATAAACTTATCCTCAGAAGCAGAGGTGACTCTTGGTCTTCCTTTCCTGGGGTGGTCCTCATGTGAGCCAGTTTCTTTGTAGTTCTTGATGGTTTTTGCAACTGCACTTGGGGACACTTTCAAAGTTTTCCCAATTTTTTGGACTGACTGACCTTCATTTCTTAAAGTAATGATGGCCACTCGTTTTTCTTTACTTAGCTCCTTTTTTCTTGCCACAATACAAATTCTAACAGTCTTTTCAGTAGGACTATCAGCTGTGTATCCACCAGACTTCTGCACAACACAGCTGATGGTCCCAACCCCATTTATAAGGCAAGAAATCCCACTTATTAAACCTGACAGGGCACACCTGTGAAGTGAAAACCATTTCCGGTGACTACCACTTGAAGCTCATCAAGAGAATGCCAAAAGTGTGCAAAGCAGTCATCAAAGCAAAAGGTGGCTACTTTGAAGGACCTAGAATATAAGACATATTTTCAGTTGTTTCACACTTTTTTGTTAAGTATATAATTCCACATGTGTTAATTCATAGTTTTGATGCCTTCAGTGTGAATGTACAATTTTCATAGTCATGAAAATACATAAAAATCTTTAAATGAGAAGGTGTGTCCAAACTTTTGGTCTGTACTGTATATGCCCCTTCATTCATCGATCCTGGGTAGCTGTATATGCCCCTCCATCCATCCTGGGTAGCTGTATATGCCCCTCCATCCATCCTGCGTAGGTGTATGTGCCCCTCCATCCATCCTGCGTAGATGTAAATGCCCCTCCATCCATCCTGGGTAGGTGTATATGCCCCTCCATCCATCCTGGGTAGGTGTATATGCCCCTCCATCCATCCTAGGTAGGTGTATATGCCCCTCCATCCATCCTAGGTAGGTGTATGTGCCCCTCCATCCATCCTGCGTAGGTGTATGTGCCCCTCCATCCATCCTGCGTAGAAGTAAATGCCCCTCCATCCATCCTGGGTAGGTGTATATGCCCCTCCATCCATCCTGGGTAGCTGTATATACCCCTCCATCCATCCTAGGTAGGTGTATATGCCCCTCCATCCATCCTAGGTAGGTGTATCGGCCCCTCCATCCATCCATCCTGGGTAGCTGTATATGCCCCTCCAGCCATCCATCCATCCTGGGTAGGTGTATATGCCCCTTCATCCATTCTGGGTAGGCGTAGATGCCCCTCCATCCATCTATCCATCCTGGATAGTCTATTCTGGTAGGTGTATATGCCCCTCCATTCATCCTGGTTAGGTGTAGATGCCCCTCCATTCATCCATCCTGGTTAGGTGTAGATGCCCCTCCATCCATCCATCCATCCATCATGGGTAGTCTATTCTGGTAGGTGTATATGCCCCTCCATCCATCCTGGTTAGGCGTAGATGCCCCTCCATCCATCCATCCTGGTTAGGTGTAGATGCCCCTCCATCCATTCATCCTGGGTAGTTGTATATGCCCCTTCCTCCATCCATCAATCCTGGGTAGGTGTAAATGCCCCTCCATCCATCCATGCTGGGTAGGTTTATATGTCACCCCATCCATCCATCCTGGGTAGATGTATATGCCCCTCCATCGATCCATCCATTCTGAGTAGGCGTATATGCCCCTCCATCGATCCATCCATTCTGAGTAGGCGTAGATGCCCCTCCATCCATCCATCCTGGGCAGGTGTAGATGCCCCTCCATCCATCCTGCGTAGGTGTATATGCCCCTCCATCCATCCATCCTGGGTAAATGCATATGCCCCTTCATCCATTCATCCATCCTGGGTAGGAGTAAATGCCCCTCTATCCATCCATCCATCCATCCTGGGTAGGAGTAAATGCCCCTCCATCCATCCATCCCTCCTGGGTAGGTGTAAATGCCCCTCCATCCATCCTGGGTAGGTGTAAATGCCCCTCCATCCATCCATCCTGGGTAGGTGTAAATGCCCCTCCATCCATCCATCCTGGGTAGGTTTAAATGTCCCTCCATCCATTCATCCATCCTGGGTAGGTGTATATGCCCTTCCATCCATCCATCCAGGGTAGGTGTAAATGCCCCTCCATCCATCCATCCATCCTGGGTAGGTGTAAATGCTACTCCATCCATCCATCCCTCCTGGGTAGGAGTAAATGCCCCTCCATCCATCCATCCCTCCTGGGTAGGTGTAAATGTCCCTCCATCCATCCATCCCTCCTGGGTAGGTGTAAATGCCCCTCCATCAATCCATCCATCCTGGGTAGGTGTAAATACCCCTCCATCCATCCTGGGTAGGTGTATATGCCCCTCCATCCATCCTAGGTAGGTGTATATGCCCCTCCATCCATCCTAGGTAGGTGTATAGGCCCCTCCATCCATCCATCCTGGGCAGGTGTAGATGCCCCTCCATCCATCCTGGGTAGGTGTACATGCCCCTCCATCCATCCATCCTGGGTAACTGCATATGCCCCTTCATCCATCCATCCTGGGTAGGAGTAAATGCCCCTCTATCCATCCATCCATCCATCCTGGGAAGGAGTAAATGCCCCTCCATCCATCCATCCCTCCTGGGTAGGTGTAAATGCCCCTCCATCCATCCTGGGTAGGTGTAAATGCCCCTCCATCCATCCATCCATCCATCCTGGGTAGGTGTAAATGCCCCTCCATCCATCCATCCTGGGTAGGTTTAAATGTCCCTCCATCCATCCATCCATCCTGGGTAGGTGTAAATGCCCCTCCACCCATCCATCCTGGGTAGGTGTAAATGCCCCTCCATCCATCCATCCTGGGTAGGTGTAAATGCTCCTCCATCCATCCATCCAGGGTAGGTGTGAATGCCCCTCCAATCATCCATCCATCCTGGGTAGGTGTATATGCCCCTCCATCCATCCAGGGTAGGTGTAAATGCCCCTCCATCCATCCATCCATCCTGGGTAGGTGTAAATGCTCCTCCATCCATCCATCCCTCCTGGGTAGGAGTAAATGCCCATCCATCCATCCATCCCTCCTGGGTAGGTGTAAATGCCCCTCCATCCATCCATCCCTCCTGGGTAGGTGTAAATGCCCCTCCATCCATCCATCCTGGGTAGGTGTAAATGCCCCTCCATCCATCCTGGGTAGGTGTATATGCCCCTCCATCCATCCTAGGTAGGTGTATATGCCCCTCCATCCATCCTAGGTAGGTGTATCGGCCCCTCCATCCATCCATCCTGGGTAGCTGTATATGCCCCTCCAGCCATCCATCCATCCTAGGTAGGTGTATATGCCCCTTCATCCATTCTGGGTAGGCGTAGATGCCCCTCCATCCATCCATCCATCCTGGGTAGTCTATTCTGGTAGGTGTATATGCCCCTCCATCCATCCTGGTTAGGTGTAGATGCCCCTCCATTCATCCATCCCGGTTAGGTGTAGATGCGCCTCCATCCATTCATCCTGGGTAGGTGTATAAGCCCCTTCATCCATCCATCAATCCTGGGTAGGTGTAAATGCCCCTCCATCCATCCATGCTGGGTAGGTTTATATGTCACCCCATCCATCCATCCTGGGTAGATGTATATGCCCCTCCATCGATCCATCCATTCTGAGTAGGCGTATATGTCCCTCCATCGATCCATCCATTCTGAGTAGGCGTAGATGCCCCTCCATCCATCCATCCTGGGCAGGTGTAGATGCCCCTCCATCCATCCTGGGTAGGTGTATATGCCCCTCCATCCATCCATCCTGGATAAATGCATATGCCCCTTCATCCATCCATCCATCCTGGGTAGGAGTAAATGCCCCTCTATCCATCCATCCATCCATCCTGGGTAGGAGTAAATGCCCCTCCATCCATCCATCCCTCCTGGGTAGGTGTAAATGCCCCTCCATCCATCCTGGGTAGGTGTAAATGCCCCTCCATCCATCCATCCATCCATCCTGGGTAGGTGTAAATGCCCCTCCATCCATCCATCCTGGGTAGGTGTAAATGTCTCTCCATCCATCCATCCATCCTGGGTAGGTGTAAATGCCCCTCCATCCATCCATCCTGGGTAGGTGTAAATGCCCCTCCATCCATCCATCCATCCATCCTGGGTAGGTGTACATGCCTCTAAATCCATCTATCCATCCATGGTAGGTGTAAATGCCCCTCCACCCATCCATCTTGGGTAGGTGTAAATGCCCCTCCATCCATCCATCCTGGGTAGGTGTAAATGCCCGTCCATCCATCCATCCAGGGTAGGTGTGAATGCCCCTCCATCCATCCATCCATCCTGGGTAGGTGTATATGCCTCTCCATCCATCCATCCATCCATCCAGGGTAGGTGTAAATGCCCCTCCATCCATCCATCCATCCTGGGTAGGTGTAAATGCTCCTCCATCCATCCATCCCTCCTGGGTAGGAGTAAATGCCCCTCCATCCATCCATCCCTCCTGGGTAGGTGTAAATGCCCCTCCATCCATCCATCCCTCCTGGGTAGGTGTAAATGCCCCTCCATCCATCCATCCTGGGTAGGTGTAAATGCCCCTCCATCCATCCATCCATCCTGGGTAGGTGTACATGCCCCTCCATCCATCCATCTATCCTGGGTAGGTGTACATGCCCCTCCATCCATACATGGTAGGTGTAAATGCCCCTCCATCCATCCATCCATCCTGGGTAGGTGTAAATGCCCCTCCATCCATCCATCCTGGGTAGGTGTAAATGCCCCTCCATCCATCCATCCTGGATAGGTGTATATGCCCCTCCATCCATCCTCGTTAGGTGTAGATGCCCCTCCATTCATCCA
Organism: Phyllobates terribilis; assembly: GCF_046119375.1. NCBI lineage: Eukaryota > Metazoa > Chordata > Amphibia > Anura > Dendrobatidae > Phyllobates > Phyllobates terribilis. The sequence continues at coordinate 11,635,878 of NW_027362798.1, read as the reverse complement.
TCCTGGTTAGGTGTAGATGCGCCTCCATCCATTCATCCTGGGTAGGTGTATAAGCCACTTCATCCATCCATCAATCCTGGGTAGGTGTAAATGCCCCTCCATCCATCCATGCTGGGTAGGTTTATATGTCACCCCATCCATCCATCCTGGGTAGATGTATATGCCCCTCCATCGATCCATCCATTCTGAGTAGGCGTATATGTCCCTCCATCGATCCATCCATTCTGAGTAGGCGTAGATGCCCCTCCATCCATCCATCCTGGACAGGTGTAGATGCCCCTCCATCCATCCTGGGTAGGTGTATATGCCCCTCCATCCATCCATCCTGGATAAATGCATATGCCCCTTCATCCATCCATCCATCCTGGGTAGGAGTAAATGCCCCTCTATCCATCCATCCATCCATCCTGGGTAGGAGTAAATACCCCTCCATCCATCCATCCCTCCTGGGTAGGTGTAAATGCCCCTCCATCCATCCTGGGTAGGTGTAAATGCCCCTCCATCCATCCATCCTGGGTAGGTGTAAATGCCCCTCCATCCATCCATCCTGGGTAGGTGTAAATGTCCCTCCATCCATCCATCCATCCTGGGTAGGTGTAAATGCCCCTCCATCCATCCATCCTGGGTAGGTGTAAATGCCCCTCAATCCATCCATCCATCCATCCTGGGTAGGTGTACATGCCTCTAAATCCATCCATCCATCCATGGTAGGTGTAAATGCCCCTCCACCCATCCATCTTGGGTAGGTGTAAATGCCCGTCCATCCATCCAGGGTAGGTGTGAATGCCCCTCCATCCATCCAGGGTAGGCGTATATGCCCCTCCATCCATCCATCCATCCATCCAGGGTAGGTGTAAATGCCCCTCCATCCATCCATCCATCCTGGGTAGGTGTAAATGCTCCTCCATCCATCCATCCCTCCTGGGTAGGAGTAAATGCCCCTCCATCCATCCATCCCTCCTGGGTAGGTGTAAATGCCCCTCCATCCATCCATCCCTCCTGGGTAGGTGTAAATGCCCCTTCATCCATCCATCCTGGGTAGGTGTAAATGCCCCTCCATCCATCCATCCATCCTGGGTAGGTGTACATGCCCCTCCATCCATCCATCTATCCTGGGTAGGTGTACATGCCCCTCCATCCATACATCCATCCATGGTAGGTGTAAATGCCCCTCCATCCATCCATCCATCCTGGGTAGGTGTAAATGCCCCTCCATCCATCCATCCTGGGTAGGTGTAAATGCCCCTCTATCCATCCATCCTGGGTAGGTGTATATGCCCCTCCATCCATCCTGGGTAGGTGTACATGCCCCTCCTCCATCCATCTATCCTGGGTAGGTGTATATGCCTCTCCATACATCCATTCTGGGTAGGTGTATATGCCCCTCCATCCATCCTGGATAGGTGTATATGCCCCTCCATCCATCCTGGGTAGGATTATCTGCCCCTCCATCTTTCCTGGGTAGGTGTATATGCCCCTCCATCCATCCATCCTGTGTAGGTGTAAATGCCCCTCCATCCCTCCATCCATCCTTGGTAGGTGTAAATGCCCCTCCATCCATCCTTCCTGGGTAGGTGTAAATGCCCCTGCATCCATCCATCCTGCGTAGGTGTTAATGCCCCTCCATCCATCCATCCTGGGTATGTGTATATGCCCCTCAATCCATCCTGGTTAGGTGTATATGCCTCTCCATCCATCCATTCTGGGTAGGTGTATATGCCCCTCCATCCATCCTGGGTAGGTGTACATGCCCCTCCTCCATCCATCTATCCTGGGTAGGTGTATATGCCTCTCCATACATCCATTCTGGGTAGGTGTATATGCCCCTCCATCCATCCTGGATAGGTGTATATGCCCCTCCATCCATCCTGGGTAGGTGTATATGCCCCTCCATCCATCCTGGGTAGGGTTATCTGCCCCTCCATCTTTCCTGGGTAGGTGTATATGCCCCTCCATCCATCCATACTGTGTAGGTGTAAATGCCCCTCCATCCCTCCATCCATCCTTGGTAGGTGTAAATGCCCCTCCATCCATCCTTCCTGGGTAGGTGTAAATGCCCCTGCATCCATCCATCCTGCGTAGGTGTTAATGCCCCTCCATCCATCCATCCTGGGTATGTGTATATGCCCCTCAATCCATCCTGGTTAGGTGTATATGCCTCTCCGTCCATCCATTCTGGGTAGGTGTATATGCCCCTCCATCCATCCATCCTGGGCAAGTGTATATGCCCCTCCATCCATCCTGAGTAGGTGTATATGTACCTCCATCTATCCTGGTTAGGTGTATATGCCCTTCCATCCATCCCGGTCAGTATATGCCCCCCTCCATCCATCCTGGTGGGTATATCCCCCACTCCATACTGGTGGGTATATGCCCCCCTCCATCCTGGCTTGTATATGCCCCCCCTATATCCATCATGGTGGGTATATGCCCCCCCTCCATCCATCCTGGTGGGTATATGCCCCCCCTCCATACTAGTGGGTATATGCCCCCCCCCATCCATCCTGGTGGGTATATGCCCTTCCTCCATCCTGGTGGGTATATGCCCCCTCCTCCATCCTGGTGGGTTTATGCCTCCTCCTCCATCCTGGTGGGTTTATGCCTCCTCCTCCATCCTGGTGGGTTTATGCCCCCATATATTCAATGCAAAGGAAAAAAAAAACAAAACAATAAACGCTTCTACTCACCTTCCATGTTCCCACGCAGCGCTGTGTCTGTGTTGCCTGAAGATGTCGGCGGTGATAACAGCTGAGAGGCTGAGATCATCGCACGGCGCCGCCGCAGATACTCACTCGGGGCCTCCACTCCCAGGCATTTCCTCCCCGGCAGCTCCTGTCATGGCACGCTCTGACTGAGCAGTGCGTGCGACGACAGGGGGAATGTACAGCTTACACTGCAGGCTCCACAAAGATGGCTGCAATCTCCTCCCACGGCTGCGGCCTGAACAGCCAAGGGGGCGTGCCCAGGTCACAGCTAGAGGCAGGAGGAGCTGCCTGTAATGTTAGAGATAGAGTCGGTGACAGACTACTGTCTCTTATGGCCAGGGCTGCCGTAAATGAGGTGTGTAAGAGCGCTTCTTACACAACCCCCAAATAAAAATGGCAGCCCCCAGTGGCCAATGTAAAAATAAATAACTAAAAAACTAATAAAGGGGGACATTTAATTTTGTATTAAAAATAATTGATTACATAATTATTAATACAAAACATAAAATGGTGGCCCCTTCCCTGTAAGAATAGCACATGGCTCTTTTCACGTCTGGTTATTTCTCTAACAGGTAGAATATGCTCCGTTATAGACCGGGGACAGGTTTACAGCTCTATTTTTTGTGGACGATTGATCTGTAAATCAGAACTGAGACCGGTCCGATTTTCATCCGATTTGTAGATAAAGATCATCTATTGAAGTCAATGAGTCTGTCAGAAAAATGGCCAGAACCAACCATGTTGCCTGTACTGCTTGTTTTCCAGGGTCTATAGGCCGGGCAAGCGATGCCAGGAAACCTTTAGCTTTTTACTTTACATATAAAAAAATATGCCCCACTGAGGAGAAAAACTGACACACTGACCAAAATCAGATGAAAATGAGAAAAAAACACTGATTAATACCTGACATGTGAACGGGGCCTTAGGCCTTAATCAGATGTCAGTGACTTATCGTATATGCAAAAAATGTCTGAAAGTGGTCAGTTTTTATCTTCAGCGTTTCATCAGCTTTTCTTGTATGCAAAATAAATCCATAAATTGAGAAGCTTCTCCTCTGGTAACAGTGTTATCACAGACAGCACATGGATGGCAATGCCAGCTGTCAGCGATGTCATGGACCCATAGATCTGACTGGAGAATTTCCATCAACCACTAGGATAAAAAACGGACACTACGCGGTTTTCAACAAAAAAATGACATGTGGACGACTCCACAGATTATATTGTGTATGTGATCTATCCGTAACAAATATGGAGAGGACACAAACATGAAAAACAGACGTCTGAATGAGGCCAAAGATATATGTTTCCACACTGATAAGGGAGCGAGAAATATCTATTTCAGATTTGCCAATGAGTCCATGGCAGAAAATTCCAGTTAACCCCTTTATCACCTCAGGTTTTTCCGTTTATGCGCTTTCATTTTTTGCTCCCCTTCTTCCCAGAGCCATAACTTTTTTATTTTTCCGTCAATATGGCCATGTGAGGGCTTGTTTTATTGTGGGATGAGTTATTCTTTTGAACACCACCATTGATTTTACCATATTGTGTACTGGAAAATGGGAAAAATATCCAAGTGCAGTGAAATGGCAAAAAAAGTGCAATTCCACAAAAGTTTTTTTTTACCATGTTCAGTAAATGCTAACACTGACCGGCCATTATGATTCTCCAGGTCATTACGAGTTCGTAGTTACCAAACATGTGGAGCTTCTACTTTATTTAAGTGGTGAAATCAAAATTCAAAGCTTGTAAAAAAAAATAATCATTTTTCCGAGACCCGTAGCGTCTCCATTTTTCGTGATCTAGAGCCGGGTCAGGGGTTATTTTTTGCGCACTGAGCTGACATTTTTATTGATACCGTTTTGGTGTAGATATGATTTTATGATCGCCTGTTATTACATTTTAATGCAATGTTGCGGCGACCAAAACAACTTAATTTTGGAGTTTTGTTTCTTTCTCGTTATACAGTTTACTGATGGAAGTCATTCTTTTTATATATTGATAGATCGGGCGATTCTAAATGCGGCGATACCAAACGTGTATTTTTGATTGTTTTATTTTGAATGGGGTAAAAGGGGGGTGATTTGAACTTTTAAATATTTTTTTTTTACTTTTTACATGCTTCAATAGTCTCCTTAGTAGACTAGAAGCTGTGATCTTCCGATCGCTTGTGTTACACAAATGGCCGCCTGAGGCAGCAGATGCACAATTGAGACCTCAGTAGCCGAGATCTCAGGAGACATTTACTTGGTTTGGCTTTCTACTTCTTTATCTAACTGTATTGCCCTCTATATCATCCATTCTGTATGGACTGCTCTGTACTCATATTGGACATTTATGCATTTAGTAGGGCTTAAGGGGATTATTGTGCTTGTTACCCATCAAATCTGTAGATGCGCTCACTAATTAGACTTTGTTTAAGGGAATTTTAAAGTATAATATTGATAACGGTCCTGCACAGTGACAAGATTATGTTACAGGATTCTGGACAAATGTACAGTGCCAGTCATTCAAGGGTTAATTCTTTGGAACACTGAGAGAGACTTTCTAGCCAGTGAAGCACCAGTAATGAACACCTGTGGTAACTACGGCAACTGTGCTGATGTCATAAACACATACATCTATGATATAGAAGATGATTCCGGAACCACAGGTCATTCAGCCGTATGAAGCGCCGTACTTGATGTGTCTGGAGACCTGGAGCTTCATCACTCCACAACCTGTAAGGGAGGAAGGGGATACGGCCTAGCCAGCCAGATCAGCCATACCGCCTAGCCAGCCAGATCAGCCATATCGCCTAGCCAGCCAGATCAGCCATACCGCCTAGCCAGCCAGATCAGCCATACCGCCTAGCCAGCCAGATCAAACTAACCCTAGCGATCAATGGGGTGACAGATGTTGCAGCCAGATCTCCCTCACGTCCGGTACTAGTTGCCTTCACCTTTATGTGTACGGCCTGGAGATGTCGCATTAGACTTCTCCATATGGTGCTCGCACAGGGCACCTACTTTGACCTTCTCCATTACTGTCTGTTTTCTGATGATGTAATGTGTAACTTGTGTGACTATGTGATGTCACTGCTATCATATCTATAGTGGATGTATATCATGTCTCACTGTAAATATGATACAATGTACAAATTCTAGTACAATTTGCTGTTACTTGTTGGCACTATCCTTCTAAGCCCGAGGGAAGGGCAAGTCCTCCAGCCATGGTTCCCTAGAGGTTTCCTCCACAGGGGGTTTTCCTCTCCTGAGTGCTGACGGATGATTCTTCGTGAGTCGGAGGTTTGCCATTTTCAGTGTCTTTTTCATAGCAATTGGCTGATTCTAAATTTCAGACACTGAATGAAATAATATGATTTGTAATAAAATTTGGTCTATTTAACATTCACTAAAAGTGTTTTGTGCATTTCTTTCACAATCTTGGGTTGGTGGGATTTTCTTGGGAATCAGGATCCAGCATCTATGATCAAGCCATGAAGCCGGATATGGAGTCAGAGCATTGTTAACCCTGTGCTTGAAGACAGAATGGAGCAGAAATGACAAAGTGTTACTGCACAAGTAGCACAAGTTCACAATCTTCCTTGCATTCAGATAATGGAGGTGGCTGCTGCAGAAAAACATACCCACAGCATGATACTGCAACCACCATGTTTCACTGTGGGGATGGTGTTCTTGGGGTGATGAGCTGTTGGTTTGGTGCCAGACATAGCATTTACCTTGGTGGCCAAAAAGTTCAATTTTGGTCTCATCTGACCACAGCACATTCCTCCATATATTTTGGGAGTCTCCCACATGTCTTTTGGCAAACTCAAATCGAGACTTACAATTTTTAAGTAAAAGCTTTTTTCTGCCCACTGAACGAGACAACTGTAGACTGGACAAGGGGATCAGAGGATGCCCGCAAGCTCGGACACTGAGTTTTCAGCTCCTGCAGTGTCAGTGTGTGCAGGGCTGAGGATTCAATATAGGCAGTGCTGTCAATCATCGTAAGGGGAGGGGCAGAGGATGGTAATTAAGCGTGGGGTGTAAATGCTGTTTTTGCATAAAAATATCTGTACCTAAAGTATATTTTTTTTATAGGGGCCAAGATTCCTATACAAATCCATAAATGATTTGAGTATTGGGGTGACAGACTCCCTTTAAGAAACTGAGACCACCCCATTAACTGGTTGTACAAAAAACATGAAAAGTGTGAATTAACCAGACAGATAAATTACAAAAAAGGAGATAAACACGAATGGAAATTCTTTGAAAATGTGATCAGTTTATTTGTATTAAGCATAAAACACGTTTTCCTGGAATATCCCTGTGTTTCCAAATAAATACCAGTAGCGCAGTGAAGGATGGACATGGTGGAACAGGTTTCTATTAAAGTGCTTGAGCATATATTATGGATGCACCAAAATTCTGTAGTATAATAAAGCCTGCATCTTGGAGGGTTTCGTCCATATCTGGAGTAATATTAATAAAAATGTGGAGTTGGTGCATCCCTAGTATACTGCTATATCACTAGTAACACAATGGGACACACACAAAGCACTGTGTGCTGCCACCTAGACAGGGTAGCTGCTCAGCAGTGAGGGGTGCGGATTCAGCACAGATTGTCTATGATGACAGATATGTTGAGTTGTCCTCCACATTTATCTGATAGAAACTAAAGGGCTCCACAGCAAACAATCTTAGCATATCTAGTTCTAGGGGATGCATGCAGCCGCTGACCACCAGGGAATGAAGAGGACCTCCAAAGTCAACAGTGCTGAGTTGCTGCAGAGTGCCCGCCGCTATATGTTGGCCAGATGCCCCCCACTCGGCCCAGTCCCACGCAGATGGTGTTCTCAGGTAGAGCTGAGGATCGCAACAGAAACATTTGTATTTCAATGATATCGCAATACGGTCTTCTATTTAAAAACATTATAAGAAAACTCACAAGCAAAAATACTTATATATATATATATATATACAGTCATATGAAAAAGTTTGGGCACCCCTATTAATCTTAAGCTTAATGTTCTATAAAAATTGGTGTTTTTGCAACAGCTATTTCAGTTTGATATATGTAATAACTGTTGGATACAGTAATGTTTCTGCCTTGAAATGAGGTTCATTGTACTAACAGAAAATGTGCAATCTGCATTCAAACAAAATTTGACAGGTGCATAAGTATGGGCACCTCACCAGAAAAGTGACATTAATAGTTAGTAGATCCTCCTTTTGCAAAAATAACAGCCTCTAGTCGCTTCCTGTAGCTTTTAATGAGTTCCTGGATCCTGGATGAAGGTATTTTTGACCATTCCTCTTTACAAAACAATTCCAGTTCAGTTAAGTTTGATGGTCGTCGAGCATGGACAGCCCTCTTCAAATGATCCCACAGATGTTCAATGATATTCAGGTCTGGGGACTGGGATGGCCATTCCAGAACATTGTAGTTGTTCCTCTGCATGAATGCCTGAGTAGATTTGGAGCGGTGTTTTGGATCATTGTCTTGCTGAAAGATCCATCCACTTTGTAATTTCATATTTATCACTGATTCTTGAACACTATTGTCAAGAATCTGCTGATACTGAGTGGAATCCATGCGTCCCTCAACTTTAACAAGATTCCCAGTGCCAGCATTGACCACACAGCCCCAAAGCATGATGGAACCTCCACCAAATTTTACTGTGGGTAGCAAGTGTTTTTCTTGGAATGCTGTGTTTTTTTGCCACCATGCATAACGCCTTTTTGTATGACCAAATAACTCAATCTTGATTTCATCAGTCCACAGGACCTTCTTCCAAAAAGAAATTGGCTTCTCCAAATGTGCTTTTGCATACCTCAGCCAACTCTGTTTGTGGCGTGCTTGCAGAAACGGCTTCTTTCGCATCACTCTCCCATACAGCTTCTCCTTGTGCAAAGTGCCTTGTATAGTTGACCGATGCACAGTGACACCATCTGCAGCAAGTTGATGCTGCAGCTCTCTGGAGGTGGTCTGAGGATTGTCCTTGACTGATCTCACCATTCTTCTTCTATGCCTTTCTGATGTTTTTCTTGGCCTGCCACTTCTGGCCTTAACAAGAACTGTCCCTGTGTTCTTCCATTTCCTTACTATGTTCCTCACAGTGGAAACTGACAGGTTAAATCTCTGAGACAGCTTTTTGTATGCTTCCCCTGAACAACTATGTTGAATAATCTTTGTTTTCAGATCATTTGACAGTTGTTTTGAGGAGCACATGATGCCACTCTTCAGAGGAGATTCAAACAGGAGAACAACTTGCAAGTGGCCACTTTAAGTAGCTTTTCTCATGATTGCATACACCTGGCTATAAAGTTCAAAGCTCCATGAGGTTACAAAACCAAAAAAAGTGCTTTAGTAAGTCAGTAAAAAGTAGGTAGGAGTATTTAAAACAAGAAAATGATAAGGGTGCCCATACTTATGCACCTTTCAAATTTTGTTTGAATGCAGATTGCACATTTTCTGTTAGTACAATAAACCTCATTTCAAGGCAGAAACATTACTGTGTCCAACAGTTATTACATATATCAAACTGAAATAGCTGTTGCAAAAACACCAATTTTTATAAAACATTAAGCTTAAGATTAATAGGGGTGCCCAAACTTTTTCATATGACTGTATATATATATATATATATATATATATAAACCTTTAGGCACAATGGATATTGATGCAAATCAAGGAATTTATTCAGACAATAAATTGTTCATGATACAGATGTATGACCAACTCTTCGGCCTCAGCCTTTATCAAGGTTTATCTAAAACAATACAAAAAATGGGAAGAACTGTATAAAAAACGAAAATCCATCGTCTCAAGATAAATCAAATTACAATCATATCTGAGAAAAAGAGGGGGGATAACAAATAAGCCGACACTCAGCACATGAAAATATCTCATATAAATGAATACAAAGCGGTGCTTCATTCCGGAGTTAACCACTAAAGAGGAAAAATAAAAAATATACACGATTTAGTTATGGATTGTAACACATATATGCTTCAAGTGTAAAACAGCCTCCTTCAAAAGAGTAAAAAGGGGGGGACATACTATGAGGTCAGACGTATCACAGGTATCAAAAGAAGCCAAAGCGTAATGACACCATATACGTCCTACAGTATATGCCCCTCATCCTTCTATATGCCCCATCCTGGTATATGGAATATGGTCCCCATCCTGGGTAGGTGCAGATGCCCCTCCATCCATCCATCCATCCAGGGTAGGTGTATATGCCCCTCCATCCATCCTGGGCAGGTGTATATGCCCCTCCATCCATCCATTCTGGGTAGGTGTATATCCCCTTCCATACATCCATCCTGGGTAGGTGTATATCCCCCTCCATCCATCCATCCAGGGTAGGTGTATATCCCCCTCCATCCATCCATCCTGGGTAGGTGTATATCCCCCTCCATCCATCCATCCTGGGTAGGTGTATATCCCCCTCCATCCATCCATCCTGGGTAGGTGTATATCCCCCTCCATCCATCCATCCTGGGTAGGTGTATATCCCCCTCCATCCATCCATCCTGGGTAGGTGTATATGCCCCTCCATCCATCCATCCATCCTGGGTAGGTGTATATGCCCCTCCATCCATCCATCCATCCTGGGTAGGTGTATATCCCCCTCCATCCATCCATCCTGGGTAGGTGTATATCCCCCTCCATCCATCCATCCTAGGTAGGTGTATATCCCCCTCCATCCATCCATCCATCCTAGGTAGGTGTATATGCCCCTCCATCCATCCATCCTGGGTAGGTGTATATGCCCCTTCATCCATCCATCCTGGGTAGGTGTAGATGCCCCTCCATCCATCCATCCATCCTAGGTAGTCTATTCTGGTAGGTGTATATGCCCCTCCATCCATCCTGGTTAGGTGAAAATGCCCCTCCATCCATCCACCCTGGTTAGGTATAGATGCCCCTCCATCCATCCACCCTGGTTAGGTGTAGATGCCCCTCCATCCATCCATCCTGGGTAGGTGTATATTCCCCTCCACCCATCCATCCTAGGTAGGTGTATATTCCCCTCCACCCATCCTAGGTAGGTGTATATTCCCCTCCATCCATCCATCCTGGGTAGGTGTATATGCCCCTCCATCCATCCATCCTGGGTAGGTGTATATGCTTCTCCATCCATCCATCCTGGGTAGGTGTATATGCCCCTTCATCCATCCATTCTGGGTAGGCGTAGATGCCCCTCCATCCATCCTGGGTAGTCTATTCTGGTAGGTGTATATGCCCCTCCATCCATCCTGGTTAGGTATAGATGCCCCTCCATCCATCCACCCTCGGTAGTTGTAGATGCCCCTCCATCCATCCATCCTGGGTAGGTGTATATTCCTTTCCATCCATCCATCCTGGGTAGGTGTATATTCCCCTCCATCCATCCATCCTGGGTAGGTGTATATTCCCCTCCAACCATCCTGGGTAGGTGTATATGCCCCTCCATCCATCCATCCTGGGTAGGTGTATATGCCCCTCCATCCATCCATCCTGGGTAGGTGTATATGCCCCTCCATCCATCCATCCTGGGTAGGTGTATATGCCCCTCCATCCATCCATCCTGGGTAGGTGTATATGCCCCTCCATCCATCCATCCTGGGTAGGTGTATATGCTTCCCCATCCATCCATCCTGGGTAGGTGTAGATGCTTCTCCATCCATCCATCCTGGGTAGGTGTAGATGCCCCTCCATCCATACATCCATCCTGGGTAGGTGTATCGGCCCCTCCATCTATCTTGGGTAGGTGTATATGCCCCTCCATCCATCCTGGGTAGGTGTATATGCCCCTCCATCCATCCTGGGTAGGTGTATATGCCCCTCCATCCATCCTGGGTAGGTGTATATGCCCCTCCATCCATCCTGGGTAGGTGTATATGCCCCTCCATCCATCCTGGATAAGTATATATGCTCCATCATCTATCCATCCTGGTTAGGTGTAGATGCCCCTTTATCAATCCATCCATCCTGGGTAGGAGTATATGCCCCTCCATCCATCCTTGGTAGGAGAATATGCCCCTCCATCCATCCTAGGTAGGAGAATATGCCCCTCCATCCATCCTAGGTAGGAGAATATGCGCCTCCATCCATCCATCCTGGGTAGGTGTATGTGCCCCTCCATCTATCCATCCTGGGTAGGTGTATATGCCCCTCCATCCATCCATCCTGGGTAGGTGTATATGCCCCTCCATCCATCCATCCTGGGTAGGTGTATGTGCCCCTCCATCCATCCATCCTGGGAAGGTGTGTATGCCCCTCCATCCATCCATCCATCCTGAGTAAGTGTATATGCCCCTCCATCCATCCATCCTGGTTAGGTGTATATGCCCCTCCATCCATCCATCCTGGGTAGGTGTATATGCCCCTCCATCCATCCATCCTGGGTAGGTGTATATGCCCCTCCATCCATCCATCCTGGGTAGGTGTATATGCCCCTCCATCCATCCATCCTGGGTAGGTGTATATGCCCCTCCATCCATCCATCCTGGGAAGGTGTATATGCCCCTCCATTCATCCATCCTGGGTAGGTGTATATGCCCCCTCCCTCTATTCTGGTGAGTATATGCCACCTCTCCATCCTGGTGGGTATATGCCACCTCTCCATCCTGGTGGGTATATGCCCCCCCTCCATCCATCCTGGTGGGTATATGCCCCCCCTCCATCCATCCTGGTGGGTATATGCCCCCCCTCCATCCATCCTGGTGGGTATATGCCCCCCCTCCATCCATCCTGGTGGGTATATGCCCCCCCTCCATCCATCCTGGTGGGTATATGCCCCCATCCATCCATCCTGGTGGGTATATGCCCCCCTCCATCCTTGTCGGTATATGCCCCACCTTCATCCTTGTGGGTATACACCCCCCTCCATCCTTGTGGGTGTATGCCCCCCCTCCATCCATCCTGGTGGATATATGCCCCCTTCATCCATCCTGGTGGGTAAATTCCCCCTTCATCCATCCTGGTGGGTAAATGCCCCCCTTCATTGGTGGGTATATGCACACTCCCTACATCCTGGTGGGTATATGCCTCTTCCATCCATCCTGGTGGGTATATGCCTCCCCCTCCACCCTGGTGGGTATATGCCTCCAACTCCACCATTGTGTGTATATGCCCCCATATTTTCACTGCAAAGGAAAAAAAAACAAAAAACAATAAACGCTTCTACTCACCTTCCACGTTCCCACGCAGCGCTGTGTCTGTGTTGCCTGAAGATGTCGGCACTGATAACAGCAGAGAAGCTGAGATCACCGCACGGAGCCGCCGCAGATACTCACTCGGGACGTCCACTCCCAGGCATTTCCTCCCCGGCAGCTCCTGTCATGGCACGCTCTGACTGAGCAGTGCGTGCGACGACAGGGGGAATGTACAGCTTACACTGCAGGCTCCACAAAGATGGCTGCAATCTCCTCCCACGGCTGCGACCTGAACAGCCAAGGGGGCGTGCCCAGGTCACAGCTAGAGGCAGGAGGAGCGGCCTCTAATGTTAGAGATAGGGTCGGTGACAGACTACTGTCTCTTATGGCCAGGGCTGCCGTAAATGAGGTGTGTAAGAGCGCTTCTTACACACCCCCCAAATAAAAATGGCAGCCCCCAGTGGCCACTGTCAACATAAATAAATAAAAAACTAATAAAGTGGGACATTTAATTTTGTATTAAAAATAATTGATTACATAATTATTAATACAAAACATAAAATGGTGGCCCCTTCCCTGTAAGAATAGCACATGGCTCTTTTCACGTCTGGTTATTTCTCTAACAGGTAGAATATGCTCCGTTATAGACCGGGGACAGGTTTACAGCTCTATTTTTTGTGGACGATTGATCTGTAAATCAGAACTGAGACCGGTCCGATTTCCATCCGATTTGTAGATAAAGATCATCTATTGAAGTCAATGAGTCTGTCAGAAAAATGGCCAGAACCAACCATGTTGCCTGTACTGCTTGTTTTCCAGGGTCTATAGGCCGGGCAAGCGAGGCTAGGAAACCTTTAGCTTTTTACTTTACATATAAAAAATATGCCCCACTGAGGAGAAAAACTGCCACACTGACCAAAATCAGATGAAAATTAGAAAAAAACACTGATTAAAACCTGACATGTGAACGGGGCCTTAGGCCTTAATCAGATGTCAGCAGGGTCGGACTGGGGTGTCTGGGGCCCACAGGGGACAGTGACTCTAGGGGCCACCTACAGCAATATGCAGATCTCTTTTCTCTGCTCTCCCTGTTATAGTGGAGCAGTGACCGGCGGCTCCTCACATCTACTGTGCACAGACTAGAACAGGGATGGACAATTTCTGGAGTTTGCATGAAAGAGCTTCTTTGGTTAAAACAAGTGATCACAGATTCATGGGCTGCACAGGATAGGTGATCACTTATTGATTGGAAACCGCACCGATTGGAAGAATGGGGAAGTTTTATCCCTGACAGGACACTTATCCCCATTTTACAATGCAGCGACAGGTGGGACGTCTGACCACAGCCTCATTCGTTCTCTTGGGGGCTTCCAAAAAAGAGCAGCGCTCGCAGCCTCTGAGGGAATGAATGGATCAGTGGTCGAGTCGCACATGAGCTCCAGTCTAATGGGGAGAAAAGCTCCACATTCTGCCGATCGGTGCAGGTCCCAGTAGTCAGACCCCCACCAATCAATAAGTTATCACTGATCCTGTGGAGAGGTGATTACTTGTTTTCCCCGGAGAACCCCTGTAAGTGCATCTCTGACGCTCTGCTCCAAGTATTTCATCTCTAAGGCCACAGCCCCACTATCAGTATTCAGTCAGGATTATTCTCAGGAGTGGGAGCCAAAACCAGGTGAGGAACAATCAGAGAAAAGGGAGAATAGAAACAAGTCACCAATTGTGGATTTATCACCCACTCCTGCTTTTGCCTCTCACTACTGAGAAAAAATACTGACCAAATACTGATAGTGAAGCCGTGGCCTCATGGAAAAAAATCTTTTCCTAGTTAATCTCAGCGAGAACAAATAACCGCCATACACAACATAATCCACTATAACAACACCAATAATACCACATACAAAAGGGACAAATATCACCACACCATGACCAGACCACATATTACCACCACATAGTGACCAAATAATACAATACTGATCAGGAATAAAAACCACAATACTAACAACACTGTCACTATACATATGAGCTCTGTATATAGTGTCAGTGTACAGGTAATACAGTGATCACCAGTGACATTATACACAGGAGCTCTGTATATAGTGTCAGTGTACAGGTAATACAGTGATCACCGGTGACATTATACACAGGAGCTCTGTATATAGTGTACAGGTAATACAGTTATCACGAGTGACATACACAGGAGCTCAGTATATACTATATAGTGTAAGTGTACAGTAATACACTGACTCACCAGTGATGTCTCTAGGTGAAGTTCTTCATCTTCGCTTTTCTTCATCTGGCACAGTCCGCCATCACTTCTTCCAGCCAGGAATCATCTCTGCAGAAAATAACACACAGTTATCAATAACTGATCTCTTTTAGAGCACATTCCCACTTTTCCCCAGGATTCTACACTACACCAGTTGAAGAAATAAAGCGACATAGTGGCGCCCTGCACAGTAACAGGACCCCCCTTTTGTCCCCTCTTATGGAAAACAGTTTCCTAAAAAGTAAATTATATTACAGAAGTAATAATGTCCCTAATTGGACTCTAAAGTAATAATGTTCCCCATTCGCCATCATAAACTAATAAAGTTCCTCAATCTGGCCCCTAAACAGTAATAAAGTCCCTTGTCCAGCGTGGCCACCCATCTATCCAACCTGACCCCCCCCCCCATATATCCATTCTGGTCTCCATGTGTCCAGCCTGCCCCTCCCATATATCCATCCGGGCCTCCATGTGTCCAGCCCGCCCCCCTTCATATATCCATCCTGTCCCCCTCATATATGCATCCCACCCCACCCCATATATCTATCCAGGTCCCCATGTGTCCAGCTTGCCGCCCTTCACCTCCATGTGTCCATCCAGGTCCCCAACTTGGCCACCTTCACCTCCATGTGTCCGATCATGCGTCCAGCCAGCCCCCCCCTTCAGCCCCGTGCCTCCATCCATAAGTCTCCCCATGCGTCCAGCCAGCCCCCCCCTTCAGCCCCGTGCCTCAATCCATGTCTCCCCATGCGTCCAGCCAGCCCCCCCTTCAGCCCCCTGCCTCCATCCATATGTCACCCCATGCGTCCACCCAGCCCCCCCTTCAGCCCCATGTCCCCATCCATATGTCACCATGGGTCCAGCCAGCCCCCCCCTTCAGCCCCATGCCCCATGGGTCCAGCCAGCCCCCCTTTCCGCCCCATGTCCCCCTCCATGTCCCCATGGGTCCAGCCAGCCCCCCTTTCCGCCCCATGTCCCCCTCCATGTCCCCATGGGTCCAGCCAGCCCCCCCATCAGCCCCATCCATGTCCCCATGGGTCCAGCCAGCCCCTCCTTCAGCCCCATGTCCCCATGGGTCCAGCCAGCCCCCCCATTCAGCCCCATGTCCCCATGGGTCCACCCAGCCCCCCCTTCAGCCCCATGTCCCCATCCATGTCCCCATGGGTCCACCCAGCCCCCCCTTCAGCCCCATGTCCCCATGGGTCCACCCAGCCCCCCCTTCAGCCCCATGTCCCCATGGGTCCATCCAGCCCCCCCTTCAGCCCCATGGGTCCATCCAGCCCCCCTTCAGCCCCATGTCCCCATCCATGTCCCCATGGGTCCATCCAGCCCCCCCTTCAGCCCCATGTCCCCATCCATGTCCCCATGGGTCCATCCAGCCCCCCCTTCAGCCCCATGTCCCCATCCATGTCCCCATGGGTCCATCCAGCCCCCCCTTCAGCCCCATGTCCCCATCCATGTCCCCATGGGTCCATCCAGCCCCCCCTTCAGCCCCATGTCCCCATCCATGTCCCCATGGGTCCATCCAGCCCCCCCTTCAGCCCCATGTCCCCATCCATGTCCCCATGGGTCCATCCAGCCCCCCCTTCAGCCCCATGTCCCCATCCATGTCCCCATGGGTCCATCCAGCCCCCCCTTCAGCCCCATGTCCCCATCCATGTCCCCATGGGTCCATCCAGCCCCCCCTTCAGCCCCATGTCCCCATCCATGTCCCCATGGGTCCATCCAGCCCCCCCTTCAGCCCCATGTCCCCATCCATGTCCCCATGGGTCCATCCAGCCCCCCCTTCAGCCCCATGTCCCCATCCATGTCCCCATGGGTCCATCCAGCCCCCCCTTCAGCCCCATGTCCCCATCCATGTCCCCATGGGTCCATCCAGCCCCCCCTTCAGCCCCATGTCCCCATCCATGTCCCCATGGGTCCATCCAGCCCCCCCTTCAGCCCCATGTCCCCATCCATGTCCCCATGGGTCCATCCAGCCCCCCTTCAGCCCCATGTCCCCATCCATGTCCCCATGGGTCCATCCAGCCCCCCCTTCAGCCCCATGTCCCCATCCATGTCCCCATGGGTCCATCCTGCCCCCCCTTCAGCCCCATGTCCCCATCCATGTCCCCATGGGTCCATCCAGCCCCCCCTTCAGCCCCATGTCCCCATCCATGTCCCCATGGGTCCATCCAGCCCCCCCTTCAGCCCCATGTCCCCATCCATGTCCCCATGGGTCCATCCAGCCCCCCCTTCAGCCCCATGTCCCCATCCATGTCCCCATGGGTCCATCCAGCCCCCCCTTCAGCCCCATGTCCCCATCCATGTCTCCATGGGTCCATCCAGCCCCCCCTTCAGCCCCATGTCTCCATCCATGTCTCCATGGGTCCATCCAGCCCCCCCTTCAGCCCCATGTCTCCATGGGTCCAGCCAGCCCCCCCTTCAGCTTCATGTCCCCATCCATGTCCCCATGGGTCAATCCAGCCCCCCTTCAGCCACATGTCCCCATCCATGTCCTCATGGGTCCATCCAGCCCCCCCTTCAGCCCCATGTCCCCATGGGTCCAGCCAGCCCCCCTTCAGCCCCATGTCTCCATCCATGTCCCCATGTGACCAGCCTGCGACCCCTCCATATATGGATGATGACCAATGCTGGGAACACTCACCCAGAAAAACGTGGATATTGCACTTGACTTGAAGTTGAAGCAGGGAGAGCTGTAGCCGGGGCCGGCAGCCTTGTTTCCAGGGTGATGGTGAGAGAGCAGAGTGCAGGTCACCGCACACTCAGCCCAGGAGCCGGCTTAAAAGGCCAAGAGAGCAGGAGAGAAGAGGGCGGTGCGCGGTGCTGGTGCGGTGTTACATACCCGGACGGGAGCCGGTGTTACAAGGCCAATTCCAAGGGAGCAGGAGCCGGGACTCGAGAGCAGAGCGCGGCGTCGGCGTATCGAAAGCCGGCAGGGGAGCAGGGAGAGGAGAGCGTGACGTCAGCGTGTCACCTGACACCACACAACTGCCAGCCACCAGCGGGAAAGCAGAGCACGGTGCGTGTCACCGCCCACCAAGATCACGTCCTCCTGTCATGTGACTATGCGCGTCACCCGCTGTCACCACTGAATAGTATGAGCGCCGCGCGCGACGCTACATGTCCTTCGGCTGCGCTTTTAAAGGGTCCGCACTTTTTAAGAGCCCCCGCTACCAATTCTCTCACTCTCTCATCGGGGCCCACCGGGAATTTATCACACCAGGCCAGTCCGACCCTGCATGGGCCCATCAGGTAAAGTGATGGAATGAAGTTTTCTCTCCTCATGTTGAAAAATGACATTTTCTGCCACCTACTGATGAGAGAAAAAAAGTGATGAAGATTTACAAACTTCTAACATTAGTCAGTGAAAAACATACAGAACAAGGATGCAAATGGATCTTTTTTTGGCAATCCAATCATTTGAATGGGCCAGCTTTATCTGCAAATCAGATTACAATCAAACATGTCTCAAATTTCTTTTGTGAACCATCAGCATCAGAGAAGGTCCATAGACTATAATTATTATGTTTTTATAAGCAAAGAAAAGGAACACAATGCAAACTCTAAAATCAGACATTTAAATGGATGAGTTTGGTGGGCAAACAGGGTCTGACTGGAGCACCGGGACACTGGACGATTATCCGGTGGGCCAGGGTCCTTGGCAGGACCCTGAGCAGGACGTAGAGGGGGCCCACTGGTTTCAACTGAATGTGCGTCCGAGGACATTTCATTAATGATCAGTATTGTAATATTCGGTCACTATGTTGTAATATCTGGTCCGGTCATGGTGTGGTATTTATCCCTGTATGTGTTATTATTTGGTCACTATGTGGTGTGGACATGGTGTGGTGGTATTTCTCCCTTGTATGTGGAATTATTTGGTCGCTATATGTTGGTAATATCTGGTCTGGTCATGGTGTGGCGATATTTCTCCCTTTTACAGTATGAGGTATTGTTCGGTCACTATGTGGTGGTCATATGTGGTCTGCTCACGGTGTGACGGTAGTTCTCCCTTCTATGTGGAATAATTTGGTCGCTATATGCTGCTAAAATCTGGTCTGGTCATGGTGTGGCGATATTTGTCCCTTTTACAGTATGAGGTCTTGTTCGGTCACTATGTGGTGGTCATGTGGTCTGCTCACGGTGTGACGGTAGTTCTCCCTTCTATGTGGAATAATTTGGTCGCTATATGCTGCTAAAATCTGGTCTGATCATGGTGTGGCGATATTTGTCCCTTATACAATATGTGGTATTATTCGGTCACTATGTGGTGGTAATATGTGGTCTGGTCACGGTGTGGCTGTATTTCTCCCTTCTACGTGGGATTATTCGGTCGCTTTATGCTGGTAATATGTGGTCTGGTCACAGTGTCACGTTAGTTCTCCCTTGAATGTGGTATTATTGGTCTTGAAAAAGTAGATTGTGTTGTGTATAGCAGTCAATTGTTCTCTCTGATATTAATTAGGAGAATAATCTTTATTTAGATGTGTGATTAAATACTTGGAACAAGATGCACTTACAGGAATTCTACTGTGAAAACAAGTAATCACCTTTCCAAAGGATAAGTGATAAGGTATTGATTGGTGGGGGTCTGACTGCTGGGACCCGCACCGATTGGTAGAATGTGGAGCTTTTATCCCCACTAGACTGGAGCAGCATGTGCGACTTCACCACTGATCCATTCATTCCCTCAATGGCTGCGAGCGCTGCTCTTGTTTTTTTCTGGAAGCCCCATAGAGAATGAATGGATCTGCGGTCAGACATCCCACCTGCCGCTGCATTTTAAAATGGGGATAAAAGTGTCCTGTCAGGGATAAAACTTCCCAATTCTGATCAGTGCGGTTTCCAATGGTCGGACCCAAACGATCATTAAGTTATCACCAATCCTGAGGAGCCCAGGGATCGGTGATAACTTGTTTTCACCAAAGAAGCCCTTTAATGCAAACTACCGTAATTGTCCATCCCAGTTGTGCTGTGCGCACAGTAGATGTGCAGGAGCCGCCTGTGTTTTACAGTCGAGGTCCCACTATAACGGGGATAAAGGCTAACAGGTATCTGCATCTAGCTGTAGGGTGGGCCCCAGTCTCCCCAGTCCCACGCTGTGGGCAAATATAACCTGTCTGGGCAATTGTAGCCAATTTTGCTGCAAAAAAAGAAAAGTCTTTTTACCTTTTTAGCCATAACTTTCAATGTCTTGGATAAATGTGTAACCCTTTATTAAATTCTGCCTTTATTATGGGGATCTCATGGTAGTAGAGCATACCAGAGGTTGACTATATTTTATTTTTTATTTATTTATTTTTTACAGAAAGATCCACGTAAAGAAAAAAAAGAAGAAAAGTAAAAAAAAATGGAAACCAAAAGAAAATAAACAGAACACACCTTTTTGGTAAATTTTTATACTTTGAGCAGCCCCATGATATAAGCTGGTGCAGGTCACTAATCAGACAAATCCACATGAATGAGTGTAAGAAGTGAATGCAGCACTCACCGCTATAATAAAACATTGTATTCCATCATTAATAACCATCAGCTTCTCACAGAGGGAGGTCGGCGAGTGGTAGATACAGCGCATTGTGAAAGGATTTGGCCCCCTTGAACTTTTCTACCTTTTGCCACATTTCTGGCTTCAAACATAAAGATATAAAATTCAAATTTTTTTGGGAAGAATCAACAAGTGGGAATGAAATTTATTGGATATTTTAAACTTAAAAATAAAAAATGAAAAGTGGGGCGTGCAATATTATTCAGCCCCTTTACTTTCAGTGCAGCAAACTCACTCCAGAAGTTCAGTGAGGATCTCTGAATGATCCAATGTTGTCCTAAATGACTGGTAACGATAACTAGAATCCACTGATCCAATGTTGTCCTAAATGACTGGTAACGATAACTAGAATCCACCTGTGTGTAATTAAGTCTCTGTATAAATGCACCTGCTCTGTGATAGTCTCAGGGTTCTGTTTCAAGTGCAGAGAGCACCATGAAGACCAAGGAACACACCAGGCAGGTCCGAGATACTGTTGTGGCGAAGTTCAAAGCCGGATTTGGATACAAAAAGATTTCCCAAGTTTTAAACATCTCAAGGAGCACTGTGCAAGCGATCATATTGAAATGGAAGGAGTATCAGACCAATGCTAATCTACCAAGACCCGGCCGTCCCTCTAAACCAGTGTTTCCCAAACTCCAGTCCTCACGGACCACCACAGGTCATGTTTTCAGGATTTCCTTAGTATTGCATAGGTGATGGAAGTATCATCAAGGCATCAGGAATTTTCTCACCTGTGCAATACTATGGAAATCCTGAAAACATGACCTGTGGGGTCTGTGAGGACTGGAGTATGGGAAACACTGCTCTAAACTTTCATCTCGAACAAGGAGAAGACTGATCAGAGATGCCGCCAAAAGGCCGATGATCACTCTGGATGAACTGCAGAGATCTAGAGCTGAGGTGGGTTAGTCTGTCCATAGGACAACAATCAGTTATACACTGCACAAATCTGGGCTTTATGGAAGAATGGCAAGAAGAAAGCCATTTCTCAAAGATATCTATAAAAAGTCTCGTTTGAAGTTTGCCACAAGCCATCTGGGAGACACACCAAACATGTGGAATAAGGTGCTCTGGTCAGATGAAACCAAAATCAAACTTTTTGGCCACAATGCAAAACGATATGTTTGGCGTAAAAGCAACACAGCTCATCACCCTCAAAACACCATCCCCACTGTCGAACATGGTGGTGGCAGCATCATGGTTTGGGCCTGCTTTTCTTCAGCAGGGACAGAGAAGATGGTTAAAATTGATGGGAAGGTGGATGGAGCCAAATACAGGACCATTCTGGAAGAAAACCTGTTGGAGTCTGCAAAAGAACTGAGACTGGGACGGAGATTTATCTTCCAACAAGACAATGATCCCAAATATAAAGCAAAATCTACAATGGAATGGGTCAAAAATAAACATATCCAGGTGTTAGAATGGCCAAGTCAAAGTCCAGACCTGAATCCAATCGAGAATCTGTGGAAAGAGCTGAAAACTGCTGTTCACAAACGCCCTCCATCCAACCTCACTGAGCTCGAGCTGTTTTGCAAGGAAGTATGGGCAAGAATTTCAGCCACTCGATGTGCAAAACTGATAGAGGCATACCCCAAGTGACTTGCAGCTGTAATCGCAGCAAAAGGTGGCGCTACAAAGTATTAACTCAAGGGGGCCGAATAATATTGCACGCCCCACTTTTCAGTTTTTAATTTGTTAAAAAAGTTTAAAATAGCAAATAAATTTCATTCCACTTCACGATTGTGCCCCACTTGTTGTTGATTCTTCCCCCAAAAAATAGAATTTTATATCTTTATGTTTAAAGCCAGAAATGTGGCAAAAGGTAGAAAAGTTCAAGGGGGCCAAATCCTTTCACAATGCAGTGTATAGGCGACGGCAGTGCTGTGTATCTGCAGGATTCCAGGCCAGTATCTGCCACCCGCTGGATTTCCCATGGGAGAAGCTCTGGGATTTTATTACAGGGAAACTGTCATCAGCTTTTTGCTATGTAATCTAAAAGCAACAAGTCGGGGCAGAGGACCTTATCCCAGCGATGTGTCACTTGCTGGTCTGCATGATGGCATTTTGATATAATCCCTCTTTTATCTGCTGCAGATCTAGCAGTTCCCTGAATTCACAGATTATGTAGAGACCAATGCGGGAAAGTTAACCCAAATGTGATAGAAGTCAGCATTGGATTTTCTGCTTTCAGATCACCTCACAGACCAATGTAAGTTAAGGGACAAGTTCACATGACTGTTTATCCCACTGTTTTTTAAAGAAATTCGCCATTAAAACTCATGCACACAGTACAAAAAGAAATAGATGCCACAACCAGGGCCGCTCCAGGATTTCATGGGCCCCGGGCAAAAGTCTCAGTGGGCCCCTTTCACACCTACCACGATTCATGATGCACAGAAATATAGGTATAGTACAATGCTAAAGATTTCACTGACTTCTCACATTACATGAGTGATATCTATTGTAAAGTCTACAACAGCTCAGAAACCGGCGAGTCCTCCCAGCGCACAGTGCAGACCGGACAGTATAGTCCTCTATACAGTATTATGGGCCCCACGTAGTCCTCCATATACAGTATTATGGGCACCACGTGGTCCTCCATACAGTATTATGGGCACCACGTGGTCCTCCATATACAGTATTATGGGCACCACATGGTCCTGCATCCAGTACTATGGGCACCATATATTGCTCCATACAGAATAACGGACCGTATATAATGCTCCATACAGTATGATCCCCATATATTGCTCCATTCAGTATAATGGATCCCATATATTGCTCCATAAAGTAAAATGAGCCCCATATATTGCTCCATACATAATGGGTACCATATAATGCTCCATACAGAATAATGGAGCCCAAATATTGCTCCATACAGTATGGGCCCTATATATTGCTCCATAAATAGTGGGACCAATATATTGCTCCATAAAGAATAGGCCCCATATAATGCTCCATAGATAATGGGCCCTATATAATACTCCATAGATAATGGGCCCCATATATTGTTCAATAGATAATGAGCCCCATATAATACTACATACATAATGAGCCCCATATATTGTTCAATAGATAATAAGCCCTATATAATACTCCATACATAATGGGCCCCATATATTGTTCAATAGATAATGAGCCCCATATAATACTCATAACATAAAAAAAAAAATCAAATACTCACCGCTCCTTGCTGGAAGCAGGCCTGTCTCATCAGCGTCTTCCGACTCTCTGCACTGGGACTGCTCAGCAGAGGGCGCTCTGTAGTGACGTCATTGCGCCCTCTGCCCTGAGATGTCACAGAGTAAGAAGACGCAGAAGACAGAGGAGCAGCAGAGGAACAGGGAGAGGTAAGTATTGCAAACAGTTTAAAGCACTGGGGAAGGCCCAGTGCAGGTGCCCATTCGCTGGCATCAGGCCCCGCTGACTCATGGGCCCCATAGCGCGCTGGTGTCCCAGAGGGTGAGTGGGCCCCCTGCTCGCTCAGGGCCCAGGCACTTGCCCGGGTGGTGATGCCGGCCCTGGGTACAACACATACGGCACCCGTTTTTAACTGATCCGCTGCAATGATTATGTAGGAAACTGTATTCATTTACAATCATCCACAGCGTGAGAGAAAACAGCTACAATATTACTGAATAAACAGAAACCCTGCAAGTATAAGAAAATGATTTTATTAAAAATATTTTGCATATCAATCCAGTTTGAAAAAAAATAACTCATTAAGCATTTTTTGGAACGTAGCAGTCCACATCTGACAGACTCCTGTAACTCTGGACACAGTATAATAGTGTGGCCGCTGTTCTCTAGCAGGACCCTCTAATGATAGAAGCAGGACGGCATACTGGATCTCGCACAACGCTACCTGCATGCCATCTGATTGGCTACTGTAAGTGCTCCAGCCGTATAGAGATCACTATGTATACAATATACTCCGAAAAGATGTCAGTGATTACTGTGAAGTCAAAATATTGTGGCCCCCATTGAGCAGGAATGATTAGAGATGGACAAGCTCCAGTCTGCAGACAGTCAGTGATGGCGGAGAGCTGATCATCTTTACTCGCTGCTCATTAGGAAAGTGGTCGCTTTCTGAAACCATTTGACTCTGAACTCGGCGTCAGACGCCATTATGTAAGAGGCCAATGTCTGAGCGGTTTTTGTGTCCATTTGTCCTTCCTCTGTTCTTTCTGCCAAAAGATCCTCACCCATAACCTAAGGATTAAAATAAAGTTGAATTGTTACTAATATTTTTTTACATTTAGCACATGAATTGAATTTCATAAATTAAAAGAAAACTTTCCCTCCGATGTCCACAAAACTGAGCGCCACTACATAAGCCACAAATAGTCTCCCCTCTCTCTCCCAGTCTGTGCAGCGGACGGGAACCATTTAAATGGGTGCAGGGCTGATTTTAGATAAAGTGGGGCCCTGGGGAAAAGTTTAAAGTGGGGTCCCAAATGCTGACATACAGCACCACACAAACATTTAGCTTGTATTTACATGCGCTGAGATCAGGCCGCTAAACGAGCGCAATCCACAATACTGAAGCCGTTCGACGCTTGTTTCCCGACCTCTTTACACCAGCTGAGGAAGAATGATGGATACAGAACAATCACTAATAGATCAATCTGTCCCCATACAGCATCATGTTATCCACCGGGCGATGTGCTGCTGAGAACAAGGATTTTTGTTCTGGCATAAACAATCCAATTACTCGATGAATAGGCAGCATTTTGCTTGTTTAGTATAATACATGCCATAGTCCTCCATATTTTATAATGTGCCCCACAGCACCCCATATTGTATAATGAGGCCCACAGTCCTCCATATAGTATAATACACTCCCGATAGCCCTCCATATAGTATAATGCACTCCCCATAACCCTCTATATAGTATAATATACTCCCCATAGTCCTCCATATTGTATAATGTGCCCCACAGCCCTCCATATTGTATAATGCACTCCCCATAGCCCTCAATATTGTATAATGCACTCCCCATAGTCCTCCATATAGTATAATACACTCCCGATAGCCCTCCATATAGTATAATGCACTCCCCATAACCCTCTATATAGTATAATATACTCCCCATAGTCCTCCATATTGTATAATGCACTCCCCATAACCCTCTATATAGTATAATATACTCCCCATAGTCCTCCATATTGTATAATGTGCCCCACAGCCCTCCATATTGTATAATGCACTCCCCATAGTCCTCCATATTGTATAATGCACTCCCCATAGCCCTCCATATTGTATAATGTGGCCCATATTCCTCCAAATAGTATAATACACTCCCCATAGCTCTCTATATAGTTTAATGCACCTCATAGTTCTCCATATAGTATAATGCACCTCATAGTCCTCCATATAGTATAATGCACCTCATAGCCCTCCATATAGTATAATGCACCTCATAGCCCTCCATATAGTATAATATACTCCCCATAGTCCTTCATATAGCATAATGCACTCCCCATAGTCTTTCATATTGCATAATGTGCCCCACAGCCCTCCATATTGTATAATGTGGCCCATTTTCCTCAATATAGTAAATACATTCCCCATAGCCCTCCATATAGTATAATGCACCTCATAGTCCTCCATATAGTATAGTACACTCCCCATAGCCCTCCATATAGTATAATGCACTCCCCATAGCCCTCCATATAGTATAATACACTCCCCATAGCCCTCCATATAGTATAATGCACCTCATAGTCCTCCATATAGTATAATACACTCCCCATAGCCCTCCATATAGTATAATGCACCTCATAGTCCTCCATATAGTATAATACACTCCCCATAGCCCTCCATATAGTATAATATACTCCCCATAGTCCTCCATATAATGGAATGCACCTCATAGTCCTCCATATAGTATAATGCACTCCCTATAGCCCTCCATATAGTATAATGCACTCCCTATAGCCCTCCCTATAGTATAATGCACTCCCCATAGCCCTCCCTATAGTATAATGCACTCTCCATAGTCCTTCATAGTGTATAATGCACTCCCCATAGTCCTTCATATAGTATAATGCATTCTCCTCAGTCCTTAATAGAGTATAATGCAGCCTCCCTATAGTATAATGCAGCCAAACATATAGTACATATAATATAATGCAACCCATAGTCCTCGTAAAGTATAATTCGGCCCCAACCATAGAGTATAATTCAGCCACTCCATACAGTATAATGCAGCCCCCCAGTTCTGCAGTATTATGGTCACCACGTATAAAAAACAAATACATACAATACTCACCTCTCCTCGTTCTCCAGCTGATCCATGCTCTGCAGAGCGTCTCAGCAGCTCCACTCTGCAGGCACAGTCATTCCCCCGCTACCGATACAGTTCAATGCGCAATGCGGGGGGACGAACTCACGGACCCTATAGAGGCATGCCACGGGCTGGAGGCCCCAGGCAGATGCCTAGTCTGCTTGCCATTACGCCGGCCCTGAATGGGTGTCTCATGCTGGGGACATGTTTTTCTGCTTTTTTTCTTGCCATAGTACAAATTCTATTCAGTAGGACTATCAGCTGTGTATCCACCAGACTTTTTAAACCTGACAGGGCACACCTGTGAAGTGAAAACCATTTCCGGTGACTACCTCTTGAAGCTCATCAAGAGAATGTCAAGAGTGTGCAAAGCAATCATCAAAGCAAAAGGTGGCTACTTTGAAGAACCTAGAATATAAGACATATTTTCAGTTGTTTCACACTTTTTTGTTAAGTATATAATTCCACATGTGTTAATTCATAGTTTTGATGCCTTCAGTGTGAATGTACAATTTTCGTTGTCATTGAAAATACAGAAAAATCTTTAAATGAGAAGGTGTGTCCAAACTTTTGGTCTGTTACTGTATATATCCAGGATGTGTGATCACGGGGTGCCATACATACCAGAATGGGAGATCAAGGGGTGTCATGCATACCAGGATGGGTGATCAAGGGATGCCATGCATACCAGGATGGGGGATCAAGGGGTGCCATGAAAACTAGGATGGGGATCAGGGGGTGCCATGCATACCAGGATGGTTGATCAAAGGGGTGCCATGAATACTGGGGGCTCAAGGGGTGCCATGCATTCCAGGATGGGGATGAGGGTCACGTATACCAAGATGTGATGGGGGCCACATATACCAGGAAGGAGGGACCATACATACCAGGATGGAGGATAGTAACAGAATTGGGGGACATTACCCCAATACCAATGTCAGCAGCAGACTCCTATTAGACAAAGATAGCACAAGTATACACAAAATGCAGTTTTTAAAAGGAAGGTTTTTATGATTAAGGGAAAAGGAAATCCAAACCTAAAGGGCCCTGTGTGAAAAAGTGATTCCCCTCCCTCCTTAAAACATAAATTAACTGTGATTTGTCACATCTTTGGGAAGCTGAGTTCAATTTCCGTAGCCCCACACAGCCCTGTTTACTGCCACACGTGTTCTCAATCAAGAAATCACTTAAATAGGACATGCCTGACAAAGTGAAGTAGAACAAAAGATCCTCTAAAGCTAGACATCATGCTGCGATCCAAAGAAATTCAGGACCAAATGAGAAACAAAGTAATTGAGATCTATCAGTCTGGAAAAAGTTCTAAACCCATTTCTAAAGATTTGGGACTCCAGCGAATCACAGTGGAAGTCATTATCCACAATAGGCAAAAATATGGAACAATGGTGAACTTTCCTAGGCGTGGCCGGCTGATCAAAATTACCCCAAGAGCGCAGCAACGACTCATCCAAGAGGTCACAAAAGACCCCACAACAACATCCAGAGAACTGCAGGTCTCACTTGCCTCAGTTAAGGACAGTGTTCATGACTACACCAAAAGAAAGAGACTGGGCAAAAATTACACGCATAGCAGAGTTCCAAGACGAAAACCATTGCTGAGCAATAAGAACAAAGGCTCATCTCAGTTTTGTCAGAAAACATCTTGATGATCGCCAAGACTTTTGGGAGAATACTCTGTGGACTGACAAGACAAAAGTTGAACTTTTTGGAAGGTGTATGTCCCATTACATCTGGCGTAGAAGTAACACTGCATTTTAAAAAAGGAACATCATACCAACAGTAAAATATGGTGGCGGTAGCGTGATGGTCTGGGACTGTTATGCTGCTTCAGGACCTGGAAGACTTGCTGTGGAAATGGAACCAAGAATTCTGCTGGTTAACCAAAAAATCCTGAAAGAGAAAGTCTGGCCTTCTGTTCATGACCTCAAGTTGAAGTGCACTTGGGTTATGCAGCAGGACAATGATCCAAAACACACCATTAAGTCCACCTCTGAATGGCTTAAGGAAAACAAAATTAAGACTTTGCAGTGGCTTAGTCAAAGTCCTGACCTTAAGAAAGAGGTTCATGCTCGGAAACCCTCCAATGTGGCTAAATTACAACAATTTTGCAAAGATGAGTGGGCAAAAATTCCTCCAGAGTGTTGTAAAAGACTCATTGCCAATTATCCCAAACACTTGATTGTAGTTGTTGTTGCTGAGGGTGCTTCAACCAGTTATTAGGTTTAGAGGGCAATCACTTTTTCACACAGGGCCCTGTAGGTTTGGATTTCTTTTTCCCTTAATAATTAGGATCTTCATTTAAAAACTGCATTTTGTGGTTACTTGTGTTATCTTTGTCTAATATTAAAATTTGTTTTGACATCTGAAATATTTAAGTATGACAAACATGCAAAAGAATGAGAAATCAGGAAGGGGCAAACAACTTTTCACACATACACATATACATATATATATATATTCATCCCACAATGTCACATTCATGGTAGAAGAGAGGGATTGGTAAGATGGGACAACCATTACAAACCAGCCACCTGATCAGACGTTATTGAACACCTTTCCAGAAGCTTTAATCAATCTTATCTACTGTTATTTTCTGAAGAGAGGAAACAAATGTCCTAGAAATAAAAAAATATAAAAATGAAAGTTAAGAAAAAAAAAAAAAATAATAATAATAGGCTCACCTCCACTATGAGCATTTTTTGCTCTTCTAATAATCCAAGCTTTCCTAATTGTTCTTCTATTTGCTCCTGCGTCTTCATATTCCTCTCCAGCACAAATGATGCATGCTGGGGCTGTAAGAGCTGTAATAGAAGCCTAGAAGAACCATCAGAGGTCAGGCCCATCTGGTTACAGAAAGAACACAGATACACGCTCTATAAGACAATGGGATGGAAACAAGATTTTAAAAGGAGTTATCAAACACTTTTATACTCCACTGGAAAGGTCATTAATATAAGATAGGTGGGGGTCCAACCATCGGCCCCCCGATGATCAGCCGCCATCACCTCTGGCAAGATGCAGGCAATGTTCAAAGTGGAACAAAACCGCTCCGTACACTGCGGCCGCTGCCGGGTGCAGACCAGCTATTGAGGAGTACCGGAGGTGATCTGCAGCACCAGGCAGTGGCCACTGGGGTGCGCTCTGTTCACAAGTTACATCCGGCCGTTGGCAGAGCTATAAACAGCTTATTGGTGGGGAGCCAAGAGTCGGACCTACAACGATCTGATATAGACCACCTATTTTATGCATAAATCATCTGCATTAAAGTATTAGAGAACGTCTTTAAGAGCCCGGCATTTTCAGAGCCAAACTTCAGTCAACATCTAATAACCAATTACAATGTCTTTCTTAGGACTCGTTCACACGAATGTATTTTCAGTAGGAAAGTTGTCTGTGGAACAAATGGACGGCACTCAGACCAATGGGATTCAATGGGAAAGTGCAGAGGAGTCATTTTTCTTTTTTGTCACTGATCGAATCTGTGTGTGAGCAAAAAATAAAGAAAGAAAATGGCAGCATGTCCTCGTTTCATCCGTCAGACAAGATTCACCCATTCAAGTCTATGGGTACAGAAAAAAATCTGCTTTTTACAGATACATTGCAATCCTGTAGCCCTGGAAACTGTAAATGGTTAAAAAGCCAGATTAGATCTGGACTGCACATGGACGACAAGTGAGGAAAGAATTCTCCCACTTTTCTGGATGAAACTCTGAATGATATTTTATCTGCTTGTGTGAACAGGCCCTTAGAGGTCTCGACAAGACGGAGGAGCTGATCCAGAGTGTCCAGGTAAAGCTAGCAGTCCAGGTAATGGCGGATACGGATAACCATCCACATCGTGCTCCATGCCCTTCTAATCTGACCTCCGTGACAGTGATGCTCAGTGTAAAGCCTGAGCTCAGGAGATGTGGGCTCGGACCCTGTTCAGACACACTGGAACTGATCAATCTCCATTCAACATTATGAACGTAAACCTGGAGCACTGGCCCCACTCAAATATATTGTATTATGGTCAAATCATTCCCTTTAGGAGCTGAGTGCTGTGTAATAGAAGAGGATAAGGCCCCCCGTATACAGCCATCTATTCTCTGATAGGCGAGAGGGCAGAGACGTCATCTCCTCCTTTCTGATAATGTCCCCTGTATCCTGCTGACAGTGATTGTGCCATCCCAGCAGGTGACACTAGAGCCGCTCCCCGCTCTTAGGCTATGTGCCCATGTAAAACCGTCTGCCATGCAAAGCAATGTGAATTGGGATGTGCTGTGCACATGATGCGCTAATTACCGCGCCGAATTCACATTGCGTTGCAACACGCAGCATGACCATTTCTACCGCGATTACGCGGCCATTGAAAAGCAGCAAACCCGCAGGTATATGTGGATTTACTGCGTTTCAATTAAATTCAATGGCCGAGAATTTGCAGCGTAATCGGGGTGCGTGTGGCACCCAGGATGAAGAAGAGACTACAACTCCTCTTCATCCCGGCTACCAAGCGGTGAAAAAAAGAAATAAATAAGTTAAAAATAAATAAACCTGTATACTCCCCTCTCCGGTCTGCTCCCGGCGGCGTCATCTCTCCTCGGCGTCCAGCGGTGTACTGGCAGGACCTGCGGTGACGTCATCTAGTCAGCTGATGGTCACGCGACCACTGACGTCAGAGGTCAGGTGATGGTCGCGTGACCATCAGCTGACTAAATGACGTCACCGCAGGTCCTGCCAGTATACCGCGGGACGCTGAAGAGAGAGAACACCGCCGGGAGGAGACTGGAGAGGTGAGTATACAGGGTTTTTTTTATTTTTAACTTCTTTTTTTTTGTTACTATAGATGCAGCATTTAAAGCATCTAAGTTGGTCACACAATATAAATCCATGCCGGTTCCATGGATTTATATTGTGTGACCAACTTGTCAAGCACTTTTCCAAGTGATGCTCAAAATCACTTGGAAAAGTGCTTGAAAAAACGCTGAAAAAATGCTGAAAAAACACTTCTCTCTGGCAGAAAAAATGCATGTAAATCTGCTACGTGTGCACATAGCCTTAGCGTGTATGTGCTGTACTTATCATTCAGGACTGTGCAAAGACCTGCCTGTGACCAAAAGAACAACAAGGCTGTGTGCACACGCTGCAGATTTGGTGCGTTTTTCAATGGAACAGGCTGCCACGAGAGGCGGTGAATTCTCCTTCAATGGAAGTCTTCAAACAGAGGCTGGACAGACATTTGTCTGAGATGCTTTAGTGAATCCTGCATTGAGCAGGGGTTGGACACTAGGACCCTGGAGGTTCCTCCAATTCTAATGTTCTGGGATTCTATGTATAAACACCAGCTGCAATCTTCCATGGAGAAGTAACTGTGGTTTCAGGAGAACTTGCAGCAGAAGGTCTGTGCCTTCCGCTAGCTCCTCCCCCTTCCGCTAGCTCCTCCCCTTCCTTCTGTAAAGAGTATTAATAGCACTAACTGTCATCTATCTCACTAATAGGAAAGTTTGTCTTCACTGAATACAGATTTTACAGATGTTACCGCGAATTGAGACTGAAAGATCAATCCAGCAGGAAAAAGAAGACTTCTCTGATAAGATTATAAAATTACTTATTTTCATGTGTAATATTAATTTACAAAACAAAAATTAAAACAACGGTTATTCTTTAACTAATAAAGCACTTAGGACAGGGATTCATTAAGACTGGCCATATTCAAGCTGCTCTTGATGAGGGAGCGTGCTGGAGTCAGACGGTCCAGATTCATTAAGTGGCGCATGAATTATGCGCTTCTGACAAGTGGTGTGTGCACCTTGCCACAAATCTTACTCCAGTCACGGACTGGAGTAAGATTTCTGGTGTAAGGGAAGCCACAGTTCGCTATGAATTAGACAAGCTGTGGTGCCACACTTCCATCCTGCCCCAACTCTGCCCATTTTGGTGAAGCTGGGCAAAACTGACGTGAAAACACCAAACGTCACAACATTTTTGATCAACTCAACAATGTACGAGGTGTATGAAGCGGAGCCGCGCGTGTACAAGGTGTGCGGAGCGGAGCCGCGCATGTACAAGGTGTGTAGAGCGGAGCCGCGCGTGTACGAGGTGTGTGGAGCGGAGCTGCGCGTGGACAAGGTGTGCGGAGCGGAGCCGCGCGTGGACAAGGTGTGCGGAGCGGAGCCGCGCGTGTACGAGGTGTGTGGAGCGGAGCCGCGCGTGTACGAGGTGTGCGGAGCGGAGCCGCTCGTGTACGAGGTGTGCGGAGCGGAGCCGCGGGTCTACGAGGTGTACAGAGCAGAGCCGCGCATGTATGAGGTGTGTGGAGCAGAGCCCCGCGTGTACGAGGTGTGCGGAGCGGAGCCGCGCGTGTACTAGGTGTGCGGAGCGGAGCCGCGGGTGTACGAGGTGTGCGGAACCACGCGTATACGAGGTGTGCGGAGCAGAGCCACACGTGTACGAGGTGTGCGGAGCGGAGCCGCGCGTGTACGAGGTGTGCGGAACCACGCGTATACGAGGTGTGCGGAGCAGAGCCACACGTGTACGAGGTGTGCGGAGCGGAGCCGCGCGTGTACGAGGTGTGCAGAGCAGAGCAGCGCATGTACGACGTGTAAGGAGCGGAGACGCACGTGTACGAGGTGTACGGAGCAGAGCAGCGCGTGTACAAGTGTGCGGAGCGGAGCCGCGTGTGTATGAGCTGTACGGAGCGGGCCGCACGTGTACGAGGTGTACGGAGCAGAGCAGCGCGTGTACGAGTGTGCGGAGCGGAGCCGCGCGTGTAAGAGTGTGCGGAGCCGAGCATGTATGAGGTGTGCAGAGCGGAGCCGCGCGTGTACGAGGTGTGTGGAGCGGAGACACGCGTGTACAAGGTGTGCGGAGTGGAGCTGCGCGTGTACGAGGTGTGTGGAGCGGAGCCGCGCGTGTACGAGGTGTATGGAGTGGAGACAGGCGTGTACAAGGTGTGCAGAGCAGAGCCGTACGTGTACGAGGTGTGTGGAGCAGAGCCGCGCGTGTACGAGGTGTGTGGAGCAGAGCCGCGCGTGTAAGAGGTGTGCGGAGCGGAGCCGCGCGTGTACAAGGTGTGCGGAGCAGAGCCGCACATGTACGAGTGTGCGGAGCGGAGCCAATCGTGTACAAGGTGTGCGGAGTGGGGCGGATCCACACGTGTACAAAGTGTACAGAGCGGAGCCGCGCGTGTACGAGGTGTGCAGAGCGGAGCTGCACGTGTAGAAAGTGTATGGAGCGGAACCATACGTGTACAAGGTGTACGGAGCAGAGCCAATCGTGTATGAGTTGTATGGAGCGGAGCCGCATGTGTACGAGGTGTGCGGAGCGGATCCGCGCGTGTACAAAGTGTACAGAGAAAAGCCGCGCGTGTACGAGCTGTACGGAGCGGGCCGCACGTGTACGAGGTGTACGGAGCAGAGCAGCGCGTGTACGAGTGTGCGGAGCGGATCCACGCATGTACAGGGTGTACGGAGCGGAGCTTAGCGTGTACGAGGTGTGCAGAGCGGAGCCGTGCGTGTACGTGGTATGTGGAGCAGAGCCGCACAAGTACGAGGTGTGGAGAGGAGACACGCGTGTACGAGGTGTGTGGAGTACAGCCGCACATGTACGAGTGTGTGGAGCGGAGCCAATCGTGTACGAGGTGTGCGGAGCGGATCCGCGCGTGTACAAAGTGTATGGAGCGGAGCCGCGCGTGTATGAGTTGTATGGAGCGGAGCCGTGCATGTACGAAGTGTGCAGAGCAGATCTGCGCGTGTACAAAGTGTATGGAGCGGAGCCGCGCGTGTACGGGGTGTGCGGAGCGGATCCGAGAGTGTACAAAGTGTACGGAGCGGAGCCGCGCGTGTGCGAGCTGTACGGAGCAGAGCCGCGCGTGTACGAGCTGTACGGAGCGGAGCCGCATGTGTACGAGCTGTACAGAGCAGAGCCGTGCATGTACGAGGTGTGCAGAGCGCAGACATGCGTGTACGAGGTGTGCGGAGCAGAGCCGCAAGTGTACGAGTGTGCGGAGCTTAGCCGCTCGTCTACAAGGTGTACGGAGTGGAGCCGCGCGTGTACGAGGTGTATAGAGCGGAGACACGCGTGTATGAGGTGTGTGGAGCGGATCCGTGTGTGTACAAGGTGTACGGAGTGGAGCTGCGCGTGTACGAGGTGTGTGGAGCGGAGCCGCGCGTGTACGAGGTGTATGGAGTGGAGACAGGCGTGTACAAGGTGTGCGGAGCTTAGCCGCTCGTGTACAAGGTGTACGGAGCAGAGCCGCGCGTGTACGAGGTGTGTGGAGCAGAGCCGCGCGTGTAAGAGGTGTGCGGAGCGGAGCCGCGCGTGTACAAGGTGTGCGGAGCAGAGCCGCACATGTACGAGTGTGCGGAGCGGAGCCAATCGTGTACAAGGTGTGCGGAGTGGGGCGGATCCACACGTGTACAAAGTGTACAGAGCGGAGCCGCGCGTGTACGAGGTGTGCAGAGCGGAGCTGCACGTGTAGAAAGTGTATGGAGCGGAACCATACGTGTACAAGGTGTACGGAGCAGAGCCAATCGTGTATGAGTTGTATGGAGCGGAGCCGCATGTGTACGAGGTGTGCGGAGCGGATCCGCGCGTGTACAAAGTGTACAGAGAAAAGCCGCGCGTGTACGAGCTGTACGGAGCGGGCCGCACGTGTACGAGGTGTACGGAGCAGAGCAGCGCGTGTACGAGTGTGCGGAGCGGATCCACGCATGTACAGGGTGTACGGAGCGGAGCTTAGCGTGTACGAGGTGTGCAGAGCGGAGCCGTGCGTGTACGTGGTATGTGGAGCAGAGCCGCACAAGTACGAGGTGTGGAGAGGAGACACGCGTGTACGAGGTGTGTGGAGTACAGCCGCGCGTGTACGAAGTGTGCGGAGCGGAGTCGCGCGTGTACGAGGTGTGCAGAGCAGAGCGGCACATGTACGAGTGTGTGGAGCGGAGCCAATCGTGTACGAGGTGTGCGGAGCGGATCCGCGCGTGTACAAAGTGTATGGAGCGGAGCCGCACGTGTATGAGTTGTATGGAGCGGAGCCGTGCATGTACGAGGTGTGCAGAGCAGATCTGCGCGTGTACAAAGTGTATGGAGCGGAGCCGCGCGTGTGCGGAGCGGATCCGAGAGTGTACAAAGTGTACGGAGCGGAGCCGCGCGTGTGCGAGCTGTACGGAGCAGAGCCGCGCGTGTACGAGCTGTACGGAGCAGAGCCGCGCGTGTACGAGCTGTACGGAGCGGAGCCGCATGTGTACGAGCTGTACAGAGCGGAGCCGTGCATGTACGAGGTGTGCAGAGCGCAGACATGCGTGTACGAGGTGTGCGGAGCGGACCCACGCGTGTACGAGGTGTGCGGAGCAGAGCCGCAAGTGTACGAGTGTGCGGAGCTTAGCCGCGCGTGTACGAGCTGTACGGAGCGGAGCCGCGCGTGTACGAGCTGTACGGAGCGGAGCCGTGCGTGTACGATGTGCAGAACGGAGCTGCGCGTGTACAAAGTGTATGGAGCGGAACCGTGAGTGTACGAGATGTGCGGAGCAGAGCTGCGCATGTACGAGTGTGCGGAGTCACGCGTGTACGAGGTGTGCAAAGCGGAGTTGCGCGTGTACAAGGTGTGCGGAGCGGAGCCGCGCATGTACAAGGTGTGCGGAGCGGAGCCACGCATGTACGAGGTGTGTGGAGCGGAGCCATGTGTGTATGAGGTGTACACAGCATGGCAGCGCGTGTACGAGTGTGTGGAGCGGATCCGCGCATGTACGAGTGTGCGCAGCAGAGCCGCGCGTGTAAGAAATGTGCAGAGCGGAGCCGCGCATGTACGAGGTGTGTAGAGCGGAGACACGCGTGTACGAGGTGTGTGGAGCTGAGCCGCGCGTGTACGAGGTGTGCAGAGCGGAGCCGCACGTGTACGAGTTGTGGAGCACAGCCGTGCGTGTACGAGGTGTGCAGAGCGGAGACACGCGTGTATGAGGTGTGCGGAGCAGATCCGCACGTGTACAAGGTGTACGGAGCGGAGCCGCGCATGTACGAGCTGTACGGAGCGGAGCCACGCGTGTACGAGCTGTACGGAGCGGAACCTTGCATGTACGAGGTGTGCGGAGCGGAGCCGCGCGTGTACGAGTTGTGGAGCACAGCCGTGCGTGTACGAGGTGTGCAGAGCGGAGACACGCGTGTATGAGGTGTGCGGAGCAGATCCGCACGTGTACAAGGTGTGCGGAGCGGAGCCACGCGTGTACGAGGTGTACGGAGCAGAGCCACACGTGTACGCGGTGTACGGAGGGGTATTGCGCGTCTATGAGGTGTACGGAGCAGAGCCGCGCGTGTACGAGGTGTATAGAGCGGAGCCGCGCTTCTACAAGTTGTACGGAGTTGAGCCGCACATGTACAAGGCGTACGGAGCAGCGTCGCGTGTGTACGATGTGTGCGGAGCAGAGCCACCCATGTACGAGGTGTACGGAGCGGAGCCACATGTGTACTAGGTGTACGGAGCAGAGCCGCGCATGTACAAGGTGTGCGGAGCGAAGCCGCATGTGTACGAGGTGTACAGAGCAGAGCAGTGAGTGTACGAGTGTGCGGAGCAGATCCGCGCTTGTACTAGGTGTACGGCGCGGAGCCGCACGTGTACTAGCTGTACGGAGCATAGCTCTGCATGTACGAGGTGTACGGAGCAGAGCCGCACGTGTACGAGTGTGCAGAGCGGAGCCGCGCGTGTACGAGGTGTACAGAGCAGAGAAGCGTGTGTACGAGTTTGCGGAGCGGATCCGCACGTGTACAAGGTGTACGGAGCGGAGCCGCGCATGTACAAGCTGTACGGAGCGGAGCCACGCGTGTACGAGCCGTACGGATCGGAGCCGCGCGTGTACGAGGTGTACGGATCAGAGCAGCGCGTGTACGAGTGTGCGGAGCGGAGCCGCACGTGTATGAGGTGTACGGAGTGGAGCCGCGAGTTTACGAGGTGTACGGAGCGGAGCCACGCATTTACGAGGTTTACAGAGCGGAGCCGCGTGTGTACGAGGTGTGCGGAGCCGCACGTGTACGACATTTAAGGAGTGGAGCCGTGCGTGTACGAGCTGTAGGGAGAGGAGCCGTGCGTGTACGAGGTGTGCAGAGCGGAGCCCAGCGTGTATGAGGTTGTGGAGCAGAAACACACGTGTACGAGGTGTGCGGAGCGGAGCCGCGCGTGGACGAGGTGTGCGGAGCGGATCCGTGCGTGTGCGAGGTGTACGGAGCGGAGCAGCAAGTGTACGAGCTGTACGGAGCGGAACCGTGCGTGTACGAGGTGTGCAGAGCGGAGCCGCACGTGTACGAGGTGTGTGGAGCAGAGACACGCGTGTACGAGGTGTGTGGAGCAGAGCCGCACGTGTACGAGGTGTGTGGAGCGGAGTCGAGCGTGTACGATGTGTGTGGAGCTGAGCCACGCGTGTATGAGGTGTGCCGAGCGGAGCCGCGCGTGTACGAGGTGTACGAAGCAGAGTCGGGCGTGTACGATATGTGCAGAGCAGAGCCACGCGTGTATGAAGTGTACGGAGAAGAGCCGCGCTAGTACCAGTGTGCGGAGCGGATCCGCGCGTGTACAAGGTGTACGGAGCAAAGCCACGCGTTTACGAGGTGTGCGGAGCGGAGCCGCACGTGAACGACGTGCAAGGAGCAGAGCCGCGTGTGTACGAGGTGTACGGAGCGGAGCCACGCTTGTACGAGGTGTACGGAGCGGAGCCGCGCGTGTTCGAGGTGTTCAAAGCGGAGCCACGCGTGTAGGAGGTGTATGGAGCAGAGTCTCCAGTGTACGAGTGTGCGGAGCGGAGCCGCGTGTGTACGAGGTGTACAAAGCGGAGCCACGCGTGTAGGAGGTGTATGGAGCAGAGTCTCCAGTGTACGAGTGTGCGGAGCGGAGCCGCGTGTGTACGAGATGTAAGGAGCAGAGCCGCGCATGTACGAGTGTGCGGAGCGGAGCCGCGAGTGTACGAGGTGTACAGAGCAGAGTCACGCGTGTATGAGGGGTACGGAGCAGAGCTGCGCATGTACGAGGTGTACGGAGCAGAGCCGCGCATGTACGAGTGTGCGGAGCGGAGCCACGCGTGTACGAGTGTGCGGCGCGGAGCTGCGAGTGTACGAGGTGTACGGAGCAGAGACGCGCGTGTACGAGGTGTACGGAGCAGAGCCGCGCGTATACGAGTGTGCGGAGTGTAGCCGCGCGTGTACGAGTGAGCGGAGCCGCGGGTGTACGAAGTGTACAGAGCAGAGCCGCGCGTGTACGAGTGTGCGGAGCGGAGCCGCGTGTGTACGAGATGTAAGGTGCAGAGCTGCGCGTATATGAGTGTGCAGAGCGGAGCCGCGAGTGTACGAGGTGTTCGGAGCAGTCACGCATATGTGAGGTGTACGGTGCAGAGCCGCGCGTGTACGAGGTGTACGGAGCAGAGCCGCGTGTGTACGAGTGTGCGAAGCGGAGCCGCCCATGTACGAGTGTGCGGAGCGGAGCCGCGCGTGTACGAGGTGTACAGAGCAGAGCCGCACGTGTACGAGGTGTACAGAGCAGAGCAGCGAGTGTACGATGTGTAAGGAGCGGAGCCACACGTGTACGAGGTGTATGGAAAAGCCGCACGTGTATGAGGTGTGCAGAGCGGAGCCGCGCATGTACGAGGTGTGCAGAGCAGAGCCGCACGTGTACGCGGTGTACAGAGCAGAGCAGCGAGTGTACGAGGTGTATGGAGCGGAGCCGCACGTGTATGAGGTGTGCGGAGCAGAGTCGCGCATTTACAAGGTGTGCAGAGCAGAGCAGCGCATGTACGAGGTGTACGGAGCGGAACCGCACGTGTACGATGTGTGCGGAGTGGAGTGGAGCCGCACGTGTACGAGGTGTACGGAGAGACGCCGCCAAGTACGAGGTGTACGGAGCAAAGCTGCGCAAGTACGAGGTGTACGGAGCGTAGACGCGCGTGTACAAGGTGTGCGGAGCAGAGCAGCGCGTGTACGAGTGTTCAGAGTGGAGCGGAGCCGCGCATGTACGAGGTGTACGGAGCGGAGCCACGCTTATATGAGGAGTACGGACCGGAGCCACGCGTTTACGAAGTGTACGGAGCAGAGCCGCGCGTGTTCAAGGTGTACAGAGCGGAGCCGCGCGTGTACGAGTGTGCGGAGCGGAGCCGCGTGTGTACGAGATGTAAGAGCAGAGCCGCGCGTGTACGAGTTTGCGGAGCAGAGTCACGCGTGTACAAAGCAGAGCTGCACGTGTACGAGGTGTACGAAGCAGAGCCGCACATGTACGAATTGTACGGAGCTGAGCCGCGCGTGTACAAGGCGTATGGAGCGGCGTCGCACATGTACGATGTGTGCGGAGCAGAGCCGCCCGTGTACGAGATGTGCAGAGCGGAGCCGCGCATGTTCGAGGTGTACAGAGCAGAGCAGCACGTGTACGAGTGTGCCGAGCTGGAGAGGAGCCGCACGTGTACAAGGTGTACGGAGCGAGACCGCACAAGTACGAGGTGTGCGGAGCCGCCCGTGTTCGAGGTGTACAGAGCAGAGCGTGTACAAGTGTGCAGAGCTGGAGCGGAGCGTGGCGTGTACGAAATGTACAGAGTGAAGCCACATGTGTACGGAGCAGAGCCGCGGGTGTACGAGTGTGCGGAGCGGATCCGCTTGTGTACAAGGAGTACGAAGCGGATTCGCATGTGTACAAGGTGTACGGAGTGTGTGGAGCGGAGCCGCCCGTGTACGAGGTGTACGGAGCGGAGCCGCACATGTACGAATTGTACGGAGCTGAGCCGCGCGTGTACAAGGCGTACGGAGCGGCGTCGCACGTGTACGATGTGTGCGGAGCAGAGCCGCCCGTGTACGAGATGTGCAGAGCGGAGCCGAGCATGTTCGAGGTGTACAGAGCAGAGCAGCACGTGTATGAGTGTGCCGAGCTGGAGAGGAGCCGCACGTGTACAAGGTGTACGGAGCGAGACCGCACAAGTACGAGGTGTGCGGAGCCGCCCGTGTTCGAGGTGTACAGAGCAGAGCGTGTACAAGTGTGCAGAGCTGGAGCGGAGCGTGGCGTGTACGAAATGTACAGAGTGAAGCCACATGTGTACGAGGTGTACGGAGCAGAGCCGCGGGTGTACGAGTGTGCGGAGCGGATCCGCTTGTGTACAAGGAGTACGAAGCGGATTCGCATGTGTACAAGGTGTACGGAGCGAAGCCACGTGTGTACGAGGTGTACGGAGTGGTGCCACATGTGTACGAGGTGTACGGAGCAGAGCCGCGAATGTACGAGTGTGCGGAGCGGATCATCATGTGTACAAGGTGTACGGAGTGGCGTCGCGCGTGTACGATGTGTGCGGAGCAGAGCAGCACTTGTACGATGTGTGCGGAGCTGGAGCGGAGCCGAGCGTGTACAAGATGTATGGAGCGAAGCCACGCGTGTATGAGTTGTACAGAGCGGAGCCACAAGTGTACGAGGTGTACGGAGCAGAGCCGAGCGTGTACGAGGTGTTCGGAGCGGAGCCGCGCGTGTACGAGGTGTACGGAGCAGAGCAGCGCGTGTACGAGTGTGCGGAGCGGATCCGCACGTGTACAAGGTGTACGGAGCGGAGCCGCGCGTGGACGAGCTGTACGGAGAGGAGCCACGCGTGTACGAGCTGTACGGAGCGGAGCCGAGCGTGTACGAGGTGTATGGAGCGGAGTCGCGCGTGTACGAGTGTGCGAAGCGGAGCCGCGTGTGTACGAGGTGTACAGAGTAGTTTGCACGAGTTGTACGGAGCGGAGTCGCGCTTGAATGATGTGTGCGGAGCGGGGTCGCGCGAGTACGAGGTGTATGGAGCAGAGCCGCGCAATTACGAGTCTGCGGAGCGAAGCTGCGCGTGTACGAGGTGTGCAGAGCCACGCGTGTACGAGGTGTACGGAGCGGAGCCGCATGTGTACTAGGTGTACAGAGTGGAGCCGCACATGTACGAGTTGTATGGAGCTGAGTCGCACGTGTACGATGTGTGCGGAGCAGAGCCGCGCGTGTACGATGTGTGCAGAGCAGAGCCACGCGTGTACGATGTGTGCAGAGCAGAGCCACGCGTGTACAAGATGTGCAGAGCGGAGCCGCGGGTGTACGAAGTGTACTGAGCAGAGCAGCGCGTGTACGAGTGTGCGGAGCTGGAGCGGAGCCGCGCGTGTACGAGATGTACGGAGCGGAGCCACGCGTGTACAAGGTGTGCGGAGGAGAACCGCATGTGTACGAGGTGTACAGAGCAGAGCAGCGCGTGTACGAGTGTGCAGAGCGGAGTTGCACGTGTACGAGGTGTAAGGAGGGGAACCGCGCGTGTACAAGGTTTGCGGAGCCACGCGCGTACGAAGTGTACGGAGCAGAGCCACGCGAGTACGAGTGTGCAGAGCCGCGTGTGTACGACGTGTAAGGAGCGAAGCCACGCGTGTACGACGTGTATGGAACGGAGCCATGCGTGTACGAGGTGTGCGGAGCGGATCCACGCGTGTACAAGGTGTACGGAGCGGAGCCGCGCGTGTATGAGGTGTGCGGAGCGGAGCCGCGCGTGGACGAGGTGTACGGAGCAGAG
Organism: Phyllobates terribilis; assembly: GCF_046119375.1. Lineage (NCBI taxonomy): Eukaryota > Metazoa > Chordata > Amphibia > Anura > Dendrobatidae > Phyllobates > Phyllobates terribilis. Next base: position 11,593,414 of record NW_027362798.1, on the reverse strand, counting down.
CCGCGTGTGTACGATGTGTGCGGAGCGGAGCCACGCGTGTACGAGGTGTACGGAGCAGAGCGGATCCACGCGTGTACAAGGTGTACGGAGCGGAGCCGCATGTGTACGAGCAGTACAGAGTGTACAAGCTGTACGGAGCAGAGCCGTGCATGTACGAGGTATGCAGAGCGGAGCTGCGCGTGTACAAAGTGTACGAGGTGTGCGGAGCAGAGCCGCGCGGATACGAGGTGTGCAGAGCGTAGCTGTGCGTTACGAGGCTTGTGGAGCGGAAACACGCATGTACGAGTTGTACGGAGCGGAGCTGCGCGTGTACGAGGTGTGCGGAGCGGATCCGTGCGTGTACAAAGTGTACGGAGCAGAGCCGCGCGTGTACGAGCAGTACAGAGTGTACAAGCTGTACGGAGCAGAGCCGTGCATGTACGAGGTATGCAGAGCGGAGCTGCGCGTGTACAAAGTGTATGGAGCGGAACCATACGTGTACGAGCTGTGCGGAGCAGAGCCGCACGTGTACGAGTGTGCGGAGTGGAGCCGCTCATGTACGGAGCATAGCCGCGCGTGTACGAGGTGTATGGAGCAGAGACACGCGTGTATGAGGTGTGCGGAGCGAAGCGGATCCATGCGTGTACAAGGTGTACGGAGCGGAGCCGCGCGTGTACGAGCTGTACGGAACGGAGCCGCGCGTGTACGAGTTGTACGGAACGGAGCCTGCGTGTACGAGCTGTACGAGGTGTGCAGAGCGGAGCTGCGCGTGTACAAAGTGTATGGAGCGGAGCCGTGCGCGTACGAGCTGTACGGAGTGGAGGAGTGCGTGTACGAGGTGTGCAGAGCGGAGCTGTGCGTGTACAAAGTGTATGGAGCGGAGCAGTGCGTGTACGAGGTGTGCAGAGCGGAGCCGCGTGTGTACGAGGTGTGTGGAGCAGAGCCGCACGTGTACGAGGTGTCTCTGCATACAGCTGAATTTTACCACCACAAAAGGACTAGGTGGACTCTGGCTAGCAACAGAAAAAAAATTATATTTTTTTTTACTGTGCATACAAATCAATTTCACCCCCAAAAACTGATAAGGTGGGCTACTATAGCTTGCGCTATCACACTGGCAAATTATAAAAATATATTTTTGTGTTCTGCACTCAGCTCTGTATAACAGCTGAATTTCAATCCCACAAAATGAAAAGGTGTGCTAGTCTTTATTGAAGCCATAAAAATTAAATAAAAAGTTGAATAAAATGTAACACTAAAGCCAAGTTCACACAACATGAAGACTGCATTTTTTTATGCAGGTGTCCGCACCATACAACAAAATAACAATCTTATTATTGTGTGTTTGCTGAGTTTCTTTTGAGTTTTCCCCCTTAAAATGTGTTTTGGTGAAGCTGTGAATCTACACTTTTAATACTACAGAAAAACTTAGATTTTTGAGCTTAAAAATGTTTTTTTTTTTACAGGCTCCACAGAGGCTTATATATAAAAAATAAAAAAATGCATGAAATCCGCACAGTTCAGCAGCGTCTTTAGACTCACTGCAGGCGTAGATTTCATTAAATCACATCCACTGCACTTGCACATTTAGGCCGTGTTCAGATGTAGCATAAGTGCTGTGTTTTTTCAGCTGCTTTTTTGGAACAGTCATTTTGCAGCATTTAAATGGCCAAGAAAAGTGGATGTGATTTCATGAAAACGGCTCTGTGGTCTAAAGACGCTGCTGATCTGTACGGTTATGGTTTATTTTACGTCTGGAGGCTTCTATGTGGAAAAAGAGAGAAAACGCAGGTAAAAAGACTGCAGGTACCTTAAGAGCAGAATCAAAGCTATTCTGTATTATAACAAAAAATGAACAATGCGGCTTCACATCTGCACCAAAAAACATCAAATAAAGGGGAAAAGGCATAAAAAAATGCAGCAAGTACGCAATAATCAGAAGATTGTTATTGTGTAGTTTGGTGTGGACATCTGCAGAAAACAAAAAAAAAATACAGTATTTATTCAACATGTGAACACGGCCTTGCAGACACAAAAAAGCCAATGTCAAATAGTGAAGCTACATAAAGATGAGAAAGTTGAATGGACAGAAAATAAATCCATAGATCCCAAGTGAAAGAAGCACGACGCACAGATGACACCATGCCAGCCTCATCAAAAGTCACGCCGGATGAGGTAAGGTTAGTAGTGACGCATGAGCGTGTTCTCTTAACCCTCTCACAGAGCACGCTCAGGTGCTGCCTGAGTATTTTCGGCATCTATGCTCGAGCCGCCGCGGCTGCATGTGTCGCGGCTGTTAGACAGCTGTGACACATGCAGGGATTGCATGTTTGTTAGGCAATCCCTGCATGTGTCACAGCTGTCTAACAGCCCCAGCGGCCCGAGCATAGATACCGAGCACGCCGAAAATACTCGGGCAGCAACCGAGCGTGCACGGTGAAAGGGTAAACCGAGCATGCTCGTGCAACACTATAGGTAAGAGATTCGTGGCCTCCTGTCCAGCGTCCCAAGAATTGATCCTCTCAGCTCTAGTTCCAACTGTCCCGGATACGGTGAACAGCCCCGTATAAATAAACTAGCTACTGTGAGCGAAATACGCTCTCTTCTATGCCTTCCGAACTCCAAATTAATAAGATTTGTTTTACGAGCGCTCGGGAAATCAATACAGCACAGCCTTGTATGGTGTACTAGAAAAGACTTCTGCTTTATTAGCACATGTGGCACTTTAAATAGGGTCAGAGACAAAGGAATAGTTCCCTCTGACCTATGAACCAATAGTAACCTTAAGGGAGTGAATAGTAATGTGAAACCTCACTGCCCATCAGTGTTACCTGATGACCATTACATAAGAGTGAAAACAAAATGGATACCACAGACAAACAAGATGGATTCTTTTCTCTCACACTACTGAATCCGTTCTACACCCGGGTGGCGAGCATCTTTATTGGTATATGGTCTCCCATGCTGGTATGTGCTGCCCCCCTCCTGGTATTTGTGCTGCCCCCATCATCCTATACTGGGATGCATGGCACCTCTCTGACGCGCCCCTGGGCCTGTGTCGCGCTGCGTTGCGCATGCGGGAGCTTACCCGGAGCCGGATCTCTTGAGGGTTGTAGTCTCGTGGCGGTGATCCGGTCCGTGCCCAGGGAGTCAGACTAAGTGGCGCTGTATTAGCGGTAGATGTTGGACGACTACGCCACCCGTTGAGTACAGCTAAGGAGCTGCTGCTGCAGGGCAGACCGCTGAGGCCGGTGGTAGGATTGTGCAGCGTGATAGTATAACCCCCAACGGGAGGGGTATGGCCTCAGGGCAGCCGACGTGGATGATGGGGGTAGCAGGAACCACTCAGAGACGGTACGGTGTAGTTCAGGGTCTTTACTGGTGACAACGATAGACCCTCCCGGAGTACTGGCTAGCGATTGGGGCCTGGTCAGTCCTTGAGCAGATGGGATCTCCCCTGGCCAGGCGGAGTTGTAGGCCTCCCAAACTAATGATACTCTTCTGGCTACCTTGCTAGAAGCGGATATAAGTAGCCCACGTCCCTGAGTGTACCGTGTGGTGCTCACCCGTATGGCCGGTGACTCGGGGCCTTCTAGTAGCTTCCGCTCCACGACGGCGGTGCTGGTCCCATGCGTGTGACCGTGCCTTCGGGTTTCTGGGCTTGAGGACCTGAAATCCCCTGCCGGTCGGCTTCTGCTGCTGGGTAAGAGTTAGTCCCCACAGCCTCGGACGCCGGGTCCGGTAAGAAAGCTTCTCAGTCAGGGCGAGCTCTGCAGCTGCCAGCCCCTGACTTGTAGTAGTATTGCTCCCACTGAGCTTCTGCTGTTTCTTCCTGTGACTGTTTCTTGTCTCTACTCTCCTTGACTGCCCAACCCTGCTTCAGCCCCGGGTTTATATAGGGGAAGTTCTTCCCCTCCCAAGACTGGGCAGGAGGTGTGGCATGCACAGGATCCCTGGCCAAGAGACCTCCCACCTGCTCTCAGACATAACATTGCTTGTTACTGTGGAAACCAGACCCCTGGGGTGCCACATTCCCCCCTAGTGAAATTTAGTACTCCGGGACTAAACATATTTTAGAAAAACATAACAAGATATAACAATAACAATACAATAAAGAAACACATAAAGGTGGTCACGGCATGTCCATAACCGGGTGCAGTCTTTGAAGAAACAAAGGTGTCCATTTCACCAAAACAGGGAGACGTAACCAGGTAGGGGTCTGTCCTACCCCGAGTCCTTAACAGTCTCTAGTCCATCCTGGGTTACGCTCCAACTAATTGTACAAGGATTCCCGGTAGATCCACCAAGGATTCCTAAAAATAACTAGAAACACAAAATTATACACAAGCAACAATACACAGGTAAACATAAATAAAACAATTTATACACTTTAAATCCTCCAGCGTGCGGGTAACTGGCCTCTAGTGGCTCTAGTGGACCTACGGAGCTGACTGTCTGGCCCCGAACTACAGGGTGTAGGAGCTGTCAAGGGTAAACTGGGCAGCTGTCTACGAGTTCCCTGACTCACTAGGGATATGGCAGGCTCACTGCAAGCAGAGGATTGATCCTCCTGGTCTGCGGGTGTGGGGTCTTCTGCCTCCTGGACCGGCTGTTCTTCCAGCTCTACCCGTTGCTCCGTAGGTGCTTGGGATGACGGTTGGAGGAAGGTGAGTACGGGCACCACAACTGCACCATTGACTTGAGTCCAAGACCGAGGGAAGTCCCCGAGCACCGTACTAACCATATCTTCCCTTTCCTCTACGGGTCGATGGTCTTCTTGTTCCTCTTCAGGGTTCCTCAGTTGTTCGGGACACTTCTTCAGGTGGTCCCGGGATACAATGGCTGTGGTTTCCCCTCCGTCTTTACTGATGGTGCAGACCTTCGGGTTCTCGTGGCTTGAGGGCAGTACGGTGTACGGGTCCTTCTCCCACTGGTCGTCCAACTTGTGGAGCCGTCTCTTCCTCTTCAAGACCTGCTCTCCGGGTACCAGGGGAACAGCGGGAGCATACTGGTTGTAAGTTTTCTCTTGTCTTTCCCTAGCCTGACAGAGACTTCGCTCCACGCTCTCCTGTACTCTCCGGTACTGCTGCTGCCTCTCTGTGTCCCAGTCTGCTTCTGGTGAAGTGTCCTCGGGTGTCAGGACTCCCATTTCCAGGTCAACAGGTAACTTACCAGGTCTTGCCCTCATTAGGTAAGCCGGGGTACAGTTGGTGGAACCTACCGGGATGTGGTTGTATAGGTCCACCAGATCGGGCAGCTTCTCAGGCCACAGACTGCGTTCTTCCAGGAGCAACGTTTTCAGAAGATCCATTACCACCTGGTTCATTTTCTCACAAAGTCCATTAGTTTGCGGATGATAGGGTGTCGTCCTTATCTTCCGGCAGCCATACAGAGTGCAGAATTCTTGGAAGACCTCCGCTTCAAAGGCAGGTCCCTGGTCTGTCAACACTTGGTCCGGGTACCCGTGTGGACGGCAGAAATGCTGCTGGAAGGCTCTCGCTGCTGTTCGAGCTGTTAAGTCCTTGACGGGGACGACAACCAAGAACCGGGAGTAGTGATCCACGATGGTTAGTGCGTAGACGTAGCCACTTCTGCTTGGGGTCAGTTTTACATGATCCAAGGCTACCAGTTCCAACGGCTGCCGGGTGACGATGGACTGCAGGGGAGTCTTCTGGCTGGCACGGTCCTTCCTTCTTAGGTTGCACGGGCCACAGTCTCTGCACCACTTCTCAATGGTTCCCCTCATGCCTACCCAGTGGAACCGCTCGCGCAGCAGGAACTCCAGCTTCTTCCACCCGAAGTGTCCAGCTCCGTCGTGGTATGCCTCCATCACCATGGCTGCGTCTCTTCGTGGCACCACTACTTGCCAGAGTAATTCATGTGTCCGGGAGTTAACCATTCTGCGGCACAACTTCCCTTTGTAAAGGAACAGTCGACTCTTCTCTGCCCATAGTTGTTTGGCTTCCTCCGGAGCGTCTGGTTCAAGGCGAGCCTCCGGCCGAGTCAGCATCTCCTTCACCAGTCGGACGGCAGGGTCGCTGTCTTGCGTTTCCGCCCAGTTGTAGTGGGGTAAGGGGTTCAACGTAGCAGCCTGCTTACTCCTTACCCGGTGGGAGTACTGGATAGTCCCATGACGGTGGAACGCAGGGAGTTCAACTTCTTCCAGTCCCTCCGGATCTTCTCCTCCGTCCGGCAGGTTGGGCATCCTGGACAGGGCGTCCGCGTTGGTATTGGAGCGTCCTGCCCGGTATTTGATTGTGAACTCGTAGTTGGACAGACGGGCCATCCACCTCTGCTCCAGGGCACCGAGTCTTGCCGTGTCTAGGTGTGTCAACGGGTTGTTATCCGTGTACACGGTGAACCGGGAAGAAGCGAGGTAATGCTTAAAGCGCTCGGTGACTGCCCATACCACGGCCAGGAACTCTAACTTAAATGAGCTGTAATTCTCGGGGTTCCTTTCGGTGGGTCGCAGTTTTCGGCTTGCGTAGGCGATTACTCGTTCTTTCCCTTGCTGAATCTGGGACAGCACGGCTCCTAGCCCGATGTTACTGGCGTCGGTGTAGAGGATAAAGGGCTGGCTATAATCCGGGTATGCCAGGATTTCATCCCCCGTGAGGGCCATCTTCAGCTGGCGGAAGGACTCTTCTTCCAGCTCCTCCCATTTGAAGGGCGGCTTCTGGTTCTTGGCCTTCCGGGACTGGCCTATCAGGAGGTCCTGCATAGGAGCTGCCTTTTTGGTGAAGCCGGGGATGAATCTGCGGTAATAGCCTACCAACCCAAGGAACTGCCGCACTTCCTTTACACTGGAGGGACTTGGCCATTCCTTAATTGCGGTGATCTTATCAGGGTCGGGAGCCACTCCATCAGCGCTCACCACGTGTCCCAGGTACTGCACCTTTGGCTTCAGGAGGTGACACTTAGAGGGTTTCACCTTCAGGCCGTAACTTGCCAGGGCTTCGAACACTTCCGCCAGATGTTTCAGGTGGTCCTCATAAGTCTTGGAATATACGATGACATCGTCCAGGTACAACAAGACCGTCTCGAAGTTTTTGTGTCCCAGACAGCACTCCATTAATCGTTGGAAGGTTCCTGGTGCGTTACAAAGTCCAAACGGCATACAGGTAAACTCGCTAAGTCCCATCGGGGTGGTGAATGCGTCTTCTCCCGGTCCGCCTCTGCTACAGGAACCTGCCAGTACCCGCTAGTGAGATCCAAGGTAGAGAAGAAGTTAGCAGATCTTAAAGCAGCCAAAGACTCCTCTATCCTTGGTAAAGGGTACGCATCCTTGTGTGTGATACGGTTGATTTTCCGGTAATCTACACACATCCTCATAGTGTTGTCTTTCTTTTTGACTAAAACCAGTGGGGCTGCCCAGGGGCTACAACTATCCCGGATTACCCCAGCCTCCTTCATGTCTCTAAGCATCCCCTTGGCGTGTTGGTAATGTGCAGGGGGTACGGGTCGATACCTCTCTTTTATGGGAGGATGATCTCCCGTGGGGATGCGGTGTTCTACCCCCTTGACTCGCCCGAAGTCTAACGGGTGTTTCCTAAACACTCTCTCATACTCTTGAACCACCCGGTAGACTCCCTGTTTCTGGTGGGAGGGAGTGGAGTCAGTTCCCAAGTGTAGTTGCTGACACCAATCCTCCATTACTTTCTTAGAGCCGTTACCTTCCTCCGGGTGAGATGGAGGCAAGGGTTCCACAGATTGTATAGCATTTTGGCTAATGGTATATAATTTGGCTAGCGTGGCATACCGGGGCAGGTACACTTCCCTCTTCCCGATATTGATTATGCGAACGGGCACCCTCCCATGACGTACATTAACCACCCCCCGTGCTGTCAAGATGGTGGGCCTACTGTCTGAGTAAACTGGTTCTACCATTGCCTGGTAATCTCTACCCCTCAGACCAATAGCTGCCCGGCACCAAATCATCATTTCACTTTTTGGGGGCATGGCAATAGGAAAAGGGTCACACATTCTTACGCTACCAATCTCACCGCCGGAGAGTTCCACCTGTTGCCGTCGCATCAGTGCCCGGATCTCTTTCTGGAGCACCCGCTGCTCGCCGGAACTGGCGTTCTTGGCAACCTGCTGTAGAAGGAAAATCACCTCTGCAAGACAATTTTCAATTACATTAGTTCCTAGAGTTATTTTTGGGTGACTCTCATGTTTGTCAATATCTACAATGATCAGTCCCTGTGCTGCCAGTTCGACTCTACCGATTTTGATGGTCACTTCTTTAAATCCGATCTGTGGCACGGGCTGGCCATTGCTGGCGATGATACTCAAGTCGTCGTCAGGGTAGCGGGTAATATCCGAGTCATTCCAGTATTGCTTAAAAAGCACGTACGGGATGGTGGTGACCTGTGACCCGGTGTCCAGTAGGGCACTCATGGGAATGCCATTCAGTACCACAGGCAAGACTGGACGTCCTCCCACATATCTGTCGCGCCAGTTCGATGGGCCTGGTGGTCTTTTTCCTGGGGGTTGGCCCTCTACCCCAGGTTGTGCCCGTTTAAAGAACAGTACCTTGCCATATGTCCGGGTTGATTGCAGCGGCGGCAGATGGGTCGTCCGTCCTCGCTGTATCGGTCACTGGGTCTTCCTCTGGCCGGTGGGGTCCTCCTTGGTCGACGCCACGGGATGTCCTCCGGTCCGGATGCCAGCTGGATCTTCCCTGGAGTGGAAACCTGTAAAGACTGCACAGTTCGGGTTAGCGCAGCAACGCTCTTAGCTAGCTCTTGGACCTGATGGTGTAGGTCTGGAGCCGGGTCATTGCCCAAAGCCTGCGCATCAGCTCCCACAGGCCCTGCCGACAAGGGCGCCGCCTCCTGGTGGTAAGTGGTAGTGGGGCGCCTGTGGGTCACAACGCCACCTGGTGCCGGTTCTCGGAGCACCCGGATGGCTCTGTCCTTGAACTGTGCAAATCCCAGATGGGGATCCTGCAAGGCCATTGCCCGCAACTGGGTTCGGTGGGTATTACAATATAGTCCCTCTATAAACTGTTCGGTCAACAGCCTGTCCTCGTTTCCCACTCCATCAGGGTCGGTCTGCTTAATGGCCCTCAGGGCCTCTTGTAGGTTTAGTGCATAGTCCCTTATACTCTCATGCGCTCGCTGCTTGCACCCGTAGAATCTAAGCTTAATCTCGGCTGAGGTACGGGTATCAAAGGTGTCCTTCAGCCGGGTTAGTATCCCTGCGACAGTCTTCCTCCCAGGTGGCCAGGATTTTACTTCCCTTTTGGCTGCCCCGGTTAGTTGGGCCACCAGGATGCTCACTTTTTGCTCTTCTGTGAGGGGGTACACCTGGAAGAGGCTATCCAGCTTTTCTCTAAAGTCATGCAGGGTATGTGACTCCCCTGAGTACTGGGGTAGCCAAGCTGCTCCCGGGATATAGGGCATGGTGAAGGGCATAACTGCAGCAGCGGTAGCGCTGGCGGGGGTTGAGGCAGTGAAGCTCTCCTCCGTATCCGACATCTTCCTCCCCCCTAGTGGACCGTGGCCTACCTTGCGATGATCCTCTTCCGTAGGCCGCGGCTCCGCAGTGGATGGTTGAGGACCTTCCGTCGCGCTCCTGTGACGTCAGCGTCTGCTGGGCTCCTTCCAGGACCTTACGCAACGTCCGGACGTGAGGCGGGGCTTCAGTTCTCGCGCGCTTTCGGAGTCCACGCCCCTCTTCTTCCCGCGCGGCGTCCTCAAGATGGCGTCCAATGGCGGGAAAACTCCACAGATGGCGGGAAGAAGGCAGAAGATGGCGCCGGATGGCGGGAAACTTCACCGATGGCGGGAAGAAGGCTGAAGATGGCGCCGGATGGCGGGAATCTTCACCACAGGTAAGTTTGAAAAGTCTCTTTTTCAGGCACGCAGTACCCGGTGGTTGCGGGCACGAGATCCTGCCGACTACGCCAAAAGTTGACGCGCCCCTGGGCCTGTGTCGCGCTGCGTTGCGCATGCGGGAGCTTACCCGGAGCCGGATCTCTTGAGGGTTGTAGTCTCGTGGCGGTGATCCGGTCCGTGCCCAGGGAGTCAGACTAAGTGGCGCTGTATTAGCGGTAGATGTTGGACGACTATGCCACCCGTTGAGTACAGCTAAGGAGCTGCTGCTGCAGGGCAGACCGCTGAGGCCGGTGGTAGGATTGTGCAGCGTGATAGTATAACCCCCAACGGGAGGGGTATGGCCTCAGGGCAGCCGACGTGGATGATGGGGGTAGCAGGAACCACTCAGAGACGGTACGGTGTAGTTCAGGGTCTTTACTGGTGACAACGATAAACCCTCCCGGAGTACTGGCTAGCGATTGGGGCCTGGTCAGTCCTTGAGCAGATGGGATCTCCCCTGGCCAGGCGGAGTTGTAGGCCTCCCAAACTAACGATACTCTTCTGGCTACCTTGCTAGAAGCGGATATAAGTAGCCCACGTCCCTGAGTGTACCGTGTGGTGCTCACCCGTATGGCCGGTGACTCGGGGCCTTCTAGTAGCTTCCGCTCCACGACGGCGGTGCTGGTCCCATGCGTGTGACCGTGCCTTCGGGTTTCTGGGCTTGAGGACCTGAAATCCCCTGCCGGTCGGCTTCTGCTGCTGGGTAAGAGTTAGTCCCCACAGCCTCGGACGCCGGGTCCGGTAAGAAAGCTTCTCAGTCAGGGCGAGCTCTGCAGCTGCCAGCCCCTGACTTGTAGTAGTATTGCTCCCACTGAGCTTCTGCTGTTTCTTCCTGTGACTGTTTCTTGTCTCTACTCTCCTTGACTGCCCAACCCTGCTTCAGCCCCGGGTTTATATAGGGGAAGTTCTTCCCCTCCCAAGACTGGGCAGGAGGTGTGGCATGCACAGGATCCCTGGCCAAGAGACCTCCCACCTGCTCTCAGACATAACATTGCTTGTTACTGTGGAAACCAGACCCCTGGGGTGCCACATCTCACCCCCCAATCCTGGTATGCGTGGCCCCCCTCATCCCCCAATGCTGGTATGTGTGGCCCCCTCATCCCCCAATCCTGGTATGCATGGTACCCCTCATCCCCCAATCCTGGTATGCGTGGCCCCCCTCATTGCCCAATGCTGGTATGCGTGGCACCCCTCATCCCCAATCCTGGTATGCATGGCACCCCTCATCCCCCAATCCTGGTATGCATGGCACCCCTCATCCCCCAATCCTGGTATGTATGGCATCCCTCATCCTATAATCCTGGTATGCATAGGGCCCCTCATCCCCCAATCCTGGTATGGATGGGGCCCCTCACCCCCCAATCCTGGTATGTATGGGCCCCTTACCCCCCAATCCTGGTATGTATGGCATCCCTCATCCCCCAATCCTGGTATGCATGGCGTCCCTCATCCCCCAATCCTGGTATGCATGGCGTCCCTCATCCCCCAATCCTGGTATGCATGGCGTCCCTCATCCCCCAATCCTGGTATGCATGGCGTCCCTCACCCCCCCAATCCTGGTATGCATGGCATCCCTCACCCCCCAATCCTGGTATGTGTGGCCCCCTCATCTCTTTCACGCTGCACACACATACAAAAAAATAAACACTTATACTCACCTTTCTTCCCTGTGCTCCAGCGCTGCTGTGTCCTGCTCTGCCGGGGGAGGAGTGCGGCGCCGGAGTACGTGCGTGCCCATACCGCGCTGTCCGGCGCCACTTTGCTGAAGAGACACTGCAAATGTGTCTTCAGTAAAATGGCGCTGGATAGCGCTATGCGCATGCGCCGATCCGACGCCTCACTCCTGCCCCGGTCTCCGGCGAAGAGAGAGGCGCCGCGACAACGCTCCTCCCGGTCAGGTAAGTATATAAGTATGCATTTAGTGTCTAGGCATACCGCGATCTCCGGCGCCATACACTGCTCTTACCTGTAACGGCTCCATGCGTTCTTCTGTCTAGAGCCAGACTGCGCGTCGCACATGCGCAGTCTATCGAGGCTTCAGACAGAGGGACGCTTAGCTGATTATATTATAGATATAATTATAACACTGTTTATCAATGTACTATATTTTGTTGCTGTGGTGCTCTTTCAGTCATATTTTGATTTATTTTTTTATCTGCAGCATGTGGTCTGAAGAGCGGCAGGCACAATCTAGTACCGTCCTCCCGTGTGGTCTGAGGCACGGCAGGCACTATCTAGTACCGTCCTCCCGTGTGGTCTGAGGCACGGCAGGCACTATCTAGTACCGTCCTCCCGTGCGGTCTGAAGAGCGGCAGGCACTATCTAGTACCGTCCTCTCGTGCGGTCTCAAGAGCGGCAGGCACTATCTAGTACCGTCCTACCGTGTGGTCTGAAGAGCGGCAGGCACAATCTAGTACCGTCCTCCCGTGTGGTCTGAGGCACGGCAGGCACTATCTAGTACCGTCCTCCCGTGCGGTCTGAAGAGCGGCAGGCACTATCTAGTACCGTCCTACCGTGTGGTCTGAAGAGCGGCAGGCACTATCTAGTACCGTCCTCCCGTGCGGTCTGAAGAGCGGCAGGCACTATCTAGTACCGTCCTACCGTGTGGTCTGAAGAGCGGCAGGCACAATCTAGTACCGTCCTCCCGTGTGGTCTGAGGCACGGCAGGCACTATCTAGTACCGTCCTCCCGTGCGGTCTGAAGAGCGGCAGGCACTATCTAGTACCGTCCTACCGTGTGGTCTGAAGAGCGGCAGGCACTATCTAGTACCGTCCTCCCGTGCGGTCTGAAGAGCGGCAGGCACTATCTAGTACCGTCCTCTCGTGTGGTCTGAAGAGCGGCAGGCACAATCTAGTACCGTCCTCCCGTGTGGTCTGAGGCACGGCAGGCACAATCTAGTACCGTCCTCCCGTGTGGTCTGAGGCACGGCAGGCACAATCTAGTACCGTCCTCTCCTGTGGTCTGAGGCACGGCAGGCACTATCTAGTACCGTCCTCCCGTGTGGTCTGAGGCACGGCAGGCACTATCTAGTACCGTCCTCCCGTGCGGTCTGAGGCACGGCAGGCACAATCTAGTACCATCCTCCCGTGCGGTCTGAGGCACGGCAGGCACAATCTAGTACCGTCCTCTCTTGTGGTCTGAGGCACGGCAGGCACTATCTAGTACCGTCCTCCCGTGTGGTCTGAGGCACGGCAGGCACTATCTAGTACCGTCCTCCCGTGCGGTCTGAAGAGCGGCAGGCACTATCTAGTACCGTCCTCCCGTGTGCTCTGAGGCACGGCAGGCACAATCTAGTACCGTCCTCTCGTGTGGTCTGAGGCACGGCAGGCACTATCTAGTACAGTCCTCCCGTGTGGTCTGAAGCACGGCAGGCACTACCTAGTACAGTCCTCCCGTGTGGTCTGAGGCACGGCAGGCACTATCTAGTACCGTCCTCTCGTGTGGTCTGAGGCACGGCAGGCACAATCTAGTACCGTCCTCTCGTGTGGTCTGAGGCACGGCAGGCACTATCTAGTACAGTCCTCCCGTGTGGTCTGAAGCACGGCAGGCACAATCTAGTACCGTCCTCTTGTGTGGTCTGAGGCACTATCTAGTACCATCCTCCCGTGCGGTCTGAGGCACGGCAGGCACAATCTAGTACCGTCCGACTTCTTTACAGCACTCTAGGGCATACAGGTGGTGGTCGTACTTTATATGGGGAAAAACAGGTGACAGGTTCCCTTAAGGCTGTGTGCCCACGATGCATTTTTTAAGCAAAAACGCTGCAGAAACGCTTAAAAAACGCATGGTAGAAGGCCTGCCATGTTCCCCAATGATAATCCGCATGTGCTGTGCACATGCTGCGGAAATTTCCTCTGCGGATCATCATTGCGGAAAAAAACACAGCACTACCAATTATTTTGCGGAAGTGCTGCATTTTCGCCGCCATTGACTTGCATTAGATCGCATGGATTACGCATCACTGTATATGTAGATGCGCATTCCATGCGTTCTAGTGTGCGGATGGTACCCAGGTATAGAGGAGAGGAGACCGTCCTCCGGACCTGGGTACCATAGAAAACTGTAAAGAAAAAAAAAAGAATAACATAAAAAATAAATATATACTTACCTTCTGGCGGCCCCCCGCTGCACTCCTCCTCTCATGCCGGAAGTTCGCGATGTACTGAAGGACCTGTGCTGACATTATAGTCATGTGACAGGTCACGCGACGCTGACGTCAGCAGGTCCTTCAGTGTATCGCTGCTGGCAAGGGAGAACGGAGGGAAAGCAGGACACCGGGGGCCATCAGAGGGTAAGTATATATTTATTTTTTTAACATTCTTTCGGTCACACTATATAAATCCATGCCGGTTGCATGGATTTATTTAGTGTGACCAAGTTGTCAAACACTTTCCAAGTGATGCTAAAATCGCTTGGAAAGCGCTTGACAACCCGCATGCGGAAATGCAAGTGAAGAACGCTTCACTTCCGCTTGTCCCTGGCAGCAAAACGCATGTACAATCCGCATGCATAATCCGCATGTACAATCCGCATGCACAATCCGCATTGTGATGCAGCAGGCATCCCTTTAATGGTTCAGTGTGTGTTTTGACGGACCACGTACCTCCCTCAGCTGACTGGTCACATGACTGTGACATCACACAGGTCCTTTTGCACAACAGAAGGTCTGGACATGTGACTGTGAGATAAGCACAGGTCCTGTGGCTGTTTCTATAGGATATAAAAACCCTGGTAATTTGAGACAGAAGTATGCAGGGGTGCAAGGGGTGTGATAGGCGTGAGGCCTGTGGCCTGTTACCCGTGTGTGTGTCACCGTGTGAGGCCTGATGAAGCTTGGTGGACTCCTGGAGGGAGAAGCCTGGATCCTTGTGTGTGTAAGTGATGCCAGTAAGCCTTGGAGAGCCAGAGGCTTTGGAGGATAAGCGTCCTGGAGGGCAGAGCCTGGATCTGTGTGTGTGTGAGATGCCAGTGGCCTTGGACGGGACAAGGGCTGGAGACCACGTGTGGTAAGCTCTAGAGCCACAGTGGTGGCGGAACCAAATGGACTGAAGCAGCTAAAACCTGACAAAGGTAATACACTTTGTTATATGGACATTGCTATAGTATTACCTTGCTGAAGGCTGTATCTGAAGCCAAGTGGGCCTGTCTGCCACTTGAGCTTGTGGACATTATATGTGTGAACTGCGGTTTATGAAGTATAATAAACTGCTGAAGTGTGAAAACCGGAAAGACATTGCTGGTGTGCATTAATTGACGCGCTGCAGCGAGTATTCCCCAGGATGATGACTAGCGCTGCCTTACAGCATGTACAATCCGCATGCACGATCCGCATGCACGATCCGCATGGACGATCCGCATGGACGATCCGCATGGACGATCCGCATGGACGATCCGCATGCGTTTTTTTCTGCCAGGGAGTTGCAGAAACTCACAGGATAAAATCCTGAGCATTTCTGCATCGTGGGCACACAGCCTAAAGCAGGTTTTCATCTATGCAGCTTGTACAAGTGAACTTCATTGTTTGAAAAGTGAGTTACCTGTCTAAGCCATGTTATTATAGTACCTTTTATATGGTTTACACAGGTGCATCATGGGCTTTCCCTGCCCTATGAGTAAAATGAAAGGCTAAAATACAATGTGGAAGCTTAATCAGAGAAATGTTTTATTTACATTCAGAACAGGTTTAAAAGAAACAAAATAACCATTACCACAGAAATCTCAAACGTTTAATTGTAGAAATATTATAGAAATAACATTTTACCATTATGTATAGAAATAATTCTAATTTTATAAAAGTGCATTTATGGGAGGATTGTGGGTAAGGTCTTTGGCTTTGCCCCGACCCCTCGGCCTGCCTCCGGTGTCTGATGTCTCAGCGTCCTGGAACTGAGATCATGATGCTGCTTTGGATAGCAAATCAATAGCCTTGAAAAACCCAGGAATAAGGGAAGGGGGTCTTTAGGGAAATTGGTCTCGAAAACAAGGCAGCGTGGAAAAATCTATTTTGTAGCTGTAGTCGACAACATCTCAGACCCAAGCGTTGTTGACTACCGAGAGCCACTCATCCCGGAACCAAAGGAGACGGCCGCCCACCCTGAGAAACATCCCAGGTGGGAATCTTCTAGATCCGGGTCTGGCAGACCAGCGCTGGTGGGTTCGTTGATGCCAGTAGGGGGCTAGCCTAAAGGAAGGTCTCTTCTTTTCCTGGTGGGCCGGAGTGTTGTCCTTTTGGTTGCTTTTCTACACTGAAAATTTCCGAAAGGACCAAAACTGGACTGTGCGTCTCTTGGGAGGAGGGCATTTGGCCCTCTGTTGCAGAAACAAAATACTCTTACTCCCCATGGCATTAGAGATCATCTTATCTAGCTATTCGAAAAGGCAGCAGCCCTGGAAGGTGAGGCTGGTGGACTTTTTGGAAGCTGAATACAAGTTCCATGATTTCAGCTATGAGGCCATGGGGATGGTGATGTTGCCGGCTGCCAGGGCTGAATAGGGGGCTGCAGGGGGGCGGGCACACTCTCCTTATGGGGTCTCTGGGGGGATATAATGTTTGCAGGGGGCCATCTGCTGGGACGCCCCCCCCACAAGCGCGCCCCCCCCACACACACAAGCGTGCATCATCCGCCCCCCCCCCACAAGCGTGCATCATCCGCCCCCCCCCACAAGCGTGCATCATCCGCCCCCCCCCCACAAGCGTGCATCATCCGCCCCCCCCCCACAAGCGTGCATCATCCGCCCCCCCCCCACAAGCGTGCATCATCCGCCCCCCCCCACAAGCGTGCATCATCCGCCCCCCCCACAAGCGTGCATCATCCGCCCCCCCCCCACAAGCGTGCATCATCCGCCCCCCCCCCACAAGCGTGCATCATCTGCCCCCCCCACAAGCGTGCATCATCTGCCCCCCCCCACAAGCGTGCATCATCTGCCCCCCCCACAAGCGTGCATCATCTGCCCCCCCACAATCGTGCATCATCTGCCCCCCCACAATCGTGCATCATCTGCCCCCCCACAAGCGTGCATCATCCGCCCCCCCACAAGCGTGCATCATCCGCCCCCCCACAAGCGTGCATCATCCGCCCCCCCACAAGCGTGCATCATCAAGCCCGCAGCATCCCCCCCAGAATACCTTCAGAGCCCGCAGCATGCACCCAGAGCCCCCACAAGCCTGCAGCATCCCTCCAGAGCAACCACCAGCCCGCAGCATGCCCCCACCAGAGCCATAGACATGCCACCACAGCCCGCAGCATGCACCCAGAGCCCCCACAAGCCTGCAGCATCCCTCCAGAGCAACCACCAGCCCGCAGCATGCCCCCACCAGAGCCATAGACATGCCACCACAGCCCGCAGCATCCCCACAGAGCCCCCACATGCGTGCATCATCAGCCCCCCCCAGCGTCCCCACAAACCTGCAGCATTCCTCCAGAGCCACCACCAGCCCGCAGCATGCCCACACAGCCCCCACCAGAGCAATAGACATGCCACCACAGCCCGCAGCATCCCTCCAGAGCCCCCACCATGCCCTCAGCATCCCCACCAGCCCGCAGCATCCCCCCAGAGCCACCACGAGCCCGCAGCATCCCTCCAGAGCCCCCACCAGCCCGCAGCATGCCTAGACAGCCCCCACTAGAGCAATAGACATGCCACCACAGCCCGCAGCATGCCCCCAGCATCCCCACCAGCCCGCAGCATCCCCCCAGAGCCACCACCAGCCCGCAGCATCCCCCCAGAGCCACCACGAGCCAGCAGCATGCCCCCACAAGCCCGCAGCATTCCTCCAGAGCCACCACCAGCCCGTAGCATGCCCACGGAGCTCCCAGAGCCCCCACACGTGTGCATCATCCGCCCCCCCCAAGTGTGCATCATCCGCCCCCCCCAAGTGTGCATCATCCACCCCCCCAAGCGTGCATCATCCGCCCCCCCCCAAGCGTGCATCATCCGCCGCCCCCCCACAAGCGTGCATCATCCGCCGCCCCTCCCCACAAGCGTGCATCATCCGCCCCCCCCACAAGCGTGCATCACCAAGCCCACAGCATCCCCCCCAGAATACCTCCAGAGCCCTCAGCATCCCTACAGAGCACTCAGAGCCCGCAGCATGCACCCAGAGCCCCCACAAGCCTGCAGCTTCCCTCCAGAGCAACCACCAGCCCGCAGCATGCCCCCACCAGAGCCATAGACATGCCACCACAGCCCGCAGCATCCCCACAGAGCCCCCACACGCGTGCATCATCCCCCCCAGAGCCCCCACAAGCGTGCATCATCCGGCCCCCCCCACAAGCGTGCATCATCCGCCCCCCCCCCACAAGCGTGCATCATCCGCCCCCCCCCCACAAGCGTGCATCATCCGCCCCCCCCCCACAAGCGTGCATCATCCGCCCCCCCCCCCACAAGCGTGCATCATCCGCCCCCCCCACAAGCGTGCATCACCAAGCCCGCAGCATCCCCCCCCAGAATACCTCCAGAGCCCGCAGCATGCCCTCAGCATCCCCACGGAGCCCGCAGCATGCACCCAGGGCCCCCACAAGCCTGCAGCTTCCCTCCAGAGCAACCACCAGCCCGCAGCATGCCCCCACCAGAGCCATAGACATGCCACCACAGCCCGCAGCATCCCCCCAGAGCCCCCACACGCGTGCATCATCCGACCCCCCCCCCCCCCCCAGAGCCCCCACACGGGTGCATCATCCCCCCCCCCGCAGATTACCTCCAGAGCCCGCAACATGCTCCCACAGAACCCGCACCAGCCCCATAGAGCACCCACGAGCCCGCAGCATGCCCCCAGAGCCACAAGCCCACAGCATGCCCCCACCATCCCCCACAGACCCGCAGCATCCCCCCAGAGCCACCACGAGCCCGCAGCATCCCTCCAGAGCCCCCACCAGCCAGCAGCATGCCCCCAGCATCCCTCCAGAGCCCCCACAAGCCCGCAGCATCCCTCCAGAGCCACCACCAGCCCGCAGCATGCCCACAGAGCCCCCACCAGAGCCATAGACATGCCACCACAGCCCGTAGCATCCCCACAGAGCTCCCAGAGCCCCCACACGCGTGCATCATCAGCCCCCACCAGCCCACAGCATGCCCCCACCATCCCCCACAGACCCGCAGCATCCCCCCCAGAGGCACCACCAGCCCGCAGCATCCCTCCAGAGCCCCCACCAGCCAGCATGCCCCCAGCATCCCTCCAGAGCCCCCACAAGCCCGCAGCATCCCTCCAGAGCCACCACCAGCCCACACAGCCCCCACCAGAGCAATAGACATGCCACCACAGCCCGCAGCATGCCCCCAGCATCCCCACCAGCCCGCTGCATCCCTCCGGAGCCACCATGAGCCCGCAGCATCCCTCCAGAGCCCCCACCAGCCAGCAGCATGCCCCCAGCATCCCCACAGAGCCCCCACAAGCCCGCAGCATCCCTCCAGAGCCACCACCAGCTCGTAGCATGCCCACAGAGCCCCCACCAGAGCCATAGACATGCCACCACAGCCGGCAGCATCCCCACAGAGCTCCCAGAGCCCCCACACGCGTGTATCTGCATCATCATCAATCATCATCATCCCAGACCACCCAAAGCCCGCAGCACCCCCCCAGAGCCCAGCACTGACCTCCTCCTGAAGCTTCACCGTATCACTTTCTGCATGAATCTATGGCGTCTGGTGCTAAACTAGAACACGCCCATAATGCAGTCAGGACACGCCCACGGAAACGACGTCATACCTGGAAGGAGCCCATACATTCTAGCGTTTACCAGGGAGGAGGCTGCAGAGCGAGTGGTTGGTGGTGAGGCTGCTGAGTATTGGGGAGACATGGCGGATGACTGCGCACCCCACACTGAGCTCCCGGGGGGGCAGCCTCAGTCCTGGGGGGACACCCTGGCTTCCTGTGGATGTGGTTAGTCCCCTGCACTATAGAGAGCGGCTCATAGACTGCTGTAGAGCAGCAATGGTCGGTGACGGGTCAGAGCCGGTGATTACAGGGAGCCGCAGCCTCTCACCTGTCAGCAGTTGGACTATAAACCAGGTTTCCAGTCACTGACAGTATGGCTGGAGCTGCGCCCATTATGCACTGTTAGAACTTGGCGATGTCTGCCATGTTTGGAGGTTCCTGGATTCTGTATTTTTCTGCACAGGGTTTGTCCATGAGAAAAAGGAACACAGAGCGCCAGTCCTGGCCACAGGTTGTGTCTGGTACTACAGCTCCGGTCTAGTGACGTGACAGGTGCTGAGCTGTAATGCCACACACAGCCTGTGCCCAGGGGTGGCGCTGTAATACAACAGCTCTGACTTTCTACTCTGGGACAACTTCTGTAAGGCTGAATTCACACATCTGTGCTCCACGGAGCGAGCTCAGATCTGACAACCGCTGGGTCACCAGTGCTGATCTGTGATTACCTCCTAGGAATAGATGAGGCACTGATCAGGTCCGGAGAGCCGGGCCGGGTCCTCGGATCCCACCACGGATGTGTGAATTCCTCCTTAAGTTAATATCTTAGTGTTAGAGTTCTCCTTTAGAATTTCTGTTCACATGAGAGTAATTTATTATAGTTTATTGTGTAACTTTTGAAAAACGTATCGATTACTAATCCTGAGTTACAGCCAGTGATAGTCTAGAGCTGCATTCAGAGATCTGCAGGCTTCTGAGCTGAAATCTCCCAGCAGTCCTTGCTGAGATCACTATTGTTAGCGTTGCAATGTTAAGGCAGGTGCAGATAGCAGTGTTTTCGGTCGGAGTGCGATCTGACAAAACATTGAATCGCACTGTGTCTAGTGTTTGTCCAAGAAGAAAAATCGGACATGTGCACGGCCCCATAGACAGTCTGTCCGAGGACAAAAATCACTATGCTTGAGTTTCATCTAATATTCGGATCATGCTCGGCCATACAAGTTAATGAGTTCTTGGAAAAGATCACACTGCACTCAGATGACATCTGAGTGCAGTCCCATTTTTCACGGATTGACGTAACGAAGAAGATGGAGAATTTTTTTTGACCTATGTCTTGTATCTTGTTTTGTGTCACTTTATGTACAGTTCTGGCCAAAAGTCTTGTGACTGATAGAAATTTTGGTGTTCACTTCAGTGATTTTAGATCTTTTAGTCAGATGTTTCTGTGGTTACTGCAGTACAATTATCAGCATTTTATAAGTTTTATACTTTTATTGACAAATACATCAAGTTTATGGAAAGATTCAATATTCAGTGTTGACCCTTATTTTTCAAGACTCGTTCCCTTCGCCTTGGCAGCTGGATATCGGCTGCTGGGCCAAATCCTGACTGACGACGGACAATTTTTGTCTAATCAGTGCTAGGAGCTCACTACATACATTTCTGTTTGTCCACCCGCTTTTTGAGGAGTGACCACAATCGAATTGAGATCTGGAGAGTTTACTGGCCATGAACCCAAAATGTTAATGTTACCCAGACACTTAGTTGTCACTTTTGCCTTGTGACATATTCTCCGTCATGCTCATATATGCATTGTTAATCACCAAAAATGCTCCTGCTGTGTTCTTAGGTATAATTGTGAGTGAGCCCACTCCCTTTTGATGATGGATAACTCCACACATGACTCGTCTCGGGGTGTTTTACTGTTGGCATAACACAGGACTCAAAGTAGCGCTCAGCTTTTCTTCTCCGGACATTCATTCTTCCATATGTCCCTAACAGTTTGAAGGGGGCCTTCATCAGGGAAATAACTTTACCCCAGTCCTCTGTAATCCAATCACTGTAGTTTACTGCATTTTATAATCCTGTTCTTAATCTTTTTCATGGAGAAAAGTGGTTTCTTTGCTGCCCTACTTGACACCAGCACAGCCTCCAAAATCCTTCTCCTCACGGTGTGTACAGATGCACTGACGCCTGCCTGCTGCCATTCTTGAGCAAGCTCTGCACTGATGT
The DNA here is from genome assembly GCF_046119375.1 of Phyllobates terribilis. NCBI lineage: Eukaryota > Metazoa > Chordata > Amphibia > Anura > Dendrobatidae > Phyllobates > Phyllobates terribilis. Next base: position 11,571,670 of record NW_027362798.1, on the reverse strand, counting down.
TCAACCAATTCCATAGCTGAATCCTATGTAGGAGATGATACAGGGACTTGCTGGACTTTCTTCGGAGTCCTGAAGTCTTCACAGCAAATTAACCTCCCCCTATTAAGTTATTATTTATTATAGTGCCATTTATTACATGGAGCTTTACATGTGAAAAGGGATATACACAGCAAAAAACAAGTACAATAATCTTGAACAAAACGAATCACCGACTGGTACAGGAGGAGCGAGGACCCTGCCCGCGAGGGCTTACAGTCTACAATGAATGGGTGAGGATACAGTAGGTGAGGGTAGAGCTGGTCGTGCAGTGGTATGATGGAGCGGTGGTTACTGCAGATTGTAGGCTTGTCAGAAGAGGTGGATCTTCAGCTTCCTTTTGAAGGTTTCCACGGTTGGCAACAGTCTGATATATTGGGGTAGAGAGTTCTAGAGTAGGGGGATGCATGGGAGAAATCTTGCGTGTGATTGTGGGAAGAGGAGATAAGAGGGGAGTAGAGAAGGAGATCTTGTGAGGATTGGAGGTTGCGTGCAGGTAAGTACCGGGACACTAAGTCACAGTTATATGGAGGAGACAGGTTGTGGATGGCTTGGTATGTCATGGTTAGGGTTTTCAACTGGAGTCTCTGGATAATGGGGAGCCAGCGAAGGGATTGACAGAGGGGAGAGGCCAGGGAATAGAGGGGGGGACAGCTGGATTAGTCGGCCAGCAGAGTACAGTTATCTGACAGGAGAAAACAAACTCCTTTGTCATGCTTGCCGATGGGGCGAGGGGTGTGGGAAAGGTGGAATCCAACGTATGAAAGTGCAGCTGGAGAGGCCATGTCAGAGGGGGTGAGTCAGGTACCATTGATGCCAAGGAAGGAAAGTTTGTTAGTAATGAAAAGGTCATGGATGTAGGAAAGTTTGTTGCAGACGGAGAGAGCGTTCCATAGAGCTCCTGTTAGTGGGATTGGGGAAGCAGGGGATGGGCAATGGGTATAGGGTTAGAAAGGTTGTGGAAATTTGATAGATTGTGGATGAGAGGTAGAAGTGACTGTGGGGATGTGGTGAGGAGGGCCATGATTTGGAGAGATATCGCCAGCAGTGAGGAGCAGCAGGAGAGAGCGTGAGGTGGCTGTCTGTGTTTGGAGACAGAGGATTGTATGTTGAGGAACAGATCTGAGGAGGAGGTGAGATGGAGGGAGAGATGACCAGTTCATTACTAGGTGTAGGGATGAGAAGGGTTAGTAGAACGTGTAGGACTATAGGGGTGAGAGTGAAAACAAAGGGAAACATTTTTTACTCTGGCTGTGCAGTTACCTTCAGTTATCTTCTGGTTCAATTCTGGTCTAACTCAGTGCAGCACACTGTAAGGTGGCTGCCAGACAGGTCGTGGACGGGAGGTATGTGTCCCCGAAGTACCAAACTTCGGTGATGTAGGACATGGTGAAGCAGGCTCCAGAACACATAGTGCTGGGAGGGAGTTAATGGGCCTTATTAAAGGGCCGGGTTTCAAGAGCAGCTGAAAGAGTTGGGGGGGAAACAGCTGCTCACTTACCTCCAGTCCAGGTCTTGGAAGGCCTGATTTAAGACAGCTGCGCCTGTCTCAGTGGTGCTGTGTGTTGTGCATTGTGAGCAAACCTTGCATGTGCTGCTCAGTCTGCTGGAGGCAGAGAAAAGCACTAGATTTAAACGGCTGATGCCGTGCTGTATGGACTGGTTATTTTTAGTTTTGTTCTGTTATAGCAGTGTTTCCCAAACCCCATCCTCACGGACCCCCATAGGTCATGTTTTCAGAATCTCCTTAGTATTTGGGAAATACTGCGTTATACCTTTTGTGTATCTGTTGTATGGTGGCAGAAGGTGCCATGCACCCCCTGCTTTGGGCAGAGGGGGGGGGGTATGTAAGGTTGCTGCCGGACAGGTCGTGGACAGGAGGTATGTGTCCCCGAAGTGCCAAGCTTTGGTGATGTAGGACCCGGAGAAGCAGGCTCCAGCACACATAGTGTAGGGAGTTAGTGGGCCCGGATTAAAGGGCCGAGTTTTACGAGCAGCTGAAAGAGCTGTTATGTTTTGGTTTCCTGGTTGGTTTATGGACATTTAATAAACCACCAGTTTGTTTTGGAACCTGCGGACTGCATTCCTGTGTGAACCTGCGCCTACCCAAGAGCTGATCCGTCACAACACGTATATGATGCACCGCAGACTAAATTCTTAATGATCCCATAAATGGTTGATCTAGGGGCAATCTTACAAGCAGCAATGGCCTTGCCTGCAAAGCAATGATGACTGCACATGTTTTCTTGAAGGTAATCAGAAGACAATGATTTGAAGCACCAGCCTGCTCTTGTAATTCAGTAAGCATGACTGTGGAAATGGGGGTTTTGTGGTTAAGTAATTTCCTTGGGAAAAAATTAATATGCATTTTTTTTTTTTTTTAACAATTCATCTGATCATTCTTCATAACAATCTACAGTTAATGCAAATTGACACTATAAAAACTGAAGCAGCAAACTTTATGAAAGCCAGAATGTGTTTCAGTCTCCAAACTTGTCGACTGTGTATTATTGTGTTACCTCTTTTGTATATTATTGTCACCTCTTATCTTGTGTGTCGCTTCTCTTTTCAGTTTGTTAGCCACATGCTGCCAGGCGAGAGCTTGTGGGCACAATCATGCGGCTGGTGATTCTTGATGACTATGCCCTGGCCAGCGAATGGGCAGCAAAATACATAAGTAATCGCATCGCCCAGTTCAATCCTGGACCTGACAATTACTTCACACTTGGGCTACCCACAGGTAATGTGCCTTTTATCTATCTTTATCCATGTGTACGGCAAAGCTTCATAGAGGAGGGAGACTCCAAGTTCACCGCTGAACATCTGCTCTCTCCATGTTTCGTTGCGATCTACCAGTGTCTCTGTAAGATTTGGCCATTCTCTACTGTTATATGCAAGAGTGTGCCAATTTTCCAAAGGAACAAGGAGATTGAGTAGCTCAACAGCCTCTTGCCACTGATCGGCAAACAAATTTGGAGAAAATAATTGGACAAAGCCTGAAGGACGCTGTAATGCATGGCTGTGTTCTGGGGGATCGATGAAGACATAAGAAATAGGAGTGTGAGTTGGGGGGTCTCCCAGTGGTAATACAGTTGGAATCACTGCCTTATTAATACAACGGGGAACTGTTTTGATTTCAATTAACATTAAAGGGGTTGTCCGTACCCTACACTGATTTAATCCTAAATCTCTATTTAATTTAATAATCTACCGTATTTTTCGGACTATAAGACGCACTTTTTTTCCTCCAAAATTTTGGAGGAAAATGGAGGGTGCGTCTTATAGTCCGAATGGGGGGGGGTGTGTATGTGTGTGTGTGTGTGTGTGTGTATATATATTCCTGGTATTTGTGCTGCCCCCGCCATCCTATCCTGGAATGCGTGGCTCCCCTCATCCCCAATCCCGGTATGCGTGGCTCCCCTCATCCCCAATCCCGGTATGCGTGGCACCGCTCATCCCTATTCTGGTATGCGTGGCTCCCCTCATCCCCAATCCCGGTATGCGTGGCTCCCCTCATCCCCAATGCCATTATGCGTGTCACCCCCTCATCCCCAATCCTGGTATGCGTGTCACCCCTCATCCCCAAAAAAATATACACTTATACTCGCCTTTCTTCTCTGTACTCCAGCGCTGCAGCGTCCTGTTCTGCCGGAGGCCGGGGGAGGAGTGCGGCGACAGAGCACAGCGCCGACCGGCGCCAATTTGCTGAAGACACACTGTAAATGTGTCTTCATAAAAATGGCGCCGGATAGCGCTATGCGCACGCGCCGATCCGACGTCTCACTCCGCCCCCGGTCTCCGCTGAAGAGAGGCGCCGCGGCAACGCTCCTCCTGGTCAGGTAAGTATGGCGCCGGAGATCGCAGTATGTGTTCAGTGCCTACACACACCGCGATGTCCGACGCCATACACCTCTTACCTGTAACGGCTGGATGCGGTCTTCTGTCTGGAGCCAGACTGCGCGTCACGCATGCGCAGTCTATCGAGACTTTGGACAGAGACCCGCATTCCCGGTTATATTATAGATGTGGGGTGTGAGGGGAGTGGTAGCTGTGGAGGAGCGGGGCACAGGAGGCAGCGGTGCAGCCTACACTGTCCCTGCTGCTAAAGAAAATGAATATTCACTGCTCCTTAATAGCAGCACACAGTGTAGCTGCGCTGCGGCTCCTGCTGCTGCCGGAATCGCCTGTGCCCTCTGTTAAAGGGCATGAATATTCAACCTCTCTCCACGCCCATGGGCGTGGGGAGGGGGTGAATATTCATGCCTTTTAATAAGCGGGCACACGCTATAGCCCGGCAGCAGCAGGAACCGCAGCGCGGCCAAGCTGTGTGCCGGCTATGAAGGAGAGTGAAGTCACTGCTCCCCGCGCACACAGACCCGGCGTGGGGAGCAGTGACTTCCGGCAGCTGATCTCTCCATGTGAGCCGCGCATGGCAGTGACGTGCGACTCACATGGAGAGATCAGTGCGGGCAGACAGGAGGAGAGAGAAGAAAGGTGAGTATAAGAGTTTATTTTTTTTATGTGCAGCCTGATGGGGATTAGGGGGACCATGCATATTAGGGTATGGATGAGGGGGCCATACAAAACAGGATAAAGATGAGGGGGCCATACATACCTGGACGGGGATGATGGCCGCCGTGCGTACCTGGACGGGGATGATGGCCACGTATAAAAGGAAGGGGGTTGGGCATATATACCAGGATAGGGGATATTGTCAAAATTGGGTATTACCCCTATACCAGTGTCAGCAGAAGACCCCCTCCCCCTTAAAAGTGCATCATGAACAATTTTTTGCTTAATTTTTTTTTTTTTTTCCTCTAAAACCTAGGTGCGTCTTATGGTCCGGTGCGTCTTATAGTCCGAAAAATATGGTAATTGCTTTTCTAATATACTTTAATTAAAAGTTCATCTAAATTTATCTAACTGGGGTGTGTTTGTATGTGTGTATACATTTGTTTTTTTTACCAACTTCCTGTTTGATAACATTTAGTTTGAAAATCCCCAGTGCATCCTGGGATATGAAGACGGACGTGATCAGGGAGCAGAGGCTGCGGTCCCTGCTGCTGCCTCTTTCCCCACCCTGAATGAAGCGTCATCAGTGATGCCTGTTTCAGGGGCTGGGCTAGTCCCTGCTACTCTGCGCATGTGTCGGTTGTCAATTCTAACTCTCAGTGGCTCAGCAGGATCTTGTCACTGTGCAATATTCTTTTTAATGCGCAGCGTCAGGGATTCCTCAGACGACACCGGGGTGATCACGCAATATCTCACCCTGCCGTCACTGTGTCATGGATTTCGTCTGGAATCGCGAGCACACGATCCAGATTACTTCGACAGAATGCTACCTCCCGGAAGCTAAAATACGATAAATGAGGGGCCCGGTGAAGAAAGCCATAGCAAATTCGGTCATGTCCCTTGGAGGTGCAATGTACCTGTTGGGTACCCTGATATCGTGGGTTCTGTGAGCACAATACCATTCCAGGGTTTTACAGTGGGATCTGCTACATAATGAAGTTTCTCTTAAGGGGCACTTGGAAGGGAAGATGTCCTTATCACCCCGGTCAGTAAAATCTTTATAGAGGTTAGGCTCATCCTGCCACCAATCTCGGGGGGTTCCCTGGGTACTTGGGGTCACTAGCACAATTACCACAGATGCGAGTCCCAGAGGGTGGGGAGCCCAGGGGACCTGGTCAGATATCGAAAAGGGTCTCTCCTCCAATGCAAAAGAACTTTTGTCGGTCCGAGCTCTGCTGTGCCTGTTTGGGGTGAAGTTCGGGTCCTAGGAGGCATCGACTATGCAGCCTGCACAGCCGATCACAGCCCGGGCACCACGTCTCCGGGTAAATCTCCACCTTTTGAGTTACTTCTTGTGCAGCAGCCCCATGCAAGTTGCTCCGCTCTCCTCGGCCAGCTCCTGCTGAAGACTGAGCTCCTCTGTCCAATCTAGGAGCTCAATAGCCCTGATCACGTCAGTGGTAGCCCAGCGCTGCTGGATCAGATTTACAAATGGCAAACTAATCAGCCCTAGGCATTTCTAATATGTGCAGAGCAGGCGACATAAGTCTGACCGGTGTCCTCATAGACCTTTCCTCGGCCGGGGTCTAATAGGAGCAGTAAGATGGCCGTCATGGGGTCCATTGTTAGATCTCGGCTGCCATAGAAACTCATCGGCACCATGATCGCGCCTCCCTCTCCTGTCTAAAGTGCCTAAATGCTGTGGAAGCCCCCTACTGTGTCATACAGTGGATTAAGCTGCCAGGATCAAGGTTGGCTCCACTGTCGGTGGCTGAGGCAGGAGCAGGACTGTGTTATACAGCCACACTTCTGCCGCAGATCTTGTAAGAGCCCTGACAGGACCTGCCTGATGATAATGTGTCCTATAGAGCGGGTCCTGGTACCGGACTGCCCTGTACATATTCACCACTAGCTGGGAACCAGTTACTTACAAGGTCTAGTTTCGGATGTGTTTCCAGAATCTGTAGTTATCAGCATTTTATCCTTAAGGCCGAGTTATAATATCACTGTAACACTCTCGCCCTGTACCTGTATCCCTGCCCTGTGTGCTGCACAAAATTATATAACAAAGTGTGTGTGTGTGTACACAGATATATATCTCCTGAATGGAATTACTGCTAGATCTCCTGTACATAGAAATGAGGTTCTTAGCGCACATTTTGAGCAAATTGTGCGAGCCCATCTGCCAACGTCAAGGCGACCTCTTCAGATGGGTCCCTACACTAACACTACACTAACTTAGTAACTGGGACTAGTTTTTTGTATTATTATTACCACCATGTTTACTATTTATTATTATTGCCGTAATGCAATTAATTGTAACTGTTATAACACTAATTAAAAAAATTTAATTAAATTTTTTTTATTATACTTGTGATTCTAATAATGGTATTACTAAAATCCCTTTGCCTAAAGCTGTTGATCCAGAAGTAGGCAAAAACCCCAGGACACCTAACGGCAATATGTTTCTTAGGGGAAAAAATTCCTTCTTGACCTATGGAAAAGGCGATCAGTCCTAGGACCCTGGATCAAACCTAATAATGTTATTACAAGTTATATAATATTATGCTAATTATTGTACTACTGGAGTTATTTTAATTTGTTTTTATAAATCTAACTATTTGAGATGGTTATTATTAACATTGTGCTATCTTATTACAGTATTATTCTTCTTTCCTATCACTACTAATACTGCCCTATACCTACAGTGTTGATCCAGAAGAAGGCAAAAACCCCAGGACACCTTCAGCCAATTTGTGTTACAGGGGAAAAAGTCCTTCTTGACCCCGAGAAAAGACGATCAGTCCTAGAACCCTAGATCAAACCTAATTATGTTACTAGTTATGTAATTACTATTACTGTACTAAATGTACTTCTACAGTTTTTAATATAATTTTTTTTATATATTTTGTCTTATGTCCTGCTTTCTTATTAAAGTACTACTCTAACTTTTCTATAACTATTTAATATTACAGTATTGATTGAACTACGTCTATAATTTTTATTTACTCTTTGTTCTTTCTAGAGATATAACTAGTTTATATTATTATTATCCTGCTATCTTATTACTGTATTATTCTTCTTTCCTATTACTACTAATACTACCCTATACCTACAGTGTTGATCCAAAAGAAGGCAAAAACCTCAGGACACCTTCAGTCAATTTGTGTCACAGCGGAAAAATTCCTTCTTGACCCCGAGAAAAGGCGATCAGTCCTAGAACCCTGGATCACACTGTTATTCTACCTACTACTATTACTACTGTTATTTTATTACTTTCTTACTATTATCACTAGTATTATTACTCAAATTACACTAATACTGATATACTACCACTAGATTACTACTATCCTGCGATTATTACTTTGGTGGATTTCTACTTACCAGCCGGTATTGCCGTATGATGATATCGGCAGAGAGGTCCCAGCAGGATGGTCCACATGGTGTTCCTCTTTCCTCTCAAATACCTTTTGATGTAATGGCAGATGTTGTTCTGCTTCTTCCTTTATGTTGTAGGATCGACTCTTCTGTCCTCTTCTGTCCTCTTCTGTCCTCTTCTGTCCTCTTCTGTCCTCTTCTGTCCTCTTCTGTCCTCTTCTGTCCTCTTCTGTCCTCTTCTGTCCTCTTCTGTCCTCTTCTGTCCTCTTCTGTCCTCTTCTGTCCTCTTCTGTCCTCTTCTGTCCTCTTCTGTCCTCTTCTGTCCTCTTCTGTCCTCTTCTGTCCTCTTCTGTCCTCTTCTGTCCTCTTCTGTCCTCTTCTGTCCTCTTCTGTCCTCTTCTGTCCTCTTCTGTCCTCTTCTGTCCTCTTCTGTCCTCTTCTGTCCTCTTCTGTCCTCTTCTGTCCTCTTCTGTCCTCTTCTGTCCTCTTCTGTCCTCTTCTGTCCTCTTCTGTCCTCTTCTGTCCTCTTCTGTCCTCTTCTGTCCTCTTCTGTCCTCTTCTGTCCTCTTCTGTCCTCTTCTGTCCTCTTCTGTCCTCTTCTGTCCTCTTCTGTCCTCTTCTGTCCTCTTCTGTCCTCTTCTGTCCTCTTCTGTCCTCTTCTGTCCTCTTCTGTCCTCTTCTGTCCTCTTCTGTCCTCTTCTGTCCTCTTCTGTCCTCTTCTGTCCTCTTCTGTCCTCTTCTGTCCTCTTCTGTCCTCTTCTGTCCTCTTCTGTCCTCTTCTGTCCTCTTCTGTCCTCTTCTGTCCTCTTCTGTCCTCTTCTGTCCTCTTCTGTCCTCTTCTGTCCTCTTCTGTCCTCTTCTGTCCTCTTCTGTCCTCTTCTGTCCTCTTCTGTCCTCTTCTGTCCTCTTCTGTCCTCTTCTGTCCTCTTCTGTCCTCTTCTGTCCTCTTCTGTCCTCTTCTGTCCTCTTCTGTCCTCTTCTGTCCTCTTCTGTCCTCTTCTGTCCTCTTCTGTCCTCTTCTGTCCTCTTCTGTCCTCTTCTGTCCTCTTCTGTCCTCTTCTGTCCTCTTCTGTCCTCTTCTGTCCTCTTCTGTCCTCTTCTGTCCTCTTCTGTCCTCTTCTGTCCTCTTCTGTCCTCTTCTGTCCTCTTCTGTCCTCTTCTGTCCTCTTCTGTCCTCTTCTGTCCTCTTCTGTCCTCTTCTGTCCTCTTCTGTCCTCTTCTGTCCTCTTCTGTCCTCTTCTGTCCTCTTCTGTCCTCTTCTGTCCTCTTCTGTCCTCTTCTGTCCTCTTCTGTCCTCTTCTGTCCTCTTCTGTCCTCTTCTGTCCTCTTCTGTCCTCTTCTGTCCTCTTCTGTCCTCTTCTGTCCTCTTCTGTCCTCTTCTGTCCTCTTCTGTCCTCTTCTGTCCTCTTCTGTCCTCTTCTGTCCTCTTCTGTCCTCTTCTGTCCTCTTCTGTCCTCTTCTGTCCTCTTCTGTCCTCTTCTGTCCTCTTCTGTCCTCTTCTGTCCTCTTCTGTCCTCTTCTGTCCTCTTCTGTCCTCTTCTGTCCTCTTCTGTCCTCTTCTGTCCTCTTCTGTCCTCTTCTGTCCTCTTCTGTCCTCTTCTGTCCTCTTCTGTCCTCTTCTGTCCTCTTCTGTCCTCTTCTGTCCTCTTCTGTCCTCTTCTGTCCTCTTCTGTCCTCTTCTGTCCTCTTCTGTCCTCTTCTGTCCTCTTCTGTCCTCTTCTGTCCTCTTCTGTCCTCTTCTGTCCTCTTCTGTCCTCTTCTGTCCTCTTCTGTCCTCTTCTGTCCTCTTCTGTCCTCTTCTGTCCTCTTCTGTCCTCTTCTGTCCTCTTCTGTCCTCTTCTGTCCTCTTCTGTCCTCTTCTGTCCTCTTCTGTCCTCTTCTGTCCTCTTCTGTCCTCTTCTGTCCTCTTCTGTCCTCTTCTGTCCTCTTCTGTCCTCTTCTGTCCTCTTCTGTCCTCTTCTGTCCTCTTCTGTCCTCTTCTGTCCTCTTCTGTCCTCTTCTGTCCTCTTCTGTCCTCTTCTGTCCTCTTCTGTCCTCTTCTGTCCTCTTCTGTCCTCTTCTGTCCTCTTCTGTCCTCTTCTGTCCTCTTCTGTCCTCTTCTGTCCTCTTCTGTCCTCTTCTGTCCTCTTCTGTCCTCTTCTGTCCTCTTCTGTCCTCTTCTGTCCTCTTCTGTCCTCTTCTGTCCTCTTCTGTCCTCTTCTGTCCTCTTCTGTCCTCTTCTGTCCTCTTCTGTCCTCTTCTGTCCTCTTCTGTCCTCTTCTGTCCTCTTCTGTCCTCTTCTGTCCTCTTCTGTCCTCTTCTGTCCTCTTCTGTCCTCTTCTGTCCTCTTCTGTCCTCTTCTGTCCTCTTCTGTCCTCTTCTGTCCTCTTCTGTCCTCTTCTGTCCTCTTCTGTCCTCTTCTGTCCTCTTCTGTCCTCTTCTGTCCTCTTCTGTCCTCTTCTGTCCTCTTCTGTCCTCTTCTGTCCTCTTCTGTCCTCTTCTGTCCTCTTCTGTCCTCTTCTGTCCTCTTCTGTCCTCTTCTGTCCTCTTCTGTCCTCTTCTGTCCTCTTCTGTCCTCTTCTGTCCTCTTCTGTCCTCTTCTGTCCTCTTCTGTCCTCTTCTGTCCTCTTCTGTCCTCTTCTGTCCTCTTCTGTCCTCTTCTGTCCTCTTCTGTCCTCTTCTGTCCTCTTCTGTCCTCTTCTGTCCTCTTCTGTCCTCTTCTGTCCTCTTCTGTCCTCTTCTGTCCTCTTCTGTCCTCTTCTGTCCTCTTCTGTCCTCTTCTGTCCTCTTCTGTCCTCTTCTGTCCTCTTCTGTCCTCTTCTGTCCTCTTCTGTCCTCTTCTGTCCTCTTCTGTCCTCTTCTGTCCTCTTCTGTCCTCTTCTGTCCTCTTCTGTCCTCTTCTGTCCTCTTCTGTCCTCTTCTGTCCTCTTCTGTCCTCTTCTGTCCTCTTCTGTCCTCTTCTGTCCTCTTCTGTCCTCTTCTGTCCTCTTCTGTCCTCTTCTGTCCTCTTCTGTCCTCTTCTGTCCTCTTCTGTCCTCTTCTGTCCTCTTCTGTCCTCTTCTGTCCTCTTCTGTCCTCTTCTGTCCTCTTCTGTCCTCTTCTGTCCTCTTCTGTCCTCTTCTGTCCTCTTCTGTCCTCTTCTCAGGAAACGCAACCCTCAACTGACAGAGCGCCATTACTGACCTCATCCCGCTAAGTAAAAGTGTTTTTCCTGTTTTACACAGAATGCAGACTACCGTGCAGCAACCTATACTCCCGAGGGGCCGCAGCAAACTGGAGTGAATAATGTCCTCCTCTTCCTTTGGATTACGCTTATGCCGTGTTCTCACTGGTGCTATTGGCTTCCATTGGAGATTTAAGCTTTTTGGTATTTTTGATGCTGTATAGTTAGTCACAGTTACCTGAGACGTAATAAATAGCATTAAAGCTGCAGTAATTTTTTTATGTACACTGCTCAAAAAATAAAGGGAACATTTAAACAACAGAATATAACTCCAGGTAAAACAAACTTCTGTGAAATCAAACTGTCCACTTAGGAAACAACACTGATTGACAATCAGTTTCACATGCTGTTGTGAAAATGGAATAGACAATAGATGGAAATTATTGGCAATTATCAAGACACCCTCAGTAAAGGAGTGGTTCTGCAGGTGGGGACCACAGACCACATCTCAGTACCAGTGCTTTCTGGCTGATGTTTTGGTCACTTTTGAATGGTGGTTGTGCTTTCACACTCGTGGTAGCATGAGACGGACTCTACAACCCACAGAAGATGCTCAGGTAGTGCAGGTCATCCAGGATGGCACATCAGTGAGAGCTGTGGCAAGGAGGTTTGCTGTGTCTGTCAGCGTAGTGTCCAGAGGCTGGAGGCGCTACCAGGAGACAGGCCAGTACACCAGGAGACATGGAGGGGGGCCGTAGGAGGGCAACAACCCAGCAGCAGGACCGCTACCTCCGCCTTTGTGCAAGGAGCAACAGGAGGAGCACTGCCAGAGCCCTGCAAAATGACCTCCAGCAGGCCACAAATGATCCTCCTTAAGACTGTCAGAAGGAGCTCACTGATAGATTCTCAGTTAGCTAATTTTGCAGCCAGGAATAGACAGTGCAGCACAGATGCTACAGAAGGCAACATTTTTAATGAAACTCAATTACAGAAATCAATTTTAGCCCCAAATACTTGCATTAAAGTAAAAAAAAACAAATGACCCAAAATCTGGACAACCGCTTTAACTCCATACCAACATCTGCTGTACGTCTATGGTATAAGTCAGTAGCGGGTGTATGGAGCAGAGTCAGCTCGCCCCGTACATGGCAGATAATGGCTGTGACAAACAACCAGGACCTGCCTCTAAGAGCTGCGAGTGGAGCGAAGATCTGCTCACCACTGTTAACTTGTTCAGTGCTGCTGTCAATCTCTAACAGCAGCATTAACAGCGCGCCGGCATTGGGACGCATCGTTCCATGCGCCCACCGGCGCTCCTGTGACGCGATCACAGGGCGCAGATGGACTGCTATGACATCCGGGGGTCTGCTGAAGCCTCCGTGCCTGTCATCATAAAGCTTCATTTGGGCTGTAAAGAAGACCGTGATTTTGCTATATGGAGCATTACTGTGGTATCGCTGTATATAGCACAAGCAATCAGATAATGTATACAAATGCAGTGAAAATTAAAAAAAAAAAAAAAAAAAGCTTAAAATATTAAAACCCCACACGTTCAGCTCACCTCCCACTAAAAATAAAGATAATAAAAATATACACATTTGTGGTATGGTCTCTTTCAGAGAAATACAATCTATCCAAATATAAAAAACAAACGATCAGTGAACACAGAAAAAAATTCAAAAAGCCAAAATTACATTTTTTTCGTTCGCCACAATACTACAGAAAATCCTGTAAGAAGCGATGACCATGTCATATGGTCCCAAAATGTTATCAATAAAGTCCTCTTGCCCTTCAAAAAATAAGCCCCCACACAGCTCCATCAACCCGAAAAACGAAAATGTTACGGGTCTCAGAAAAAATGGTGACACCATAAAAAAAAGTTTTTTTTCTTTTGCCAAAACTATTGGAGAAGTTTGGTCTTGCTGTAATCACACTGAGGAGTAGGATCCTATTACCAGGTCATTTTCACCACACTATGTACGCCGTTAAAACCCTTCCCAGAAAAACAGTGTCAGGCTTTTTTTTTGCACTTTTACTGCACTTGGAATGTTTTTCCCGTTTTCTAGTACTATGTGGTAAATGAATGGTGGGATTTATAAGTACCGCTCATCCTACAAAATAACAAGACCTCACATATGTGGACAGACATGAAAAAGTTATAGCCCTTGGAAAAAGCGGAGGAAAAAACAGAAAAAAACATCAGTTGGTTCTGTTGGGAAGGGGTAAAGCTGAAGAAACGCATGTAACAGCAGAATATGGAGGAAGGTGAGATATCACAGGCTGGTGGATACTACCTGCTCCATCGCTGGCAGAGTAACCCATCCCCATGGTGGCCGCTGAGATCTTCTCTTGTAGAAACCTCTCCAAGCTCTATAAAACATGGGGAACAGTCAGCAGAGGGTTTGGTGATTGGCTCATATTGGCGATATACCCAGGGGCATTACTGGGCACAGGGAAGATTGGGAATGAATAGGATTGGCTGTTAGATATGTGATCTCTTCAATTAAAGGGGATGTCTAGTTGGAACAAGTTCTCACTGATCTCTGGATAGGTGATGACTCTTAGATCGGTGGGTTTGGCCACTATGACCCAATCAGCAGAACAGCACTTATAGATAGAAGTGAGCGAAGTGCAAATGTTCAGCCGCCGGTCCGTTCATTCTCTATGGGGGGCGCTGTACTCAGCTTTCTCCTGCATAGAGAATGAATGGAGCGGTGGTCCGGGGAGGTACTAGCAGGGATTAGTTGGGTTCCCAGCAGATCTAGAAGTTGTCACTTATCATGTGTTGGGGAATAATGACTTCTCCTCTGATAAATGTGCTGATTCCGGTCAGTTGTGGTCGCTGAGTGCGTGTGATGGGATGTGGCTCCGTCCGTTATATTATATCACGTCTTATACCTATAATCTCGCTGATCGCAGGTGTCTGTCTTCACACTCAGATGAGATGGAACAAACTGACCATATAGAACTTTTTTTTTCTTCTTCAAATTCAAACCGAGCAATCCTATTGGCTGAGTATGAATGCAGTTACCATGGTGACAGAAGTAGCTGCACATTTAAAGGGACAAGATACTAATATTGTACTAAAGTGTATTTTATTATATACTTCACATAACTGACTGGGTGCACCTTGGTGCTGGTGGGATGGCTTTTTTTTTTTAATCAAACAACATGTTTACTAAGTACCCTATATTATATATATTTCCTATTGCTTTTTACTTACTTATAGCAGGGTATATGTTCATATTGTTTCTATCCTAAGTTTGTTGATTTTCTAATAGATGGTGGCAAACTTCTTCCTGGCCTTTGAAGCACAGCTTTCAATTATTCCTATCGGAAACAAGGTAAAAAGCTTCGAGCTGAGCACGATCAGACTCCTTCAGTCCCGCAGCAGGTAAATCTGTGACCATCGCCGGCACTCCTGCTGTTCCTAGTACCGATCCCTCTGAGCGGCTGTGCAGTAATGAAGGCAGGATTCACCCCAAACTTGCTCGTCTTTTTTTTCGATTTCCAGTTCTGGTAATTAGTGATACACATGTGTATATCCAGTGGTCAACTCAAAACCTATGTATGGAAAATCAATTGTTTGCTGTATGCATCTCATTTGTAGGATGCACACTATTCATTTCAATATGGAGCGGAGTAGGAGGAGACTTTCATTACTGTTCCCTTTACTTCCTCCCTGCTGATAGGAAATGCCATGCTGTTTGCTTGTGTCCTGTGATTACAGCAGCCTGCAACAGTTTTCAGCGTGCACTCCCCGGCTCAGGCATCAAGCAGTAAATGATAACATTAAAACGCTGCTACCCCTTTGTTAGTCACTTTTTTATCTTCTTCCACCTTCTACGAATGCTATAGTCCGTTATTCTAGAACTGCTCTGAAAATGGTTCTCTCTGGAGTGTTGGGATTTGGGTTTAGGGTGGGTTATGGGAATTGAAGTTCAGATACTTTGTTCATATTTTTACTATGGAATTACTATGTCATGTATGTTATTTGAAAGATGGAATATTTGTAGTTGGAGTTTTTCAATAAAAATGATTTGATTAAAAAAAAAATATGAAATTAAAATTCCTCTGTTCTTGATAAAGCATAGGATTTTTACTAAGAGGTAAATTGCACGTTCCTTGTTTTCCGGGCACTTTACATTTTTGCTAGTTTTGTACGATTACACAATCCCTTTTATAGGCCAGTGCCAGTTGTACATCTCTCCCTAAACTCTTGTTCACACTATATTTTAAGCCAGTTTTATTATATGGTTTCTAGATGTTGTCCAGCTTTGATAAATAATTAGTATTTATACTTTGCTTTTAGATAGACTTGAAGAATGCAGATCCGGAAAGGGTGGAGAAACAAATTGAGAAGATGTTTGACGTTCCCGCTAGTGACTGTATCCGGGTACGATGCGCTCCAGATCAAAATCATTCCTGTAGGCAAATTTAACTTCGCTGTCTGTACCTTGTCTTTTTATTTTTTTCTACAAAATGTGGCTGGAAAAGGGGCAATGTAGCGAGGAATTTACATCAATTTTTGTGTTAAAAAAAAGCAAAAAACTTTTGTGACGCATCATTTTTGCGCAAAAATGTGCAGCTTCCTATTTTACAGCACTCTTGCAACTTTTAGAAATTGGGCTTGGTAAGCTACACAGGTGTAAGAACGACCCATTGGGGTTTTAGGTGTTAAAAAAATGATCATATGAAAGATTTTGTGATCTGCGGTTACATGATTGTAATAACAACATTAAAGCCCCATTCAGATGTACAGGTTTTATCCGTGAGAAACTGAGCAGAACGATATATAGGTTTGTGGGAGAAGATTCAGTATAAATTGTAATTTATTCATTAGATTTGAGAGTCCTCAGTGGTTGATACCTTTAATGGCTAACTGAAAAGATGGTAACAAATTGCAAGCTTTCCAGACTACTCCGGCTTCTTCATCAGGCAGACCTGAGACCTGAGTAGTCTGGAAAGCCTGCAATTTGTTACCTTTTAATGGCTAACGGAAAAGATGGTATCAACCACTGAGGACTCTCAAATCTAAATACTCTTCTATCTACTGGCTAATACGGTACAAAGATAGATGTTTTTCCTGTATCAATTTATTCAGTGGAATCCTGCGGTTTGTACAGATGAGTCCAGTGGGCGGTCCTACTAGTGATTGACAGCTATCTTTGCCTGCATGGTCATACAGGGAACTGTCAATCACTTAGTAGGACCGCCCACTGGACTAGTGTACATACGGCAGGACTTTTCACTGCATAAAATGCCAGTTTTGCTGACTCTCTTCCCACAGATATGTCTATCAGTCTGATCAACTTCTCTGCTCTACAACATCCCCTACAGATCTTATACCATTTCAACATGACAGGTTCCTTTAATCACCTGCAGATGACATAAGTAGCCATGTTCTGTGTGGCTTACGGAGGGGCTTGATTGCTTGTCAGCTTCAAACAGGTTTCATTTCTTCTGATTCGTTGTAGCCGAGTTCTAAACTGTATTAAGAAATTCATTTCTCTGTTTATTTCTATTAGATGTTGGGGAAGCTTGGAACAAATGTGGAAAGTGTTCTTCAAGAAGTTGTCAGGAGGCTTCCACCGTGAGTACGGACTAATGCGGCTCTATCCATCTTCTCTTTATTAAAGGGAACCTGTCACCTTGGAAAATGCTATGTACCTGCAGGTATAGGGTTAATCTGCAGATAAATATTGTTACAATGCTGCCCGGCCGCCTTATTGATAGTGTAGGTACCGGGAGAAAATTAACTTCTTTCCTCCCTGCAGCCGCCGGCCTTCACTCATCGTTGTGCACGGAGCGGCTACAGTCTTGGATCACAGCACCGCTCGCTATATCAGGGGCGACGGCTGTAAACCCGGCCCGGATTTTGATTGACAGCTTGCTCTGCACAGATGCGCTGCAGAACCACTTAGAATCTGAGTGAAGGAGTAGTATGTTCACAGATAGAGAATATGGCTCATCCACGTGCAGATCCGCTCCACGTCCGATTACATATTTGTGGGAGAAACCCTAGTGGCAGCCTCATATTTCTGACATGGATCCTCTAGCACTATTTGTGAAACTGCGGCTCCCAGCATAACTTGATGAGAGACCGTCAGTCTGCTGGGACCTGTAGTTTCACTACAGCAGGAGTGTCACAAGCTGCGGACCTCCGCTCACTCCAGCACTGGTCGGCATTTTCAGCACGTGAACGTACGCTATGCTTTCTGGAGACACAAGGGTGTAGATAATTTTATCAAACCCTTGACTGTAAGTTTGCTGAACCCTAAGTGGATTATATTGTTCCCACAGTTTCAGTTTTGGACCATTTAAGGGGAATTTAAAGGGTTCTGGCCACTGATTTTCCTTAAAGGGGATCAGTATCCCTGTATGTCTTTGTATATACTTGATAAAGACCTATAACAGGTCGAAACGTTATGTGATGGCGGAATAAACTTTGTCTTTTGGAATTCATCACTCTGGACTGAACGCGGTTTACTTACCTTTATACCCCTTAACAGGATGTCTTATTTTTGTGTTTTAGTCCCAAGATTGAAAAGGGCAGCCCTCTTAAAGCCCTGCTGTTTGACTCCACGTTTGATCACTACAGAGGCATCGTAGCAGCATCGCCCTGTGTGGAGGTGACGTGTGTAAAGGCAATAAAATCGTGTCTGCCCACTCTGGCAAGTGCTATGAAGTCAATGAGGTTGGCATGCTGACCCCAGAGGAAGTGCCAGACAAAAAACTAAGTTTTTTTAAATAATTTTATTAGCCTTTCCCTCTGTCTTCACCAATCAGCCCTCTGTATTGATGATCAGATCAAAGATGTAGACAGGGATTGTCTCACGCTGCATCTCCTTCCTGATTGTATCACTGAGAAGACAGAAGCTGCCCCATCCCATTCTCCAAGAAATGCAGAACCCAATGCATCTGCTGTCCGTGATCCGCTTATTGTCAGAGGACATCATTAGGGACTGCATTTTCTCATTGCTTAAGAAATTGTTGGGGGATCCAGCTAATTGCTGAATAATAAAACTGCAGCACCGCTCCATTTAAAGCAGTGTTTCCCAAACTCCAGTCCTCATGGCCCCCAACAGGTCAGGTTTTCAGGATTTCCTCAGTATTACACATGTGATGAAAGTATCATCAAGGAATCCGGAATTCTCTCACCTGTGCAATACTATGGAAATCCTGAAGACATGACCTGTGGGGGGCCGTGAGGACTGGAGTTTGGGAAACACTGATTTTAAAGGGACTGTCGGCACAGAATGACTGTTGAAACCAAGTACAAGCGCTCCGTGGATCACGGCGTGGGCCAATCCTTTATATACACCTTCCCACCTGCTTGTTTTACCTCTGTCTCCTTCCTTCTCTGGTTCTATGAAGCCAGAGCTGTCAATCAATGAAGAGGAGGGTGTGGATAGAGGGCAAACAAGCAGGTGGGAGGGTGTATATAAATGATTGGCCCCGTCATGAAGCACCGAGAGTTGGGACTTAGTTTGAACAGTCATTCTGTGCTGACAGTCCCTTTAGGTGGACGAGATCCAGATGCAGCTCATTTCACCGCGTAAGGCTATGTGCCCACTATGCGTTTTTTAAGCGTTTCCGCAGCGGCAATTCCGCCGCAGGAACGCTTAAACACTTGGTAGAAGGTCTGCAATGTTCCCCAATGATAATCCACATGTGCTGTGCACATGCTGCGGAAATTTCCGCTGCGGATTATCATTGCGGAAAAATCCGCAGCACTACCAATTATTTTGCGTAAGCGCGGCGTTTTTGCCGCCATTGACTTGCATTGAATCGCTTAATATCCGCATGACTACATGTGCACATGCGGATATTAAGCGATTCAATGTGCGGATGGTACCCGGGTCTGGAGAAGAGGAGACTCTCATCCAGACCCGGGTACCATAGTTCCTGTTAAAAAACAAAGAATTTAAAATAAAAAATAAACCTTATACTCACCTTCTGATGGCCCCCGGTCTCCTTAGTGATGCGTCCTGGCTCCCCGGCGGCTCGCGATGGTCTAAAAGGACCTTTCATGACGTCATTTAGTCATGTGACAGGTCGCATCGGATAAGGAGACCGGGGGCCATCGGAAGGTGAGTATAATGTTTTTTTTTATTTTTTACCATTTTTATTCTTTTTTTTAACTAACTTGGTCACACTGTATAAATCCATGCTGGTTGCATGGATTTATATAGTGTGACCAAGTTGTCAAGCACTTTTCCATGTGATGCTAAAATCGTTTGGAAAGCGCTTGACAACCCGCATGCGAAATCGCATGTGCAAAACGCGTGACAAACGCTTGTCCCTGGCTGAAAAAAACGCATGTAAAATCCACATGCCAGGGAGATACAGAAACGTTCAGGAAAAAAACGGAGCATTTCTGCATCGTGGGCACATAGCCTTAGAGTGCCGCTGTGCAGGCAAAGACAGCATCCCCCTCTTTCTGAGAATCAGTGGGCTTGAAGGGGTACGGCCCCCCATCAGTTATAAAGCCATGTCATATCATCAGTCATATGAGTGTTATGTGGCAATGGCATTGTCTTGACAGCCAAGGATCCTACTGAAGGCCTCCATGTCTTCCATGATTGTACAACTATGAAGCCCGTCCCATAACTGGGATTAATATCAGATTGGTCATTTTACTCTACACTGTAGCGGTAAAGCCATTGGATGTTTTCGGTGACCTGAGCCTGCAAAGTTAAATTCTCCCGTTACATCATTTTTGGCTTCACCACATCTGTTCGTGTTAAAACTAAAAAAAATATCTTCTAGAAATCCTATCGAGAGGATGATGGAATGAAAAAGAAAAAAAAAGATGAAGCGGCAGAATCTCTGGAGTTTATTTTGTTCACTTTGCCTCACCAAGAAAAGTAATAAAAAGAGATCAGAAAATATTTATAAAAACTACAGCTCTAACTGCAAAAAAAGCCCAGATACAACGAATCTACTGGAAAAAAAGCCCAGATACAACGAATCTACTGGGAAAAAAGCCCAGATACAACGAATCTACTGGGAAAAAAAGCCCAGATACAACGAATCTACTGGGAAAAAAAGCCCAGATACAACGAATCTACTGGGAAAAAAGCCCAGATACAACGAATCTACTGGGAAAAAAGCCCAGATACAACGAATCTACTGGGAAAAAAAGCCCAGATACAACGAATCTACTGGAAAAAAGCCCAGATACAACGAATCTACTGGGAAAAAAGCCCAGATACAACGAATCTACTGGGAAAAAAGCCCAGATACAACGAATCTACTGGAAAAAAAGCCCAGATACAACGAATCTACTGGGAAAAAAGCCCAGATACAACGAATCTACTGGGAAAAAAAGCCCAGATACAACGAATCTACTGGAAAAAAAGCCCAGATACAACGAATCTACTGGGAAAAAAAGCCCAGATACAACGAATCTACTGGGAAAAAAGCCCAGATACAACGAATCTACTGAAAAAAAGCCCAGATACAACGAATCTACTGGGAAAAAAGGCCAGATACAACGAATCTACTGGAAAAAAAAGCCCAGATACAACGAATCTACTGGAAAAAAAAGCCCAGATACAACGAATCTACTGGGAAAAAAAGCCCAGATACAACGAATCTACTGGAAAAAAAGCCCAGATACAACGAATCTACTGGGAAAAAAGCCCAGATACAACGAATCTACTGGGAAAAAAGCCCAGATACAATGAATCTACTGGGAAAAAAAGCCCAGATACAATGAATCTACTGGGAAAAAAAGCCCAGATACAACGAATCTACTGGGAAAAAAAGCCCAGATACAACGAATCTACTGGGAAAAAAAGCCCAGATACAACGAATCTACTGGGAAAAAAAGCCCAGATACAACGAATCTACTGGGAAAAAAAGCCCAGATACAACGAATCTACTGGGAAAAAAAGCCCAGATACAACGAATCTACTGGGAAAAAAAGCCCAGATACAACGAATCTACTGGGAAAAAAAGCCCAGATACAACGAATCTACTGGAAAAAAAGCCCAGATACAACGAATCTACTGGAAAAAAAGCCCAGATACAACGAATCTACTGGAAAAAATGCCCAGATACAACGAATCTACTGGAAAAAAAGCCCAGATACAACGAATCTACTGGAAAAAAAGCCCAGATACAACGAATCTACTGGAAAAAAAGTTTTATAGCTTTTAGAAGGCAAGGATAAAAAACAATTGTAAAAGTGAAGATTATCCCACATGCACTTTGTCACCCAAGGATCTGCATAAACTGCAGCCGGCCCATCTCAGCACCACTTCTTTTGTTTGTGCTTTTTCCTTATTGCTTTCTGTGTCTTTTTAAAAGGGTTTTTCCATCATTTTTTTAAAGTAATTTTTTCCGATATCCAAAGCATTTAAAATTGTGTACGACCCTGTGCAGGATATAATAGAGCGACATTTTAGCACACTAGGAATATTCTTATAGTGCCACTAGATGGCGCTCTAATCCTGCATGCAGTACTGATGCTCCTGTCGGTGCTGCTTTCTATGAATATACATGTGTGTTTGGAGCCCAGGAGAGTGCAGAGCTGAAAGGGGAATCTGTTATTAAAGCAAATAAAATGCCAATATTGTGTTATGGAAAGTTCTGCAAATTAAAATACAATTTTGTGTTTTTATTGCCATTCAATACAAATCTGTTGTGGCCGCATGATGGTTCTCAGCTTGTTACAGTGCGATTAGCAGAGCTCTCTGATGTGGTATTTATGCTCTGGGAAGTTATAACATATATGTTGATAGATCCAAAATAGTTTTACATCCAAAATTCAGTGCTGACTAATGTCACAGCATTTCTGACTTAAATGAATGTAACTAGATGAAATACTATTTTTGCTGCATGCAGCCACCACCAGGGGGAGCTGTTGACATGTGATTATGTACAGCTAGTATTGGACCCACCCGCAGCAGTAGAAGTCTGTCTCCAGTGAGCGCCCTCTAGTGCCAGCTGTATATAGCTGTAGTGAACTCATGCAGTGCTGGGTCTCAGAGCCGTTGCTACCTTCTTTTATGGCTGATTTGTACCTGATATTCAATGTAGAATTTGATGAATCTGCACTAATTGTGAATATATATTACTCTCATTGCTTCTAAGATATGCTGGGCAAGTAGGTTATCTAATGGCTGGGATGAAGGACGCACAGGAAGCACAAATAGGAGACACTCTGCATTTACTGAAGCAGCCAGTGGCTCTGCCTGGCTTTAAGCCTGCGAAACCCATGGTGTTTGCAGGTGAGTTGAACCCTAATACAAATTAAATGGTCGCTGTACTTGATCTCATTCGATAGATAATGTGCAAAATCCCTTTATAAAGTTCAATTAAGTTGGAGTTACTTTTCAGGGGTTAGATAACCTAAAAGTGTCGGCCGGTAGGGTCTCCCTTCTGTCTAAGTGTAATTTGTCTCTAGCAGCAGAAACCCCCCTATATGGATTACCGGAAGTGGGGCTTGGCCTTTGTCTCTTTGCTCCTGCCTGTCAAACTGTATATGCAGGCATAACAGAGATGCAGCCTCTCAGTTAATTGTAGGCATCTCATTAAGCAATGTCGGAAGCAATGCATGCTGAGTAATGAGAGAAAGGATGTCCCGGGACCTATAGTGCTGACAGAATGCTGATAACGAGGAATCGTCCACTCCAAAAGAGTGGATGGCAAGTTACAGAGCATGTGTATTGGTACTGTTCCAGGACATACTGTTTTATCTACAGTCCATTTAGAATCAAAACTCTGTTCTACATAATATTGTACATGGAACAGAGTATTATGCCAATGTAACTGCAACACGCATCGAAGTCAAAATCTCGGCAGAATTACACCTATAGCCCCCTCAGACTATGCAAAACACCAATTGAGCTTTAACAACTTCAGCTCAAGTGCTCAAAAACTGTGTAACGGGGTCGGAAAGCTGTTGTACAGTATACAGTATATATTTTATTAGCGTAATATTAAAACCTGTATTACAAGAGCACTTAGTTCAAGATTCAGCCTCCAGATGGCGTGACATCAGAGATTAGACACATCTGCAAGAGCGTCCTCAACAATGAATATATAGTCAATCACAGGGACTAGACGTGTAATGGATCAGTACAACAGTATAACGAGTGTTGTGTAGAGATGAGCGAACCCGAACTGTAAAGTTTGGGGTTCATACCGTACACCTAGTGTCCAATGCTGAACTCCGAACACTGACAAGTCCGTTTTAAGAGAGAGAGACCTCCTAGCCCTTACTACGACCATTTTACAGCATCAAAGTTTGTGTCTCCATTGACTTCTATGGTGTTTGGGTTCAAGTTCTGGTACCCGAACCGAACTTTGGACTAAAGTTTGGTCGAAACCGAACATCCACGGGGTTCGCTCATCCCTAGTGTAGTGTAAATTCTACATATTTTGCGCCTGAGTACCAGTAATGAGGAGATCCTTACCCATTATGTGCCTGCCACTCTCCTAAACACGCGTTTCACTTTTTTAGCTTCTTCAGAGGGACACAGAGTATACCAAACACTGCCCCCCGGGCACCAGATGTAACCCACTGTATCCATTCCTTTAAGGCTAAAGTTACAGCTATAGAATAGATTGACCTTGACAATTCAAGTGCTTTCTTGTGGGAAGTATGTGCACCTCCCGATCATTTCAGTGGAGAGCGACCATTCCCAGCCACCTCTATTGAGAATCCATGACCGGCACAGGCGCTGTACCCTCGTCTGTCTTTAGTAATCCTACTAATTCCTTGTAACAGCCAGGAACGCCTCCATGATTGGATTAGGAACGGTGATCACAGAGTAGATAAATGCCAGAGAACCTTTATTCTGCAGCCGCATTTTTCGTCCCATTAGACTCGGCCTATTTTACAGAAGCCGAGATAATTGAGGAGAGATGTAAGGAAGGAACCTCACGATCCTCCAGGACTAGTCAGCTCAGAGCCGTGACGTGTGGACAAGGTTTTTCTACATTGTGGGGAATTTAGGGAGCGCTGCAGCAAGGGGGTTGGTAATGACACGCCACCGTGACACATAATGCATGGACTGTCTCCTCTCATTTGTTCTTTGAAGCTTGATTTTCTCGTGAGTGATGCTCGGCGCATGAGAAAAGCCCAAACAATTAACATCAAAAGGGTTTTCTGCGATTTGTAAAATCCTGTGCCCCGCTGATCCCCCGCTGCGGCTCCCCACAGGTGGATTATAATGAGGGCAATCCGGGCTACCGCCCGGGGCCTCGGGTCTCTATGGCCGGATTGCCCTCATTATATGTGCAGCCCCGCGGCACATACCGGCAGACAGTGGGGGGGGGCCCCGGACCACTCCCCCAGCAGCGGTGCACAGCCGCTGCTTCTTCGGCCGGGCCAGCACTGCAGCAGTTAACTTCCCTCTGCTGGCCCGGCCGCGTCACTGCTAGGAGACACGGCCCTGTGCGCGGCCGTGTCTCCTAGCTGTGACGTCACGCAGTGCGCGCCCGGCCTGCACTGCTACTTACCACCGGAGAGGAGCAGGAGCCAGGAGGACTGGAGCCAAGCCGGGGGATGGTGAGTGTGTGTGTGTGTGTGTGTGTGTGTGAGTCTGTCTGTGTGTGTGTGTATGTATGTATGTGTGTGCAGGCAGATATCATTGTGTGATGTCGGTTTATATGTATTTTTGTGTTTCAAATGTGTTTATGCGTGTATGTATATGTCTGTATATGTTTGTGTGTGTGCGTGACTGCGTGCGGCCTCCTGCTGAGTATAGATGGCGCCGTGTGGCCTCCTGCTGTCTCTGGGGGGGGGCGCCGTGCTGCCTCATGCTGTGTATAGATGGCTCCGTGTGGCCTCCCGCTGTGTATAGATGGCACCGTGTGGCCTCCTGCTGTCTCTGGGAGGGGGCGCCGTGCGGCCTCCCGCTGTGTATAGATGGCTCCGTGCGGCCTCCTGCTGTGTATAGGTGGCGCCGTGCGGCCTCCCGCTGTGTATAGATGGCACCGTGCGGCCTCCTGCTGTGTATAGATGGCACCGTGTGGCTTCCCGCTGTGTATAGATGGCACCGTGCGGCCTCCCGCTGTGTATAGATGGCTACGTGCGGCCTCCCGCTGTGTATAGATAGCTACGTGCGGCCTCCCGCTGTGTATAGATGGCTACGTGCGGCCTCCCTGCTGTGTATAGATAGCTACGTGCGGCCTCCCGCTGTGTATAGATGGCTACGTGTGGCCTCCCGCTGTGTATAGATGGCTACATGCAGCCTCCTGTTGTGTATAAATAGCTACGTGTGGCCTCCCGCTGTGTATAGATGGCTACGTGCGGCCTCCTGCTGTGTATAGATGGCTACGTGCGGCCTCCCGCTGTGTATAGATGGCTACGTGTGGCCTCCCGCTGTGTATAGATGGCTACGTGTGGCCTCCCGCTGTGTATAGATGGCTACGTGTGGCCTCCCGCTGTGTATAGATGGCTACGTGTGGCCTCCCGCTGTGTATAGATGGCTACGTGCGGCCTCCCGCTGTGTATAGATGGCTACGTGCGGCCTCCCGCTGTGTATAGATGGCGCAGTGCGGGCTCCTGCTGTGTATAGATGGTTACGTGTGCTCAATATTGAGTCATAAAATTACCTGCCAGGGACATGCGGATGTGAAGCGTTCTTCACATGCATTTCTGCATGCGGGTTGACAAGCGCTTTCCAAGCGATTTTAGCATCACTTGGAAAGTACTTGACAACTTGGTCACACTATATAAATCCATGCAACCGGCATGGATTTATATAGTGTGACCGTAAAAGAATGGTAAAAAATAAATATATAATTACCTTCTGATGGCCTGCCGATGTCAGCGGTCGCGTGACCCGTCACATGACTAAATGACGTCACGGCAGGTCCTTTTCAGACCATCGTGAGCTGCCGGCAAGCCAGGACGCATCGGATAAAAACACCGGGGGCCATCAGAAGGTAAGTATAATATTTTATATTTTATTTTATTCTTTTTTTACAGGTTCTATGGTACCCTGGTCCGGAGGAGAGTCTCCTTTTCTCCAAACCCGGGTACCATCCGCACATTGAAACGCATGGAATCTGCATGTACAGATGCAGTCATGCGGATTCCATGTGTTCCAATGCAAGTCAATGGCGGCGAAAGCGCCACGCTTCCGCAAAATAATTGTTATTGCTGCGGATTTTTCCGCAATGATAATCCGCAGCGGAAATTTCCGCAGCATGTGCACAGCACATGCGGATTATCATTGGGGAACATGACAGACCTTCTACCAAGCGTTTTTTAAGCGTTTCTGCAGTGGAATTGCCGCTGCGGAAAAGCTTAAAAAACGCGTAGTGGGCACACGGCATAAAAAAAATTATTATAATTAATATTGTGCCAAATTAATTTCACGTGAACTATCACATGATCTATCACAGGGGATCATGTGACATGTCATACATACAGGTATGTGTGCATGTGTGTGTGTGTGTGTGTGTGGTGGGGGCCGCGCCTTCTAAACTGCCTGGGGCACTTGCTACTCTTAATCCACCCCTGCGGCTCCCCCACACCCACCACCATGCGGCCATACAATAATATAGTATTCGGACTATAAGACGCACCCCCCACTTTCCTCCAAAATTTTGGAGGAAAAAAGTGCATCTTATAGTCTGAAAAATACGGTAATTATTAAGAATAGGAGATTTTTTTTTTTTTTAAATGTAGGTACGATTCAATTATTCCCAAGATCTCACCCCATGGATGGATCCTTTGTATTTGCAATTGGTGGAGGAAGGGCATTGCTAACAATAGGAATTCCAGAGAATGGAGGACTACAACTCCCAGTATGTCCTTAGCAATGGTAAGGAGATACTGGGAGTTGTTACCAGTCATCATCAGACTGTGGACCATAAAGGAACCAATGTACTGATTAGATGCAAGCAGTGGAACTATTAAACGTTTAAAAAGTAACTTACATTTTGGGATATATATTACATGATTTAGGTCCTATAATTTTGAGCAGATTAGTGCGAATCTGAGACCCTGATCACTCAGAAGATCTCTTAGAAGTGAAGAGGTGAGGAGACATGACTATGACTTTCTGCTGCATTTGCTCCGCTCAGTGTACTCTCCTATCTACTGAGCTGCGCTCTTCTAGGAGGTCTTTTAAGCAAAGGAGCAAAGGATTGGGGTCCCCACAAACAGAATTAATGACCCTAAATCACATTAAAAACATCCCAAAAGTTGATTTACTCTTTAAGGTTAATTTACATACACACACACTGTATACGCCGCATGCAACACACACATACTGTATACGCCGTACGCACCACACATACACTGTATACGGCGTACGCACCACACATACACTGTATACTCCGTACGCACCACACACACACACTGTATACGCCGTACGCACCACACATACACTGTATACTCCGTACGCACCACACATACACTGTATACGGCGTACGCACCACACATACACACTGTATACTCCGTACGCACCACACACACACACTGTATACGCCGTACGCACCACACATACACTGTATACGCCGTACGCACCACACATACACTGTATACGCCGTACGCAACACACACACACACTGAATACGGCTTACGCACCACATACACTGTATACGCCGTACGCACCACACACACACACACATACACTGTATACGCCGTACGCACCACACACACACACACTGTATACTCCATACGCAACACACACACACACTGAATACGGCGTACGCACCACCACACACACACACACACACACAC
This sequence comes from Phyllobates terribilis, assembly GCF_046119375.1. Taxonomy (NCBI): domain Eukaryota; kingdom Metazoa; phylum Chordata; class Amphibia; order Anura; family Dendrobatidae; genus Phyllobates; species Phyllobates terribilis. Next base: position 11,543,888 of record NW_027362798.1, on the reverse strand, counting down.
TCTGTATGCGCCGTTAGTGACGCGCCCCTGGGCCTGTATCGCGCTGCGTTGCGCACGCGGGGGCTTACCCGGAGCCGGATCTGTTGAGGGTTGTAGTCTCGTGGCGGTGACCCGGTCCGTGCCCAGGGAGTCAGACTAAGTGGCGCTGCAATAGCAGTGATGTTAGATGACTACGCCACCCGTTGAATGCAGCTTTAGGGCTGCTGCTGCAGGGCAGACCGCTGAGGCCGGTGGTAGGATTGTGCAGCGTGGTAGTATAACCCCCAACGGGAGGGGTATGGCCTCAGGGCAGCCGACGTGGATGATGGGGGTAGCAGAAACCACTCGGAGACGGTACGGTGTAGTTCAGGGTCTTTACTGGTCACAAAGATAGACCCTCCCGGAGTACTGGCTAGCGATTGGGGCCTGGTCAGTCCTTGAGCAGATGGGATCTCCCCTGGCCAGGCGGAGTTGTAGGCCTCCCAAACTAACTGTACTCTTCTGGCTACCTTGCTAGAGGCGGGTAAAAGTAGCCCACGTCCCTGAGTGTGCCGTGTGGTGCTCACCCGTATGGCCGGTGACTCGGGGCCTTCTAGTAGCTTCCGCTCCACGACGGCGGTGCTGGTCCCACGCGTGTGACCGTGCCTTCGGGTTTCTGGGCCAGGGGACCTGCAATCCCCTGCCGGTCGGTTTCTGCTGCTGGGTAGGAGTTAGTCCCCACAGCCTCGGACTCCGGGTCCGGTAAGAAATCTTCTCAGTCAGGGCGAGCTCTGCAGCTGCCAGCCCCTGACTCCTTGTAACACTGCTCCCACAGAGCTCCTGATGTTCTGTTCCTATATTTGCTTCTTTTCTCTGTCTCTACTTCTTCTCTACTCACTAACCCTGCCTCAGCCCTAAGTTTATATAGGGGAAGTTCTTCCCCTCCCAGGACTGGGCAGGAGGTGTGGCATGCATAGGATTCCTGACCAAGAGACCTCCCACCTGCTCTCAGACATAACATTGCTGTTACTGTGGAAACCAGACCCCTGGGGTGCCACATTCCCCCCTAGTGAAATTTAGTACTCCGGGACTAAACATATTTTTTTTTTTTTTTTTTTTTAGAAAAACATAACAAGGTACAACATTAATAATACAACAAGAAAAACACATAAAGATGGTCACGGCGTGTCCGCAACCGGGTGCAGTCTTTGAAGAAAAGCAAGGTGTCCATTTCACCAAAACAGGGAGACGTAACCAGGTAGGGGTCTGTCCTGCCCCGAGTCCTTAACAGTCTTTAGTCCGTCCTGGGTTACGCTCCAACTATACACAAAGGATTCCCGGTAAATCCACCAAAGACTCCTATAAATAACTAGAAACACAAAATTACACACAAGCAACTATAAACAGGTAAACATTATAAAATAGCTTAAACATTTAGATCCTCCAACGTGCGGGTAACTGGCCTCTAGTGGCCCTAGTGGACCTACGGAGCTGACTGTCTGGCCCTGAACTACAGGGTGTAGGAGCTGTCAAGGGTAAACTGGGCAGCTGTCTACCGGCTCTTTGTCTCACTAGGGGTACGGCAGGCTCACTATAAGCAGAGGGTTGATCCTCCTGTTCTGCTTGTGTGGAGTCTTCTGCCTCCTGGACCGGCTGTTCTTCCAGCTCTACCTGTTGCTCCGTAGGTGCTTGGGATGCTGGCTGGAGGAAGGTGAGTACGGGTACCACAACTGCACCATTGACTTGAGTCCAAGACCGAGGGAAGTCCCCGAGCACAGTACTAACCATATCTTCCCTTTTCTCTACGGGTCGATGGTCTTCTTGTTCCTCTTCAGGGTTCCGTAGCTGTTCAGGACACTTCTTCAGGTGATCCCGGGATACAATGGCTGTGGTCTTCCCTCCGTCTTTACTAATGGTACAGACCTTCGGGTTGTCGTGGCTTGAGGGCAGTACGGTGTACGGGTCCTTCTCCCACTGGTCGTCCAACTTGTGGAGCCGTCTTTTCCTCTTCAAGACCTGCTCTCCGGGTACCAGGGGAACAGCGGGAGCATACTGGTTGTAAGTTTTCTCTTGTCTTTCCCTAGCTTGACAGAGACTTCGCTCCACACTCTCCTGTACTTTCCGGTACTGCTGCTGCCTCTCTGTGTCCCAGTCTGCTTCTGGTGAAATGTCCTCGGGTGTCAGGACTCCCATTTCCAGGTCAACAGGTAACTTACCAGGTCTCGCCCTCATTAGGTAAGCCGGGGTACAGTTGGTGGAACCTACCGGGATGTGGTTGTATAGGTCCACCAGATCGGGCAGCCTCTCAGGCCACAGACTGCGTTCTTCCAGGGGCAATGTTTTCAGAAGATCCATTACCACCTGGTTCATTTTCTCACAAAGTCCATTAGTTTGCGGATGATAGGGTGTCGTCCTTATCTTCCGGCAGCCATACAGATTGCAGAATTCCTGGAAGACCTCCGCTTCAAAGACAGGTCCCTGGTCCGTCAGCACTTGGTCCGGGTATCCGTGCGGACGGCAGAAGTGCTGCTGGAAGGCTCTAGCTGCTGTTTGAGCCGTTAAGTCCTTGACGGGGACGACAACCAAGAACCGGGAGTAATGATCCACGATGGTTAACGCGTAGACGTAGCCACTTCTGCTTGGGGTCAGTTTTACATGATCCAAGGCTACCAGTTCCAACGGCTGCCGGGTGACGATGGACTGCAGGGGAGTCTTCTGGCTGGCACGGTCCTTCCTTCTTAGGTTACACGGGCCACAGTCTCTACACCACCTCTCGATGGTTCCCCTCATGCCTACCCAGTGGAACCGCCCGCGCAGCAGGAACTCCAGCTTCTTCCATCCGAAGTGTCCAGCCCCGTCGTGGTATGCCTCCATCACCATGGCTGCGTCTCTTCGTGGCACCACTACTTGCCAGATTAGTTCATGTGTCCGGGAGTTAACCATTCGGCGGCACAACTTCCCCTTATAAAGGAACAGTCGACTCTTCTCAGCCCACAGTTGCTTGGCTTCCTCCGGAGCGTCTGGGTCAAGGCGAGCCTCTGGCCGAGTCAGCATCTCCTTTACCAGCCGGACGGCAGGGTCACTGTCTTGCGTTTCCGCCCAGTTATAGTGAGGCAAGGGGTTAAACGTAGCGGCTTGCTTACTCCTTACCCGGTGGGAACACTGGATAGTCCTATGACGGTGAAACGCGGGGAGTTCGACTTCTTCCAGTCCCTCTGGATCTTCTCCTCCGTCCGGTAGATTTGGCATCCTGGACAGGGCGTCCGCGTTGGTATTGGAGCGTCCTGCCCGGTATTTGATTGTGAACTCGTAGTTAGACAGACGGGCCATCCATCTCTGCTCTAGGGCACCGAGTCTTGCTGTGTCCAGGTGTGTCAACGGGTTGTTATCCGTGTACACGATGAACCGGGAAGAAGCGAGGTAGTGCTTAAAGCGTTCGGTGACTGCCCACACCACTGCCAGGAACTCTAGCTTAAATGAGCTGTAATTCTCAGGGTTTCTCTCGGTGGGTCGCAGTTTTCGGCTGGCATAAGCGATTACTCGTTCTTTCCCCTGCTGGATCTGGGACAGCACAGCTCCTAGCCCGATGTTACTTGCGTCGGTGTAGAGGATAAAGGGCTGGCTGTAATCCGGGTACGCCAGGATTTCATCCCCCGTGAGGGCCATCTTCAGCTGGCGGAAGGACTCTTCTTCCAACTTCTCCCATCTGAAGGGCGGCTTCTGGTTCTTGGCCTTCCGGGACTGGCCTATCAGGAGGTCCTGCATAGGAGCTGCCTTTTTGGTGAAGCCGGGGATGAATCTGCGGTAATAGCCTACCAACCCAAGGAACTGCCGCACTTCCTTTACACTGGAGGGACTTGGCCATTCCTTAATTGCGGTGATCTTATCAGGGTCGGGAGCCACTCCATCAGCGCTCACCACGTGTCCCAGGTACTGCACCTTTGGCTTCAGGAGGTGACACTTAGAGGGTTTCACCTTCAGGCCGTAACTTGCCAGGGCTTCGAACACTTCCGCCAGATGTTTCAGGTGGTCCTCATTAGTCTTGGAATATACGATGACATCGTCCAGGTACAACAAGACCGTCTCGAAGTTTTTGTGTCCCAGACAGCACTCCATTAATCGTTGGAAGGTTCCTGGTGCGTTACAAAGTCCAAACGGCATACAGGTAAACTCGCTAAGTCCCATCGGGGTGGTGAATGCGGTCTTCTCCCGGTCCGCCTCTGCTACAGGAACCTGCCAGTACCCGCTAGTGAGATCCAAGGTAGAGAAGAAGTTAGCAGATCTTAAAGCAGCCAAAGACTCCTCTATCCTTGGTAAAGGGTACGCATCCTTGTGTGTGATACGGTTGATTTTCCGGTAATCTACACACATCCTCATAGTGTTGTCTTTCTTTTTGACTAAAACTAGTGGGGCTGCCCAGGGGCTACAGCTATCCCGGATTACCCCAGCCTCCTTCATGTCTCTAAGCATCCCCTTGGCGTGTTGGTAATGTGCAGGGGGTACGGGTCGATACCTCTCTTTTATGGGAGGATGATCTCCCGTGGGGATGTGGTGTTCTACCCCCTTGACTCGCCCGAAGTCTAACGGGTGTTTACTAAACACTCTCTCATACTCTTGAACCACCCGGTAGACTCCCTGTTTCTGGTCGGAGGGAGTGGAGTCAGTTCCCAAGTGTAGTTGCTGACACCAATCCTCCATTACTTTCTTAGAGCCGTTACCTTCCTCCGGGTGAGATGGAGGCAAGGGTTCCACAGACTGTATAGAGTTTTGGTTGATGGTATATAATTTGGCTAGCGTGGCATACCGGGGTAGGTATACTTCCCTCTTCCCGATATTTATTAGGCGAACGGGCACCCTCCCATGGTGTACATTAACCACCCCCCGTGCTGTCAAAATGGTGGGCCTGCTGTCTGAGTAAACTGGTTCTACCATTGCCTGGTAATCTCTACCTCTCGGACCAATAGCTGCCCGGCACCAAATCATCATTTCACTTTTTGGGGGCATGGCAATAGGGAAAGGGTCACACATTCTTACGCTACCAATCTCACCACCGGAGAGTTCTAGCTGTTGCCGTCGCATCAGTGCCCGGATCTCTTTCTGGAGCACTCGCTGCTGGCCGGAGCTGGCGTTCTTGGCAACCTGCTGTAAAAGGAAAATCACCTCTGCAAGACAATTTTCAATTACATTAGTTCCTAGAGTTATCTTTGGGTGACTCTCGTGTTTGTCATTGTCTACAATGATCAGTCCCTGTGCTGCCAGTTCGACTCTACCGATTTTGATGGTCATCTCTTTAAATCCGATCTGCGGCACGGGTTGACCATTGCTGGCGATAATACTCAAGTCGTCGTCAGGGTAGCGGGTTATATCCGAGTCATTCCAGTACTGCTTGAAGAGCACGTACGGGATGGTGGTGACCTGTGACCCGGTGTCCAGTAGGGCACTCATAGGGATGCCATCCAGTACCACACGCAAGACTGGACGTCCTCCCACATATTTGTCGCGCCAGTTCGATGGGCCTGGTGATCTTTTTCCTGGGGGTTGGCCCTCTACCCCCAGGTTGTGCCAGTTTAAAGGACAGTACCTTGCCATATGTCCGGGTTGATTGCAGCGGCGGCAGATGGGTCGTCCGTCCTCGTCGTATCGGTCACTGGGTCTTCCTCTGGCCGGTGGGGTCCTCCTTGGTCGACGCCACGGGATGTCCTCCGGTCCGGATGCCAGCTGGATCTTCCCTGGAGTAGAAACCTGTAAAGACTGCACAGTTCGGGTTAGCGCAGCAACGCTTTTAGCTAGCTCTTGGACCTGATGGTGCAGGTCTAGGGCCGGGTCATTGTTCAAAGCCTGCGCATCAGCCCCCACAGGCCCTGCCGACAAGGGCGCCGCCTCCTGGTGGTAAGTGATAGCTGGGCGCCTGTGGGTCACAACGCCACCCGGTGCCGGTTCTCGGAGCACCCGGATGGCTCTGTCCTTGAACTGTGCAAATCCCAGATGAGGGTCCTGTAAGGCCATTGCCCGCAACTGGGTTCGGTGGGCATTGCAATATAAACCCTCTATAAATTGTTCAGTCAACAGCCTGTCCTCGTCTCCCACGCCGTCAGGGTCGGTCTGCTTAACGGCTCTCAGGGCCTCTTGTAGGTTCAGGGCATAGTCCCTTATACTCTCATGTGCCCGCTGTTTGCACCCGTAGAATCTAAGCTTGATCTCGGCTGAGGTGCGGGTATCAAAGGTGTCCCTCAGCCGGGTTAGTATCCCTGCGACAGTCCTCCCCCCAGGTGGCCAGGACTTTACCTCCCTTCGGGCTGCCCCGGTTAATTGGGCCACCAGGATGCTCACTTTTTGCTCTTCTGTGAGGGGGTACACCTGGAAGAGGCTATCCAGCTTTTCTCTAAAGTCCTGCAGGGTATGTGACTCCCCTGAGTACTGGGGTAGCCAGGCTGCCCCCGGGATATAGGGCATGGTGAAAGGCATGACCGCAACAGCGGTGGCGCTGGCGGGGGTTGGAGCGGTGAAGCTCTCCTCCGTATCCGACATCCTTCTCCCCCCTAGTGGACCGTGGCCTACCTTGCGATGATCCTCTTCCGTAGGCCGCGGCTCCGCAGTGGATCGTCAGGGTTGAGGACCTTCCGTCGCGCTCCTGTGACGTCGGCGTCTGCTGGGCTCCTTCCAGGACCTGACGCAACGTCCGGACGTGAGGCGGGGCTTCAGTTCTCGCGGGCTTTTCGGAGTCCACGCCCCTCTTTTTCCCGCGTGGCGTCCTCAAGATGGCGTCCAATGGCGGGAAAACTCCACAGATGGCGGGAAGAAGGCTGAAAATGGCGCCGGATGGCGGGAATCTTCACCACAGGTGAGTTTGAAAGTCTGTTGTTCAGGCACGCAGTACCCGGTGGTTGCGGGCACGAAATCCTGCCGACTACGCCAAAAGTTGACGCGCCCCTGGGCCTGTATCGCGCTGCGTTGCGCACGCGGGGGCTTACCCGGAGCCGGATCTGTTGAGGGTTGTAGTCTCGTGGCGGTGACCCGTTCCGTGCCCAGGGAGTCAGACTAAGTGGCGCTGCAATAGCAGTGATGTTAGATGACTACGCCACCCGTTGAATGCAGCTTTAGGGCTGCTGCTGCAGGGCAGACCGCTGAGGCCGGTGGTAGGATTGTGCAGCGTGGTAGTATAACCCCCAACGGGAGGGGTATGGCCTCAGGGCAGCCGACGTGGATGATGGGGGTAGCAGAAACCACTCGGAGACGGTACGGTGTAGTTCAGGGTCTTTACTGGTCACAAAGATAGACCCTCCCGGAGTACTGGCTAGCGATTGGGGCCTGGTCAGTCCTTGAGCAGATGGGATCTCCCCTGGCCAGGCGGAGTTGTAGGCCTCCCAAACTAACTGTACTCTTCTGGCTACCTTGCTAGAGGCGGGTAAAAGTAGCCCACATCCCTGAGTGTGCCGTGTGGTGCTCACCCGTATGGCCGGTGACTCGGGGCCTTCTAGTAGCTTCCGCTCCACGACGGCGGTGCTGGTCCCATGCGTGTGACCGTGCCTTCGGGTTTCTGGGCCAGGGGACCTGCAATCCCCTGCCGGTCGGTTTCTGCTGCTGGGTAGGAGTTAGTCCCCACAGCCTCGGACTCCGGGTCCGGTAAGAAATCTTCTCAGTCAGGGCGAGCTCTGCAGCTGCCAGCCCCTGACTCCTTGTAACACTGCTCCCACAGAGCTCCTGATGTTCTGTTCCTATATTTGCTTCTTTTCTCTGTCTCTACTTCTTCTCTACTCACTAACCCTGCCTCAGCCCTAAGTTTATATAGGGGAAGTTCTTCCCCTCCCAGGACTGGGCAGGAGGTGTGGCATGCATAGGATTCCTGACCAAGAGACCTCCCACCTGCTCTCAGACATAACATTGCTGTTACTGTGGAAACCAGACCCCTGGGGTGCCACATTAGCACCACACACACGGTATACGCCGTACGCAGCCTCTTGCGTGGTAACACCAGCGGAACACTGTCGCAAACACGCCGCCGCCGGGATCAGCCGAATGATTCACTGACTGCCGCCATCTTTGTACAGGAGGAGCGCATGCGCAGTTTTAATGTGACCGCCGCTATCTGCCTGCACAAAGATGGCGGCAGTCTGATTTACTGCGAGGGGAGACAGCTCAAACGAGAGAACACATGAGGGAAGAAGACAGCACAGGGGTGGAGAGAGAGAGAGCAGACAAGGGGGAGAGCACATGGGGTACATAGGTCAAAGAAGAGATCTCATGAGAGGAGAAGACAGCACATGGGGGAGAGAGAAAGTGCACAGGGGGAGAGAGACAGAGCACAGGGGGGAGACAGCTCAAACGGGACAGCACGTGAGGGGAGAACACAGCACAGGAAGGAGAGAGACAGCAGACAAGGGGGAGAGCACATGGAGAAGATAGGTCAAAGAAGAGATCACATAAGAGGAGAAGACAGCAGATGGGGGAGAGAGAAAGCACACAGGGGGAGAGAGGCAGAGCACAGGGGGGGGAGACAGCTCAAACGGGACAGCACATGAGGGGAGAACACAGCACAGGAAGGAGAGAGACAGCAGACAAGGGGGAGAGCACATGGGGTAGACAGGTCAAAGAAGAGATCACATGAGAGGAGAAGACAGCAGATGGGGGAGAGAGAAAGCACACAGAGGGGAAAGAGACAGAGCACAGAGGAGAAACAGCTCAAACGGGACAGCACATGAAGGGAGAACACAGCACAGGAAGGAGAGAGACAGCAGACAAGGGGAAGAGCACATGGGGTAGACAGGTCAAAGAAGAGATCACAGACGGGAGAAGTCAGCACATGGGGGAAAGAGAGAGTGGATAGGTGGGTGAGCACATGGGGGGGAGAGATTCTCAGCACTGCAAAGCCTGCCCCCATCGTGACATTACTGCCCTCCCGATGCGATAGCATCGGGCCTCCATCTAGTATATACAGTACAGACCAAAAGTTTGGACACACCTTCTCATTTAAAGATTTTTCTGTATTTTCATGACTATGAAAATTGTACATTCACACTGAAGGCATCAAAACTATGAATTAACACATGTGGAATTATATACTTAACAAAAAAGTGTGAAACAACTGAAAATATGTCTTATATTCTAGGTTCTTCAAAGTAGCCACCTTTTTCTTTGATGACTGCTTTGCACACTCTTGGCATTCTCTTGATGAGCTTCAAGAGGTAGTCACCGGAAATGGTCTTCCAACAATCTTGAAGGAGTTCCCAGGGATGCTTAGCACTTGTTGGCCCTTTTGCCTTCACTCTGCGGTCCAGCTCACCCCAAACCATCTCGATTGGGTTCAGGTCTGGTGACTGTGGAGGCCAGGTCATCTGGTGTAGCACCCCATCACTCTCCTTCTTAGTCAAATAGCCCTTACACAGCCTGGAGGTGTGTTTGGGGTCATTGTCCTGTTGGAAAATAAATGATGGTCCAACTAAACGCAAACCGGATGGAATAGCATGCCGCTGCAAGATGCTGTGGTAGTCATGCTGGTTCAGTATACCTTCAATTTTGAATAAATCCCCAACAGTGTCACCAGCAAAGCACCTCCACACCATCACACCTCCTCCTCCATGCTTCACGATGGGAACCAGGCATGTAGAGTCCATCCGTTCACCTTTTCTGCGTCGCAGAAAGACACGGTGGTTGAAACCAAAGATCTCAAATTTGGACTCATCAGACCAAAGCACAGATTTCCACTGGTCTAATGTCCATTCCTTGTGTTCTTTAGCCCAAACAAGTCTCTTCTGCTTGTTGCCTGTCCTTAGCAGTGGTTTTCTAGCAGCTATTTTACCATGAAGGCCTGCTGCACAAAGTCTCCTCTTAACAGTTGTTGTAGAGATGTGTCTGCTGCTAGAACTCTGTGTGGCATTGACCTGGTCTCTAATCTGATCTGCTGTTAACCTGCGATTTCTGAGGCTGGTGACTCAGATAAACTTATTCTCAGAAGCAGAGGTGACTTTTGGTCTTCCTTTCCTGGGGCGGTCCTCATGTCAGCCAGTTTCTTTGTAGCGCTTGATGGTCTTTGCAACTGCACTTGGGGATACATTCAAAGTTTTCCCAATTTTTCAGACTGACTGACCTTCATTTCTTAATGTAATGATGGCCGCTCGTTTTTCTTTACTTAGCTGCTTTTTTCTTGCCATAATACAAATTCTAACAGTCTATTCAGTAGGACTATCAGCTGTGTATCCACCAGACTTCTGCACAACACAACTGATGGTCCCAACCCCATTTATAAGGCAAGAAATCCCACTTATTAAACCTGACAGGGCACACCTGTGAAGTGAAAACCATTTCCGGTGACTGAAGCTCATGAAGAGAATGCCAAGAGTGTGCAAAGCAGTCATCAAAGCAAAAGGTGGCTACTTTGAAGAACCTAGAATATAAGACATATTTTCAGTTGTTTCACACTTTTTTGTTAAGTATATAATTCCACATGTGTTAATTCATAGTTTTGATGCCTTCAGTGTGAATGTACAATTTTCATAGTCATGAAAATACAGAAAAATCTTTAAATGAGGTGTGTCCAAACTTTTGGTCTGTACTGTATATATATTACATATTCTACAAGCAGGGCTTGTGGATTGTCCATTATTATAATATACAACATATAAAGTGCAGTGCAGGAGGGGAAGGCGAAGGACATGACTAATACCCCCAAATATTAATGATAGTGTGTAAAATAATCACAGGCTGCAATTACCCACAATGTTTTTTAGTTTTGTTTTTTTAAACAATTAATATCAACTTTTTCTTGTGGTTGTAAATGTGAAATAACAGTGAGAGCCATGATGACATCACAATGCACATGACATCATAGACATGACAGCTGGAGTAGAATGTATGAAGCTCTGCACCAGAGCCATCTTGTGTCACTAGGATCTGACAGCTGGAAGGGGACGAGTCCAGGTAGGGAGCACATTACTTTTAAGCTTTGGTATACTTATAGCGTATCCCCCGGATTTATCATGGATCTCCAGAAACACTCTGTAATAAGACATTTTCAGGACCACCCCTTACCTAAATGAGGAGTCACTGATGATCTGTTGATATTAACAAGTATGGCAGCTAAACCCCCAGCAATGAGCTGCTATATTGCTGGGGAAGCAGCGTTTTCCATGCCCCCTATAGTAGGAGGATGACAATGTGATGATACATATTTGTTGGGGGTCTTCCAGCTCTTTGCACTGGCTCCCCACTATGGCAGACTACAATGGCGCTCGCCCCCTATGTCACCCCTATGCTCTAGTAAGGCATGTAGATAGGGGGGCTCAAGTTGGGACATCTTTATGCGGCTCCATTTTTGGATCGTTTTGCCATTGACGTGGTAGAATTACAGCACTTTGTAACAGAAATTTAGTAGCGTATGCCATCATTCTCTGTTGTCAGCTCCTTTGTTCCTATTGAATTCGGGGGGGACATTGGAGTTGTAGGTTACTGGGGTCAGGGATGGCAGTATGGGGTCCTGGGTGTTATTTTAGTACATAGAGCAGTAGGTAATATAGATAAAATAAAAGGCTCCTTTTAAATGTGCGTCATAGAATTATAAAATGAGGTCGGGGTTTTGTCTTTTTATTGAATTAATTTTTTGTTGATGTTGTAAACTGGATCCATAAAAAGCAGTGAGAGCTTTAATGACAACACCGGGCGCGTGACATCATCGACATCCCATGACATCACAGATGAAATAGAATGTGCACATTTCTAAACCTGAATCATTTTATGTCTTTAACCCCGGACAGCTTGAAGGAGACTGGTCCAGGTAAGCGTCTCTTCACACAATCTTGGGGTCCTGTTTACACATCATGTAGCTGGGGGTGTCTGTGGTGAAGTTCAGCACTGCACCATTTTGCCCCCCAAAAAATCAGAGCCAACACGTCTGTGTCATGTGCTTATTGCTGTGATTGTCAAGGTGATGCCTTTAGGGATCGCTGACACTGCTGAGTAGCCGGCATATAACTCGGATGAGTATAGCACTCACTCCAATGTTATACTATGGGGCAGTGCCAACTAGTGTTTATTTTCTCATGCCAAGTCGGCATGAGAAAAAAATTGCTGCATGCTGCAATTGGCAGAGTATATCAGACGACGCGCCCATACAAGTCTATGGATACGTGAAAAACATCGGACTGCACTCAGATGTCATCTGAGTGCAGTCCAATATACGCCGGCTGACTCACACAATTGAGAAGATGGAGAAATTAAATGCTCCATCTTCTCCACACCTGTGATCCGAATCTCGCATACGAGAGAATTGGATCACAAACACAATATTGTTGATATTTTCCATTGAAGTAAGGCCCCCCTAAGGCGAAGGTCTGGACAGTAAGAAACCCTTCCAGTGTCAATGACCACCTAATGGTTCAAAAATATCTACCCCACTTTTTGCTATAAAGTGTAGATTGAGCATCCCAGAATGCCAAAGGGGATCCAGAAACCAGAATATTTAATACCTTATTTCAATCAAACTTCACCAATCTTTTTTTTTTTTGGTTTGTCCCATAGGGCGGAACGTTAAGTCGTCTGAAGAAACGCAGTGAGAAGGCATTCGTCTTGACTAGCGGAGAGGTTACTCCTTTTCTACAGGAGTCTGACAGGTAAGTGGACATTTTAACTCATCCATCAATTCCTCCCCTTGTAGATTTATTGCAGAATTGCCGTTTTAATCACCCAAAAAGCGCATTGACCGGATATTTAACCAACTCACCACTTAGTTCAATCTAGCAATTTTAGGACTTCAATCCTGAAATACTTATTGGGTATAATGGCTTCACTGACTTAATTTCTAATTTGTCCATTTTCCAACTTCAACCAAGAGGATATGCTGGTCTTGGAATATTTTCACTAGAACCGGTATAACTACGTCCATCATGCTCCTCCAGTTAGGAGGATAGACTGGGATATTGATGGTTTATCAGCCCCACACTGGCGAATCCAGATCCAACTTCCATTAGGAGGGCAGACTGGTATACAGCAGGGAAAAGAAGTATTTAATACACTGCCGATTTTGCACGTTTTCCCACCTACAATGAATGTAGAGGTCTGTAATTTTTATCGTAGGTCACTTCACCTGTGAGAGACAGAGTTTAAAAATAAAATCCAGAAAAATCACATTGTATGATTAACATTACATAATTCATTTGCATTTTATTGCATGAAATAAGTATTTGATACAATAGAAAAATAGAACTTAATATTTGGTACAGAAACCTTTGTTTGCAATTACAGAGGTCAGATATTTCCTGTAGTTCTTGACCAAGTTTGCACATAATAAAGCAGGGATTTTGGCCCTCTCCTCCATACGGATCTTCTCCAGATCTTTCAAGTTTCGGGGCTGTTGCTGGGCAATATTGAGTTTAACCCCTTAAGCCCCGCGGGTGGTTTGCACGTTAATGACCGGGCCAATTTTTACAATTCTGACCACTGTCACTTTATGAGGTAATTACTCTCGAACGCTTCAACGGATCCCCCTGATTCTGAGATTGTTTTTTCGTGACATATTGTACTTCATGATTGTGGAAAAATTTCTTCGATATCACTTGCGTTTATTTGTGAAAAAAACGGAAATTTGGCGAAAATTTTGAAAATTTTGCAATTTTCAAAATTTGAATTTTTAAGCCCTGAAACCAGAGCGATATGTCACACAAAAGAGTTAATAAATAACATTTCCCACATGTCTACTTTACATCAGCACAATTTTGGAACCAAAATTTTTTTTTGTTAGGGAGCTATAAGGGTTAAAAGTTGACCAGCGATTTCTCATTTTTCCAACAAAATTTACAAAACCATTTTTTTAGGGACCACATCACATTTGAAGTCACTTTGAGAGGTCTTTATGACAGAAAATACCCAAAAGTGACACCATTCTAAAAACTGCACCCCTCAAGGTGCTCAAAACCACATTCAAGAACTTTATTAACCCTTCAGGTGCTTCACAGGAATTTTTTGAATGTGGAAGAAAAAAATGAACATTTAACTTTTTTCACAAAAATGTTAATTTAGACCCAATTTTTTTTATTTTCACAGGGGTAACAAGAAAAAATGGACCCCAAAATTTGTTGTGCAATTTCCCCTGGGCACGCAGATACCCAATATTTGGGGAAAAAATACTGTTTGGGCGCACGGCAGGGCTCGGAAGGGAAGGAGCGCTATTTGACTTTTTGATTGTAAAATTTGCTTGAATAATTAGCGGACGCCATGTTGTGTTTGGAGAGCCCATGTGTGCCCAAACTTTGGAGCTCCCCCACAAGTGACCCCATTTTGGAAACTAGACCCCCCAAGGCACCTTTCTAGATGCATAGTGAGCACTTGGAACCCCCAGGTGCTTCACAAATTGATTCGTAACAATGAAAAAGTGAAAAAAAAAAACACTTTTTCATTTTTATGAATCAATTTGTGAAGCACCTGAGTGTTCCAAGTGCTCACAATGCATCTAGATAGGTGCCTTGGGGGGTCTAGTTTCCAAAATGGGGTCACTTGTGGGGGAGCTCCAATGTTTGGGCACACAGCAGCTCTCCAAACGCAACATGGTGTCGCTAACAATTTGAGCCGATTTTCCGTTAAATTTGTTAGAGGACACCATGTTGCATTTAGAGAGTCCCTGTGTGCCCAAACATTGGAGCTCCCCCACAAGTGACCCCATTTTGGAAACTAGACCCCCCCAAGGCACCTATCTAGATGCATAGTGAGCACTTGGAACCCCCAGGTGCTTCACAAATTGATTCGTAACAATGAAAAAGTGAAAAAAAAAACACTTTTTCATTTTTATGAATCAATTTGTGAAGCACCTGGGGGTTCCAACTGCTCACTATGCATCTAGATAGGTGCCTTGGGGGGTCTAGTTTCCAAAATGGGGTCACTTGTGGGAGAGCTCCAATGTTTGGGCACACAGGGACTCTCTAAATGCAACATGGTATCCGCTAACAAATTGAATGGAAAATCGGCTCAAATTGTTAGCGGACACCACATTGCGTTTGGAGAGCTTCTCTGTGCCCAAACTTTGGAGCTCCCCCACAAGTGACCCCATTTTGGAAACTAGACCCCCCAAGGCACCTTTCTAGATGCATAGTGAGCACTTGGAACCCCCAGGTGCTTCACAAATTGATTCGTAATAATGAAAAAGTGAAAAAAAAAACACTTTTTCATTTTTACGAATCAATTTGTGAAGCACCTAGGGGTTCCAAGTGCTCACTATGCATCTAGATAGGTGCCTTGGGGGGTCTAGTTTCCAAAATGGGGTCACTTATGGGGGAGCTCCAATGTTTGGGCACACAGGGACTCTCTAAATGCAACATGGTATCCGCTAACAAATTGAATGGAAAATCGGCTCAAATTGTTAGCGGACGCCACATTGCGTTTGGAGAGCCCCTCTGTGCCCAAACTTTGGAGCTCCCCCACAAGTGACCCCATTTTGGAAACTAGACCCCCCAAGGCACCTTTCTAGATGCATAGTGAGCACTTGGAACCCCCAGGTGCTTCACAAATTGATTCGTAATAATGAAAAAGTGAAAAAAAAAACACTTTTTCATTTTTACGAATTAATTTGTGAAGCACCTAGGGGTTCCAAGTGCTCACTATGCATCTAGATAGGTGCCTTGGGGGGTCTAGTTTCCAAAATGGGGTCACTTGTGGAGGAGCTCCAATGTTTGGGCACACAGGGACTCTCCAAATGCAACATGATATCCGCTAACAATTTGAGCCGACAATTTGTTAGCGGATATCATGTTGCATTTGGAGAGTCCCTGTGTGCCCAAACATTGGAGCTCCCCCACAAGTGACCCCATTTTGGAAACTAGACCCCCCAAGGCACCTATCTAGATGCATAGTGAGCACTTGGAACCCCAGGTGCTTCACAAATTGATTCATAAAAATGAAAAAGTGTTTTATTTTCACTTTTTCATTTTTACGAATCAATTTGTGAAGCACTTGGGGGTTCTAAGTGCTCACTATGCATCTAGATAGGTGCCTTGGGGGGTCTAGTTTCCAAAATGGGGTCACTTGTGGGGGAGCTCCAATGTTTGGACACACAGGGGCTCTCCAAACGCAACATGGCGTCCGCTAACAATTTGAGCTGATTTTCCATTCAATTTGTTAGCGGACACCATGTCGCGTTTGGAGAGCCCGTGATGTGCCTAAACAGTGGAGCTCCCCCACAAGTGTCCCCATTTTGGAAACTATACCCCTCAAAGATTTTATTAAGGTGTATAGTGAACATTTTGAACCCAGAGGTACGGCACATTATTTGTTTACATTAGGTCATCATATTGAATAAGTTGTCATTATTCTTGAGCGCAAGTGCTCGCTACTTGAGTTTGCATCGGTTACTCAGGTATGCACCATGTACAGCGTGTGCTCGAGTGACATGCTCGAGTCCCTGCTCCGCATGTTTCACGGTTATTAGACACCCAAAAAAAAACATGCGGGGATCGCTCGTGCATGGCAGGCAATCCCCGTAAAGTTTTTTGGCCGCGAAGCATATGGGGCAGAGACTCGAGCATGTCACTCAAATACCCACGATACTAAATGCATACCAGAGCACCCGATGCAAACTCAAGTAGCGAGCACTTGCTCTCAACACTAGTCGCCATATCGTCATCTTTTTTTCTTACTTTTGAAAAAAATCCCAACCCCAGCCCTAACCCTAGCACAACCCTAGCCCCAGCACAACCCTAGCCCCAGCACAACCCTAGCCCCAGCACAACCCTAGCCCCAGCACAACCCTAGCCCCAAACCCAGCCCTAACCCTAGCCCAATCCTAACTCAAGAGTTTATTTTTGACGCCGTTCCTTGTGCGGTATAAGTGATTAGACGACTTTATTCTTCGGGTCGGTGTGATTACAGCAATGCCAGAATCATATGGGGTTTTTATGACTGACAGCTGTCACACACTAAAAGACGCATTTTTTGTAAAATCTAGTTTTTGCATCGCCATATTTTGAGAGCTATAATTTTTCCAAATTTTGGCAGACAGTCATGTGACGGCTCGTTTTTTGCGGGATGACTTGACGTTGTTATTGGTGCCATTTTCAGGCACGTGACATTTTTTGATCGCTTTCTATTCCGATTTTTGGGAGGCAGAATAAACAAAAACCAACAATTCAGGAATTGTTTTTTTGTTTTTTTTTATTCTGTTCCGCGTGTGGTAAAATTGATGAGGCAGCTTTACTCTTCGGGTCAGTACGTTTACAGCGGTACCACATTTGTATAATTTTTCTATGTTTTGGCGCTTATACACAATAAAAGCTATTTTATAGAAAAAAATATTTTTTAGTATCGCTTTATTCTGAGAGCTATAACTTTTTTATTTTTCGGCTGATGGAGCTATATGGCGGCTTGTTTTTTGCGGGACGAGATGACGTTTTCAGCGGTATCATTTTTATTTATATGCGTCTTTTTGATCGCGTGTTATTCCACTTTTTGTTTGGCGGTATGGTGATAAAGCATTGTTTTTTGCTTGGTTTTTTTTTTTTTTTTTTTACCGTGTTCACTGAAGGGGTTAACTAGTGGGACAGTTTTATAGGTCAGGTTGTTCCGGACGCGGCGATACCAAATATGTGTACTTTTATTTTTATTTTTTTATTTTTTTTATAATAATATTTATTGATGGGTACATTATATTTTTATTTTTGGTGTATTATTTTTTTTATTTTTTTATAATATTTTTGCACATTTTTTTTTTTTCCACTTTCACACAGTTTATACACTTTATTACTTTGTCCCACTCTGGGACTTTCACTTTTTTTTTTCTGATCGCCTGCATGGCACAGGAATGGAGCACCATCCCTATGCCATGAAGGCTGTCAGAAGTGCACAGTGTGAAGATTGCTTGGAGATGCACTGCGCATGTCCAAGCAATCTTCCTGCTCTCTGGTGACCCGGATGTTGTCATGACGACATCGGGTCGTCATGGCAACACCCGGGAAGCCTTTGCAGACTGCGCTGGAAGCCGGAAGAGGAGGTGAGTATCGGCGATCACCTCCCCTTGCCCCCGCAATGCCGCGATCGACTTCGATCGACTTCGATCGCAGCATCGCGGGGGTTAATGTGCTGGGAGCGGTGCGTGACCGCTCCCTGCACATAGTACCGGGTGTCAGCTGTGACAATCAGCTGACACCCGGCGGCGATCGCGCCCGCACAGCCTGTGTGCGCGCGCGATCGCCATGACGTACTAATACGGGTCTGGCTCTTAAGTCCCAGGGCACAGACGCGTATTAGTACGTCAGATGTTATTAAGGGGTTAAGCTCCCTCCAAAGCTTTTCTACTGGGATCAGGTCTGGAGACTGGCTAGACCACTACAGGACCTTGAAATGCTTCTTATCGAGCCACGCCTTAGGTTGCCCTGGCTGTGTGTTTCGGATCATTGTCATGCTGGAAGACCCAACCACAACCCATCTTCAACGTGCTTACTGAGGGAAGGAAAATACATGACCCCATCCATCCTCCCTTCAATACATTGCAGTCGTCCTGTCCCCTTTGCAAAAAAAAGCACCTCCGAAGTATGAGGTTTCCCCCGCCATGCTTCATGGTTGGGAGAGTGTTCTTGGGGTTGTACTCATCCTTCTTCTTCCTCCAAACAAGGTGAGTGGAGTGGACACCAAAAGTTCTATTTTGATCTCATCTGACCACATGACCTTCTCCCATGCCTCCTCTGGATCATCCAGATGGTTATTGGCAACTTCAAACAGGCCTGGATATGTGCTGGGGTGAGCACTGGACCTTGTGTGCCCTGCAGGATTTTAATCCATGATAGCGTAGTGTGTAACTAATGGTAATGTTTGAGACTGTGGTGCCAGCTCTATTTAGGTCATTGACCAGGTCCTCCCATGTAGTTCTGGGCTGATTCCTGACGTTTCTCAGAATCATCCTTACCCCACGAGGCGAGATCTTGCATGGAGCCCCAGACCGAGGAAGACTTAGTCATCTTGTGTTTCTTCCATTTTCTAATAATTGCGCCAACAGTTGTTGGCGTCTCGTGAAGCTGCTTGCTTATTGTCCTGTAGCCCATCCCAGCCTTGTGTCTTTTATACAGGTAATAAGTTCAAACAAGTGCAATTAATACAGGTAATGAGTGCAGAGTAGGAGGCTTCTTAAAGAAAAACTAACAAGTATGTGAGAGCCAGAATTCTTGCTGGTTGGTAGGTGATCAAATACTTATTTCATGCAATAAAATGCAATTTAATTATTTAAAAATCATATAATGTGATTTTCTGATTTTTAGATTTTGTCTCTCACAGATGAAGTGACCTACGATAAAAATGACAGACCTCTACGCTCTTTGTAGGTAGGAAAACTTGCAAAATCGGCAGTGTATCAAATACTTATTTTCTCCACTGTAGTGCTGTCCAACATGACACCATCAAGCTCATCTTACCACTCCATACCAGGAGGGTAGATTGGGGCATTAACAGTTTAATCACTTTGTGTCCACAAGGCCATCTCTTCCAACTAGGAGCCTTAACTGGACTTACAGTGGTTTTATTCAGCTTATTGCAGCCATGTCCAGCTTGCACCTCCAACAAGGAGAGTAAACTGAAATGTAGATGTTAATCAGCTTAAATGCTGAGCAGTCCATCCTATGACACCGGACCAGGAGGAGCAGCTGGACTTACACTGGTTTTGCTCAGCTCAGCCATACCCAACTTACAAATCCAACTTAAAGGATAACCTGGAAACTAAATGGTTAACCAACTTAAACGCCAACCAGTCCAATTTATGACTCCAGACCCCGAATATTAATTGAACTTACAATGATTTCATGTGTCTTATGACCAGTGGCGTAACTAAAGTCTGAATATATATATCCCGAATATGTCCCCCATTCTGCCGCTGTTCTTTATTGTATAAAAAAAGAACTAAGCCATTATACTCACCAGGGGTGTACATTCAAGTCATGGGGCTCCAGAGCTTAAGTATAACGCACTTCCCATAGTCCTTCATATAGTATAATGCATCCCATAGTCCTCCATATAGTATAATGCATCCCATTCTCCTCTATATAATATACTGTACAGCCCATAGTCGTCCATAAAGTATAATGCACAGCTCCTAGTCATACATGTAGTATAATGCACCCCATAGTTTTCAATAAAGTATAAAGCACCTCCACAGTCATACATAGTAGTATAATGCACCACATCATAATATATAGCAGTATAATTCACCCCCATAGTCATATATGGTAATATAATGTACCTCCATAGTCATATAAAGTAGTGTAATGCACCCCATAGTCATATATAGTAGTATAATGCACCTCCATAGTCATATATAGCAGTATAATGCACCCCCATCGTCATATAGAGCAGTATAATGCACCCCATCGTCATATATAGCAGTATAATGCAAGCCATAGTCCTATATAGCAGTATAATGCACCCCCAGTCATATATAGTAGTATAATGCACCCCATAGACATGTACAGTAGTATAATGCATCCTCATAGTCATATATAGTAGTATAATACACTTCATAGTCATCCATAGAAGTATAATGCACCCCCATCGTCACATAAAGCAGTATAATGCACTCCATAGTCATATAAGGCAGTATAATGTACCCCCATATAGTTTATATAGTAGTATAATGCACCCCATAGTCATATATAGCAGTATATTGCACCTCCTGGTCATATATAGTTGTATAATGTACCCCCATAGTCATATATAATAGTATACTGCACCCCCATAGTCATATACACTAGTATAAAGCATCCCATAGTCATATACAGTAGTATAAAGCACCCCATAGTCATATATAGTAGTATAAAGCACCCCATAGTCATATATAGTAGTATAAAGCACCCCATAGTCATTTATAGTAGTATAATGTACCCCCATAGTCATATATAGTAGTATAATGCACCCCACTGTCATATCAGTATAATGCACCCCCATAGTCATATATAGTAGTATAATGCACCCACATAGTCATATATAGTAGTATAATACACCTTCATAGTCATATGCAGAAGTATAATGCACCCCTATAGTCATCCGTAGTAGTATAATACAACCCCAATAGTCATCCGTAGTAGTATAATACAACCCCCATAGTCATATATAGTAGTGTAATGCACCTTCATAGTCATAAATAGTAGTATAATGCACCACCATAGTCATAAATAGTAGTAAAATGCACCCTATAGTCATGTATAGCACTATATTGCACTTCAGTCATATATAGCAGTATAATGTACCCCCATAGTCATATATAGCAGTATAATGTACATCATAGTCATATATAACAGTATAATGCACCCTTATAGCCATATATAGTAGTATAGTATACCCCATATTCATATATAGTAGTATAATGTACCCCATAGTTATATAGCAGTATAATGCACCCCGTAGTCATATATAGTAGTATAAAGCACCTCATAGTCATATATAGTGTTACGGGTCCGGGGGGTAGAACCTCTGTGCTATGGTGCAAGGAGGGACCCAGAGGGGCGTAACTAAGTATCAACCCGGACCGACCCTGGTACGGCGGTTAACGACTCCGTGACCAGGGAGGGACCGAGCCGAGGGACCAGGTGCTACTCTGGGGATGACCTTGTAAGGGAGCAGGTGACCTTCACGGTACAGATGGCAGGGAATGACCGGAATAGCAGGTAGGCTGGCGAGCAGGAGTCTCTAGGTGGGCTGGCAGGTGGTCACGGCAAGTGACGGCAGGAGTCTCTAGGTGGCTGGCAAGTGGTCACGGCAAGTGACGGCAGGAGCCTGCAGGAAGGCACGGCAGGTAACAGGCAGGTCACAGGCAAGTGCTCCCAGGTGAGCGGGCTGACAGGCACGGCAGGTACCAGGCAGGCAACAGGCAAGTGCTCCCAGGTGAGCGGGCTGGCAGGCACGGCAGGTAACAGGCTGGTGGGCAAGACTGGTAGTCAGGCTAGCAGCAGGACCTGAGGGCTGAAGCAGAAGTCAGAAACACTGTGCAACAACTTTTGCTCGGGCACCTCCATTTTGGAGGAGGTCCTTATATATGGGAGGACCCTCGGCTATTGGCCGAGGACTCCTTAGGACGGCGCACGCGGCCCCTTTAAGAGGGAGGGAGCGAGCGCGCCCTAAGCACAGTGCCCGGGGAGCTGCGCGCGCCGGCAACAGGAAGAGGAGCGCTGGTGAACGCAGAGCGGGGAGCGAGGAGGTGAATGGGACGGCGTCTCTGCCTAGCAGGGGGCAGAGACGCCGATGCTACATATAGTAGTATGGCAACTTATTTAAAATAAATATTTAAATACTCTACCCACCTTCCCTTCACTCCCGCTCTGCAAGTCCTGTTGTGAAGCAGGCAGCTGACTTCGGCCTGTGACGGGAGTGCATGACGTTACTGCGATGCGCCCCGTCATGTGCTGGCCTATGATTGGCCGACAGAATGCATTGTCGCTAAAGGACCCAATAGGTATGTCCACAGCAATACACTTCAACTGGATGTGCGTAGGAGGACACACATCTAATTAAAGGTTCTGCTGGTGTCGGCGGGCCCCTGATCCTCCGGGCCTTTGTGACTTGCTGCGACCGCAGTCGTTACTCCCCTACTAATCACAACCATGACCAACTTCAACTAGAAGGATAACTGGGACATAAATATTTTGCTAAGTAAAATGTCGACCAGTCCATTCTGAGACTCCCGACATCAGACTTAAAATAGCTTCATTCTGTTTAAAGCAACCATTTACACCTCCTACCAACAAGAGGCCAAACTGGGACATGGATAGCACATTGAACAGGTCTGCCTTTATCATCTAAGTATGAGGGATGGACTGGAAATTTGTTGGCCTCACCAGCTACCCTCAGGACTGTACTTTATTAAGGCACCTCCTTGTTGTTTGATAGGATCAGCCGTTATCACCCGGAAGTCATTCTTACCAATATCAGCAGAATTGCTAGTTAATGAAGCATTGAGACAGTAAAGAAAACAAGCCTACAAACCACAATCGGCTGACATACCACTGAAAGTAGCCCGGGGCGGGCGGGCGGGCCCCACAGTGCGGACCCGGGGCGGGCGGGCCCCACAGTGCGGACCCGGGGCGGGCGGGCCCCACAGTGCGGACCCGGGGCGGGCGGGCCCCACAGTCCGGACCCGGGGCGGGCGGGCCCCACAGTCCGGACCCGAGGCTAGATCCGGGACAGGCGGCCTAATAATCCAGACACAGGGCGGACGGGCCCCACAGTCCAGGCTCGGGGGAGACGGGCCCCACATTCCAGGCTCGGGTTGGACGGGCCCCACAGTCCAGGCTCGGGGCGGACGGGTCCCTCGGTCCAGGCTCGGGGAGGACGGGTCCCACGGTCCAGACTCGGGGAGGACGGGCCGCACGGTCCAGGCTCGGGCGAACAGGCCCCAAAGTCCAGGATCTGAGCGGACGGGGGGCCCCACAGTCCGGAGTCGGGGCGGGTGGGGGGCCCCACAGTCCGGACCCGGGGCAGGCGTGGGTCCCCACTGTCCAGACCTGGAGCTAGACCCGGGGCAGGCGGCCGCAAAGGCCGGACACAGGGCTGGCTGGCCCCACAGTCAGGACACTGGGCTGGCTGGCCCCACAGTCAGGACACGGGGCGGGCGGGGGGCCCCACAGTCAGGACACGGGACGGGCGGGGGGCCCCACAGTCAGGACACGGGGTGGGCAGGGGGCCCCACAGTCCGGATGCGGGGCTAGTCCCGGGGCAGGCAGCCCCACAGTCCTGGCTCGGGGCTAGACCCGGGGCCAGCCGGCCCCACAGTCCAGACCCGGGGCGGGCGGGGGGCCCCACAGTCCAGGCTCGGGCGGACGGGCCCCACAGTCCAGGCTCGGGGTGGATAGGCCCCACAGTTCACGCTCGGGCCCCACAGTCCACGCTCGGGGCGGACGGGCCCCACAGTCCAGGCTCAGGGCGGACGGGCCCCACCGTCCAGGCCCGGGGCAGACAGGCTCCCCTTTCCCACTCGGGGCGGGCATGTCCCACAGTCCAGGCTCGGGGCGGGCGTGCCCCACAGTCCAGACACAGGGCTAGTCCTGGGGCAGGTGGCCCCACAGTCCAGACCTGGGGCTAGACCCGGGGCAGGCGGCCCCAAGTACGGACACGGGGCGGATGGGCCCCACAGTCTGGACTCGGGGCGGGCGAGCCCTACAGTCAGAACACGGGGCGGGCGGGCCCCACAGTCAGGACACGGGGCGGGCGGGCCCCACAGTCAGGACACTGGGCGGGCGGGCCCCACAGTCAGGACACAGGACGGGCGGGCCCCACAGTCAGGACACGGGGCGGGCGGGCGGGCCCCACAGTCAGGACACGGGGAGGGCGGGCTCCACAGTCAGGACATGAGGCGGGCGGGCCCCACAGTCCGAACACAGGGCTAATCCCGGGGCAGGCGGCCCCACAGTCCAGACCTGGGGCTAGACCCGGGGCAGACGGCCCACAGTCCGGACACGGGGTGGACGGGCCCCACAGTCCGGACACGGAGCAGGCATGCCCCACAGTCCAGACCTGGGGCTAGACCCGGAGCACGCGGCCCACAGTCCTGACACGGGGTGGACGGTCCCCACAGTCCGGACACGGGGGGAGCCACAGTCCGGACATATGGCGGACGGGCCGCACAGTCCAGGCTCGGGGCGGACGGGCCCCACAGTCCAGACACGGGGCTAGTCCCGGGGCAGGCGGCCCCACAGTCCAGACCTGAGGCTAGACCAGGGGCAGGCGGCCCCACAGTCCAGACACCGGGTGGACGGGCCCCACAGTCCTGACATGGGGCGGACATGCCGCACAGTCCAGACCCGGGGCAGGCGGCCCCACATTCCAGACTCGGGGCGAGCGGGGGGCCCCACAGTCCGTACCCGGGGCGGGCGGGGGGCCCCACAGTCCAGGCTCGGGGCGGATGGGCCCCACAGTCCAGGCTCGGGGCGGACGGGCCCCACAGTCAGGACACGGGGCTTGTCCCGGGGCAGGCGGCCCCACAGTCCAGACCTGAGGCTAGACCAGGGGCAGGCGGCCCCACAGTCCAGACACGGGGTGGACGGGCCCCACAGTCCTGACATGGGGCGGACATGCCCCACAGTCCAGACCCGGGGCAGGCTTCCCCACAGTCCAGACTCGGGGCGAGCGGGGGGCCCCACAGTCCGTACCCGGGGCGGGCGGGGGGTCCCACAGTCCGTACCCGGGGCTGGCGGGGGGCCCCACAGTCCAGACCTGGGGCTAGACTCGGGGCGGGCGGCCCCACCGTCCGGACCTGGGGCGGGCGGGGGGCCCCACAGTCCAGACCTGGGGCTAGACCCGATGCAGGCGGCCCCACAGTCCGGACACGGGGCGGACGGGCCCATAGTCCGGACACTGGGCGGCCGCAGTCCGGATATAGGGCGGCCGGGCCCCACAGTCCAGGCTCGGGACTAGACCCGGGACAGACGGGCCCCACAGTCCAAGCTTGGGGCAGGCGTGCCCCACAGACCGGAAACGGGGCTAGACCCGGGGCAGGCGGCCCCACAGTCAGGACACGGGGCGGGCGAGCCCCACAGTCAGGACACGGGGCGGGCGAGCCCCACAGTCAGGACACGGGGCGGGCGAGCCCCATAGTCAGGACACGGGGCGGGCGGGCCCCACAGTCCGAACACAGGGCTAATCCCGGGGCAGGCGGCCCCACAGTCCAGACCTGGGGCTAGACCCGGGGCAGACGGCCCACAGTCCGGACACGGGGTGGACGGGCCCCACAGTCCGGACACGGAGCAGGCATGCCCCACAGTCCAGACCTGGGGCTAGACCCGGAGCACGCGGCCCACAGTCTGGACACGGGGTGGACGGTCCCCACAGTCCGGACACGAGGGGAGCCACAGTCAGGACATATGGCGGACGGGCCGCACAGTCCAGGCTCGGGGCGGACGGGCCCCACAGTCCAGGCTCGGGGCGGACGGGCCCCACAGTCCGGACGCGGGGCTAGTCCCAGGGCAGGCGGCCCCACAGTCCAGACCTGAGGCTAGACCAGGGGCAGGCGGCCCCACAGTCCAGACACGGGGCGGACATGCCCCACAGTCCAGACCCGGGGCAGGCTTCCCCACAGTCCAGACTCGGGGCGAGCGGGGGGCCCCACAGTCCGTACCCGGGGCGGGCGGGGGGCCCCACAGTCCGTACCCGGGGCTGGCGGGGGGCCCCACAGTCCAGACCTGGGGCTAGACTCGGGGCGGGCGGCCCCACCGTCCGGACCTGGGGCGGGCGGGGGGCTCCACAGTCCAGACCTGGGGCTAGACCCGATGCATGCGGCCCCACAGTCCGGACACGGGGCGGACGGGCCCATAGTCCGGACACTGGGCGGCCGCAGTCCGGCTATAGGGCGGCCGGGCCCCACAGTCCAGGCTCGGGGCTAGACCCGGAACGGACGGGCCCCACAGTCCAAGCTTGGGGCGGGCGTGCCCCACAGACCGGAAACGGGGCTAGACCCGGGGCAGGCGGCCCCAAAGTCCAGACACGGGGCGGATGAGCCCCACAGTCAGGACACGGGGCGGGCAGGACCCACAGTCAGGACACGGGGCGGGCGGGCCCCACAGTCAGGACATGGGGCGGACGGGCCCCACTGTCCGGACACGGGGCGGGCGGGGGGCCCCACAGTCCAGACCTGGGGCTAGACCCGGGGCAGGCGACCCACAGTCCGGACACGGGGTGGACGCGCCCCACAGTCCGGACACGGGGTGGACGGGCCCCACTGTCCGGACACGGGGCGGGCGGGGGGCCCCACAGTCCAGACCTGGGGCTAGACCCGATGCAGGCGGCCCCACAGTCCAGACACGGGGCGGACGGGCCCATAGTCCGGACACTGGGCGGCCGCAGTCCGGATATAGGGCGGCCGGGCCCCACAGTCCAGGCTCGGGGCTAGACCCGGAACAGACGGGCCCCACAGTCCAAGCTTGGGGCGGGCGTGCCCCACAGACCGGAAACGGGGCTAGACCCGGGGCAGGCGGCCCCAAAGTCCAGACACGGGGCGGATGAGCCCCACAGTCAGGACACGGGGCGGGCGGGCCCCACAGTCAGGACACGGGGCGGGCGGGCCCCACAGTCAGGACACGGGGCGGGCGGGCCCCACAGTCAGGACACGGGGCGGGCCCCACAGTCAGGACATGGGGCGGGCGGGCCCCACAGTCAGGACATGGGGTGGGCCCGCCGGGCCCCACAGTCAGGACATGGGGCGGGCTGGCCCCACAGTCAGGACATAGGACATGGGGCGGGTGGCAGTCAGGACATGGGGCGGGCGGGCTCCACAGTCAGGACATGGGGCGGGCGGGCTCCACAGTCAGGACATGGGGCGGGCGGGCTCCACAGTCAGGACATGGGGCGGGCGGGCTCCACAGTCAGGACATGGGGCGGGCGGGCTCCACAGTCAGGACACGGGGCGGGCGGGCCCCGCCCGCCCCCCACAGTACAGACCTGGGGCTAGACCCGGGGCAGGCAGCCCATAGTCCAGACACGGGGTGGACGGGCCCCACAGTCCGGACACGGGGCGGGCATGCCCCATAGTCCAGACCTGGGGCTATACCCGGGGCAGGCGGCCCCACAGTCCAGACCCGAGGCTAGACCCGGGGCAGGAGGTCCCATATTCTAGACACTGGGTGGACGGGCCTCACAGACCTGACATGGGGCGGACATGCCCCACAGTCCAGACCTGGGGCTAGACCTGGGGCAGGCGCCCCACAGTCCGGACACGGGGCGGACGGGCCCCACAGTCCGGACACGGGGCGGACGGGCCCCACAGTCCGGACACGGGGCGGACGGGCCCCACAGTCCGGACACGGGGCGGACGGGCCCCACAGTCCGGACACGGGGCGGACGGGCCCCACAGTCCGGACACGGGGCGGACGGGCCCCACAGTCCGGACACGGGGCGGACGGGCCCCACAGTCAGGACATGGGGCGGGCGGGCTGCACAGTCAGGACATGGGGCGGGCGGGCGGGCCCCACAGTCCAGATCTGGGGCTAGACCCGGGGCAGGCGGTCCCATATTCTAGACACGGGGTGGACGGGCCTCACAGACCTGACATGGGGCGGACATGCCCCACAGTCCAGACCTGGGGCTAGACCCGGGGCAGGCGACCCACAGTCCGGACACGGGGTGGACGGGCCCCACAGTCCGGACATGGGGTGGACGGGCCCCACAGTCCGGACACGGGGTGGACGGGCCCCACAGTCCAGGCTCGGGGCGGACGGGCCCCACAGTCCAGGCTCGGGGCGGACGGGCCTCACAGTCCGGACACAGGGCGGGCATGCCCCATAGTCCAGACCTGGGGCTAGACCCGGGGCAGGCGGCCCATAGTCCAGACACGGGGTGGACGGGCCCCACAGTTCGGACACAGGGCGGGCATGCCCCATAGTCCAGACCTGGGGCTAGACCCGGGGCAGGCGGCCCCACAGTCCAGAACTGAGGCTAGACACGGGGCAGGCGGTCCCATATTCTAGACACGGGGTGGACGGGCCTCACAGACCTGACATGGGGCGGACATGCCCCACAGTCCAGACCTGGGGCTAGACCCGGGGCAGGCGACCCACAGTCCGGACACGGGGCGGACGGGCCCCACAGTCCGGACACGGGGCGGACGGGCCCCACAGTCCGGACACGGGGCGGACGGGCCCCACAGTCCGGACACGGGGCGGACGGGCCCCACAGTCCGGACACGGGGCGGACGGGCCCCACAGTCCGGACACGGGGCGGACGGGCCTCACAGTCCGGACACGGGGCGGACGGGCCCCACAGTCCGGACACGGGGCGGACGGGCCCCACAGTCCGGACACGGGGCGGACGGGCCCCACAGTCCGGACACGGGGCGGACGGGCCCCACAGTCCGGACACGGGGCGGACGGGCCCCACAGTCCGGACACGGGGCGGACGGGCCCCACAGTCCGGACACGGGGCGGACGGGCCCCACAGTCCGGACACGGGGCGGACGGGCCCCACAGTCCGGACACGGGGCGGACGGGCCCCACAGTCCGGACACGGGGCGGACGGGCCCCACAGTCCGGACACGGGGCGGACGGGCCGCACAGTCCGGACACGGGGCTAGTCCCGGGGCAGGCGGCCCCACAGTCTGGACACGGGGCGGGCGAGCCCCACAGTCTGGACACGGGGCGGGCGAGCCCCACAGTCTGGACACGGGGCGGGCGGGCCCCACAGTCTGGACACGGGGCGGGCGGGCCCCACAGTCTGGACACGGGACGGGCGGGCCCCACAGTCAGGACATGGGGCCGGCGGGCCCCACAGTCAGGACATGGGGCTGGCGGGCCCCACAGTCAGGACATGGGGCGGGTGGGCCCAACAGTCAGGACATGGGGCGGGCGGGCTCCACAGTCAGGACATGGGGCGGGCGGGCTCCACAGTCAGGACATGGGGCGGGCGGGCCCAACAGTCAGGACATGGGGCGGGCGGGCTCCACAGTCAGGACATGGGGCGGGCGGGCTCCACAGTCAGGACATGGGGCGGGCGGGCTGCACAGTCAGGACATGGGGCGGGCGGGCTCCACAGTCAGGACATGGGGCGGGCGGGCTGCACAGTCAGGACATGGGGCGGGCGGGCCCCACAGTCAGGACATGGGGCGGGCGGGCCCCACAGTCCAGATCTGGGGCTAGACCCGGGGCAGGCGGTCCCATATTCTAGACACGGGGTGGACGGGCCTCACAGACCTGACATGGGGCGGACATGCCCCACAGTCCAGACCTGGGGCTAGACCCGGGGCAGGCGACCCACAGTCCGGACACGGGGTGGACGGGCCCCACAGTCCGGACACGGGGTGGACGGGCCCCACAGTCCGGACACGGGGTGGACGGGCCCCACAGTCCGGACACGGGGTGGACGGGCCCCACAGTCCGGACACGGGGTGGACGGGCCCCACAGTCCGGACACGGGGTGGACGGGCCCCACAGTCCGGACCCGGGGCGGACGGGCCCCACAGTCCAGGCTCGGGGCGGACGGGCCTCACAGTCCGGACACGGGGCGGACGGGCCCCACAGTCCGGACACGGGGCGGACGGGCCCCACAGTCCGGACACGGGGCGGACGGGCCCCACAGTCCGGACACGGGGCGGACGGGCCCCACAGTCCGGACACGGGGCGGACGGGCCCCACAGTCCGGACACGGGGCGGACGGGCCCCACAGTCCGGACACGGGGCGGACGGGCCCCACAGTCCGGACACGGGGCGGACGGGCCCCACAGTCCGGACACGGGGCGGACGGGCCCCACAGTCCGGACACGGGGCTAGTCCCGGGGCAGGCGGCCCCAAAGTCTGGACACGGGGCGGATGAGCCCCACAGTCTGGACACGGGGCGGGCGAGCCCCACAGTCTGCACACGGGGCGGGCGGGCCCCACAGTCTGGACACGGGACGGGCGGGCCCCACAGTCTGGACATGGGGCCGGCGGGCCCCACAGTCAGGACATGGGGCCGGCGGGCCCCACAGTCAGGACATGGGGCGGATGGGCCCCACAGTCAGGACATGGGGCGGGTGGGCCCCACAGTCAGGACATGGGGCGGGCGGGCTCCACAGTCAGGACATGGGGCGGGCGGGCTCCACAGTCAGGACATGGGGCGGGCGGGCTGCACAGTCAGGACATGGGGCGGGCGGGCTGCACAGTCAGGACATGGGGCGGGCGGGCTGCACAGTCAGGACATGGGGCGGGCTGCAGTCAGGACACGGGGCGGGCGGGCCCCACAGTCCAGATCTGGGGCTAGACCCGGGGCAGGCGGTCCCATATTCTAGACACGGGGTGGACGGGCCTCACAGACCTGACATGGGGCGGACATGCCCCACAGTCCAGACCTGGGGCTAGACCCGGGGCAGGCGACCCACAGTCCGGACACGGGGTGGACGGGCCCCACAGTCCGGACACGGGGTGGACGGGCCCCACAGTCCGGACACGGGGTGGACGGGCCCCACAGTCCGGACACGGGGTGGACGGGCCCCACAGTCCGGACACGGGGTGGACGGGCCCCACAGTCCGGACACGGGGTGGACGGGCCCCACAGTCCGGACACGGGGCGGACGGGCCCCACAGTCCGGACACGGGGTGGACGGGCCCCACAGTCCGGACACGGGGCGGACGGGCCCCACAGTCCGGACACGGGGCGGACGGGCCCCACAGTCCGGACCCGGGGCGGACGGGCCCCACAGTCCAGGCTCGGGGCGGACGGGCCTCACAGTCCGGACACGGGGCGGATGAGCCCCACAGTCTGGACACGGGGCAGGCGAGCCCCACAGTCAGGACACGGGGCGGGTGGGACCCACAGTCAGGACACGGGGCGGACGGGCCCCACAGTCAGGACACGGGGCGGGCCCCACAGTCAGGACACGGGGCGGGCGGGCCCCACAGTCAGGACACGGGGCGGGCGGGACCCACAGTCAGGACACGGGGCGGGCGGGACCCACAGTCAGGACACGGGGCGGGCGGGACCCACAGTCAGGACACGGGGCGGGCGGGCCCCACAGTCAGGACACGGGGCGGACGGGCCCCACAGTCCGGACACGGGGCGGACGGGCCCCACAGTCCGGACACGGGGCGGACGGGCCCCACAGTCCGGACACGGGGCGGACGGGCCCCACAGTCCGGACACGGGGCGGACGGGCCCCACAGTCCGGACACGGGGCGGACGGGCCCCACAGTCCGGACACGGGGCGGACGGGCCCCACAGTCCGGACACGGGGCGGACGGGCCCCACAGTCCGGACACGGGGCGGACGGGCCCCACAGTCCGGACACGGGGCGGACGGGCCGCACAGTCCGGACACGGGGCT
The DNA here is from genome assembly GCF_046119375.1 of Phyllobates terribilis. NCBI lineage: Eukaryota > Metazoa > Chordata > Amphibia > Anura > Dendrobatidae > Phyllobates > Phyllobates terribilis. The sequence continues at coordinate 11,512,205 of NW_027362798.1, read as the reverse complement.
AGTCCCGGGGCAGGCGGCCCCAAAGTCCGGACACGGGGCGGATGAGCCCCACAGTCTGGACACGGGGCGGGCGAGCCCCACAGTCTGGACACGGGGCGGGCGGGCCCCACAGTCTGGACACGGGACGGGCGGGCCCCACAGTCAGGACATGGGGCCGGCGGGCCCCACAGTCAGGACATGGGGCTGGCGGGCCCCACAGTCAGGACATGGGGCGGGTGGGCCCCACAGTCAGGACATGGGGCGGGCGGGCCCCACAGTCAGGACATGGGGCGGGCGGGCTCCACAGTCAGGACATGGGGCGGGCGGGCTCCACAGTCAGGACATGGGGCGGGCGGGCTGCACAGTCAGGACATGGGGCGGGCGGGCCCCACAGTCAGGACATGGGGCGGGCGGACCCCACAGTCAGGACATGGGGCGGGCGGGCCCCACAGTCAGGACATGGGGCGGGCGGGCTCCACAGTCAGGACATGGGGCGGGCGGGCTGCACAGTCAGGACATGGGGCGGGCGGGCTGCACAGTCATGACATGGGGCGGGCGGGCGCCACAGTCAGGACACGGGGCTGGCGGGCCCCACAGTCCAGACCTGGGGCTAGACCCGGGGCAGGCGGCCCATAGTCCAGACACGGGGTGGACGGGCCCCACAGTTCGGACACGGGGCGGGCATGCCCCACTGTCCAGATCTGGGGCTAGACCCGGGGCAGGCGGTCCCATATTCTAGACACGGGGTGGACGGGCCTCACAGACCTGACATGGGGCGGACATGCCCCACAGTCCAGACCTGGGGCTAGACCCGGGGCAGGCGACCCACAGTCCGGACACGGGGTGGACGGGCCCCACAGTCCGGACACGGGGCGGCCATAGTACGGACATAGGGCGGGCCCCACAGTCAGGACACGGGGCGGGCGGGCTCCACAGTCCGGACACTGAGCTAATCCCGGGGCAGGCGGCTTCACAGTCCAGACCTAAGGCTAGACCTGGGGCAGGCGGCCCACAGTCCGGACACTGGGTGGACGGGCCCCACAGTCCGGACACGGGGCGGGCCACAGTGGGGACATAAGGCGGCCGGGCCCCACAGTCCAGGCTCGGGGCTAGACCCGTGGGCAGTCGGCCCCACAGTCCAGACCCGGGGAGGGGGGCCCCACTGTCCGGACCCGGGGCAAGCGGGGGATCCCACAGTCCAGACCCGGGGCGGGCGAGGGGCCCCACAGTCTGGAATCAGGGCGGGCGGGGGGCCCCACAGTCCGGACCTGGGGCTACACCCGAGGCAGGCGGCCCCACAGTCCGGACACGTGGCGGCCGCAGTCCGGATATAGGGCGAGCCCCACAGTCTGGACTCGGGGTGGCCACAGTCCAGACATAGGGTGGGCGGGCCCCTGGTGGGCGGGCCCCACAGTCCAGGCTCAGGGCTAGACCCGGGGCGGGGGGAACACACAGTCCAGGCTCGGGGCTAGACCCGGGGAAGCCGGCCCCACATTTCAGACCCGGGGCGCGGGGCCCCACAGTCCAGGCTCGGGGCGGACGGGCCCCACAGTCCGGACATGGGGCTAGTCCCGGGGCAGGCGGCCCTACAGTCCAGACCTGAGGCTCGACTCGGGGCAGGCGGCCCCACAGTCCAGACACGGGGTGGACGAGCCCCACAGTCCTGACATGGGGCGGACATGCCCCACAGTCCAGACACGGGGCAGGCGGCCCCACAGTCCGGACACAGGGTGGGCGAGCCCTACAGTCCGGACACAGGGCATCCGCAGTCCGGACATAGGGTGGGCGGGCCGCACAGTCCAGGCTCGGGGCCAGACCCTGGGCCAGACCCTGGGCCAGACCCGGGGTAACCAGCCCCACAGTCCAGACACGGGGCGGGCGGGGGGCCCCACAGTCCGTACCCGGGGCTGGCGGGGGGTCCCACAGTCCAGACCTGGGGCTACACTCGGGGCGGGGGGCCCCACAGTCCAGACCTGGGGCTAGACCCGATGCAGGCGGCCCCACAGTCCGGACACGGGGTGGACGGGCCCACAGTCCGGACACGGGGCCGCCGCAGTCCGGATATAGGGCGGCCGGGCCCCACAGTCCAGGCTCGGGGCTAGACCCGGCACGGACGGGCCCCACAGTCCAAGCTCGGGGCAGACGGGCCCCACAGTCCAAGCTCGGGGCGGGCGTGCCCCACAGTCCGGACACGGGGCTAGTCCCGGGGCAGATGGCCCCACAGTCAAGACCTGGGGCTAGACCTGGGGCAGGCGGCCCCAAAGTCCGGACACGGGGCGGATGAGCCCCACAGTCTGGACATGGGGCGGGCGAGCCCCACAGTCAGGACACGGGGTGGGTGGGCCGGGTGGACAGTCAGGACACAGGGCGGGCGGGCCCCAAAGTCAGGACACAGGGCGGGCCCCAAAGTCAGGACACAGGGCGGGCGGGCCCCAAAGTCAGGACACAGGGCGGGCGGGCCCCACAGTCAGGACACAGGGCGGGCGGGCCCCACAGTCAGGACACAGGACGGGCCCCACAGTCAGGACACAGGGCGGGCCCCACAGTCAGGACATGGGGCGGGCGGGCTCCACAGTCAGGATACGGGGCGGATCCCGGGGCAGGTGGCCCCACAGTCCAGACCTGGGGCTAGACCCGGGGCAGGCGGCCCCACAGTTCAGACCTGAGGCTAGACCCGGGGCAGGCGGCCCACAGTCCGGACACGGGGTGGATGGGCCCCACAGTCCGGACACGGGGCGGGCATGCCCCACAGTCCAGACCTGGGGCTAGACCCGGAGCAGGCGGCCCACAGTCCAGACCTGGGGCTAGACCCGGAGCAGGCGGCCCACAGTCCGGACACGGGGTGGACGGTCCCCACAGTCCGGACACGGGGGGGGGCCACAGTCCGGACATAAGGCGGACGGGCCCCACAGTCCAGGCTCGGGGCTAGACCCGGGGGCAGTCGGCCCCACAGTCCAGTCCCGGGGCGGGTGGCCCCACAGTCCGGACCCGGGGCAAGCAGAGGATCCCACAGTCCGGACCAGGGGCGGGCGAGGGGCCCCACAGTCTGGAATCGGGGCGGGCGTCGGGCCCCACAGTCCGGGCCTGGGGCTAGACCCGGGGCAGGCGGCCCCACAGTCCGGACTCGGGGCGGCCACAGTCCAGACATAGGGTGGGCGGGCCCCACAGTCCAGGCTCGGGGCTAGACCCGGGGCAGCCGGCCCCACATTTCAGACCAGGGGCGGAGGGCCCCACAGTCCAGGCTCGGGGCCAGACCCAGGGCAACCGGCCCCACAGTCCAGACTCGGGGTGGGCGGGGGGGTCCCCACAGTCCGTACACGGGGCGGGCGGGCCCCACAGTCCGTACCCGGGGCTGGCGGGGGGCTCCACAATCCAGACCTGGGGCTATACTCGGGGCGGGCGGCTCCACCGTCCAGACCTGGGGCTAGATCCGAAGCAGACGGCCCCACAGTCCGTACACGGGCGGACGGGCCCACACTCCAGACACGGGGCGGCCGCAGTCCGGATATAGGGCGGACGGGCCGCACAGTCCAGGCTCGGGGCTAGACCCGGGGCGGACGGGCCCCACAGCCCAGGCTCGGGGCGGACGGGCCCCACAGCCCAGGCTCGGGGCGCATGGGCCCCACAGCCCTGGCTCGAGGCGGACAGGCCCCACAGTCCGGACATGGGGCTAGTCCCGGGGCAGGCGGCCCTACAGTCCAGACCTGAGGCTCGACTCGGGGCAGGCGGCCCCACAGTCCAGACACGGGGTGGACGAGCCCCACAGTCCTGACATGGGGCGGACATGCCCCACAGTCCAGACACGGGGCAGGCGGCCCCACAGTCCGGACACAGGGTGGGCGAGCCCTACAGTCCGGACACAGGGCATCCGCAGTCCGGACATAGGGTGGGCGGGCCGCACAGTCCAGGCTCGGGGCCAGACCCTGGGCCAGACCCTGGGCCAGACCCGGGGTAACCAGCCCCACAGTCCAGACACGGGGCGGGCGGGGGGCCCCACAGTCCGTACCCGGGGCTGGCGGGGGGTCCCACAGTCCAGACCTGGGGCTACACTCGGGGCGGGGGGCCCCACAGTCCAGACCTGGGGCTAGACCCGATGCAGGCGGCCCCACAGTCCGGACACGGGGTGGACGGGCCCACAGTCCGGACACGGGGCCGCCGCAGTCCGGATATAGGGCGGCCGGGCCCCACAGTCCAGGCTCGGGGCTAGACCCGGCACGGACGGGCCCCACAGTCCAAGCTCGGGGCAGACGGGCCCCACAGTCCAAGCTCGGGGCGGGCGTGCCCCACAGTCCGGACACGGGGCTAGTCCCGGGGCAGATGGCCCCACAGTCAAGACCTGGGGCTAGACCTGGGGCAGGCGGCCCCAAAGTCCGGACACGGGGCGGATGAGCCCCACAGTCTGGACATGGGGCGGGCGAGCCCCACAGTCAGGACACGGGGTGGGTGGGCCGGGTGGACAGTCAGGACACAGGGCGGGCGGGCCCCAAAGTCAGGACACAGGGCGGGCCCCAAAGTCAGGACACAGGGCGGGCGGGCCCCAAAGTCAGGACACAGGGCGGGCGGGCCCCACAGTCAGGACACAGGGCGGGCGGGCCCCACAGTCAGGACACAGGACGGGCCCCACAGTCAGGACACAGGGCGGGCCCCACAGTCAGGACATGGGGCGGGCGGGCTCCACAGTCAGGATACGGGGCGGATCCCGGGGCAGGTGGCCCCACAGTCCAGACCTGGGGCTAGACCCGGGGCAGGCGGCCCCACAGTTCAGACCTGAGGCTAGACCCGGGGCAGGCGGCCCACAGTCCGGACACGGGGTGGATGGGCCCCACAGTCCGGACACGGGGCGGGCATGCCCCACAGTCCAGACCTGGGGCTAGACCCGGAGCAGGCGGCCCACAGTCCAGACCTGGGGCTAGACCCGGAGCAGGCGGCCCACAGTCCGGACACGGGGTGGACGGTCCCCACAGTCCGGACACGGGGGGGGGCCACAGTCCGGACATAAGGCGGACGGGCCCCACAGTCCAGGCTCGGGGCTAGACCCGGGGGCAGTCGGCCCCACAGTCCAGTCCCGGGGCGGGTGGCCCCACAGTCCGGACCCGGGGCAAGCAGAGGATCCCACAGTCCGGACCAGGGGCGGGCGAGGGGCCCCACAGTCTGGAATCGGGGCGGGCGTCGGGCCCCACAGTCCGGGCCTGGGGCTAGACCCGGGGCAGGCGGCCCCACAGTCCGGACTCGGGGCGGCCACAGTCCAGACATAGGGTGGGCGGGCCCCACAGTCCAGGCTCGGGGCTAGACCCGGGGCAGCCGGCCCCACATTTCAGACCAGGGGCGGAGGGCCCCACAGTCCAGGCTCGGGGCCAGACCCAGGGCAACCGGCCCCACAGTCCAGACTCGGGGTGGGCGGGGGGGTCCCCACAGTCCGTACACGGGGCGGGCGGGCCCCACAGTCCGTACCCGGGGCTGGCGGGGGGCTCCACAATCCAGACCTGGGGCTATACTCGGGGCGGGCGGCTCCACCGTCCAGACCTGGGGCTAGATCCGAAGCAGACGGCCCCACAGTCCGTACACGGGCGGACGGGCCCACACTCCAGACACGGGGCGGCCGCAGTCCGGATATAGGGCGGACGGGCCGCACAGTCCAGGCTCGGGGCTAGACCCGGGGCGGACGGGCCCCACAGCCCAGGCTCGGGGCGGACGGGCCCCACAGCCCAGGCTCGGGGCGCATGGGCCCCACAGCCCTGGCTCGAGGCGGACAGGCCCCACAGTCCAGGCTCAGGGCGGACGGGCCCTACAACCCAGACTCGTGGCGGACGGGCCCCACAGTCCAGGCTCGGGGCGAACGGGCCCCACAGTCCAGGCTCGGGGCGGACAGGCCCCACAGTCCAGACCTGAGGCTAGACCCGGGGTAGGCGGCCCCACAGTCCAGATACGGGGTGGACGGGCCCCACAGTCCAGACCTGGGGCTAGACCCGGGGTTGGCAGCCCCAAAGTCCGGACACGGGGTGGACGAGCCCCACAGTCCGGACACGGGGAGGCCACAGTCCAGACATAGGGTGGGCGGGCCCCACAGTCCAGGCTCGGGGCTAGACCCGGGGTAGCCGGCCCCACATTTCTGACCTGGGGCGGGGAGCCACACAGTCCAGGCTTGGGGCGGACGGGCCCCACTGTCCAGGCTCGGGGCGGATGGGCCCCACAGTACTGGCTCGGGGCGAACAGTCCCCACAGTCCACGCTCGGGCCCCACTGTCCATGCTCTGGATGGACGGGCCCCACAGTCCACGCTTGGAGCGGACGGGCCCCACAGTCCAGGCTCGGGGCGGACGGGCCCCACAGTCCAGGCTCGGGGCGGGCGGGCCCATAGTTACGACACGGGGTGGGCGGGCCCTACAGTCCGGACACGGGGCTAGTCCCAGGGCAGGCGGCCCCACAATCCGGACACGGGGCGGACGGGCCCCACAGTCCTGACACGGGGCGGGCTTGCCCCACAGTCCTGACCTGGGGCTAGAGCCGGGGCAGGCGGCCCCACAGTCCGGACACGGGGCAGGCGGCCCCACAGTCCGGACACGGGGTGGACGGGCCCCACAGTCCGGACATAGGGCGGGCGGGCCCCACAGTCCAGGCTCGGGGCTAGACCCGGGGGCAGCTGGCCCCAAAGTCCAGAACCGGGGCGGGCGGGGGGGCCCCACAGGTCCAGGCTCGGGGCGGACGGGCCCCACAGTCCAGGCTCGGGGCGGACGGGCCCCACAGTCCAGGCTCGGGGCGGACGGGCCCCACAGTCCAGGCTCGGGGCGGACGGGCCCCACAGTCCAGGCTCGGGGCGGACGGGCCCCACAGTCCAGGCTCGGGGCTGACGGGCCCCACAGTCCAGGCTCGGGGCGGACGGGCCCCACAGTCCACTCTCGGGCCCCACAGTCCATGCTCGGGGTGGACTGGCCCCACAGTCCAGGCTCGGGGCGGACGGGCCCCACAGTCCAGGCTCGGAGCGGATGGGCCTCCCTTTCCCGCTCGGGGCGGGCGTGCCCCACAGTCCAGGCTCGGGGCTAATCCCGGGACAGGCGGCTTCACAGTCCAGACCTGGGGCTAGACCCGGGGCAGGCGGCCCACAGTCCGGACAAGGGGTGGACGGGCCCCACAGTCCGGATACGGGGCGGGCATGCCCCACAGTCCAGACCTAGGGCTAGACCCGGAGCAGGCGGCCCACAGTCTGGACACGGGGTGGACGGTCCCCACAGTCCAGACACGGGAGGGGCACAGTCCAGACATAAGGCGGGCGGGCCCCACAGTCCAGGCTCGGGGCTAGACCCGGGGGCAGTCGGCCCCACAGTCCAGACACGGGGCAAGCGGGGGATCCCACAGTCTGGACCCGGGGCAGGCAAGGGGCCCCACAGTCTGGAATCAGGGCGGGCGGGGGGCCCCACAGTCCGGACCTGGGGCTAGACCCGGGGCAGGCGGCCCCACAGTCTGGACACGGGGCGGCCGCAGTCCGGATATAGGGCGGGCCCCACAGTCCAGGCTCGGGGCTAGACCCGGGACGGATGGGCCCCACAGTCCAGGCTCAGGGCGGACAGGCCCCACAGTCCATCCTCGCTGCGGACGGGCCCCGCAGTCCAGGCTCAGGTCGGACGGGCCCCACAGTCCAGGCTCGGGGCGGACGGGCCCCACAGTCCAGGCTCGGGGCGGACGGGCCCCACAGTCTAGGCTCGGGGCTAGACCCGGGACGGATGGGCCCCACAGTCCAGGCTCAGGGCGGACAGGCCCCACAGTCCATCCTCGCTGCGGACGGGCCCCGCAGTCCAGGCTCAGGTCGGACGGGCCCCACAGTCCAGGCTCGGGTCGGACGGGCCCCACAGTCCAGGCTCGGGGCGGACGGGCCCCACAGTCCAGGCTCGGGGCCGACGGGCCCCACAGTCCAGGCTCGGGGCCGACGAGCCCCACAGTCTAGGCTCGGGGCGGACGGGCCCCACAGTCCAGGCTCGGGGCGGACGGGCCCCACAGTCCAGGCTCGGGGCGGACGGGCCCCACAGTCCAGGCTCGGGGCGGACGGGCCCCACAGTCCAGGCTCGGGGCGGACGGGCCCCACAGTCCAGGCTCGGGGCGGACGGGCCCCACAGTCCAGGCTCGGGGCGGACGGGCCCCACAGTCCAGGCTCGGGGCGGACAGGCCCCACAGTCCGGACACGGGGCGGACGAGCTCTACAGTCCGGACACGGGGCGGCCACAGTCCGGACATAGGGTGGGCGGGCCGCACATTCCACATTCGGGGCTAGACCCGGGGCAACCGGCCCCACAGTCCTGACATGGGGCGGACATGCCCCACAGTCCGGACACGGGGTGGACGAGCCCTACAGTCCGGACACGGGGCGGCCACAGTCCGGACATAGGGTGGGCGGGCCGCACATTCCAGGTTCGGGGCTAGACCCGGGGCAACCGGCCCCACAGTTCGGACACGGGGCGGCCGCAGTCCGGATATAGGGCGGGCCCCACAGTCCAGGCTCGGGGCTAGACCCGGGAGAGGCGGGCCCCACAATCCAGGCTCGGTGCGGACGGGCCCCGCAGTCTAGGCTCGGAGCGGACGGGCACCACAGTCCAGGCTCAGAGCGGACGGGCCCCACAGTCCGGACACGGAGCTAGTACCAGGGCTGGCGGCCCCACAGTCCAGACCTGAGGCTAGACCATGGGAAGGTGGCCCCACAGTCCAGACACGGGGAGGATGGGCCCCACAGTCCTGACACGGGCTTGACATGCCCCACAGTCCAGACCTGGAGATAGACCCGGGGCAGGCAGCCCCAAAGTCCGGACACGGGGTGGACGAGCCCCACAGTCCGGACACGGGGCGGCCACAGTCCGGACATAGGGTGGGCCCCACAGTCCAGGCTCGGGGCTAGACCCGGGGCAGCCGGCCCCACAGTTCAGACCCGGGGCGGGTGGGGGGCCCCACAGTCCGTGCCCGGGGCTGACGCGGGGGCCCACAGTCCAGACCTGGGGCTAGACTCGGGGCGGGCGGGGGGCCCCACCATCCGGACCTGGGGTGGGGGGCCCCACAGTCCATTCCAGGGGCTAGACCCAATGCAGGCGGCCCCACAGTCCGGACACGGGGTGGACAGGCCCCACAGTCCAGATGCAGTGCGGCCACAGTCCGTACATAGGGCGGGCCCCACAGTCCAGGCTCGGGGCGGACGGGCCCCACAGTCCAGGCTCGGGGCGGATGGGCCCCACAGTCCAGGCTCGGGGCGGATGGGCCCCACAGTCCAGGCTTGGGGCGGACGGGCCCCACAGTCCAGGCTCGGGGCGGATGGGCCCCACAGTCCAGGCTTGGGGCGGACGGGCCCCACAGTCCAGGCTCGGGGCGGACGGGCCCCACAGTCCAGGCTCGGGGCGGACGGGCCCCCCTTTCCCGCTCGGGGCGGGCGTGCCACACAGTCCAGGCTCGGGGCGTGCGGTGCCCACAGTCAGGACACGGGACGGGCGGGCTCCACAGTCAGGACCCGGGGCAGGCGGCCCCACAGTCTAGACCTGGGGCTAGACCCGGGGCAGGCGGCCCACAGTCCGGGCAGGCGGCCCACTGTCCGGACACGGGGTGGACGGGCCCCACAGTCCGGACACGGGGCGGGCATGCCCCACAGTCCAGACCTGGGGCTAGACCCGGAGCAGGCGGCCCACAGTCCGGACACGGGGTGGACGGTCCCACAGTCCGGACACGGGGGAGACCACAGTACGGACATAAGGCGGGCGGGCCCCACAGTCCAGGCTCGGGGCTAGACCCGGGGGCAGTCGGCCCCACAGTTCAGACCCGGGGCGGGGGACCCCACAGTCAGGACACAGGGCGGGCTGGCCCCACAGTCAGGACACTCTGCGGGCGAGCCCCACAGTAAGGACACGGGGCGAACGGGCCCCACAGTCAGGACACGGGGTGGGCGGGCCCATAGTTAGGACACGGTGCTAGTCCTGGGGCAGGCGGCCCAACAGTCCAGACCTGCGGCTAGACCCGGGGCTGGCGGCCGCAAAGTCCGGACACGGGTCGGACGGGCCCCACAGTCCTGACACGGGGCGGGCATGCCCCACAGTTCAGAGTTGGGGCTAGACCCAGGGCAGGCAGCCCCACAGTCCGGACACGGGGTGGACGGGCCCCACAGTACGGACACGAGGCGGCCACAGTCCAGACATAGGGCGGGCGGTCCCCACAGTCCAGGCTCGGGGCTAGACCCGGGGGCAACCGGCCCCACAGTCCAGGCTCGGGGCGGACGGGCCCCACAGTCAGGACACAGTGTGGGCGGGCCCATAGTTAGGACACGGGGCAGGACCCACAGTCCGGGGACAGGGCTTGTCCCGGGGCAGGCGGCCCCACAGTCCGGACACGGGGCGGACGGGCCCCACAGTCCTGACACGGGGTGGGCATGCCCCACAGTCCAGACCTGGGGCTAGACCCGGGGCAGGCGGCCCCACAGTCCAGACACGGGGCGGCCACAGTACGGACATAGGGCGGGCGGGCCCCACAGTCTAGGCTCGGGGCTAGACCCGGGGGCAGCCGGCCCCACAGTCCAGACCCTGGGCGGACGGGGGGCCCCACAGTCCAGGCTCAGGGCGGACAGGCCCCACAGTCCACGCTCGGGCCCCACAGTCCAATCTCGGGGTGGACGGGCCCCACAGTCCAGGCTCGGGGCGGATGGTCCCCACAGTCCAGGCTCTGGGCGGACGGGCCCCCCTTTCCCGCTCGGGTCGGGCGTGCCCCACAGTCCAGGCTCGGGGCGCGCGTGCCCCACAGTCCGGACACGGGGCTAGTCCCGGGACTGGTGGCCCCACAGTCCAGACCTGGGGCTAGACCCGGGGCAGGCGGCCCCAAAGTTCGGACTCGGGGCGGATGGGCCCCACAGTCTGGAGTTGGGGCGGGCGAGCCCCAAAGTGAGGACACGGGGCGGGCGGGCTCCACAGTCAGGACACTGGGCGGGCAGGCCCAACAGTCTGGATACGGGGTGGGCGGGCCTCACAGTCAGGACACGGGGCGGGCGGGCCCATAGTTAGGACAAGGGGCGGACGGGCCCCACAGTCCTGACACGGGGTGGGCATGCCCCACAGTCCAGACCTGGGGCTAGACCCGGGGCAGGCGACCTCACAGTCCAGACATGGGGCGGCCACAGTACGGACAGAGGGCGGACGGGCCCCACAGTCCAGGCTCGGGGCGGACAGGCCCCACCGGCCAGGCTCGGGGCGGACGGGCCCCACAGTCCACGTTCTGGCCCCACAGTCCACGCTGGGGGGCGGATGAGCCCCACAGTTCACGCTTGAGGCGGTCGGGCCCCACAGTCCACGCTCGGGCCCCACAGTCCAGGCCCGGGGCAGACGGGCCCCAAACTCCAGGCTCGGGGCGGAAGGGCCCCACAGTCCAGGCTCGGGGCGGACGGGCCCCACAGTGCAGGCTCGGGGCGGACGGGCCCCACAGTGCAGGCTCGGGGCGGACGGGCCCCAGAGTGCAGGCTCGGGGCGGACGGGCCCCACAGTCCAGGCTCTGGGCTGACGGGCCCCACAGTCCAGGCTCGGGGCGGACGGGCCCCACAGTCCAGACACGGGGATAGTCCCGGGGCAGGCGGCCCCACAGTCCAGACCTGGGGTTAGACCCAGGGCGGACGGGCCCAACAGTCCAGACACAGGGCGGACGGGCCCAACAGTCCAGACCCATGGCGGGCGGCCCAACAGTCCAGACCCAGGGCGGGCGGCCCAACAGTCCAGACCCAGGGCGGGCGGCCCAACAGTCCAGACCCGAGGCGGGCGGCCCAACAGTCCAGACCCGAGGCGAGCGGCCCACCAGTCCAGAACCAAGGTGGGCGGCCCAACAGTCCAGATCTGAGTCGGGTGGCCCAACAGTCCAGACCCGAGTCGGGCGGCCCAACAGTCCAGACATGGGGCCAGACCCGAGGAGGGTGGCTAATTGGTGCAACATGTGCAGTTCCACAGGGACCCAAGATGTAAAGGGGCCACCACCACCTCCTAATCAGGTCAATTGTGCATTATGATGAGCTATGCCAATATACTGATAGAGGGGAACTGTCCAGACCCGAGGCGGGCGGCCCAACAGTCCAGACCCGAAGTGGGAGGTCCAACAGTCCAGACTCAAGGCGGGAAGTCCCACAGTCCAGACACGAAGCCAGGCCCGAGGTGGGCGGCCCAACAGTCCAGACACGGGGCCATGCCCGAGGCGGCCCGCCCAATAGTTCAGACACGGGGCTAGATATACTGTTCTGATAGAGGGGCCCTCTTCTGGCTGTGTCCGCCCCTGACGTACAGATATACAGCAATATGCAGCAGGAGAGACAAGATCCAGGGAGATATCCGATCGCCAGAACTGGGGTCAGGAAGGAATTTTTTTCCCCCCTAGGGGGTTTTCTTCGCCTTCCTCTGGATCTTTGGCTCCAGTGGCTCTCATCAGGTCTGCACTATCCGCAGCAAGTTCTGTAGTCTCTATCGGGCCTGACCTGAGAGTCATTGTGAACTTTAATTTATTAAAGGGCCAGTAATATTTTTATTACAATGTGGCTTATTGCTATTCCAATAAAAAAATTAATAATAATATATTGTGTTGTGTGTTTTATTTGTGTGGACTTCACCCTACAGAAACAATGATGAGAGTGAACGCTGACGCTCAATATTCCAGAACTAGAACCAGACTTGGCTCATCCGGCATATAATAAAGTGTCTGTCTCATCTGCTGTATACATGATGGCAGCTGCTGCAGGACCAGGGAGTATAGAGGGTGCTACATACAGGAGCATCTCACAAAATTAGAATATCATCAAAAAGTTAATTTCAGTTCTTCAATATAAAAAGTCAAAGTCATATATTATATAGAGTCATTACAAACAGAGTGATCTATTTCAAGTGTTTATTTCTGTTAATGTTGATGGTTATGGCTTACAGCCAATGAAAACACAACAGTCATTATCTCAGTAAACTTAAATAATTAACAAAAAACACCTGCAAAGGCTTCCTAAGCATTTAAAAAGTCCCTTAGTCTGTTTCAGTAGGCTCCGCAATCATGGGGAAGACTGTTGACTTGACAGATGTCCAGAAGGCAGTCATTGACACTCCACAAGGTCCCAGACTTCCAATTTTAATTTGTTTCATTTCATTTGTTTAGCTGCTTGCGGTCTAGTGTGAAGTTTCCACCATCAGTGATGGTTTGGGGAGCCATGTCATCTTCTGGTGTAGGTCCACTGTGTTTTATCAAGACCAAAGTCAGCGCAGCCGCCTACCAGGAAATTTTAGAGCACTTCATGCTTCCCTCTGCAGACAAACTTTTGGAGATGGAAATGTCATTCTCCAGCAGGACTTGGCCCCTGTCCACACTGCCAAAAGTACCAATACCTGGTTTACACACAACAGTATCACTGTGCTTGATTGGCAGCAAACTCGCCTGACCTAATCCCATAGAGAATCTATTATAGAGAATCTTTGGGGTATTGTCAAGAGGAAGATGAGAGACCCCAGACCCAACAATGCAGACGAGCTGAAGGCTGCTATCAAAGCCACCTGGGCTTCCATAACACCTCAGCAGTGCCACAGGCTGATCGCCTCCATGCCACACCGCATTGATGCAGTAATTGATGCAAAAGGAGCCCATACCAGGTATTGAGTGCATTTACTGAATATACATTTCAATAGGCCAATATTTCGGATTTTAAAATAATTTTTCAAGCTGTTATAAAGTATTCTAATTTACTGAGATAATAACTTTTGTGTTTCCATTGGCTGTAAGCCATAATCATCAACATTATCAGAAATAAACACTTGAAATAGATCCCTCTGTGTGTAATGACTCTATATAATATAGGAGTTTCACTTTTTGTATTGAGGAACTGAAATAAAGTAACTTTTTGATGATATTCTAGTTTTGTGAGATGCACCTGTACATAGAGCAGGTCACATATAACTCCAGCCCAAGTTACATCACCAGTGTTTTGGGGGTCGGTCTCTGTGATGGGGGCACTTATATTGTATTGGTCCTATAAAACACACTACCTGAAAGACTGATGACCAGATCACAGCAAAGCAGAATGCAGGAAACCCAGGAAAATGGCTAAATAGGTGTCACAGGGTGCAATAAGTAGCCATGGGCCCCAAGACAAAACTAGGGCCGCACTCAGAAATGAACACAATAGCCCATTTACCAAGGCTGGCTATAGGTAGTAAAGCAGATACTTGGAGGGATTTGTGCCAAATTTTCCACCTATTTATTAGAACGAAGAAAATAGTGTTACAGGGTCAGGATGGGGTTAAAAATCTTGTGAGTTTATTTGTAGCAAAAAATATATAAAAACATCACCATACGTCGCGATCCTAACCAGAATAATGTTTAACCGCAAATGCGTTTCCGACTTGCATCTATAGTTATTGCAATAGGATAGGACAGATACACAATTCCAGTTAAAGGGAATCTGTCAGAAGGTTTTGCTACGTAATCCGAGATCAGCATGATGTAGGGGCAGAGAGCCTGATTCCAGCGATGTATCACTTACTAGACTGCTTGGTGCAGTTTTGATAGAATCCCTGTTTTCTCTGTTGTAAATGAAGCAGTGCTCAGAATGTTAAGCCCTGTGTAACCCCGCCCACGCTGGCAGATTCCTGTGTACAAACTGCAAATCAGTGGTGAGGGCGGGGTTACACAGATGAGCCTGACTGGCCTGTACCTGAGACCTAGTCAGGCAGTGATCATCTCCTGTTGATAAAACATGGATTGTATTGAAACTACAACACACAGCCTAATAAGTGACACATCCCTGGAATCAGGATATCTTGCTCTACATCATGCTGCTCTCAGATTAAGTAGCAAAAATCTGCTGACAGATTCCCTTTAATAAAGTACATGTCCTGTTTTGTATCTCCCAGAGCAATGTCATCAGTGTCGCTCACCACCAATGCAGATGTGAGTGGCGCCGGACAACCTCTTTATGTCAAATAATTCCCTGCAGAGCTGGCATCCATCTGAGGAGATGTAACATATCTGTCTGACAGGTGGGTGGAGATGAATTGGTTGATATATCCCACTCTTAGTCCACTTGGCTAAAAAGATGATTTACATCCAGGGAAGAGGGACAGAGGGGCAGGAACACAAGAAAAGCAACGCCGTATTCAGAACAGGGGCATTTACACCAGGTAAAAAATTACATCGTTATGGAAAGTGACAGGTTCTCTTTAAAGGGATTTCAGAAGACTGAGAACACCTACAACACCTGAAATGGATGACCCACATCTCTGGTTTACTCTATTATGACCGGCTATTAATGGAAAAAGTATGGAAATGGGACCAGTCGTGTGCAGGGTCCTCACATACAAAGGTTGAAAAAAAGATGATGGGGCTGGTATCTACTATAGACAAGTTGTAGGGCCGCACATCAACTAGTCCATAAACCTCCTGCAATCAGCAGCAAACCAAAGACAAGTGCGAAGCATCATGCTCCGTGTGCATTACCTAATTCCCTATTAGTTATTAATTTGTGGGGATAATTTGGGACATTAATTTGACTGCTGGTTCTATTAGCTCAATAGGTCCACAGGAATCCTTGATTAGTTTAGGAATGGGCATCCACTATGGTTACTGGACACATGAAGTCCCCCACAACCACGATACCCATACACAATAGATACAAGTTAGAAAGTCTTGCCCTGTTGAACACTACACCTGACTTGAGGCCACCACATCTTGGTTGTCCAATGTTCTTGCTTCTCTAGGGCTCTTCTCAGATATTCATTATACCAGCTCCCCAGAATACCAAAGCTAGGGTGGGTGACCGCGAGCCCTGGTGGTGGTCATAACTGCGGCCACCCAGGGGCAATACTCCATAACAACAATCCCCTGAGGTGGTGTAGGATGTAAGGACCTATTCACACTACATTCAGCACTGCATTCAGGTCTTTACACAAGGCTTACAACTGAATCCCTGAAATTCAGGATTGTGCTGTCTGAAATGAGACATCTGAAAGCAGAGCAAATGGAGCCTAAAGATTCATACTTTAGGCTCGGTTTGCCTTTGTTCAAATCAATGGAAAAAATCCCCATCTCTACATGTCTGACAGCCATTCTATTCCAGCGTCAGTTGAATTCCAACCACAGTCCACCTCATTCTACTTAATGTGCTTCTGATTAGGTGATCACCTGAACCAAATCTTATGTAACGAGGGAAAGGATAAAAAACACTGCTGTGGTCTTCACAATCCTCTTGCAATAGGACAAGCTGGATGGCAAAACAAGTGCTAGGAAGAGCCCAAAAGTAATTTGAATGAAAAACTAACTTTTAACCATGCCAAAGGAGTTGAAAAGAAGTCTTGAGTGAGGAAAAGAAGGGCTCAATTCTGGCTTCTCTAGCAGAGGGATACAGTGAGCGTCATGTTGCCTCCATCCATAAAATTTCAAAGACGGCAGTCCATTACAACAAGGTCAAGCAGCAGACATTGGGGACAACAAAGCTACAGACCGGCAGAGGGCGAAAGCGACTCTCCACTGACCGGGATGACCGTCATCTTATTCTAATGTCACTCAGCAACCGCAGGATGACATCAAGTGACCTACAGAAGGAATGGCAAATGGCAGCTGAGGTGAAGTGCACGGCAAGAACAGTTCATAACTGGCTCCTAGAGACCTCAAGTCATGTAAAGCTAGAAAAAAGCCTTTCATCAATGAGAAGCAAAGGAGAGCCAGGCTGAAGTTTGCCAAAGACCATAAGGATTGGACCATAGAGGACTAGAGTAAGGTAATCTTCTCTGATGAGTCTAATTTTCAGCTTTGACCAACACCTGGTCGTCTAATGGTTAGACGGAGACCTGGAGAGGCATACAAGCCACAGTGTCTGCACCCACTATGAAATTTGGTGGAGGATCGGTGATGATCTGGGGATGCTTCAGCAAGGCTGGAATTGGGCAGGTTAATCTTTGCGAAGGACGTATGAATCAAGCCGCATACAAGGTTATCCTTGAAAAAACACTTGCTTCCTTCTGCTCAGGCAATGTTCCCCAACTCTGAGGACTGGTTTTTCCAGCAGGACAATGCCCCATGCCACGCAGCTAGGTCAATCAATGTGTGAATGAAGGAGCACCACATCAAGACCCTGTCATGGCCAGCCCAATCTCCAGACCTGAACCCTATTGAAAACCTCTGGAATATAATCAAGAGGAAGATGGATAGTCACAAGCCATCAAACAAAGAAGAACTGCTTACATTTTTGTGCCAGGAGTGGCATAAGGTCACCCAAAAGCAGCGTGAAAGACTGGTGGAAAGCAGCCAAGACGCATGAAAGCTGGGATTAAAAATCATGGTTGTTCCACCAAATATTGATTTCTGAACTCTTCCTGAGTTAAAACATGAGTATTGTTGTTTCTAAATGAATAAGAACTTGTTTTCTTTGCAGTATTTGAGGTCTGACAGCACTGGTTCTCTGGTTCTCTGTTTCTTTTTTATTATTTTGACGATTTCTCATTTGCTGCAAATAAATACAAAATTTTTAGCTTTGAATTTCGGAGACAAGTTGTCAGTAGTTTATAGAATAAAACAACAATGTACATTTTACTCAAAAATAGACCTAGAAAGAGAAAAATCAGAGAAAATGAAAATGAGCTGTGTATATATAGATATATGTAGATATATACACACACACATTATATACATACACACATTATATTATATACACACACACATATATATGTGGCGCCCCTGAGGGTTCGGTCACCACAGAGGTACTGCATCTCACCCAGAGCTGTGGTATCTCACTCTCAGGTAAGGAAGGAGTACAGCTCAGGACCCTAACACCTGCATTCATTACACCACACTTCAGAGGGCGGGGCGAGATTGCTCCTACGGGAGAGCACAGTCCCTGGTCCAAGGCTGGAGTGGGGGGAACCTAGTAAAGGGGTGTGGGTGGAGGACGTAGTTAAGGGGAGCACATAGAAGGAAGATATAAAAAGAGAAACCATCTTAGAAAGACAGATTAGTCTGAGGAGGAAAGTGCCAGGAGCAGAGGCTCTGTAGGAGCTCTTTTGCAGAGGCGGGCCTAGCCAGTGAGGCCCAAGGCTGAGAGGAAGAAGAGAAGGAGAGGAGAGGGAGCAGGAAGGCTCCAGGAACCAGAAGAAAGGATCCCAGGGGTACAGGCAGTGCGAGAGGCCACCCGTACGCCCGAATCTGCCGGGAGGTGGAGGGGTCAGGCTGCATACAGGGAACTGGTCCCTCAACTAGTAGAAGATTGCACGTCTTAACTAGAAACCGGAGGCTGCAGTATTTCATGTCCAGTAGCCAACATTCCATACCAGTCTCACCAGGAAGGTAGCTATATAGGACCCAGGGGACGGAACAGACGTCGCCCGCCAAGGCCCGCAGGTACTGGACTGGGACACTTGGTATGAGGTTCAGGGAGACAGCCAGAGAGAGGACACAGAAGGGGGTCCTGCTATGTACTCCGGAGTTACCTGGGGGTGGACTGAACCCCTCACTGAGTAAATGCTGCACGGCACGGGAAGTTACCTTGACGTCTGTAACTTGGACTGCAATAACCGTGAGTAAAGATCCAGAGGACTGCACCACCTTGTCTGTGTTTCTTGCAGCGCCATCACTCCCTGCACTACAATGCCCAGCGCAACCTACAACAACATCTACACTGCCCTGGAGCTAGCTCTTCCTGTGGAGAGCCACACCATCCCTGCTGCAGTAACATCAGCTTCAGAGGACGGCTCCACAGCGGCCGCTCCCTTTAGCCGCATTCCACAGGTGGCGTCACAAACTTTAACATAAACTATAAAAATCCCCTGTAAATATAACCCCTTTTATTGACCGCCCTGGATCACGAACTGGGTCACCGCCACTGTGACATCCCCCAGCATCTACCGGCCCGGCACCGGGTACCCCACGGCCCAGGGGGCGCGTCATATATATCAGCAGAGCATCCCTCTCAAAGTCTGCACCGCTCTCGCTCACTAACTCAAGCAACCTGCACCGCCTCGCACCCCGCTAGCTCACGCACACAGCACCCCCTTGCATCCCTCTATCCCACACACCCTGCACATCCATGCACACTTATCAACTGTGCGAAGGTCACTGGTAAAATACTGGAGGGGAATTATGTGTCAATCAGGATGTTACCATCAGTGATATGAACCCGGAAAAATGCTCCAGCATACTAAGTGCTGAGAGGGGTTAATCGACCATGCTAAGGGCTGGGTTTAGTAAACAGCTAAAGAGTGGGTAGGAGGCTGTTCACCATATCTCCACCCCAGGGTATGGGCCAGAAGGTAAATACGAAGCTTTTGGACTCATTCAGTGTTTGGTGTGTCTGTAGATGAGAGCACCAGAGCTGTGCTCATGTTAAAAAGAACTGAACCTATTTGTTTTTCCTAATTTTGGACTGGTTTATGCAGTACAATTTTAATAAATCAGTTGAAAACTTAAACAGAAAATGTTCCTGTATCTACCTCTAAGAAGCTGAGTGAGTCGACCTACTATACCACACACCCTGCACCCCTTTATCCCACACCCCTTACTACTCAGATGTGTTTTCTTCCATTTGGACAAGAAGCTGATTAGTGCGCCCCAGCAACCTGCCACCCTAGGCACCCGCCCTCCAGTGCCTAGCGGCTAATACTGCCCTGCTCAGGAATAAAAACAAACTCAAGTCTGTCTTGGACAAAACAAGATAGACTGCCAGAACAGTGAGGTGTCAGGTTACACCTGCATTTATACTGCAAGGAGAGGGAAGAGAGAGGAGGGGGCAGAGACAAAAAGACACAGGTGGATGGAGCCACAGCTTATAGGTAATGTATTTCTCTTTGATGAATTTACAGCCACAGCACAGTAATGCTGTATAATGTTCACATTGCTTCTGTTGCTACGGTCTTTGTGCTCAGAGCAAGAGCAGCAAGAATCCATCATGTCCGTGTACGGTATAGACATCATAGTAGCTAATCTCCACCCACTAGCTCAGAGAGGACTGAAAATCAGAGATAGAGCCTGCAGAGGGGAAACTGATGAAAACACACGATTCAAGTCATATAATAACCAGAAATAGTGACAGCCTGTTCTGACTAGTCACCTGAAAGGACAGGTACCCTTTAAAAGGAATCTGTCAGAAGGATTACACGCCTCAAACTATTTATATGCACATGTAACTCTTGCAAATACAAGTACAGTATTTCCTTTTGCTAGAGTCTATTCCTCCGTTACAGAGAAAGCTGCATTTGAATCGATAAGCAAACGAGGCTGAAGTACTTTGGGTGTGTGGAAGCACTTCCAATGCCTCCGCTCTTCCCAGCTGTATTTCCCACCTATTGATGCCTTTTGCTTAACTGTCTCCTCCTTTTGGATTCTGGTCGATCAGATGCCCCTGCAGAGCAGACCCTGGTACATGTGAGTAATTGGTAAAGAGATTATGTGGCGCCCCTGAGGGTTCAGTCGCCACAGAGGTACTGCACCTCACCCAGAGGTGTGGTATCCCCTTCTCTCAGGTAAGGAGGGAGTGCTGCCCGGAACCCCAAAACCTGCATCCAACACTACACTACTCCAGGCCGGCTGGAAGGGCAAGATGCAATGTGTTTTCCTGCTGAGCCCTGTCCCTGGCTGGAGTGGGGGGAACCTAAAGGTAGGGGGAACCAGTAGTGGGTGTGGGTGGAGGAAGTAGTTAGAGGGAGCACTTTGACAGTAGGTATATAAAGGGAAGCCATTTTAGGGTGGCAGTGGAGTAAGAGGAGTGAGTGAGTGAGGACAGCCTGGGAGCAGAGGCTTTTTAGGACCTCTGCTCCATAAGTAGGGCCCAGTCCTAGAGGCCCAGGTGGGGAGCAGAGGAGTAGGCTCCGTTCTAAGTAAGGGATCCCAGGGGGTACGGCGAGTGCAGGACAGCACCCGTACGCCCCGAATCTGCCAGAAGACAGAGGGATCGTAGGCCGCAAGAAGGGGACCGGCCCCTGGTCCAGCCGTGTTACTCTAAGTCTCGGCTGGGAAAACCGGAGGCTTCTGACTTATATAGTCAGTTGCCGAAGCCTCATTCTAATCCCCGTGAGGGTCAAGCAGGTCCGGGAACTCCGACGAGACAGGAAGGACTTCAGAGCACCCGAGCGGGATTGAGAGTGGGGAAGCGCAGGGCAGGAGGAAGAAAGACCCAGCGTGAAGACGGTCTAGCTAGGAACACAAGAAAGTGGGGTTCTGTCAGGTACTCCTAATCTGCCTGAGGAAGTGCTGAACCCCTGCCTGTGAACGCAGCGCGACGTGGGAGGCTGACACCTGTAAAGTGCACGAGTGGAACTGTCATAAGAACTGTGAGTAAAGACTCGGATGACTGCACCGCACTGCCTCCGTCCATTCCTTTCATCTGCGCCATCTTTCCTTCCCTGCACTACAACGCCCAGCGCAACTTACACTACCTACACTGCCCTGGAGCCACACCATCCCTGCTGCAGTAACATCAGCTTCAGAGGACTGCTCCACAGCGGCGGCTCCCTTTTGCCGCGTTCCACGAACTTTCCAAATCCCCTATATATTTCCCCTTTTTGCTGACCGCCCTGGGTCACAGACCGGGCCAGCCACCGTGATATCCCCCACCGGCATACACAGAGGCCCGGCTGCCGAGTACCCCATGGCCGAGGGGGCGCGTCAATTACTCACTATTAAAAATCCTGTATACTTAGTATCTTCCCCATTCTTACAATTCTAGGACAAGGGAGCCCCTGCTGCACCAGTATCTGCACTCAAAAGGGCTGTCTAGGTCTCAGGGAAATCTAGAAGATGTGCTCTCTGCAGTATAAAATTGCCTGGGAAACAGCTATGTGAGAGATGGACCTCTAAAATCATCAGGGATGAACAGTCTACTTTTCTATCTGACATGAGGTCCATGATTAGAGAGGAGGTGCAAACTTCAATCTCTAATTTCGTTCCCCCACAGACATCTCAGCCAGGTCCCCGTGCTAAGAGACCAAGATGGGAGATGGAGCTAAGCTCAGAAGAGGACATACAATCCCTTGATTCTGATCAGGATGAGGAAGGCAAGATCTGCTCAGAATTCCCAGAAGAAGGGAAAAAATATATTTTTTCTCCTCTGACAACACAGACACGATCCTACTGGACTGGGGTGTCTGGGGCCCACCAGGGAAATTAACTCCAGGGGCCCACCCACCCGGGCCCACCCTTCAGCTATTTGCAAATACCTGTTAGCCGTTATACCCATTATACTGGCGGCTCCTGCCCATCACTGTGCGCTCACCAGAACTGCGATGTACAATTACTGTAGTTTGCATTAAAGGGTTTTTATTGGTGAAAACAAGTTCTCAGCGATGCACAGGTTGGGAAGGGGATCACTTATTTATTGGTGGAATCCGCACTGTCAGAAGATTGTGGCACTTTGAGTATTTGGTGAGATTTTTACCTCAGTATTTGTAAGACAAAACCAGGAGTGGAGCAATCCGAGGTCATGTTTTATGCATTTCTCACCCACTCCAGAAGGGGGCTGGAAGCAAGTGTAACTAGAAGGAAGCCCCACATGACCGGGATGTGCCAGGAGGGTGTAATTTTAATCCCAATATCCGGATTGGTTATAAGCCTGGAGGGGCGGGCATTGGAAGGGGCTGGGGAGATATAATAAGGAAAAGTGCGGGAAAACGGTCAGTCCAGGAAGGAAGTCAGCGGGGAAAGTTGCAGAACTCAAAAAAAAAAAAACTACAACTTTCCCATTGTTTGAGTACACTTACCAATCTTATGGAAACCGTTGATTCCCTGATCACCAAGCTGAGGGAGGCTGCCAGATACAGGCGTGGAGGGTGGCTTGAGTCCCAGCTGTCTGGATTGCTGGGGAATGCCGGAGCAGAAGATTCTCCGTTGGGATCCGGAAGAAGCGGCAGGAGGACGCAGCCCCCCCCCCGAGAGGCTTTCCCCGGAGATGGTTAGTACGGGCAGCAGGCGCAGGCTGCGGAGCCCCTCATGGGACCCTGCGTCCGGTGAGCACGCTGGCGGAACCCCCCGCCAGCGCGCCCGCCGCGGCAGGAATCCGCCCAGCCGGCCTGCGGGCTCCTCCAGCATCGGATCGCGGTCCGCGACTGAAGTGCCCCGCTCAGCTGTAGTGCGGCCAGCTACGGCGGCGCGCCGCAATACCAGAGCCCGGGCCGCGCCGGAAGCAAGGCCCGCGCTGCAGCCGCGTCATCATCCGGGGGGCGGGGCTTCACCGGAAGTGCGGCCTACGTCACTTCCGGCCCCGGCGTCATGTGACAGGGGCGTTCAGGAAGTGAGCGGTGGGCGCATGGACACACCCCCCGCAGCAGGAGTCAGCGATTCATGACGCCGCTTGCCCATAAGAAAACGGAGTGCCAGAGCGGATGAGGGGACCAGAGGGACCACCAGCACGGCAGGCACACCTGGCGATGTACCAGTCGGGGTGCCTGCCAGAAACATCAGCCGAGGGATACAGCAGCGCAGGTGCACGGGCAGGCAGCAGTAATTGGAGGACCTGCTGCCAGGCTCGAGTCGGCACATCCAGGGCGGTGGAGCGGCGGGAAGCAGCATGGGGCTGCCTGGCAGTCACCCACGGACCACCACGGATCGGGCTAGGGAGTCCGGGTCTGGAAGTCGCGGAGTGCCACGGATGGCGGGGAGGACCGGAGCCGAGACTGACGGGGGACAATCGGCGGGGACATCGGCACGCGCTCAGGTCCCCCCTGGTGACGAGGAGGCCAGGGGCGTGGGCCTTGAGCAGCAGCAGGAGTCTGGCGAATCGGAGTGTGGCGAGGATCAAAGCGAATCCAGGATTCATCAGGACTCGGGACGTTCGGCTGGCAGGGACACAGCACCTGCGCAGCTTGGTGAGCATGCGTCCATGTATTGTTTGTCGCCCGCTGGGTCATTAGTGGATGGGGGAGGTGATAGGCAGTTGGCTGGGCCCAGCAGGGAAAATACTAGGGGAGGTCGTGGGTCAGATGCAGTGGGTCTTAGGGACATTTTGTTTAGCATGTCGCAAATTTTGGCTAGAATAGACGGTGGTGGAGTTAATCAAGGAGGTTTGTTACCTGCGGCGGCGTGGGTACCTAGTCAACCGGTGTTGTCGCAGGTGGGGAGTGAGTCGGCCAGGTCGGCGGTGAATGCAGCCGGGACACCTTCTGGGGCATCGGTTTGCGTACAGACAGAGGACAAAGCGGATACCGTAAAGCTGGATGATAGGGCAAAAGGGGAGGTATATGTGTGCTTTGAGGGGCCGTTGGGGGCACACTTAAAAAAAAAAAAAAAAAAAAGAGAGGTGAAGGAAAAGTTTGGCGGGGTGACTAAGTTGAAATTTTTTCCCTTCTTCCGCTGGAAAAGTTTAATCTGGATAAGGGTAAAAAGGACGATAGTAAAAAAGAGGAAGAAGAGAAACGTAGGTGGAGGTTGATTCCTCAGACGTTTGTTAATTGGTTACAGGCTTTTGCAATATTGGCTAGCGTTATTGGGGAAAAAGCTCCGGATAATTGCTCAGGTTTATTTTGCTACCTTGATTCTATTGGGGAGGCTCATCGTACTTATGGGGGTCAGGTGTGGTTACGATATGACGAGCAATTTAGGCAGAGGAAAGCTGTCCGCCCGGAGATCAGATGGGATCAAAAGGACATTGGGTTGCGGTTGAAGGTTATGGCCCCACTGAGGTATGGGCAGTCCTTTCACGGGAGCAACAGTAGCGGGAATCAGTCAGCAGGACACGGGGGAAGTAGTCAAGGGGCACACAGCACAAAAAAAGGAAGCGGGAACATGCTGGCAATTTAATGACGGCCAATGCAAGTTCGGGACCTCCTGTAAATTTAAACATGTGTGCTCCCATTGTAACGGAAGTTCGCACGGAGCATCAAAATGCTTTAAGAAGGGTAAGGGAAAGCCGACAGTGGGTACCGGTCAAAGGGGTGACTCCGGTGAGGGTTCACGCGATGGCCCCCTTTCTAAGTAGGTATCCGGATCAGTTGAAGGCTAAGGTCATTGCGGATGTTTTTTTGTTTTTTTTTTGGAAGGGTTTAGAATCCCTCCTCCTGATCATGAGGTCCCCTTTTTCAGTTAAAAATTTGACGTCGGCTTCCCTTCATCCGGAAGTGGTTAGTGTGAAGTTGGCTAAGGAGGTGGAATTGGGCAGGATGGCTGGACCGTTTCAGGAATTGCCTATTAGCAAGGTGATTATCTTGCCGTTGGGGGTTGTGCCCAAGAAAGAGCTGAATAAGTTTAGTTTAATTCAGCATTTGTCGTACCCGAAGGGGCTTTCGGTTAATGATGGTATTGCGCAGGAGTTGTATTCGGTTGAATATACAGTACAGACCAAAAGTTTGGACACACCTTCTCATTTAAAGATTTTTCTGTATTTTCATGACTATGAAAATTGTACATTCACACTGAAGGCATCAAAACTATGAATTAACACATGTGGAATTATATACTTAACAAAAAAGTGTGAAACAACTGAAAATATGTCTCATATTCTAGGTTCTTCAAAGTAGCCTTTTGCTTTGATGACTGCTTTGCACACTCTTGGCATTCTCTTGATGAGCTTCAACAGGTAGTCACCGGAAATGGTCTTCCCACAATCTTGAAGGAGTTCCCAGAGATGCTTAGCACTTGTTGGCCCTTTTGCCTTCACTCTGCGGTCCAGCTCACCCCAAACCATCTCGATTGGGTTCAGGTCTGGTGACTGTGGGGGCCAGGTCATCTGGCGTAGCACCCCATCACTCTCCTTCTTTGTCAAATAGCCCTCACACAGCCTGGAGGTGTGTTTGGGGTCGTTGTCCTGTTGAAAAATAAATGATGGTCCAACTAAACGCAAACCGGATTGAATAGCATGCCGCTGCAAGATGCTGTGGTAGCCATGCTGGTTCAGTATGCCTTCAATTTTGAATAAATCCCCAACAGTGTCACCAGCCAAGCATCCCCACACCATCACACCTCCTCATCCATGCTTCACGGTGGGAACCAGGAATGTAGAGTCCATCCGTTCACCTTTTCTGCGTCGCACAAAGACACGGTGGTTGCAACCAAAGAGCTCAAATTTGTACTCATTCAGACAAAAGCACAGATTTCCACTGGTATAATGTCCATTCCTTGTGTTCCTTAGCCCAAACAAGTCTCTTCTGCTTGTTGCCTGTCCTTCGCAGTGGTTTCCTAGCAGCTATTTTACCATGAAAGCCTGCTGCACAAAGTCTGTTCTTAACAGTTGTCGTAGAGATGTGTCTGCTGCTAGAACTCTGTGTGGCATTAACCTGGTTTCTAATCTGAGCTGCTGTTAACCTGCGATTTCTGAGGCTGGTGACTTAGATAAACTTATCCTCAGAAGCAGAGGTGACTCTTGGTCTTCCTTTCCTGGGGCGGTCCTCATGTAAGCCAATTTGTTTGTAGCGTTTGATGGTTTTTGCAACTGCACTTGGGGACACTTTCAAAGTTTGCCCAATTTTTCGGACTGACTGACCTTCATTTCTTAAAGTAATGATGGCCACTCGTTTTTCTTTACTTAGCTGCTTTTTTCTTGCCATAATTCAAATTCGAACAGTCTATTCAGTAAGACTATCAGCTGTGCATCCACCTGACTTCTGCACAACAGAACTGATGGTCCCAACCCCATTTATAAGACAAGAAATCCCACTTATTAAACCTGACAGTGCACACCTGTGAAGTGAAAACCATTTCTGGTGACTACCTCTAGAAGCTCATCAAGAGAATGCCAAGAGTGTGCAAAGCAGTCATCAAAGCAAAAGGTGGCTACTTGGAAGAACCTAGAATATAAGACATATTTTCAGGTGTTTCACACTTTTTTGTTAAGTATATAATTCCACATGTGTTAATTCATAGTTTTGATGCCTTCAGTGTGAATGTACAATTTTAAAAGTCATGAAAATACAGAAAAATCTTTAAATGAGAAGGTGTGTCCAAACTTTTGGTCTATACTGTACATCATTCGACGCGGCGGTGCATTGGGTACGGAGATACGGGCCAGGCTCGTTGCTAGCTAAGACTGATATCGAGTCAGCCTTTAGGTTGTTGCCAGTTCACCCGGATAGCATCCCGTTGTTAGGTTCTTTTTGGGAAGGGGAGTACTATGTGGATAGGTGTTTGGCAATGGGTTGTGCGATTTCGTGTTCTTTGTTTGAAACGTTTAGCTCCTTTTTGGAATGGGTAGTGAAGGGCCTGGCTTCTGTTAAGTCAGTCATTCATTATTTGGATGACTTCTTGTTTATAGGCCCCCCGCAATCGTTGTTGTGTAGGAATTTGTTAGGTACTATGGTGTGGGTAGCGGAGCATTTTGGCGTGCCGTTAGCAGAAGAAAAAACGGAAGGACCTGGCACCATTTTAAGTTTTTTGGGCATTGTAATTGATACCGAAAGAATGGAGTGTCGGTTACCGGATGATAAATTGAGTTTGCTTAAGCAGGAGGTCGATAGGATCAGGAAGTTGCGCAAGGTTACCCTGAGGGAGCTACAGTCGCTGTTAGGGCGTTTGAATTTTGCTTGCAGGATTATGCCAATGGGCAGAATATTTTGTCGCAGATTGTCAGGAGCGACAGCAGGAGTGCGCACGCCGCATCATTTCATTCGCCTTAATAAGGACCATAAGGAGGATCTAAAAGTTTGGAAATTGTTTTGGAAAGTTATAACGGCAGGTCAGTAATCCAGCAGGAGTTCTTGAACAGTTTTGATTGTGAGATATTTACGGATGCGGCAGGAGGTGCTGGTTACGGGGCCTACTGGAAAGGGTGGTGGAGCGTTGGCGAGTGGCCGAAGGTGTGGAAAGAGAGGGGTCTTACGAGGAACTTGGCATTTTTGGAATTGTTAACTATTGTTGTTGCGGTTACTATTTGGGGAGAGTGTTTCGCCAACAGGAGAATTCGGTTTCACTGCGATAACATGGGAGTGGTGTCTGTCATCAACAGTTTGTCGGCCTCGTCTCCGCCTGTGATTAGGCTGCTGAGGGAACTAGTACTTTGTTGTCTTAAGCTGAACACTTGGATTACAGCGGTACATGTTCCAGGTGTACAAAATTCCATAGCAGATGCCTTGTCTCGTTTTCAGTGGGATCGTTTTCGGACGCTAGCTCCAGAGGCAGAGGACGTGGGACGGGAATGCCCTTCGCGTTTGTGGCAGCTGGTTATGGAAGAGCGGGACGGTTAATACGGGAGTCCATCACAAGGCAGACCTGGGCATCATACGAGGCATCGTGGCGAGTATGGCAAAGTTGGATTATGCAGTGGGGTGTGATGGAGAGTGATGGAGATAGAGAGATGGCGGTGTTGTTTCTCGTGGGAAGGGCAGCGGAGAGCGGTTGGTCGGTTTCAAAAGTTGGGAAGTTTGTTGCAGGTTTAGCGTTTGGTTTTAAATTGCTGGGTACGAAGGATGTTACGAAGTCCTTTTTAGTGAAGCAAGCTCTCAAGGGCTTTAGGACAAGAGGTAAAGAGTTGGATAAACGGAGACTGGTAACCTTTAGTATTTTGGAACGTTTGGGTTTTGTATTGGATAAGATTTGTTGTTCAGTTTTTGAAGCCA
Source organism: Phyllobates terribilis (assembly GCF_046119375.1). Taxonomy (NCBI): domain Eukaryota; kingdom Metazoa; phylum Chordata; class Amphibia; order Anura; family Dendrobatidae; genus Phyllobates; species Phyllobates terribilis. Next base: position 11,483,746 of record NW_027362798.1, on the reverse strand, counting down.
CACTATTTAGGTTGGCTTTTTCATTGGCGTTTTTTGGCACGCTGAGAGTAGGTGAATTGGTGGCACCAAGCAGGAATAAGGTTGGGGGTTTGTTTGGATATGAGTGGTCGAGATGGGGGTATTGAATTTTGAATTAGGTGGGGAAAAGACGGATCAATTGGGCAAAGGTAAACGAGTAATATTGGGTGAGGTTATGGGATCTTTTCTTTGTCCTAGGAGATGTTTATTGGCTTATTGGCAGGTTTGGTCAGGGTGGAAGGGCCCATTATTGTGTCATGAAAATGGAGACTTTGTCACGTTTTCAATTCATAGCGGTGTTTAAAAAGGGGATTGCTGAGCTGGGCCTTAGCCCTGAGGTATACGGGTCGCATTCATTCAGAATTGGTGCGGCATCAGAAGCGGATGGCTTGGGGTTAGGCAAGGATGTGATAAAACGTATTGGGAGGTGGAGTTCTGATCGTTACCTGTCTTATGTAAGGCATTAGGTATGCGGTCTTAGGTAATTTGCCTTTTGAGATTCAAATACCTTTTGGTTGTCTTGTTGCTGGTGGCGTCCCGTTGTTAGTTTGGATGCTAGGACACTCTTTCGTCCATTGGGAGCGGTGAGGGCGGACTTGAGGCCGGACGGTAGGCAATTGTTTTTTTAGCAGGGAGCAAGCGGTGGTTCGGTGGTTGGGTTTTCGAGGGATGGTTTGGAGAAGGGTGCTGCCAGAATTCCATAAAGCAGCTCGTTTGGATCGGGCGCCGGATATTTTGGTGGTGCATATGGGGGGAAATGATTTGGAGGGCTCGGCCGGTCAGGGAATTGATGAGGGACATTCGAATCGATCTGTTAAGGTTATGGACATCTTTTCCTGAGGTGTTGACAGTGTGGTCTGACATTGTGCCCAGAGGAAAATGGAGGGAGGCCAGATCATTGAAGGGAATTAATAGGGCACGTATAAAGTTGAACAGAGCTATATCAGCTTTTGTTACCAGGAACGGGGGAGTAAGCGTGCGGCATCTTGATCTGGAAGCGGGAGTTGGAGATTTTTGGGAAAAGGACGGCGTACATTTGAATGATATTGGCATTGATTTATGGGCATTGGCCATACCGGAGGGGATCGAAAGGGCTTTTGCGGTGTTGGGGCGCTCACAAGCCTGAGGTGGTCAGGGCTGTTCGTTGGTGGCGGGGGGTGGGGTTCTTGGAGTTGGCACAGAAGTGTCGGTGGAAAGAATATTGGATAATCACAGGCAGTGCCTTGATTAACCGGGGTGATCTGGCATTTGGTTTTGGGCTCTGGACGGGGTTTTACCCTGGGAGCTTTTGGTGCCCTTGAGCTGGTGATAGACGGCTGAGGGTAATATGGTGGTTCGAGTTCGGTTTAATTTATGCCAGATCTAATTTTAACTCCAAGAACCCTCCCTTCTTATTTATTTTATAACACTGTTAATATGTTAATGTTGTTTGTTAATAAAATGGCCGCTGTGGCCAAATTTATCCAAAGAAATACAGGTGCAGTGTTTTTATTTGGTGGGGGAAGGTGAGTGCTGGAAGGTGGGGGCATGTTGATCCATGGAACCCGTGTTGGCAGTACACGGTCATGGTTTTGTCTTATAAATACAGAGGTGAAAATCACACCAAATGCCAACTTGCTTTCTCTGGTGAACCTCTGTAACTGCATCTCTGCTGCTGTGTAATAGTCACAGGGCAGGGAGGGGTTAAACATCCAAGTATTTAATATCTATTGGAAATAAAGAGGTTTCCCCTTATTGATATCAGATAAAACAAATGACCAACCACAATCCACTCTACCAAGACCAATATTACCAGATAGAAGGCAGAAATACCACCACACCATGACCAGATCACATATTACCACCACATAGTGCCCAAATAATGCCACATACAATGCACAAATACCGCCACACCATGACCACAGCACATAATACCACCACATAGTGATCAAATGCTACCAGATACAAGGTATAAATACTGACACACCATGAGATCACATATTACCACCACATAGTGACTGAATAATACCACATACAAGGGACAAATATCGTCATGTCATGACCAAAGCACATAATGGCACCACATAGTGACAAATAATACTAAAATAATAAAAATGTAAAAAAAGCTCTGTATATAGTGTCAGTGTACAGGTTATACAGTGATCACCAGTGACATTATACACAGGAGCTCTGTATATAGTGTCAGTGTACAGGTAATACAATGATCACCATTGATATTATACACAGGAGCTCTGTATATAGTGTCAGTGTGAATGTATAGGTAACACATACTCACAAGTTCTTTATCTGCAGACCGATATATCACATCTTCTATGCAGGACTTATCTCTGCAGAAAATAACATAGTTAGCTATAACTGATCACTTCCAGAGCACAATCCACACTTTTCCCAAGATTTCTACACTACATGAAATGACAAAAAAAGAAACATAGCACTGCACTACACAGTAACAGTGCTCCAGTGTCATTCTGTGCCTGCTCATCTGTCAGCAGACATATTTGTCTGATGGCAAAGATCTAGCAGAGCTGAAGACAGAAGACCCATGGATGACGTCGGAGCGAGGATTTTTTTAAATTAAAGATGGAGTCCCTTAGGCTTAGTTTCCCACGCAGCATAATAGCCGCATATTCCTGCTTTTATGCGGCGCTCCTGTCATCAGGATTTTGATAATTTTGAGTATTTGTTCAACAGAGGTTGATTTTGAAAGGAGAGCGGAGGAATTGAAACTCAGGTTCTTAGATCGCGGATATAGTCGAAGAAGTATTAAGCATGCCTATAATCGAGCCAAAACCAGTAATCGTCAACAATTAATGTATTCTAATCGAGCTCACAAACAAGAGAACTGTGTCAGGATGGTGACACGGTACCATTCACAATGGCGCAAAATGTGTGATGTGCTTAGGAAACACTGGCCCATTTTACTTGCGGATCAGACGTTGCACCAGTATTTGCCTATGTATCCGTCAGTCACAGCCCGTCAATCTCCGAGCCTCCGAGATCACTTGGTAAGGAGCTACCTTACACCTAATACTCAGAAGAAAATTGGCGAAATAGGACTGGCTGAAAAAAGACAAACGTGGGGTTGTACCCCATGTGGTTCATGTATTTCGTGTCCAAACATCGAACATACTAAAAAGTTTCTTTCATCTAGTGGGAAAGAATTGACTATCCTACACTCCATTACGTGTACAGCACGTAATGTCATTTATGTCCTTGCTCTTTGGTATACACAGGTCTGACCACTAGGATGTTAATGACCAGAGCGAGGGAACATGGACGTGATATTATGGCAGCAGCCACTGAGGATAATTTGGAGTTGTTGAAAACAATCCCTAGACACTTTAAAAACTATCATGCCTGTGATCCATCAGGTCTTCAAGTTAAAGGCATCGATCATGTGTATAGTACGTTGCGTGGAGGTAGTGCTAGTCGCCTACTTGCACAGAAAGAATCCAGATGGATTTGGCTATTGCAAACATTACATCCTCAGGGCCTCAACGAGTCCTTAAGCTTTTCACCATTCCTCTGATTGCCTCTATCTCTCCCCCACCCCTGCACCCGCTAGATTTATCGGTATTTTAATGATGTTTATAATCCCCCCCTTGTTTTATCCTCTGTTGTCTAATTAATGTTCATTTTTTCCTTAGTACATACTCTTTTGTCCTTGGTTGCGGCTGCCTTCCGTGTCTCTTTCTGCTGGTTACTCCTATTGATGGATGGCTGTGGACGATTTATACATCTTGATTAATCAATGATTCTCCTGGACTACTGACAATAGGTCACAGAGATATTATCATCTACTGGGACAAAGAAAAGCTACGCAACGAATGAATTCATCTAATTGCTGGATATACTTGATATTGAGCAGTATTATGGGTGTATTGTGTTTTTTGTATTTTATGCTTACAACCTATTGTGTAGGATTTAATTGTTGAATGTTTCTATCATTTTTCTCCATTACACAGTGTACTGTATCTTTTATATGTACATATTACACCGCATTTTTTGTGGTTTTTGACTGGTGCTCTCCGTTGGGGCAATGGCGCCATGCCCCCATGGACAGTATTTTTCGGTAATATTTAGTTACAATATTGGATTAACATTAGCCATACAATTGATATGAAGAATGTCTTTGTCTTTTGATTATAATTGGCTACTGATGGCAATTATATGGGGGAAGGGGTCCCACAGCTATGCAGCTACTGAGATATATCCTGCTTCTTTTGATCTGCGATTTGTTTCCGTTGTGATATGTTATCTGTTCACACTTATTATTCTGTGATTGGTTCATTATTGCGTTAGTTGGGCACTATTGGGTTAAATAGCTGTGGTTTAGCCACGACTCTTCTCATTAGATCCGATTGTCCACTTCCTATATTCATTTATCTACACTTTTGTTGGGCGTTTTATAATGTATACTTACCACATTATAGCGCTATGTCCCCTGTTATGGGCTTTCCCCGTTGGTCAGATTGTGATGTCACAGCGATTTTCGTCCATGTGACCTGGGGGGGTGTGGCTTGTATTTATGTGTGGCGAGGGGCGGATGACTGTGTCCCAACGCGTCATAGCAAGTACCGCTCATGTGGCCTGGTAGGTGTGGTTTGTTATCACGGGGGACGAGGGGCAGATGATTGCGTCCTGAAGCGAAGGGGTCCTACTATATACTTCCGGATGTGAGTGGTAATACAGGGGCACACGTGACTCTATATGTATGTATTATGATGAGCGGTTGGCTATTCTAATAGCTGCGTCCTGTCTTACTTTCACCCATTGGACAATAAGTAATACTTAAGGGATACCGGTTCCAGACATACTATAACCCCCAGAAGAAGGCACAGCGCCGAAACGCGCGTAGGGGTGACGATACCTGGACTGATAAACAATACATATGTGAGTAATACTACATTCCCACTTATTTTCAAGTGCTAAATGGATTTACTTTTATATCAACTATTTATGCACTGTCCACCTTAGCATTTGCATTGAAGCTTTGATATTATGCTTACAGCTGGGATAGGGCATGTGGTTTACATACCCATACCCGTATTTTCTTCAACTATGTAGGTTTAATCTATTTATTATATGATTGTATTGGTCTTGGCATCTCTATTATAGCTCACTACTTATGTATTTATGCCACTTTTTCAATATGGATGTTTTTTTAATTAATGTGTATTAATAAATTTATGAATTTTTTGCAAAATTATGTTCTTATATGTCATTTTTTCTATATGATTTGCTATTATAGACGTTGAACAGAGTCTCATTGTCCTACTATTGAGAACTAATTGTGTATGTGACCTTGGTGGTCAGTTAATCTGTCTCAGGATTTTGATAAGTAAACTACAGGCAGTGAAAGGTTGGCACTGTTACACTGATTAAACAAGAACCATAAGACAGATTTCTTCAACCCAGGTATCATTTTAATCTGTGTTTGCAGTTAATGAGATGCTTGTGCTCTGGGCTTAAATAACCTTCCATGACCTTCCTCCTATTTTAAATACTGCACATTTAATATTGTGGTCTTAAAAAAAAAAAATTGCCTCCAACAAAATGGCGCCGGTGCATGCACAGTAGCATCTATCTGTGCAAGCGCAGTATTTAAAGGTTCAGTGACCTGTCATTTAAGCCCAGAATGATGACAATGAGGCCAGAGAACCAAAAAAACGACCTGCCCACAGGCCGGTCTCGAAGCACAAGCATCTCATTAACTCCAAACTGCAAACAGATTAAACAAGAACCACTAGACAGATTTCTTCAAACCAGATATCATTTTAATCAGTGTAACAGCACCAACCTGACAATGCCTATAGTTTACTTAGCAAAATCCTGATGACAGGTTTCCTTTAACGGTAGGGATAAACCTTCTAACAATCTCCCAATAGCTCCCAAACTCAAACATTAAGCGTTTATGCTACAGTGTTGAAGCATGGATGTACCTACTTTCAATCGAAGGTGACAGGAGAAGCTTTTCTGTTTTACCAACATCTAACCTGTGCTATGTCATTTACTGTTTACCTGTTGGAATGTGGGTGCAGTCTCCAATATGTGAGACGCAACACTCAACAGGTTCACATCAGGTGCTGGAGGGGATGTTACACAGATCAGCATTGATAGTGACGTATACAGACACCGTGTTCCCACCGCCATCACCCTTGTTATAAGATACCACACAGTGGTTTATATAGAAGATGGACACTGCACCTCTCATTCATGTCCACTACCAACATTTCTGTACACTGAGGAAGGTCTTACATGACCGAAATGTTTGTTTTGTACTACTTTTTCTACTATTAAATTCTCAAAATTCATTGAGTCATCTTGAGTGCCAAGTTTTTCATCTTATTGCAGTCACACAGAGTGACTGCAGACTTATCAATTTGGACCAGACAATTCCTGCAAAGGGTAAAAAGTAGTCTCTGTGCTGCTTGGTATCATGGTGTGTGAACATGGACCAAAGAAAGGTAAAGAGAGAGCAGTCTCCGGAAATTAGAAAGAAAATTATAGACAAACATGTTAAAGGTAGATGCTATAAGACCATCTCCAAACAAATGTTCCTGTTACCACATTTGCACATATTATTCAGAGCTTTAAGGTCTATGAGGCGGCAGCCAATGTCCCTGGATGTGGCCGCAAGAGTAAATTAATGACAAATTGAAGAGATGGATAATTTGAATGGCTACAAAAGAGCCCAGAACAACTTTCAAAGAGATTAAAGGTGAACTCCGAGGTCAGGGTACATTAGTGTCAGATCGCACCATTTGTCGCTGTCTTGACCAAAGTGAAATTCATGGAAGAAGAGGAGGAGGAAACCTTTGTTCAAAGCAAATCAGAAAAAAGGCAAGACAGGAATTTTCCAAAGTTTCTGGGAGAATGTCCTTTGGACAGATGAAACAAACCTGTGCTTTTTGGCAAGTCACATCAGCTCTATGCTCACAGACAGAAAAATGAGAAAATAAACCAAAAAGAGAAGGCACGCCATGTGAAGAATGTCCCAGCATATAGATGGAGGGGTGAGAGGTATTCCACTCACCTCTGGTAGTTGTGCATGCCAGACACAAAGCTGATACTAAGCGGTAATGACTGCGGTCCTGGAGCACTGCAGCACCTTCTGCCCTCCCCGGCATCATGCTCAGGAGCCATGATACAGCGAAAGATAATGAACAGTGGGTGGTGGAGATCCACAGGTCGCCACGCTCTGAGTTAGGAACCACCAGCAAGAGAAGTCGATTTATTCAACACATAACGCGTTTCAGAGACGATCTGTCCCCTTCATCAGGTGATTCCAGAATGTATACCACGCTGAGTGCTTTAAATAGATAGGCACTGACGTGATTGATAATTGCATACAGGCTTTAGAAATAAATAAATCTACATATAATTTTCATGATTACAAATCATTAAAACCAATAACACACTAAAAATTAACCCCTTTCTGACGTGTGACCTAATAGTACGTCATGGTGACCTGGGCCGATTGGACCAATGACGTACTGTTAGGTCATATGGCCATCGCGCCCGCACACAAGCGGTGCGGGGCGATCGCCGCCGGGTGTCAGCTGATAGCACCAGGTATTAGCTGTGACTATGTGCAGGGAGAGGTCCCTCACTGCTCCCAGCACATTAACCCCCTCAATGCTGCGATCGAAGTCGATCGCAACATTGCGGGGGCAAGGGGAGGTGATCGCAATACTCACCTCCTCTCTCGGCCTCCAGCGCAGTTTGCCGCAGCTTCCCGGATGTCTTCATGACAACATCCAGGTCATCAGACAGCAGGAAGATATTTTGGTCATGCGCAGTGCATGACCAAAGTATCTTCTGCATCTGCAGCGTTGACAGACTGTATAGCACAGGGATGGTGCTCCATCCCTGTGCTATACAGGCAATCAGAATAAAAAAAGTGAAAGTCCCATAGTGGGAAACAGAATAAAAGTCCAAAAAGTGTTAAAAAATGGAAAAAAAAAATTGTAAAAATATAAAAAAAAAAATTAAAAAAATAATCCACCAAAAAAAATATATATAATGTACCCATCAATAAATATTATTATGAAAAAAACAAAAAAAAAATAAAAGAACACATATTTGGTATCGCCGCGTCCGGAATGACCTGACCTATAAAACTGTCCCACTAGTTAACCCCTTTAGTGAACATGGTAAAAAAAAAAAAAAGCGAAGCAAAAAACAATGCTTTATCATCATACCGCCCAAAAAAAATGGAATAACACGCGATCAAAAAGACGAATGTAAATAAAAATGGTACCACTGAAAACTGTCATCTTGTCCCGCAAAAAACAAGCCGCCATACAGCTCCATCAGCCGAAAAATAAAAAAGTTATAGCTCTCAGAATAAAGCGATGCAAAAAATTATTTTTTCTATAAAATAACTTTTATTGTGTAAAAACGCCAAAACATGGAAATACAATATAAATGTGGTACCGCTGTAAACGTACTGACCCGAAGAATAAAGCTGCCTTATCAATTTCACCACACGCGGAAAAGCATAAAAAAAAACCCATAAGAACAATTCCGGAATTGCTGTTTTTTGTTTATTCTGCCTCCCAAAAATCGGAATAGAAAGCGATCAAAAAATGTCAAGTGCCTGAAAATGGCAACAATAAAAACGTCAACTCGTCCCGCAAAAAACAAGCTGTCACATGGCTCTGCTGGCCAAAATATGGAAAATTATAGCTCTCAAAATATGGCGATGCAAAAGCTAGATATTACAAAAAAATGCGTCTTTTAGTGTGTGACAGCTGTCAATCATAAAAACCTGATATGATTCTGGTATCGCTGTAATCGCACCGACCCGAAGAATAAAGCCGTCTAATCACTTATACCGCACGAGGAACGGCGTGAAAAATAAACTCTAGGGTTAGGGTTGGGGTTAGGGTTGGGGTTAGGGTTGGGCTAGGGTTGGGCTAGGGTTAGGGTTGGGCTAGGGTTAGGGTTGGGGTTAGGGTTGTATCAGGTTTGGGATTTTTTTCAAAAGTAAAAAAAAAAAAGATGACGATATGGTGACTAGTGTTGAGCGCAAGTGCTCGCTACTTGAGTTTTCATCGGGTGCTTGGTTATGCACCGAGTATCGGGGGTGCTCGAGTGACATGTTCGAGTCTCCGCCCCATATGCTTCGTGGCCAAAAAAAAATTTGCAGGGATTGCCTGCCATGCACGAGCAATCCCTGGATGTTTTTTTTTGGGTGTCTAATAACCGTGAAGCATGCGAGGGGGACTTGAGAATGTCACTCGAGCACGTACGATACATGGTGCATACCCGAGTACCCAATGCAAACTCAAGTAGCGAGCACTTGCACTCAAGACTAATGACAACTTATTCAATTTGATGAACTAATGTTATCAAATTCTGTGTCGTACCTCTGGGTATACCCCTTGATAAAATCCTTGAGGGGTCTAGTTTCCAAAATGGGGTCACTTGTGGGGGGTTTCCATTATTTAGGCACATCAGGGGCTCTCCAAACGCGACATGGCGTCCGCTCTCAATTCCAGCCAATTTTGCGTTCAAAAAGTCACACAGTGCTCCTTCCCTTCTGAACTCTGCCGTGCGCCCAAACACTGTATTTTCCCCACATATGGGGTATTGGCGTATTTTTTCCTGTTACCCCTGCGAAAATAAAAAAAATTGTGTCTAAAATAACATTTTTGTGAAAAAAATGTTCATTTTTTTCTTCCACATTCCAAAAATTCCTGTGAAGCACCTGAAGGGTTAATAAAGTTCTTGAATGTGGTTTTGAGCACCTTGAGGGGTGCAGTTTTTAGAATGGTGTCACTTTTGGATATTTTCTGTCATAAAGGCCCCTCAAAGTAACTTCAAATATGATGTGGTCCCTAAAAAAATGGTTTTGTAAATTTTGTTGGAAAAATGAGAACTCGCTGGTCAACTTTTAACCCTTATAGCTCCCTAATAAAAAAAATTTTGGTTCCAAAATTGTGCTGATGTAAAGTAGACATGTGGGAAATGTTATTTATTAACTATTTTGTGTAACATATCTCTCTGATTTAAGGGCATAAAAATGCAAATGTTGAAAATCGCAAAATTTTCAAAATTTTCACCAAATTTCTGTTTTTTTCACAAATAAACGCAAGTGATATTGAAGAAATTTTACCACAATCATGAAGTACAATATGTCACGAAAAAACAGTCTCAGAATCAGGGGGATCCGTTGAAGCATTCCAGAGTAATTACCTCATAAAGTGACAGTGGTCAGAATTGTAAAAATTGGCCCAGTCATTAACGTGCAAACCACCCTCGGGGGTAAAGGGGTTACTGTATTTTTCAGATTATAAGATGCACCGGACCATAAGACGCACCTAGGTTTTAAAGGAGGAAAATAGGGAAAAAAATTAAGCAAAAAATGTGGTCATGATGCCCTGTTATGGGGGAGGGGTCTACTGCTGACACTGGTATTGGGGTAATGTCCCCCAATACTGTTAATATCCTCCATCCTGGTATGTATGGCCCCTCCTTCCTGGTATAAGTGCCCCCCATCCCATCCTGGTATGCATGGCACCCCTTTATCCCCCATACTGGTATGCATGGCACCCCTTTATCCCCCATCCTGGTATGCATGACACCCCTTTATACCCCATCCTGGTATGCATGGCACCCCTTTATCCCCCATCTTGGAATGCATGGCACCCCATTATCCCCCATCCTGGTATGCATGGCACCCTCTGAGCCCCCGTCCTGTTATGTATGGCACCTTCTGAGCCCCCATCCTGCTATGCATGGCACCTTCTGAGCCCCCACCCTGGTATGCATGGCACCTTCTGAGCCCCTATCCTGGTATGCATGGCACCTTCTGAGCCCCATCCTGGTATGTATGGCACCTTCTGAGCCCCATCCTGGTATGTATGGCACCTTCTGAGCCTCCATTCTGGTATGTATGGCACCTTCTGAGCCCCCATCCTGGTATGCATGGCACCTTCTGAGCCTCCATTCTGGTATGAATGGCACCTTCTGAGCCCCTATCCTGGTATGCATGGCACCTTCTGAGCCCCATCCTGGTATGTATGGCACCTTCTGAGCCCCATCCTGGTATGTATGGCACCTTCTGAGCCCCATCCTGGTATGTATGGCACCTTCTGAGCCTCCATTCTGGTATGTATGGCACCTTCTGAGCCTCCATTCTGGTATGAATGGCACCTTCTGAGCCCCTATCCTGGTATGCATGGCACCTTCTGAGCCCCATCCTGGTATGTATGGCACCTTCTGAGCCCCATCCTGGTATGTATGGCACCTTCTGAGTCCCCATCCTGGTATGTATGGCACATTCTGAGCCCCCCATCCTGGTATGTATGGCACCCTCTGAGCCTCCATCACGCTGCCTACAAAAAAAAAATGAACAATCATACTCACCTCCTCTCTCCTCCAGCGCTGCCCCGCCCTGCTGCTGACACTCTCACTGTGTGAGCGGCACATGGCAGGGCGCGCATGGTGTCCCTGCCGTGCGCCCTCACACAGTGTGAGACGCTGTGCTGGAATAGTCACTGCTCCCCACGCCGGGACTCTGTGCGTGGGGAGCAGTCTGTTCAATACCCGGCACACTGTACCGCAGCGCGGCTTCTGCTGCCGCTCTGGGGTCAGTGTGCCTGCTATTAAAGACCATAGATATTCACTACAACCCATGGGAGTGGGTTTTAGTGAATATTCATGAGCTTTAATAGCGGGCACACTGACCACAGAGCGCAGCAGGAGCCGCGCTGTGGCTACAGTGTGCCGGCTATTAAGAGAAATGAATATTCATTGCTCTCCGCGCCCATGGGTATGGGGAGCAGGGAATATTCATTTTCTTTAGTAGCGGGCACAGCTAGGCTGCAGCAGGCGGCTGCTGCCTCCTGTGCCCCGCTGATCCCCCACTGCGGCTCCCCCACACCCACCACCACGCGGCCATACAATAATATAGTATTCGGACTATAAGACGCACCCCCCACTTTCCTCCAAAATTTTGGAGGAAAAAAGTGCATCTTATAGTCCGAAAAATACGGTTATTATTAAGAATAGGAGATTTTTTTTTTTTTTAAATGTAGGTACGATTCAATTATTCCCAAGATCTCACCCCATGGATGGATCCTTTGTATTTGCAATTGGTGGAGGAAGGGCATTGCTAACAATAGGAATTCCAGAGAATGGAGGACTTAACTACAACTCCCAGTATGTCCTTAGCAATGGTAAGGAGATACTGGGAGTTGTTACCAGTCATCATCAGACTGTGGACCATATAGGAACCAATGTACTGATTAGATGGAAGCAGTGGAACTATTAAACGTTTAAAAAGTAACTTACATTTAGGGATATATATTACATGATTTAGGTCCTATAATTTTGAGCAGATTAGTGTGAATCTGAGACCCTGATCACTCAAAAGATCTCTTAGAAGTGAAGAGGTGAGGAGACATGACTATGACTTTCTGCTGCATTTGCTCCGCTCAGTGTACTCTCCTATCTACTGAGCTGCGCTCTTCTAGGAGGTCTTTTAAGCAAAGGAGCAAAGGATTGGGGTCCCCACAAATCTGCTCAGAATTAATGACCCTAAATCACATTAAAAACATCCCAAAAGTTGATTTACTCTTTAAGGTTAATTTACAAACACACACACAGTGTATGCGCCGCATGCAACACACACATACTGTATACGCCGTACACACCACACACACACACACTGTATACGCCGTACACACCACACACACACACACTGTATACTCCGTACGCACCACACACACACTGTATACGCCGTACGCACCACACACACACTGTATACGGCGTACGCAACACACACACTGTATACGGCGTACGCAACACACACACACACACACACACACACTGTATACGGCGTACGCAACACACACACACACACTGTATACGCCGCATGCAACACACACACTGTATACTCCGTACACACCACACACACACTGTATACGCCGTACGCACCTCACACACATTGTATACGCCGTACGCACCACACACACACACTGTATACGCCGTACACACCACACACACTGTATACTCCGTACACACCACACACACACTGTATACGCCGTACGCACCACACACACACTGTATACTCCGTACGCACCACACACACACTGTATACGCCGTACGCACCACACACACATTGTATACGCCGTACGCACCACACACACATTGTATACGCCGTACACACCACACACACTGTATACGCCGTACACACCACACACACACTCTGTATACGCCGTACACACCACACACACACTCTGTATACGCCGTACGCACCACCACACACACACTGCATACGCCGTACACACCACACACACTGTATACGCCGTACGCACCACACACACACACACTGTATACGCCGTACGCACCACACACACATTGTATACGCCGTACATACCACACACACTGTATACGCCGTACACACCACATACACACACACACACACTGTACATACCACATACACTGTATACGCCGTACGCACCACCACACACACACTGTATACGCCGTACACACCACACACACACACACTGTATACGCCGTACACACCACACACACACACACTGTATACGCCGTACGCACCACACACACACACACTGTATACGCCGTACGCACCACACACACATTGTATACGCCGTACATACCACACACACTGTATACGCCGTACACACCACACACACACTCTGTATACGCCGTACACACCACACACACACACACACACACACTGTACATACCACATACACTGTATACGCCGTACGCACCACCACACACACACTGTATACGCCGTACACACCACACACACACACACTGTATACGCCGTACACACCACACACACACACACTGTATACGCCGTACGCACCACCACACACACGCACTCTGTATATGACTCGCCCCCTGGGCCGTGGGGCACCCGGAACCGGGCTTCTGTACGATGCTGGGGGTAGTAGTGGCAACCCGATCCCGTGGCTCAGGGTGGTCAGACCAAATTGTGGCAGTCTATTTATACATTTGGGAATGTCCAACTACGCCACCCGTGGATTGCGGTCAGAGTTAACCGCCGCTGCGAGGCAGACCGCTGAGGCTGGTGTTGGTGTGCAGCACAGGGGTAGGACAACTCCCCACGGGAAGAGTGTAGCCTCAGGGCAGTGTAGGTGAATGCTGGGGGTGATAGTGCAGGCCGCAATAAAGAGTTCAGAGTCCGCTTCAAACAGTCCAGGGTCTTTATTGCAGATGTTATTACTGACCCAACAGGAGTACCGGTTAGGAATGGGCCTGGGTATCTGAGAGCATTCGGGCGAGCCCCACTGGTCAGGGTGAGTGTGTAGGCCTACCGTTCTCTCTCTATGCTCTTGCTGACTATCCCCCTTTTCGTGGTGTAATAGCCCACGTCCCTGGCCGTGTACTTTGCCTGTATGGCTTGCGACTCGGGCCTTGGGTACCTTTTGCTTCTCCTTGCTGTACTGGTCCCTCTGTTTGGCGGAGCCTCCAGGCTTCTTAGGCCAAGGGACCTGAAATCCCTCGCGGGTTGGTTCTCTGCTGCTGGGCTTGCAACCCTGACAGCCTCGGACCCCAATGTCCGGTTGTGTACTTCTCTCAGCCAGGACCGGCTCTCGTCGCCTCTGTCCCTGGCTTGCAGCTTCTCCTCTGCCTCACGGACTCCTCAGCTGCTGCTGACCTGTCCCTCTTCTCTGAGAACCCTTCTGGACACTTCAGAAGTGGGTTCTGGTCTCTCTAACCCTGCCCCAGTTCCAGCTTTTATAGGGGCAGCCTGCTCCCCCTACTGGCCTGGGACAGGAGGTGCTGCATGCTAATGGTCCCTGACCAGGGAACCTCCCTCCTGCTCTCAGACACAGCCTTTAATATTTGTGGCATCCAGGCCTGGGGTGACACATTCCCCCCTTTTAAAATTTAGTACTCTGGGACTAAGCCTTTTTGGCCAACAACAAACAGGGTATAAATGACAACATAGCATATATACAAGTACATTTTGTCCTTAAGGTCACGGCGCTTCCGTGACCGGGTGTCCATATCACCCAACAAGGTGACGTTTTCCACAGTGTGGGGACCTGTCTCCATAAACCCCAAGCTCCTGGCCTTGGGCGTGGCGACAAGGCCGAGCTAACTACTTTGGGCCACAAGGGAGCCACGCCGGACAGGTTTATCTACTGTGGCCATCTTCACAAGAGGGCACCTAGTGCAACTATTTACAAGACAGTTCCGGCCATTCAGTGTCCATGACCTGTCAGTCCATTGTATCTAGGAAAACTGGGAAAACAGTATTAATAACCAGGTAACAAGTATAAAACATTAACTACATACTTTACATTCAGATTTTCCAGCGAGCTGGTATTTGACCCCTAGTGATCCGGGTTGACCTGCGTAACCCACTGTCTGGTGGTGGTCTATCCTGGCTTTACCCACTAGCATTTAGGGTACAGCTACTAGCTGGGTTTACAGGCAGGGCAGGCAGCTGTCTGCGGGTCCTTTGGCTTACCGCAGGCATGGCAGGCTCACTGTCAGCAGGGGGTTGACTCTCCTGGGCTGCTGGCATGGGTTCTTCTGCCTCCGGGCTGCTTGTTCCTCTTGTTCTTCCTGCTCTCCTGTAGGCTCCTGCTGGGTAGGTTGAAGGAAGTGTAGGATGGGTACCAATATGGCATTGTTTATCCGAGTCCAGGACCGGGGGAACTCTCCGAGAATGGTGCTGACCATTTCTTCCTTGTCCTCTACGGGTTCAAGGTCATCTTGATCTTCTCTTGGACTCTGCAGTTGCTCGGGGCACCGTTTTAGGTGGTCTCTGGAGACAGTGCTAGTGGTTTCTCCTCCATCCTTGGTAATTACACATACCTTCGGGTTGTTGTGGTTGGACGGCAGTACTGTGTACGGGTCGCTCTCCCACTGGTCATCTAGCTTGTGAAGCCTTCTCTTCCGCTTCAGGACCTGTTCACCAGGTTCCATGGGACCAGCAGGGGCGTGTTGGTTGAAGAGCCTCTCTTGTTTTTCTCTCGCTTGAGCCAGACTCCTCTCCACACTCTCCTGTACCTTCTTGTACTGTAGCCGCCGTACCGTATCCCAGTCCGCGTCTGGGTAGGTGTCCTCGGGTGTCAGGACTCCCATCTCCAGGTCTACCGGCAGCTTACCTGGTCTTGCTCGCATCAGGTAAGCCGGGGTGCAATTTGTAGCATTCACCAGGATATGGTTGCACAAGTCTATCAGGTCTGGCAGCTTCTCCGGCCACAGGCTGCGTTCTTCCAGGGGCAACGTCTTGAGGAGATCAATGACGATATTGTTCATTTTCTCACACAGCCCGTTGGTTTGCGGGTGGTAAGGCGTTGTCCGAATCTTCCTACAGCCGTAGAGGTTGCAGAACTCCTGAAAGACTTCCGCCTCAAACGCTGGACCTTGATCTGTCAAGACCTGTTCCGGATACCCGTGTGGACGGCAGAAGTGTTGTTGGAAGGCTCTGGCCGCTGTTTGGGCTGTCAAGTCTTTAACCGGGACCACCACCAAGAACCGGGAGTAATGGTCCACAATCGTGAGGGCATAGATGTAGCCAGACCGGCTTGGAGCCAACTTCACATGGTCCAGAGCAACCAGCTCAAGAGGCTGCCTGGTGACGATGGGCCTCAAGGGTGTCTTCTGGCTGGTACGGTCGTTCCTTTTGAGGTGACATGGGCCGCAGTCCCTGCACCACTTCTCTATGGCCCCTCTCATACCGATCCAGTAGAACCACTCTCTCAGTAGGAACTCCAGTTTCTTCCACCCGAAGTGTCCCGCTCTGTCATGGTAGGCCTCCAGGACCATTGCTGCATCCCGTCTCGGGACCACTACCAGCTCGTGCGTCCGGTGGTTGACAAGCCTCGTGCACAGCTTACTTTCGTAGAGGAATAGCCTGCTTTTCTCCTTCCAGAACTGCTTGGCTTCCTCTGGAGTGTCCGGGCCAGGGCTAGCGTCTGCCTGGGTTAACAGGTCTTTCACCAGGCGAACTGCAGGGTCACTATCTTGTGTTTCAGCCCAGCCGTGGTGGGGTTGAACATGACGGTGGTTAGGTCTTCGTCTCTTACCCGGTGAGAATACTGAGTGGCCCCATACCGGTGGAACGCAGGGAGCTCTACTTCCTCCAGCTCTTCCGAGTCTTCTTCTCCTTCGGGTAGGTGGGGCACTCTTGATAGGGCGTCTGCGTTGGCGTTGGTTCTGCCTGCCCGGTATTTGATTGTGAAGTCATAATTTGATAGCCGGGCCATCCACCGCTGTTCTAGGGCACCTAGTCTTGCATTGTCCAGGTGTTTCAACTGGTTGTTGTCCGTGTACACAGTGAACTTTGCGGAGGCCAGGTAATGCTTGAACCGTTCTGTGACGGCCCACACCACTGCCAAGAATTCTAGCTTGAAGGAGCTGTAATTCTCCGGGTTCCTTTCAGTGGGCCTCAGCTTCCGGTTGGCGTACGCGATCACCCTTTCTCTGCCCTGTTGGTTTTGGGACAGTACGGCTCCTAACCCCACATTACTGGCGTCTGTGTGGAGGATAAAAGGCTGGCCATAATCGGGGTAGGCCAGGATCTCATCCCCCGTGAGGGCCATCTTCAGCTGGCGGAAGGACTCCTCTTTCGGCTTGTCCCACTTGAAGGGTGGCTTTTGACTTCTGGATTTAGACTGACCTACATTGGAGCCGCCATCTTTGTGAACCCGGGGATGAACCTTCGGTAGTAGCCTACCAACCTGAGGAACTGCCTCACTTCTTTGATGTTTGAGGAGCTTGTCCAGCTCTTGATTACTGTGACTTTGTCGGGGTCGGGGTCTACTCCTTCTGCACTCACCACGTGCCCCAGGTACTGTACCTTCGGCTTTAACAGATGGCACTTGGAGGGTTTCACTTTCATACCAAAGCATGCCAGGGCCTCGAACACCTCGGCCAGGTGCTTTAGATGGTCCTTGTAAGTCTTTGAACAGACAATCACGTCGTCCAGGTAAAGTAGGACCGTCTCAAAGTTTCAGTGCCCTAGACAGCATTCCATCAGCCTCTGGAAGGTCCCGGGTGCGTTGCAGAGCCCGAATGGCATACAGTTGAATTCACTTAATCCCATCGGGGTGGTGAAGGCAGTCTTCTCCTTGTCAGCCTCTGTCACAGGAACCTGCCAGTACCCGCTAGTAAGGTCCAAAGTAGAGAAGAAATTAGCTGATTTCAGTGCGGCTAAGGATTCCTCTATCCTAGGTAATAGGGTACGCGTCTTTATGGGTGATACGATTGATTTGTCTATAGTCCACGCACATTCTCATGGTACCGTCTTTCTTTTTTACCAGAACCAAGGGGGCTGCCCAGGGGCTACAGCTGTCTCTAATGACCCCGGCTTCTTTCATTTCTCTCAGCATGCCCTTTGCGTTCTGATAATGTGCAGGGGGTACAGGACTGTATCTCCCTTTTATTGGTGGGTGGCTCCCCGTGGGGATGTGGTGTTCTACCCCTTTCACCCTGCCAAAGTCTAGCGAGTGCTTACTAAAGATTCTCTCGTACTCCTGAACCACCCGGTAGACTCCTTGTTTTTGGTGCAAGGGAGTGGAGTCATCACCCACGTGGAGTTTCTGGCACCAGTCCTCCTTAAGTTTCTGGGAGCCATTACCCTCCACCGGGGGAGATGGAGGCAAGGGTTCCACGACCCTGAGAGCATTGTGTTCGACAGCAGACAATTTGGCTAGTGTAGCTTACCGGGGCAAGTGTACTTCCCTTTCCCCGATGTTTAAGATCCGGACGGGCACCCTTCCATGGCGGACATCAACCACCCCCCGGACTGTCAAAATGGTGGGCCTGCTGTCTGAGTACACGGGTTCTACCATGGCTTGGTAGTCTCTCCCTCTTAACCCGATTGCAGTCCGACACCAGATCATCATTTCACTTTTGGGAGGCATGGCAATGGGGAACGGGTCGCTCATCCTCACGCTACCGATCTCACCACCAGACAGTTCTACCCGTCTCATCAGGGCTCTTATCTCCTTCTGGAGGACCCTCTGTTGGCTGGAGCTCGCATTCATCGCCATCTGCTGCAAAATTGCAATCACTTCTGAAAGACAATTTTCAATCACGTTAGTACCCAAGGTTATTTTAGGGTGACTTTCTCGACGGTCAATGTCCACAATGATCATCTCTCTGAACCCCACCTGCGGCATGTGCTGGCCATTGCTGGCGATGATGCTCAAGTCACTGTCTGGATAGCGGGTTATGTCAGTGTCACTCCAGTACTGCTTGAAAAGTACATAGGGGATGGTAGTCACTTGGGACCCGGTGTCCACCAGTGCACTCATAGGGATACCGTCCAGCACTACGGGTAAAACCGGGCGTCCCCCTACGTACTTATCACGCCAATTAGACGGGCCTGGTGACCTTATGCCTGGGGGTTGGCCCTCTGCCCCAGGTCGGACCCATTTAAAGTACAGTACCTGGCTACGTGTCCCGGCTGGCTGCAACGGCGGCAAATCGGCTGTCCATCCTCAGTGTAACGATCGGCGAGTCTCCCTCTGAACGACGAGATCCTCCTCCGTCAACGCCACAGGACATCCTCCAGACTGGAAGCCAGCTTGATTGGTCCTGACGGGTCCATCTGTAACAACTGTACGGTCCTGGTCAATGCAGCAACACTCTTTGTCAGTTCTTGGACCTGATGGTGCATGTTTGCAGGCGGGGATGGCTTTAGGGCCTGCGCATCAGTCCCCACAAGGTCTGCAGGGTAGGGCGCTGCCTCCTGGTGGTAAGTGATGGCAGGGCGCCGGGAAACTACAGCGCCCCCTGGTGCGGGTTCTCGGAGCACCCGGATGGACCTATCTTTGAACTGTGCAAAAGTCAAATCGGGGTTCTGTAGGGCCATGAGGCGTAGCTGGGTTCTGTGGGCGCTGGACAGCAGACCTTCTATGAACTGATCAGTCAACAGTTTATCGGTATCCTGCACGCTGCCAGGGTCAGCTTGCTTAATTGCCCCCAAGGCTTCCTGTAAATTTAGGGCATAGTCTCTGATGCTATTTTGAGCTGGCTGCTTACATCCATAGAACCGCATTTTGATTTCTGCTGAGGTACGGGTATCAAAGGTGTCCTGTAGATGGGTCAGAACCCCCCTTACAGTCCTTTTCTCCTCCGCTGTCCAAGACTTTACCTCCCGCTGGGCCGCACCAGTTAACTGCCTTATCAGTATGCTTACTTTCTGTTCTTCTGTCAGGGGATAAACTTTGAACAGGCTATACAGCCTTTCTTTAAATTCGCCCAAGGTA
This sequence comes from Phyllobates terribilis, assembly GCF_046119375.1. Lineage (NCBI taxonomy): Eukaryota > Metazoa > Chordata > Amphibia > Anura > Dendrobatidae > Phyllobates > Phyllobates terribilis. The sequence goes on along the minus strand of NW_027362798.1, from coordinate 11,463,488 downwards.
TGTGACTCGCCGGCATACTGTGGCAGCCAGGCCGCTCCGAGGATATAGGGCATGGAAAACGGCATCACAGCTGCAGCGGCTACGCTGGTGGTAGAGGGTCCCTCCGCGTCCGACATCTTCCTCCCCCCTAGTTAACCGAGGCCTACCTTCCGACGATCCTCTTCTGTAGGCCGCGGATCCGCTCGCGATGCTCTGGGCGAGGACCTTGCGTCGCTCGGTGATGACGTCGGCGTCGCTCTCTCTCCTTCCAGGACCTTGCACGGCGTCTCAGCGTAGGGCGGGGCTTCAGGTCTCACGCGGTTTTGGACGTCCATGCCCCTCTTCTTCCCGCGCGGCGTCCCGAAGATGGCGCCCGATGGCGGGAAACGGCTCCGATTGGCGGGAAATGGCCCTGAATGGCGGGAAACTTCACTCAGGTAAGTATAAAGTATTTTTCAGGCACGCAATACCCATTTGTGGCGGGTTGGTCACAATCCTGCCGACTACGCCAAAGCTGACTCGCCCCCTGGGCCGTGGGGCAGCCGGAACCGGGCTTCTGTACGATGCTGGGGGTAGTAGTGGCAACCCGATCCCGTGGCTCAGGGTGGTCAGACCAAATGCTGTGGCAGTCTATTTATACATTTGGGAATGTCCGACTACGCCACCCGTGGATTGCGGTCAGAGATAACCGCCGCTGCGAGGCAGACCACTGAGGCTGGTGTTGGTGTGCAGCACAGGGGTAGGACAACTCCCCACGGGAAGAGTGTAGCCTCAGGGCAGTGTAGGTGAATGCTGGGGGTGATAGTGCAGGCCGCAATAGTAAGAGTTCAGATTACGCTTCAAACAGTCCAGGGTCTTTATTGCAGATGTTATTACTGACCCAACAGGAGTACCGGTTAGGAATGGGCCTGGGTATCTGAGAGCATTCGGGCGAGCCCCACTGGTCAGGGTGAGTGTGTAGGCCTACCGTTCTCTCTCTATGCTCTTGCTGACTATCCCCCTTTTCGTGGTGTAATAGCCCACGTCCCTGAGCTGGCCATGTACTTTACCTGTATGGCTTGCGACTCGGGCCTTGGGTACCTTTTGCTTCTCCTTGCTGTACTGGTCCCTCTGTGTGGCGGAGCCTCCAGGCTTCTTAGGCCAAGGGACCTGAAATCCCTCGCGGGTTGGTTCTCTGCTGCTGGGCTTGCAATCCTGACAGCCTCAGACCCCAATGTCCGGTTGTGTATTTCTCTCAGCCAGGACCGGCTCTCGTCGCCTCTGTCCCTGGCTTGCAGCTTCTCCTCTGCCTCACGGACTCCTCAGCTGCTGCTGACCTGTCCCTCATCTCTGAGAACCCTTTTGGACACTTCAGAAGTGGGTTCTGGTCTCTCTAACCCTGCCCCAGTTCCAGCTTTTATAGGGGCAGCCTGCTCCCCCTACTGGCCTGGGACAGGAGGTGCTGCATGCTAATGGTCCCTGACCAGGGAACCTCCCTCCTGCTCTCAGACACAGCCTTTAATATTTGTGGCATCCAGGCCTGGGGTGACACATATACATCGTACGCACCACACACACGCACTCTGTATACACCGTACGCACCACGCACACTGTATACGCCGTACGCACCACACACCCACTGTATATGCCATACACAGTGGCGTACTGCCAATGGCGGCAGACCACGCGACTGCTATGGGCCCCATAGCAGTCCAGGGGTGGACATACCGCCGCCGGTGCAGCTGTGCCGGGTCCCGACCATGCAGCTGCACCAAGGGGCCCGCAAGGTGCAGCTGCTCCCTGCACGCAGCGGTCAGGGAGGGATCCCTGCAGCTCCGCTGCTGTCAGGAGGAGAATAGCAGCGGAGCTGGAGGGTTCGTCCTCTGCTTCCTCCCTGACCCAGGCACGCGCAGCTTGATGACGTCATCATGCAGCGCGCCCCTGGGTCAGGAAGAAAGCTGCCGGCAAACAGGAGGATGCTGCTGCAGGGGAGCAAGCTGAGGTAAGTTGTTGTTTTTTTTTTGTTTTTTTTTTACTGAAATGCTGGGGAGGGGATGGGGCTGGGAGAGGAATGATGGGGCTGAGAAGAGCAATAATGGGGCTGATGGGACTGGGGAGAGCAATGATGGGGCTGGGGAGAGAAATATTGGTGCTGGAGAGGGGGCTGATGGGGCTGGGGAGAGGAATAATGGTGCTGATGGGGCTGGGGAGAGGAATAATGGAGTTGATGGGGCTAGGAAGAGGAATGATGGGATGATGGGGTTGGAGAGAGCAATAATGGGGCTGATGGGGCTGGGGAGAGGAATGATGGGGCTGGGAGGTGCAATAATGGGGCTGATGGGGCTGGGAAGAGCAATAATGGGGTTGATTGGGCTGGGGAGAGGAATGATGAGGCTGGGAAGAGCAATAATGGGGCTGATAGAGCTGGGGAGAGCAATGATGGGGATGGTGGGGAAGGGGAGAGCAATGACGTGTTGCTGGGAGAGAGCAATGATGGGGGTGCTGGGACAGAGCAATGGTGGGGGGCTGGGAGAGAGCAATGATGTGGGGCTGGGAGAGAGCAATGATGGAGGTGCTGGGACAGAGTAATGATGGGGGTGCTGGGAGAGCGCAATGATGGAGGCGTCTAGGAGAGAGCAATGATGGGAGTGCTGAGAGAAGTGACGCGCCCAAGGGATGGGGACTCGGTGCCCGGGCCTTGCTGTTTGGTTTTGGGGGACGCCGCGGTGGCCGGCTCCCGGGCCCGTACCCTGGGGTCACTCTTTAAAAGAAAGAAGGAATGGTGGGGAAAAGGTGTATGGGATAGGAAAGAGTTTGTGACGCCACCCGTGGTGTTTGGTGAGGATCACCAGCGCTGCTACAGTCCTCTGAGGCCGGTGATCAGGCAGCTTAGATGGTGTGGCTCCCCACAGGTGGAGCGGGGCCTCAGGGCAGCATAGGAGAAGGGATGCAGGACAGAGGGACCCAGCTGGGTCGGAGGAAGAATAGGCACACACACGACAGTTCACTTCAGTATCTTTACTGGTGGTGTTTCAGGCACGATCAAGGGCACTGTAGGGTGAAGGGTGCATTTCAGGACTCTCCCCAGTGAGCGGGTGTGGGGCCTCCTGTTTCTTGCCTTTTCCTGTTAAGTTTATGACCTGCCTGGAGCTAGGCCTAACTTGGTCTCTGTCTTGCACCGGCTGACCTGGTGGTAGGGCCTTCTGTTGGAGATCACACTCCCTGGTCTCTTGGGCCTCGGTGATTCCTGACCCTGGTATTACAGGCAGGTTTTGGTGCTCCTGGGACATGTAGTTCGCCAGGGATCCCGGTTGTTTCTGCTGGTCCTAGAGATCCTTGCAGACGCGGACCCGGTGTCCGGTAAATGCTTGTGGGGTGAGCTGGTTAAGCTCCTCTGCCCCCTACGTAGCTCGCTTACTCCACTTGCCTTCGGTCGCGCTCGGGGCCCTCACTAGGCTTCACACTGGCAGTAAACCACGCTACTCTTCACTGCTCTTATGGCGTCGGCACGCCTTAAGCTCACTGACTGAGCTTTATGAGTCTGAACTCTCTCTAGAGGGCCTGGAACTACCTCTGTCCCCTGAGGAAACTGTTCTCTAGACTGAGCTCCACTGCTGGCTGACCTCTCTCAGGCTCATCTTCTGCAGGAACTGACTGCCTAGCTCCACCTTCCCTTTTTATATCCCTAACGGGCTCCCTCTGCTGGTCTGAGGTGGAAGGTAGAGGTGTGTGTGTATGCTACGAGGGCCTCTTGTGGAGGAATCCGTCCATGCACTCCTCTAGGATCTGTGGCACCAATGCGCAGCAGGGGCGCCACATTCCCCCCCTAGCAAAGCTCAGTACTCCCGGACTGAAGTACTTTTTATAACAACAATACAATAACTCTTCCCTTTATGGGAGGCACTTTGCTTAAACGTTACATAATAAAACATTATAAATAACAAATATATACATATATACAATAAGCAACCTCAGAATTCAAGTCTCTTCTGGTGAGGTTCCCTACAGGATGTCCATCTCACAGGGTAGAGTACTTGGCAGCTTGAGGGACCTGTCCCAAACCCTCAACGTAGGCCCTGGGGTGGCTGCAGGGCTTGGAGATCCTGAGTCGGACCTCCGTTAGTCCCACACCAGACACGTTTTTCTTCCGAGGTCACCTAAAGGGGCACTCCAGGGCGTGCAATTATTTACAAGAAGCAGTTTTTGGGCTGCACATAGTCCACAGCCACAAAGTTCTTTATGTACCCTGACGAGTAACTAAAGGTAACAAGGAAAAGTGTCCATTTCACTTAAATTGTCCATTGTAAAGCAAAACACAAGTTAATAAATACATACATGAAAATACACAACATAATACCCCAGGGGCAACTATTTACACTGTCAGAGTTTCCTTCTCTATTCTCTGTATCTGACAGGGGTCTGACCTCGTGTGCTATGCGTCGACCTACGTGGTACTGGGATGCGTGAGGCACTAGTATTTGCACTACCTCCCATTCTGTCAGTTCTAAGTGTTGGGGAACTGCAGGGTTGCCTTAACCTCTCTACAGGACTGGCAAGTATACCATTGGCTGGGCCTTCTTGCTCTGCTCAAACCGGGGATCCTTCTTCTGTGGATTCTTCTTGAGCAGGCTCTTCTGAAGCACTTACAGGCTCTACTTGCTGTGGAGGGTTTTCTGGCTGTTGAAAGAAGTGGATCACAGGTATTATTACTGCTCCTCCTAGTTGAGGCCAATCTGCCGGGAAATCTCCTAAGTCAGTATGGAGTACTGCTTCTTTAGGCTCCTCCGGTAAGGTGAGAGGCACTTCTTCTTGGAGCTTTAGCAGGTCTGGACACAACTTCAGATGGTCTCTAGATACCGTTGCAGTCATTATTCCTCCGTCTCTACTAATTAGGCAAGTCTTCCTATTATCGAATCTTGAATTTAACACAGTGTAGGGTTCTCTCTCCCACTGGTCATCAAGTTTGTGGTTTCTCCTATTTTCTTTTTAACACCACTTCTCCTGGTGTGAAGGGTTCTGCGGGCGCACTTTTATTGTAGTGGGCTTCCTGCTTGTCCCTTACCCGAGTGAGACTGTCTTCGACAAAGGCCTGTACTCTTCTGTACTGCTCCTGTCTGGTCGTGTCCCAGTCCTCAGTGGACATATCTGCTTCTGGTTCTACTACACCAAGCTCCAGGTCCATGGGCAACTTCCTGGGTCTGGCTCGCATGAGATATGCTGGAGTACAATTGGTGGAACTCACAGGTATTTGGTTGTACAGATCTATCAGGTCAGGTAGTAGGTCTGGTCACTGATTTCTCTCCTCTAGTGGTAAGGTCTTCAGCAGGTCGATGATGATGTTATTCATCTTTTCACAGAGACCGTTGGTTTGGGGGTGGTACGGTGTAGTCCTGATCTTTTTACACCTGTACAGATGGCAGAACTCCTTGAACAGTTCGGCTTCAAAGGCTAGGCCTTGATCTGTCAGCACCTGCTCCGGGTATCCATGGGGCCTGCAGAAGTACGCCTGAAATGTCTTCGCCGCAGTTTCTGTCGTCAGGTCCTTGACGGTGGCGACCACCAGGAACCGGGAGTAGTGATCCACCATGGTCAGGGCATAGGAATATCCTGACTTGCTGGGTGACAGCTTGACATGATCCAGGGCCACGATCTCCAGGGGACGAGTCGTCTTGATGGGTTGCAGGGGTGCCTTCTGGCTGCTGCAGTCTTTTCTTCTGAGGCTACAGGGTCCACAATTCCGGCACCACCTCTCAATGGAACAACCCAATAAAATTGACACTTCAGCAGGGTCTCTAGCTTCTTCCAGCCGAAGTGCCCCGCCTGATCGTGGTAGGCTTCCAACACCATCTGGATGTCTGTCTTGGGCACCACTGTCTGCCATACCATCTCATGGGTTTTGGGGCTGACGTACTGTACCTCCGGCACTGCTTCTCTCTATAGATGAACAGCCGGCTCTTCTCATTCCACAGCTGCTTGGCTTGGAGAGACGCTTTCTTCTCCAGGGAGGAACCTTCCTGGGTTATCAGTTCTTTGATACGGCTGACAACCGGGTCGCTGTCCTGAATCTCCTTCCAGCTGTGGTGAGGCAGGGGGTTTAACGTGTTACCGCGAGGCCTCCTGGAGGCTCGTTGCTCGTGGACCATCCCATTCTGATGAAAGGCAGGTAGTTCAATCTCCTCCAGGTCGTCCACTTCTTCTTCAGTGTCTGACTGGTGAGGCATCCTGGACAGGGCATCGGCGTTGGCGTTCTTGCGGCCAGCCCGGTACTTAATAGTGAATTGGTAATTTGACAGCCGAGCCATCCATCGTTGCTCCAAGGCTCCTAGCTTGGCTGTTTCTAGATGAGTCAAGGGGTTGTTATCAGTGAAGGCAGTGAACTTACTGGAGGCTAGATAGTGCTTGAACCGCTCGGTGATGGCCCAGACCAGGGCCAGGAACTCCAACTTGAAGCTGCTATAGTTCTCTGGGTTCCTCTCGGTCGGGCGGAGCTTCCTGCTTGCATAGGCGATCACCTTCTCTTTGCCATTCTGCTTCTGACTCAGTACAGCTCCTAATCCTTCGTTGCTGGCATCAGTGTACAGCAGGAACGGTTGGCTGTAGTCAGGGTAGGCAAGGATCTCTTCGCCGGTCAGGATCTCCTTCATCACCTTAAAGGATTCAGCTTGCTCCTTCCCCCACTGGAACGGGGGATTTCTGCCTCTGGGGGACTGTCCTACCAGGAGGTCTTGCAGAGGCACCGCTTTCTTAGTATAGTCCTTCACAAACCTCCGGTAATACCCGACTAGTCCCAGGAACTGACGTACCTCCTTGAGGCTCTTCGGCTCCGGCCATTTCTGGATGGCAGTGACCTTCTCCGGGTCTGGTGCTACTCCCTCTGAACTGACGATGTGCCCCAGGTACTGTACCTTTCTCTTGAGCAGGTGGCACTTTGAGGGCTTCAACTTCATCCCACACCGGGACAGCGACTCGAATACCTCCGCCAGGTGCTTCAAGTGGTCCTTATACGTTTTGGAGTATACTATCACATCATCCAGGTATAGTAGTACAGTCTCGAAGTTGCGGTGTCCCAGGCAGCACTTCATCAATCTTTGGATCGTTCCGGGGGCGTTGCAGAGTCCAAACAGCATACTATTGAACTCGCAGAGTCCCATCGGGGTGGTGAAGGCCGTCTTCTCCCGATCCTCCTCAGCAACAGCTACTTGCCAGTACCCACTAGTGAGGTCAAGGGTGGAGAAGTAATTTGCAGACTTTAAGGCAGCCAGGGATTCCTCTATACGTGGTAAAGGGTATGCAAATTTATGTGTAATGCGATTTACTTGTCTGTAATCTACACACATTCTCATGCTTCCGTCCTTTTTCCTGACTAGAACTAGGGGAGCTGCCCAGGGACTACAACTATCCCTTACTACCCCTGCCTTCTTCATGTCGTGCAACATCTCCTTCACCTTCTGGTAGTGTGCTGGTGGTATAGGCCTGTAACGTTCTTTGATGGGTGGATGGTCACCTGTGGGGATATGGTGTTGAACCCCCTTAATCCTCCCAAAGTCAAGTGGGTGCTTACTGAATACTTGCTCGTATTCTTGAACCACCCGGTGTACACCCTGCTTCTGATGAGCAGTAGTGGTGTCTGTCCCAACATGGAGCTGTTGACACCAATCTTCCACCTGGGTTGCCGGGTCATTATCCTCCACTTGGTCTGGTGAGGTTAAGGACTCCACCGTGTGTATGGAGTTGTTATTTACTGTGTACAGTTTGGCAACAGTGGCGTAGCAAGGTAATCTAATCTCGTCCTCCCAATAGTTTAGGAGGCGTACGGGCACCCTCCCATTGCGTACATCCACTACCCCTCTGGCAGTCAAGAATGTAGGCCTATGCTCGGAGCTAAGGGGCTCTACTACCACCTGGTAGCTCCGTCCTTTGAGACCTATTGCTGCTCTAGACCATATCAGCATTTCACTCATCGGGGGAATCACAATGGGTACCAGGTCTGTCACCAGTACATTACCAATTTCATCACCTGTTAGCTTTACCTGTTGCTGGTACATAAGGGCTCGGATCTCTTTCTGGAGCGCCTTTCTCTGCCCTTGTCTGGCAGTGTCAGCTATCTGTTGGAGCAAGAACACCACTTCTCCCAGAAAGTTACTAACAATATTAGTGCCAAGTACCATATACAAATTTGTATCATCAGGATTAGTCTCTACTACAATTAGTCCCTGGTCCTTCAGTTCCACTCTTCCCACCTTTACTGCCACATCCTTAACCCCGACTAGGTTAAGGGGGAGGCCGGTGGAGGCCGTTTGAGGCATAAACGGAAAGGTTTGGAGCTGGTGGGCTTAGGTCATCCATGGACCAGAACCTTTTGTAGAGGATGTCAGGCATGATGGTTACCTGAGATCCTGTGTCCAGCAGAGCGGATGTCGCAATGCCGTCTAGCACAAAGGACAGGAAAGGTCTTCCTCCCACAAACCTGCTGTACCAGTCTGTTGGGCCTGGGGAGTCTACTCCTGGGTGTCGGCCCTCGGCCCCAGGGTTTTCTCGTTTAAAGGACAGCTCTGGATGGTGTGACCTGACTTGTGACAGCGGTGGCAGACAGGGTCCTTCGGTGGACGGCGTTGGTCACTGATCCTCCCAGGGGGTGGCGTTGTCCTCTTCCTTCTTCTCATCCAGGGGACATCCTCAGGGCTGTCAGCTAGCAGGATCCTTCCTTCCTCCTCGGGCTCCGGCCGCAGCTGCAGGGTTCTCAATACAGTGGTCAGGGTTTTGCTCAACTGACGCACTTCAGAGCGCAGGCTATCCAGCTCACTAGGGGACGTTGCTTGCACCTTGGCATCAGCAGCCACTGGGGAAAAGGTGGACGCTGCAGGCACTGGGGTGGCCCCACCCTGGTAACATTGGATAGCAGTTGTTTCCAGGGGCTGCAGTCCTTTTGTAGCCATGTCCTTAAGGATGTCAAAGGTGGTATCTGGATGATCCAGGGACCACCAACGCACAGTCCTGCTCTCCTCTGGAGATAAACTGTTCCTTCAGCATTTTATCTTCATTATTGATGCTGGTTGGACTAACCTCTTTCAGAGCTCGCAGGGCCCCTTGTAAACGCCAGGCATAGTCCCGATCACTGTCCTCCGGTTGCTGAGAGCAGTTGTAGAACCTCATCTGGAGGTCTGTCTCAGTACGATTCTCAAAGACAGTCTATAACTTTTTAAAGATTGCGGACACTGACTCTTGGTCTGCGGCCGACCAGGTTTCTACTTCTTGCTCCGCAGCACCGGTTAATTGTCCTAATACCACAGCGGCTCTTTGCTTGCCTGTCATAGAGTACGTATCCAGTATACCGCATATTTTCCGCTTAAATCCAGACAGGGTATCTGGTTTGCCGCTGTACTGGGGGAGCCACTTCGCTCCGGGGATGTACGGTAGGGCTATGGGTATGACAGGGGTTACAGGCCCTGCTGGTGGAGCGGCTGCTTCGGCCTGCTCGGCATCGGGCACAAGTTGAGCATCAGGGCGGTTAACCGGTATTCCGGCGTTGTGCTGTTCTTCGGACATTCTGGCGCTCCCCTAGCTAACTGTGGCCTACCTTCTCTTCTTTTCTTCCGGTAGGCCGCAGCTCCGCAGGTGACGTTCTTCTTCAGGACCTTGTGTCGCTTGCGTCCTACGTCAGAGCGTTCACCGGCGCTCCTTCCAGGACCTGGCGCTTCCTGGTTTGACGTCGAGGCGTGAGGCGTGTCCGGGGCTTCGCTCGCTTTAGCAGGTACGCCTCTCAGTTTCCCGCGGTTACGCCCTTCTTCCCGCTCGGCGGCCCAACAATGGCGGCAATCTTCGCCACAGTTAAATATACAGTTTTTGATTAAAGGCGCACATTACCCGGTGGCAACGGACACAACACTCCGTCGTTGCAGCGGGCACAGGATCCTGTTCGTGACGCCAGGAAGAGATGACGAGCCCAAAGGATGGGGACTCGGCGCCCGGGCCTTGCTGTTAGTTTTGGGGGATGGCGCGGTGGCCAGCTCCCGGGGCCGTACCCTGGGGTCACTCTTAAAAAAAAGCAAAGAATTGAGGGAAAGGTGTATGGGAAAAGGGGAAAGTTCGTGACGTCTCCTGTGGTAACATAGTTTGTAAAGCCGAATAAAGACTTGCGTCCATCAAGTTCGACCTGTTAGTTCTGTAATTGCTAAAGTTGATCCAGAGGAGGGCAAAAACCCCAAATGATTTAGCCAATCTTCACCTGAGGAAAAATTCCCTCCCGACTCTGAAACCAGCAGTCAGAATAAATCCCTGTATCAACTTACTATTTTATTTTATTTTTAAGTATACGCTGAAATCTGCCTGGTATCTAGAAATGCATCCAGTCCCCGCTTGAACTGGTGTAGTGAATCCGACATTACCGTCTCCTCACTCAGTGAATTCCATATTCTCACTGCTCTTACCGTAAAGAACCCCTTCCTATGCTGGTGCTGAAACCTTTTCTCTTCCAGTCTTAGTGAATGCCCTCTTGTTACCGTAATATCCCTCCTTTTGAACAAATCCCGGGCAAGATCTCTATACTGTCCCCTAACATATTTGTACACATTTATTATGTCCCCCCTCAACCTTCTCTTTTCCAAGCTGAATAGTTCTAGTTTTGCCAACCTCTCTGGGTATTGCAGTCCCTCCATTCCCTTTATTAATTTTGTTGCCCTCCTTTGTACCTTTTCAAGCTCATTTATATCCTTTCTATATATTGGGGCCCATAACTGAGCACAGTATTCCAAGTGTGGTCTGACCAGTACTTTGTACAGTGGAAGAACAATGTTCTCATCCTTTGCAGCTATACCTCTTCTGATACATCCCATTACCCTGTTTGCCCTTACAGCAGCGGCCTGACTTTGGGCACTCCAATTTAGTTTGCTATCAATCAAGATGCCCAAGTCCTTCTCCATCTCTGAATTCCCCAATGATTTCCCATTCAGTGAGTACTGGTGACTTCCATTTTTCCTTCCCATATGTATGACCTTACATTTCTCCTCATTAAACCTCATTTGCCATTTAATGCTCCACCTACCCAGGTAATCCAAATCCCTCTGTAGGTCTGCACTGTCCTCTTTTGTATTAATTGTTTTACATAACTTTGTGTCATCTGCAAATATTGATATGTTACTATTTATCCCGTTGACTATGTCGTTAATAAAGATATTAAATAACATTGGGCCTAGTACAGACCCCTGTGGTATCCCACTAGTGACGCTTACCCAATCTGAGTATATTCCATTTATAACCACCCTCTGCCTTCTATCCTTTAGCCAGTTAGCTACCCACTTGCAGACATTTTCCCCCAGCCCCATCATTCTCATTTTGTAGACCAACCTATTATGTGGCACGCTATCGAACGCTTTTGAGAAGTCGAGATACACGACATCCACTGGTTCCCCCTGATCTACTCGAGAGCTAACCTCCTCGTAGAAGTCAATCAGGTTTGTTTGGCAGGAGCGATTCCTCATGAATCCATGTTGGTTCGGGATTAAAAGATTATTAGCATCAAGATGCTCCGTAATTGCCTCTTTAATGAAGCTTTCAAAAATTTTGCCCACAACGGACGTCAGACTCACCGGCCGATAGTTTCTGGCGTCACTTTTCGCTCCCTTTTTGAATATTGGCACTACATTCGCCTGTCGCCAATCAAGTGGCACAGACCCAGTCTCAACAGAGTCCTTAAATATAAGATATAACGGTCTGTCTATCACATTACTTAGTTCCCTTAGTACCCGTGGGTGTATGCCATCAGGTCCTAGTGATTTGTTTATTTTAATGTTACTGAGGCGTTTCTGTACCCCAGCTTAGATTTGTCATACTTAGTGGAGGATTAAGCTTGTCACTTCTCATTTCTCCTGTTAGTTCGATTTCCTTTGTGAAAGTTGTCGAAAAAAAATTATTTAATAGATTAGCTTTATCCTCATCTTTCTCTATGATTTTGCCTTCCTCACTTTTTATCGGTCCAATATTATCCGATTTAATCCTTTTACTATTTATATACGTAAAGAACAGTTTGGGATTTGATCTACTTTCCCTAGCAATACGTCTCTCTGTTTCCTCCTTCGCTATTTTTATTTGTTTTTTACAGGTTCTCATTTTTTCCTTGTAACACATTACTGCTTCCTTACTGTTTTCCTGTTTTAATCTCTTGAATGCCTCTTTTTTGCTATTTAACGCCCCTTTTACGTTCTTGTTCAACCATATTGGTTTCCTCTTATTTCTGGCCCTTTTATTCCCATACGGTATATACCTCTCGCACTGAGTATTCAGAATTCTTTTGAAGGTTTCCCATTTACTATTCGTATTCCTTTGATTAAGAACTTTGTCCCAGTCAATAAGTTGAAGGCTTTCTTTCAGCTGATCAAACTTCGCCCTCCTAAAGTTTAATGTTTTTGTTGTTCCCTTATTGATAACCCTACTGAAGGGCATTTTGAAGTCGATAATATTATGGTCGCTATTACCTAGGTGCCCCCCTATCTGTACCTCAGTTATTCTATCAGGCCTATTAGTCAATCTTAGGTTACAATGTGCACTGTTAATGCCTCCCAATGTTTCTTTACAGAGGTGTACTACCCTGAATCCAGCAACTTTGTTACCTCTCTCGGATCTGAAGGAGGGGTCTGGTACTGTGCTTTATAAGGAAGATCCAAGAGAGGAAGTTCCTCATGACTGTGTACAAATGATGGCACAAGAAACAGCAGGTTTACCTACTGTATTTGAACATGAATTACAAAATGCAGATTTTGAATTTTTTGTAGATGGATCCCGTCATCAGGACGATTCAGGTACCTTCCATACTGGATATGCAGTTGTCTCCCTCAATGCAGTAATCAAGGCAGAACCAATGCTCCCACACCAGTCGGCTCAAGAAGTTGAACTTAGGGCCCTAACCGAGGCCTGTAAACTAGCGGAAGGTAGTATTGTTAACATTTACACAGATTCTAGGTACGCATTCGGTATATCGCATGATTTTGGTCCAATATGGAAGTCAAGAGGTTTCCTGACGGCAGCAGGACACCCCATTAAGAATGCTGATGCGGTCCAGCAGTTAATTGATGCGCTACAACTACCTAAACAAGTAGCTGTCATAAAGGTAAGAGCACATACCAGACGCACCGACCAGGTAAGCAGAGGAAACGCGATGGCAGATGCAGCTGCAAAAACAGCAGCCTGTAAGCCGCAACAAGGGTCAACAGTACGTCAGTTAAGTGCCCCTAAAAACCCCTTTGTGTCGGAGGACATCTTATCCCAAATGCAGGCTCAGGCTCAAAAGGAGGAGGTTGATAAGTGGTTAAAGGAAGGTGCATGCCTGAATGAAGCAAATGGGGTATGGGGGAAAGGGACACGACGATGCCTTCCAAGGGCACTGTACCCAGCAGCTGCCCAGATACTACATGGGCCGACACACCAATCTAAAACGGGTGTGATGAGTGTGATGCAGAAACATTGGGTGGCACCAGGATTCTCCACCTGTATTGAAAACCTGGTACAAGGGTGCATGATATGTGCTACACATAATCAGGGTAGAGTAGTTAAAACACCACCCAAACACACCCCCGGCCCCTCTATCCATTCCAGAGACTGCAAATTGATTATATTCAGCTGCCAAAGTCAGGATCATGGGAATATGTGTTGGTCTGTATTGATTTGTTCTCAGAATGGCCAGAGGCTTTCCCGATTGCCAAAGCCACGGCTGCGGCAACCGCAAAGAAACTGCTTGCGGAGGTGGTCTGCAGGTATGGGGTACCAGAGGTAATTGAGAGTGACAGAGGTACACACTTCACAGGTGAAATAATGAATGAAGTCATGTCAGCTCTAGGAATTCAACAAGCATTCCACACCCCATATCACCCACAAAGTAGTGGTAAAGTGGAAAGACTGAATGGGACATTGAAATTAAAAATTCAGAAAGCCATGGCTGAGACAGGAAAACCATGGCCGGACTGTTTACCACTTGCTCTGTTTTCAGTAAGATACACGCCTAATAGAAAGACTGGACTCTCTCCATATGAGATATTGTTTGGCAACGTACCCAGCCTAGGGTGTTTCTATCCGCAAGCATTAGAAATGAACAACCATGTGCTAAGTTCCTATGTGAGGGCTTTACACAAAAAGATTAAGCAAGTACATGATAATGTCTTCAGTTCTCTTCCAGATCCAGATCAAGACTCTAGCAGCCATACGCTGCAACCTGGAGACTGGGTGGTTATAAAAAGACACGTGAGGAAAAGCCTAAATCCACGGTTTGACGGACCCTTTCAAGTTCTTCTGACCACAAGTACAGCCGTTAAGCTAGAGGGAAAAGAGACCTGGATCCACGCGTCCCATTGCAAAAAGATACTAGGAGAACCAGCGGACAAAGAATGATGACATTTATACTTACCTGCATACTTACAACCACAGGTGCATGGACTACGTTAGGCACCATGGATGGAGATGACAATAGATTCATTAGACACCATCTTGCTCTAATCGATGGACTAAAGGAGCAAAACCAGACCATTGCTAATTGTTGGATATGTACGCATGCCCCTGTGACGTCCACTAGCATACCCTTTCTCGCTGTCCCGGTCTCATGGGAAGAGATAAACTTTTGGGTGAACTGTTCAGATACTTGGGCCAATAATTCCACACAGAGATTTTCCTTTCTAAATCCCACAAATTGGTTTAAAGGTATTGGTGGGTGGTTGGCTGGTATCGTACAAGTGATTTTACAGGTTTTGCTAATGTGTCTTGCGGTTTATTTGGTTTTTAAGCTTTTTTTAATGTGTATTCAGCGTTGTACTAAAAGAAAACATAGAAATTCGTATTGATAAGTGAAGGAACAAAAGGATGGAATGTTATAGCAGAAGATGGAGTCCCTCATGTTTAAAGGCCCCATCTATGCTATATAAGTCTGACAGTTATTTTAGGTGAAAACAACAGCTATGAATGTTCCTTCTTGTATCAATAGCGTGTCCTTGGGAGAAGATAAAGTATACTCCCTGGCCAGATGTTTCTTCTTGTAGCAATAATGTGTTCTTGCAGAAAGATGAAATGACCTTGCTAACTAGATAAGTCTAATTAAATATTTTAAAGCATACAGAAACTAGCTTTTTTTCGCTTGTTCAGCTAAACTGTATAATCGAACCATATATGGCAAATCCGTTTCCTGCCTTTTAGGGTGTATATTAGCCCTGTGTTTTGTAATAAAGTTTTTAGAGTATGTTTAGACACAAACATCCTGTCCTGTGTCTTCATTCTCTCCGAGCTCGTAATCCAAAGGATAGAAGACCCAAAATTCAGTGACGACAATAGGATTAGATACACAGCTCAGCAGACAGTATCACACAGGAAAGGATTAGATACACAGCTCAGCAGACAGTATCACACAGGAGGGGATTAGATACACAGCTCAGGAGACAGTATCACACAGTATAAGATTAGATACACTGCTCAGCAGACAGTATGACACAGGAGAGGATTAGATACACAGCCCAGCAGACAGTATCGCACAGGAGAGGATTAGATACACTGCTCAGCAGATGGTATCGCACAGGAGAGGATTAGATACATGGCTCCGCAGACAGTATCACACAGGAGAGGATTAGATACACGGCTCAGCAGACAGTATCACACAGGAGAGGATTAGATACACGGCTCAGCAGACAGTATCACACAGGGTAGGATTAGAGATACAGCTCAGCAGACAGTATCACACAGGAGAGGATTAGATACACAGCTCAGTAGACAGTATCACACAGGAGAGGATTAGATACACGGCTCAGCAGACAGTATCACACAGGGTAGTATTAGAGATACAGCTCAGCAGACAGTATCACACAGGGTAGGATTAGATACACGGCTCAGCAGACAGTATCACACAGGAGGGGATTAGATACACAGCTCAGCAGACAGTATCATACAGGAGGGGATTAGATACACAGCTCAGCAGACAGTATCACACAGGATAAGATTAGATACACTGCTCAGCAGACAGTATCACACAGGAGAGTATTAGATACACAGCTCAGCAGACAGTATCACACAGGAGAGGATTAGATACATGGCTCAGCAGATAGTATCACACAGGATAGGATTAGATACACTGCTCAGCAGACAGTATCACACAGGAGTGGATTAGCTACACGGCTCAGCAGACAGTATCACACAGGGTGGGATTAGAGATACAGCTCAGCAGACAGTATCACACAGGAGAGGATTAGATACACAGCTCAGTAGACAGTATCACACAGGAGATGATTAGATACACTGTTCAGCAGACAGTATCACACAGGATAGGATTAGATGCACAGCTCAGCAGACAGTATCGCACAGGACAGGATTGGATACACAGCTCAGCAGACAGTATCACACAGAAGAGGATTAGAGATACAGCTCAGCAGACAGAATCGCACAGGGCGGGATTAGATACACGGCTCAGCAGACAGTATCACACAGGATAGGATTAGATACACAATTCACCATCACTGAGTCATAATAGCACAGCGGTATGTGGTGAGGGACTACTACTCCCAGCAAGTGACAGCACAGGCACAGATCATGTAACTAAACCATCACTGCATCATAATAGCACTGCAGTATGTGATGAGGGACTAAAACTCCCAGCAAGTGACAGCACAGGCACCGATCATGTAACTAAATCATCACTGCATCATAATAGCATTGCAGTGTGTGGTGAGGGACTACAACTCCCAGCAAGTGACAGCGCAGGCACCGATCATGTAACTAAATCATCACTGCATCATAATAGCATTGCAGTGTGTGGTGAGGGACTACAACTCCCAGCAAGTGACAGCACAGGCACCGATCATGTAACTAAACCATCACTGCATCATAATAGCACTGCAGTATGTGGTGAGGGACTACAACTCCCAGCAAGTGACAGCGCAGGCACCGATCATGTAACTAAACCATCACTGCATCATAATAGCACTGCAGTATGTGGTGAGGGACTACAACTCCCAGCAAGTGACAGCGCAGGCTCCGATCATGTAACTAAACCATCACTGCATCATAATAGCCCTGCAGTATGTGCTGAGGGATTACAACTCCCAGCAAGTGACAGCGCAGGCACCGATCATGTAACTAAACCATCACTGCGCCATAATAGCATTGCAGTATGTGCTGAGGGACTACAACTCCCAGCAAGTGACAGCGCAGGCACCGGTCATGTAACTAAACCATCACTGCGTCATGATAACACTGCAGTATGTGGTGAGGGACTACAACTCCCAGCAAGTGACAGCGCAGGCACCGGTCATGTAACTAAACCATCACTGCGTCATGATAACACTGCAGTATGTGGTGAGGGACTACAACTCCCAGCAAGTTTATTTCTTTTTATTTTACACGCTGCTGTTTTCCACAGTGAATTACCAGAAAGATCTGCACCAAAATCATGGAGTGCAAATTTGCTGTTGTGGATTTTCTTGCGGATTTTTGCTAATTTGCTCTGATTTTCTATGGAAATCCTCCAGGAACAATCTGCCACATTTGATCAGATCTTCAGGCCTCATTCAGACATCTGTAGTTTTCTGGTACATTAAAAAAAAGCAAAAAAAAACAAAATTGATTTTCATCAAAGGGATCGATCCGAATTGTATCAATGTTTGTTACTATATGCAAATAAAAAATATATATATATATATATATGGATATGTGAACTGCCCCATAGATGATAAAGGTGCGTATTATGTCTGTCAATAACATGGATGTAAAAAAACAGACGCCTGAATGAGACGTTCACCCCACAAGATCATCTAGCAATAGTGCAGCTCTGACCTGACACATAGCATTCACAGAAAGGCTCCTGATCAGCACATATGATGTCTGTGATCTATAAAGAGTCCTCCACATTGTACCCACTACATATACATTCACAATAAAGCTGCCCCCGTAACATCAACTGCCCCACACCTACCACATATAGCCAGGTCCCCGCTCCCCCACACACAGCATACAGTATATAGACAAATCCCCCCCACACAGCATACAGTATATAGACAAATCCCCCCCACACAGCATACAGTACATAGCCAGGTCCCCGCTCCCCCACACACAGTATATAGCCAGGTCCCCGCTCCCCCACACACAGTATATAGCCAGGTCCCCGCTCCCCCACACAAAGTATATAGCCAGGTCCCCGCTCCCCCACACACAGTATATAGCCAGGTCCCCGCTCCCCCACACAAAGTATATAGCCAGGTCCCCGCTCCCCCACACAAAGTATATAGCCAGGTCCCCGCTCCCCCACACAAAGTATATAGCCAGGTCCCCGCTCCCCCACACACAGTATATAGCCAAGGTCCCCGCTCCCCCACACAAAGTATATAGCCAAGCTCCCCTCCTCCATGTAAAGCATATTTATCCAGGTCTCCCTCCCCCACATATAGCAAAGAGAACCAAGTCCAGCACCCCCTCCCCCATACATAGCATACGGTATATAGACAAGTCCCCCACACACAGCATACGGTATATAGACAAGTCCCCCACACACAGCATACGGTATATAGACAAGTCCCCCCCACACAGTATACTGTATATAGACAAGTCCCCCCCACGCAGCATACGGTATATAGACAAGTCCCCCACACACAGCATACGGTATATAGACAAGTCTCCCACACACAGCATACGGTATATAGACAAGTCCCCCATACACAGCATACAGTATATAGACAAGTCCCCCACACACAGCATACGGTATATAGACAAGTCCCCCACCACACAGCATACGGTAT
Source organism: Phyllobates terribilis (assembly GCF_046119375.1). NCBI lineage: Eukaryota > Metazoa > Chordata > Amphibia > Anura > Dendrobatidae > Phyllobates > Phyllobates terribilis. The sequence goes on along the minus strand of NW_027362798.1, from coordinate 11,444,778 downwards.
ATAGACAAGTCCCCCACACACAGCATACGGTATATAGACAAGTCCCCCACACAGCATACGGTATATAGACAAGACCCCCACATAGCATACAGTATATAGACAAGTCCCCCACACACAGCATACGGTATATAGACAAGTCCCCCATACACAGCATACAGTATATAGACAAGTCCCCCACCACACAGCATACAGTATATAGACAAGTCCCCCACCCCCTCCCCCCCACACACAGCATACGGTATATAGACATGTCCCCCGCACACAGCATGCGGTATATAGACGAGTCCCCCGCACACAGCATGCGGTATATAGACAAGTCCCCCGCACACAGCATGCGGTATATAGACGAGTCCCAGGCACACAGCATGCGGTATATAGACGAGTCCCCCGCACACAGCATGCGGTATATAGACAAGTCAAACCACACACACAGCATACGGTATATAGACAAGTCCCCCACACACAGCATACGGTATATAGACAAGTCCCCCACCCCCTCCCCCCCCACACACAGCATACGGTATATAGACAAGTCCCCCACACACAGCATACGGTATATAGACAAGTTCCCCACACACAGCATACAGTATATAGACAAGACCCCCACATAGCATACAGTATATAGATAAGTCCCCCACACACAGCATACGGTATATAGACAAGTCCCCCATACACAGCATACAGTATATAGACAAGTCCCCCACACACAGCATACGGTATATAGACAAGTCCCCCACACACAGCATACAGTATATAGACAAGTCCCCCACACAGCATACGGTATATAGACAAGTCCCCCACACAGCATAAGGTATATAGACAAGTCCCCCACACACAGCATACAGTATATAGACAAGTCCGCCACCCCCTCCCCCCCCCACACAGCATACAGTATATAGTCAAGTCCCCACACACAGCATACGGTATATAGACAAGTCCCCCACACACAGCATACGGTATATAGACAAGTCCCCCACACACAGCATACGGTATATAGACAAGTCCCCCACACACAGCATACGGTATATAGACAAGTCCCCCACACAGCATACGGTATATAGACAAGACCCCCACATAGCATACAGTATATAGACAAGTCCCCCACACACAGCATACGGTATATAGACAAGCCCCCATACACAGCATACAGTATATAGACAAGTCCCCCACCACACAGCATACAGTATATAGACAAGTCCCCCACCCCCTCCCCCCCACACACAGCATACGGTATATAGACATGTCCCCCGCACACAGCATGCGGTATATAGACGAGTCCCCCGCACACAGCATGCGGTATATAGACAAGTCAAACCACACACACAGCATACGGTATATAGACAAGTCCCCCACACACAGCATACAGTATATAGACAAGTCCCCCACACACAGCATACGGTATATAGACAAGTCCCCCACACACAGCATACAGTATATAGACAAGTCCCCCACACACAGCATACGGTATATAGACAAGTCGCCCACCTCCCACACACGGTATACAGACAAGTCCCCCCCACACACACACAGCATACAGTATATAGACGAGTCCCCCGCACACAGCATGCGGTATATAGACAAGTCAAACCACACACACAGCATACGGTATATAGACAAGTCCCCCACACACAGCATACGGTATATAGACAAGTCCCCCACCCCCTCCCCCCCCACACACAGCATACGGTATATAGACAAGTCCCCCACACACAGCATACAGTATATAGACAAGTCCCCCACACACAGCATACGGTATATAGACAAGTCCCCCACACACAGCATACAGTATATAGACAAGTCCCCCACACACAGCATACGGTATATAGACAAGTCCCCCATACACAGCATACAGTACATAGACAAGTCCCCCACCACACAGCATACAGTATATAGACAAGTCCCCCACCCCCTCCCCCCACACACAGCATACAGTATATAGACAAGTCCCCACACACAGCATACAGTATATAGACAAGTCCCCCACACACAGCATACGGTATATACACAAGTCCCCCACACACAGCATACAGTATATAGACAAGTCCCCCACACACAGCATACGGTATATAGACAAGTCCCCCACACAGCATACAGTATATAGACAAGTCCCCCACACACAGCATACAGTATATAGACAAGTCCCCCACACACAGCATATAGTATATAGACAAGTCCCCCACACACAGCATACAGTATATAGACAAGTCCCCCACACACAGCATACGGTATATAGACAAGTCTCCCACCTCCCACACACGGTATATAGACAAGTCCCCCCCACACACACACAGCATACAGTATATAGACAAGTCCCCCATACACAGCATACGGTATATAGACAAGTCCCCCACACACAGCATACAGTATATAGACAAGTCCCCCACACACAGCATACGGTATATAGACAAGTCCCCCACACACAGCATACAGTATAAAGACAAGTCCCCCACACACAGCATACAGTATATAGACAAGTCCCCCCCACACACAGCATACGGTATATAGACAAGTCCCCCACACACAGCATACAGTATTTAGACAAGTCCCCCACACACAGCATACAGTATATAGACAAGTCCCCCACACACAGCATACGGTATATAGACAAGTCCCCCACACACAGCATACAGAATATAGACAAGTCCCCCACACACAGCATACGGTATATAGACAAGTCCCCCACACACAGCATACGGTATATAGACAAGTCCCCCACACAGCATACAGTATATAGACAAGTCCCCCACCTCCCACACACGGTATACAGACTAGTCCCCCCCCCACACACACACAGCATACAGTATATAGACAAGTCAAACCACACACCCCCACACACACAGCATACGGTATATAGACAAGTGCATAGCTGTGGTAGGGTAGGAGTGGGAGGAGCCTTCCTTCTCTTGTCAGTTCTGGCCCTGCAGTGGGGCCCACCGGGGAATTCCCTAGCAGGCCAGTCCGAGCCCGGTCACATGCTGACTAGAGTCTCAGACACCTCTCTGAGTAGCCCACTGATAGAAGTGGATGAGAATCTAGTCGGCATTTGACCTCAACTATTACATCATAACACCGGCTTTATCTTTTTAAAGCTTTGTAACCTTTACTCACTTTATGAATCAGCCACAGATAAAACTCAGTAAGGATGGGTTGCTACTGTGTGCAATTTGCCAGCCAGCCCAGAACAGCGGTGACCTGAGCCGACAGCAGCGACTTGAGTAGACTGTGGCCACCTGAGCCAACAGCGGCATTTATATTGCGCTATCACCAGGAAATGGATGACAATGGCAGTCAGGGGAATGGTGAAGGCCTGCATGGCTGCCATCTTGGTACTCCTGTGAAGTTCATCCACAGTCTGGACTTAATCTTATAAACTGTATACTGCATTACTAGAGGATTACTGTATATAGAATAAGCAGTCAAGAGATTGCAGGTTCAAGTGCCCTAAGGGGACATAAAAAAAGAAAGTAAAAATGGAAAAAAAAGAAAAAAGTTTTACAAAGGAAAAAAAATAAACAAAAATGTTAAATCACCCCTATTTTCCAAGGTAGAAAAAAAGAAATTAAAAAAGAAACATTTTATATTGTCGTGTCTGTAAAAGTCCAACCTATCAAAGCCCAAATTATTTAAACCGCACGTTAAATAGCGGAAAAATAAATGAAGAAGCCAGAATTGCCGTATTATGGTGTCACCAAACAGTAATAAATAACCCGGTATTGTGTCACCATTTTGTGAGACCCTGCATTTGTTCCATGTTTCTGCTGATGAATCTGTGCGAGGTTCGCTTTCTGCTCGCCGACCTGCGGGGGTTATTGATGCCATTCTCTGCTGTCTACAAACTTTTCATCTCTTTTTGATGCATTTTTTGGGAGGTAAAATTACCCGAAAAGAAAAAAAAATTGGGTGTTTAGATTATCTTTGCTGTTGGGCATTTGCTGTAGGGGTTAATATATTTATGATTTGATAGATCGGACTTTTTGTCAGTGTGTCAATACTAAATAAATAAATATATATATATAATCTTTTAGTCTTGCTTTGTATTGACAAATGGAGGTAGGAAATTTAAAAGGATTTTTTTTATATATAAATTTCAATTTTAATCCTTTTCTATCACATTATTTTTTGGTCCCGTTGGGCAACTTGAACCAAAAATCCACAACTCATTGGAATTGCGACACTTAAATTCTGCGGATGTCGGGAAGGGGATAAAGAGAATAAAGTAACTTTGCAGAATGCTTCCGTTTTGTGTACACAGCTCCTGTGCTGACTTAGTGTTCTCTTTGGTTACACCACACACCCATTCTGTGTCCGGCCCCCACAGATCGCCATCTCCATATATATGGGGGGATTTCCTCATGTGACGACCCCTCTGCCGATGTATACAGATCACATGTGGCTTCACCTTCAGCTTTGATCTCCGCAGTCTTCAGTTCCGGATCCTCCAGGATGAGGGATAAATCTTTCTTGCTCTTCATTCCCCTCCGTGGCTGATACAGCAGCTCCACCGCGCCGACGTTCCCCTCATAGGGAGGAATCGCTCCGCAAAGACTGTTCTCAGCCACAGGACGATCCGCCGGATACAGGAGGAAAGTTCTCCTCTCTGCAATGAAGGATTATTCCACTTTTCTGCCATTTGTAAGATCTCTGCTTATTGTCTGAGAATAAAATCATTCTTGTTAATATCCAGAACCTGAAAAAAATCTAATCCTGACAGCAGCGGAGCATTTATTACAATGGTATTCAGTCTAGACATCCCCCTCCTGTCCTGACCGTTTGCTACAATGTATCAGTGCAGGGAAAATCTATCAGTTCGGACTTGGTTTCCCTTACAGAGGATTGTCCAGGCCAGACACCATTGTACCCAGTGGCGTCCTGCCAATGGCGGCAGGCCACGCGACTGCTATGGGGCCCGTGAGCTGGGGGGGCCCCATAGCAGTCGCCTGCACTGTGTACCCCCGCATCGGGTCCCCCTCCTGCACCCAGGAAGCGGCGGGGCCCTGAGCAGGCGGGGGGCTTACTCGCCGTCGGGCATCCCGGCGCACTATGGGCCCCCCCGCCTGCTCAGGGCCCCGGCCGTCACAATAATTACCTCTTCCTGTGCCCTAGACACTAGAATGTATGGGATCCTTCCAGGTGTGATGTCATTTCCGGGGGCGTGTTCTAGTTCAGCACCAGACGCCAGAGTCTCATGCAGAGACAGAGCTGCCGGTGAAGCTGCAGGAGGAGGTCAGTATCCTAAGCTGAGAAACAGGAGATTGTTCTATTAATTGCTGGTCTGATGTCTTTTCTTCTTGTTGTTTTTGGGGTGAGGGGGCTTGATACTTGCGAGTGAGGGATTTGGGGGGGTTAATGCTGGAGGGCAGTCTGGTGGGGTTAATTAATGCTTGTGGAGATCTTAGGGGGCTCTGGGGAATAATGCAGGGATAATGCGTGCTTGTGGGGGCCCTAAGGGGATGCTACGGGGTTGTGAGGGCTCTGGGGGGGATGCTGCGGGCTTAGGGGGGCCCTAAGGGGGATTCTGCGGTCTTGTGGGGGCTCTGGGGGGGATGCTGCGAGCTTGTGGGGGCTCTGGGGGGGTGAATGCTGTGGGCTTGTGGGGCCCTGGGGGGGATGCTGCGGGCTTGTGGGGCCCTGGGGGGATGCTGTGGGCTTGTGGGTGCTCTGGGGGGGGATGCTGCGGGCTTGTGGGGCCCTGGGGGGGGATGCTGTGGGCTTGTGGGGGCTCTGGGGCGGGAATGCTGTGGGCTTGTGGGGCCCTGGGGGGGATGCTGCGGGCTTGTGGGGCCCTGGGGGGATGCTGTGGGCTTGTGGGGCCCTGGGGGGATGCTGTGGGCTTGTGGGTGCTCTGGGGGGGATGCTGCGGGCTTGTGGGTGCTCTGGGGGGATGCTGCGGGCTTGTGGAGGCTCTGGCGGGGATGCTGCGAGCTTGTGGGGGCTCTGGGGGGGGGGTGCTGTGAGCTTGTGGGGGCTCTGGTGGGGGGATGCTGTGGGCTTGTGGGGGCTCTGGGGGGGATGCTGTGGGCTTGTGGGGGCCCTTGGGGGATACTGCGGGCTTGTGGGAGCTCTGGGGGGGTGTGCTGCAGGCTTGTGGGGGCCCCGGGGGGATGCAGCAGGCTTGTGGGGGCCCTGGGGGGGATGCATCGGGGTTGTGGGTGCTCTGGGGGGGATGCAGCGGGCTTGTGGGTGCTCTGGGGGGGATGCTGCCGGCTTGTGGGTGCTCTGGGGGGGGATGCTGCGTGCTTGTGGGGGCTCTGGGGGGGATGCTGCAGGCTTGTGGGGGGCTTGTGGGGCCTCTGTATGGGGTCCAGCCTGCATATGGCATTACATGGGGACCAGGCAGTATTCTCTATGGTGAATTATATGAGATCCAGTATTTTGTATGGAGCATTATATGGGGCTCATAATACTGTATGGAGGACTATGTTGTGCCCATAATATTGTATGGAGGACTTAGTGGTGCCATAACACTGTATGGAGGACTATACTGTCCGGTCTGCACTGTGCGCTGTGAGGATTTACCGGTTTCTGAGCTATTGTAGAATTTACAATAGATATCACTCATGAAATGTAAGAAGTCAGTGAAATTTTTGGCGTTGTACTATGTCTATATCTATAATTTCTCTGCTGTATCTGTGCATCATGAATGGTTGGATGTGTTAAAGGGGCCACTGAGACTCTTTCGCCCGGGGCCCACGAAAACCTGGAGGAGGGAGCATCATGTGACACCCCCCTTTCCTATCATTCCTCCTCTGCGTCTGACGCGGCAGCATGATGACGCGCCACGCTGTGCCAGACAGTGGAGCTGGCAGCTGCTGAGGTGATCAGCTGCAGAGACTGAAGCAGCAGGGAACGAGGAGCGGTAAGTATGTATTTATTTTTAAATCAGTGTGTACTGATAATACTGGAGGACTGGGGCTGCATTTTACCCTACGGGTGGGGGGGGCTGCATTTTACCCTATGGGGGGCTGCATTATACTGCGTACAGGACCATGGGGGAATGCATTATACTGAGTAGAGAACCATGGCGAGTGTCTTATACTGTGTGGAGGACCATGGGGGAGTACATTGTACTGTGTGGAGGACCATGGGGGAGTGCACTGTACTGTGTGGAGGACCATGGGGGAGTGCATTGTAATGTGTGGAGGACCATGGAGGAGTGCATTGTGCTGTGTGGAGGACCACGGAGAGTGCATTGTACTGTGTGGAGGACCACGTGGGAGTACATTATACTGCGTGGAGGACCACGAGGGAGTGCATTATACTGCGTGGAGGACCACGAGGGAGTGCATTATACTGCGTGGAGGACCATGGGGAGTGTATTATACTGCGTGGAGGACCATGGCGAGTGCCTTATACTGTGTGGAGGACCATGGCGAAAGTCTTATACTGTGTGGAGGACCATGGCGAGTGCATTATACTCTATGGAGTGTGGAGAGGTGTGGGGCAGTTGGGGGATCATACTGTGTTGGTGTCATACTTTACCCTGTGAGTTGAGGTGGGGTACAGTAGGGTCATTATACTGCGCATATGGAGGAATTCACCATGGGGGTATCATACCGTGTTTGGGGGGCACTTTTGTTGGCACCACACTTTATGGGCAATGAAAAAGGGATCTAGGACTTCAGCAGGAGGAAAATTACTATGTAAAGGCTGGAAGGTTGTGAGATCTGCTCTTCTGTGACCCCGACAATTATTTACATTTTTACATATTTTTGTTGGGGGGGGGGGGCCCAATTAGAACTTCTGCTATGGGGCCCTATGATTCCTATGTCCGCCCCTGATTGTACCAAATCCTCAGCTGTGCTGGTACTAAGGATATGGACACTCAGACATTTTGGGCTAAATATATACATACAAATATTTTTTCAATAACGTTTCATAAAGAATTTGGCTTTTTTATTTCCTTTGCATTGCTAGTTGCAGATTGAGCTCACTGAGAATTTATCAGTGAGCTCATTCTGACCTTCTCTGTGCTGATTATGTTCACAGACCAGCATGAAAGTTGGGCTGATCTCTGATGCAGTCATAAATCATCGCAGAAATAAAAGCGCTGGAAACTCCACATCATAAGGAGCTCACTGACTGAATCTCAAGTTAACTCATTCTGCAGCCATCAATGTGCTGCTGGGAAACAATAAGCTGGTAAAGGCCGAACAGAGGAAATGTTACAAGAAGCAAAATAGTAAAAAGTATTTTTAGAGCAATATACATGTATTTAAAGGGATTGTCCGGTGTGAAGCTGAAGGCTGCAGTCATCTGTGTGACTCTCTGTGACTGCAGACTTGTAATCCTCACATCATGTAGACTGCGCGCTGCCAGCATTATTCTCAGCCCAGAGATGGCAGAAGCCCCTGTATCATGTGTACAGGAATTGTGCCCCCTCTCCCCGAGGAGCAGCAGTGCCTCGTCCTCCAGATACATGAGGGTCCCATCGGGGAGATCCGCATGTACCGGCCATGATGTCATCTCCATGGATACGGCATCAATGTGCAGAGCAGAAGACCCCTGTAAGGGAGAGCTCAGACGTGGGGGGATTGATGTGGATGTGAGGAGCAGATCCCCCCCATATTCACAGATTATCGCACAATACATGTGGCCTTGCACAGGAAAAACTGTGAGGAAAGAAGAAATCAGATTTCTTACAATATAGAATAATGTCCTCCTGCCCTCGCTCATGTCCAGTATTATTTATCCCCTGACCTTTTGGGTGGGGAACCCCTCCTGAGCCCCCTCCATTATATAGGAGCCATATATCTGCTCCATTACTGGCAGAAGGTAAGGAGCCAATCACACTGCACGGCTTCTACTTCCTGCTCTAAGCCCCGCCCACCTGCCTTCCCTTGAGATCTCCATGACAACCCTTGTGTGACTACAGTGACAGGCCACGCCCCCGAGGATTCTGATCAGTGCGAATGTCTCCATATTGCTGAGGACTGTGAGCGGCTGATGGGCGGAGCCAGCAGCGATGTGAGGGGCGGAGCCAGCAGCGATATGAGGGGCGGAGCCAGCAGCGACATGAGGGGCGGAGCCAGCAGCGATATGAGAGGCGGAGCCAGCAGCGATATGAGGGACGGAGCCAGCAGCGATATGAGGGGCAGAGCCAGCAGCGATATGATGGGCGGAGCCAGCAGCGATATGAGGGGCGGAGCCAGCAGCGATATGATGGGCGGAGCCAGCAGCGATATGAGGGGCAGAGCCAGCAGCGATATGAGGGGCGGAGCCAGCAGCGATATGAGGGGCAGAGCCAGCAGCGATATGAGGGGCAGAGCCAGCAGCGATATGATGGGCGGAGCCAGCAGCGATATGAGGAGCGGAGCCAGCAGCGATATGAGGGGCAGAGCCAGCAGCGATATGATGGGCGGAGCCAGCAGCGATATGAGAAGCGGAGCCAGCAGCGATATGAGGGGCAGAGCCAGCAGCGATATGAGGGGCAGAGCCAGCAGCGATATGATGGGCGGAGCCAGCAGTGATATGAGGAGCGGAGCCAGCAGCGATATGAGGAGCGGAGCCAGCAGCGATATGATGGGCGCAGCCAGCAGCGATATGAGGGGCAGAGCCAGCAGCGATATGATGGGCGGAGCCAGCAGCGATATGAGGGGCAGAGCCAGCAGCGATATGAGGGGCAGAGCCAGCAGCGATATGATGGGCGGCGCCAGCAGCGATATGAGGGGCGGAGCCAGCAGCGATATGAGGGGCGGAGCCAGCAGCGATATGAGGGACGGAGCCAACAGCGACATGAGGGGCGGAGCCAGCAGCGATATGATGGGCGGAGCCAGCAGCGATATGAGGGGCGGAGCCAGCAGCGATATGAGGGGCAGAGCCAGCAGCGATATGAGGGGCAGAGCCAGCAGCGATATGAGGGGCAGAGCCAGCAGCGATATGAGGGGCAGAGCCAGCAGCGATATGATGGGCGGCGCCAGCAGCGATATGAGGGGCGGAGCCAGCAGCGATATGAGGGGCAGAGCCAGCAGCGATATGAGGGGCAGAGCCAGCAGCGATATGAGGGGCGGAGCCAGCAGCGATATGAGGGGCGGAGCCAGCAGCGATATGAGGGGCGGAGCCAGCAGCGATATGAGGGGCGCTCACAGCACTGACAGGAGCAGGTGTGTGTGCAGCCAGTTCCTCTGCTGTGGGTGTTGTGGTGTGTGAGCTTCGCCGTGTATATAATATACACACATATACATATATATATATACACAGTTGAAATCAGAAGTTTCCATACACTGTATAAATAGACACATCTGCAGGTTTTTCTCAATATCTGACATGAAATCAGAATAAACCTTCACGTTTTAGGTCAGTTAGGATTACCATCATTTTTAATATTTGCCAAATGCCAGAATAATGAGAGAGAGAGAATGTTTTAGGACATTTTTATTACTTACTGCTAAGTCAAAAGTTTACCTCTTTCCCTCTCCTCATTCATTGGGAGTGGGGCGCGGAGGATGCTGGGTGGGACGCGCGGGGTAACCCCCGCCCACAGCCCAGCATCCACCGCGGGGTCCGCGACACTAATGTCACGCCTCATTTGACGTGACATCAGCGGAAGAAAGAGGCGGCTGCAGCCGGGAGGTCACGTGATGCCTGTGAGGGGCGCTATCGCCAGTCCCTTCTACAGGAAATCAACCCCACATGATGCTGCCTCCCCCGTGTTTCACAGTTGGGATGGTGTTCTTAGGCTTCCAAGCTTCTCCTTTTTTCTTCCAAAAGTAACGATGGTCACTATGCCCAAAAAGTTCAATTTTAGTTTCATCAGACCACGGGACATGTCTCCAAAAATTAAGGTCTTTGTTCCTGTGTGCATTTGCAAACATTAATCTGGCTTTTTTATCTTTCTTTTGGAGTAATGGCTTCTTCCTGGCACAGTGGCCTTTCAGCCTATATTCATACAGTACTCATTTCACTGTGGATATAGACACAATCTTATCAGCTTTCCCTATCATCTTCACAAGATCTTTTGCTTTTGTCCTTGATATGCACATATCGGACCAAAGCACGTTCATGTCTGGGACACAGAACCCGTCTCCTTCCTGAGCGGTATGATGGCTGGACATTCCCATCTTGTTTGTACTTGCATATAATTGTTTGTACAGATTAACGAGGCACCTTTAGGTATCTTGAAATTGTACCCAAGGATGAGCCAGACTTGTGCAAGTCCACAATTCTCTTCCTGATATCTTGGTTGATTTCTTTAGACTTTCCCATGATGCTACACAAAGAAGCAGTGTGTTTCAGGTGTGCATTAAAATACATCCACAGGTGTGTCTCTAATTAACTGAGATGTTGCCAAAAAAACTATCAGAAGTTTCCAAACACATGACATCATCATATGGGCAGTCCAGAATTGTTTAAAGGTATAGCAATATTAGTGTATGTAAACTTATGACTTTGCAGTAAGTAATAAAAATGCTTTAAAACATTCTCTCTCTCTCTTATTATTCTGGCATTTGGCAAATCTTAAAAATTATGGTAATCCTAATTGACCTAAAACGGGAAGGTTTATTCTGATTTCATGTCAGATATTGAGAAAAACATGCATATGTGTCTTTTTATTGTTATGATCTGCAACAAGTACTAAGGAAAGAAAGGAGAAAGCTATCCCTACAGTAAGACTAAGCTGAATCCCTACGATGTAGCGGCTGCCTGTTCCTAGCGAACAGACCCGCCTTAGTCCTCGGCTAGTCTGAACGAAGACCTATAGCATAAAGGAGAGGGGTCCCAAAAAGAACTAAGGACTGGAACAAAAATGGGACATCTCCTAAACAGAGAAGTTGTTACAGAACACAAAAAGATAAACTGACAAAAAGGTACTAGAGGTCCCAGAAGGACCAAGCGAACTGACAGAGAAAGGCACAGAAGCACCTGGCTAGAAAAGCAGTCAAACAACACTGAAGTCCAACACAGCCAAAAGGGCGGAGCTGGAATATAAAGGCAGATGGTCTTGTGACCGCAAAACACAAGATGGAAAAAACAAACAGAAGGGTTCTAACATTTATATAGTGTATGTAAATTTCTGGTTTCAACTGTGTATACAGGTGACAGGAGCAGGTGTGTGTGCAGCCAGGTCCGCTCTTTTTGTGGCGCCGCAGCGGAGCGTGTTGTGGTGTGTGAGCTCTGCCGTGTATATAGTACAGAGGAGTATATATATATGTGTATGTATATATATATATATATATACATACACACACGGGGCATGCAGGAGTTTTTAGTTTACCAGTTTGGGTCCATGCGGAGCAGCTATAGGATTCACTGGGAACATTTTGGGGAACAGACGTTTTTATAATTTTTATTCCATTTTTCTTTTGCGTGAGATTAATAAAAAACAATTCTGCTGATGTTTTTTTATTTTTTCCAGCATTCAATGGCAAAACCCCAGGAATGGTTCTTATATTTTTTCTTTCCAGCGTTTATCGTGCAGTATAGAGACAAAATGAACAAAAGCTACAATTTTGCCATTAATTATTACTATTTTATTCTTGATGCTGTTTTTCGTGCCGGATAAATCATGTGATCGTTGTACAGTTTGGATTGTTGTTCTCTGCGATGTTAATCAGGTTTAGTTTTTTTGTTCTTGTTTTTTGGGGGTTTATTTTAATAAAATCTAGTTTTAATGTAAGAAAAAAAATTATATTTGAGTTTTTACTTTGTATATTTCCAAATATTTTATTGAAACGGAGTAAAGGAAAGAAGGATGAACTAGTGGGAGAGCAACTGTAAAGGACCCCTGCCAGTCCCTAAAACTAAAGGGGCCTGTGACGACACAGCATTTAATCGTAATTATCCAGATGTAAATTCCATAGGCCCAGAATGATAGACTATTGCCTGAATTATTAACTATTAAATTTATGTGTTTCTTTCTTCGGTTGGTCAACGCACATGATCTTTTGTCATTAGTCCGAATGTTGACTCATCTTTTAGGTTGAGGTGATATTTGTTCACTGATAAATGGTTATTTACCTCTTATATCAACTCTTCTGGTTTATTGTACTGTTATCTTTATAATACAGGGACGCAGGCTCTTTGAACAATGGATGTTTGCTAAATATGTTGATTACCATTTTAGAAGTCCATGCAATTTGTTGACTTGCATTGTTTCGGAATTTATAGTTTATCCTTCAATGTTTGCAATGTTTGCAAGTCAACATTGGGGGATGAACTGTGGATGCTCCAGTAATGGGAATTAGTAACACCACCCCTTTCTCTTGACCTGTGGATGAAGTCTTGAAGAAGGACAGTTGTGAACTACATAAAGGAGTCTTTTTACAAAACCACTGCCAGGAACACTCTATGGGACAGCTCTACAGAACACCATGAATCCATTAAGAGGGACATAGATTTGGTTTCTACAGGATGCCAGCTTAAGGGACCACAGCCCTGGCTGGAGGAATACAGATCTGCTCCATTGACTACTATAGAACCCATGGATACATCTGGGAAAACCAGGTTGGGACCCACCAGTCACCTGGTCCCATGGAGATGTTTGGAGTAGCCAGGTTGGGACACTCCGGCCACCTGGAACTCGTGAATATGCTCGGAAAAAGCCAAGTCGGGACCTTCCGGTCACCTAGTTCCATGGATATGTTCGGAGAAGCCAGGTTGGAACTTTCTGGTCTCCTGGCCACGTACCTCAATGGACTGTCAGCTTTCTAAGCTTGTTGTTACCTCCTCTTTGTGGGTGCTCTTTGGTGGGGGTGCCATTGGTGTGGGTAGTCAGCCCCAGAAGCCCCTCGGACTGGCAGCTGCTTTAATCCCAGCGAGTCAGCGGAAGGGTGAGACTCTGTAATTTGCACCATATTAGGTATTTGCTGGGACTGTTCGATATGTTTATTGTGTGTTTGGTGGCTCAATAAAATATTACCTCACTGTTTTACAATCATCCTGTGTTGTTGTTTATGTATCTTCTATCAGTGATGGATTATAATGAGTGTGATCTGCTCCACCATGAGGGGCCCGATCCTCCCGGGGGCCCACGTTCAAAGATCCCAGCACGGCTCAGGACGGATTCTTGTAGTGCTGATATTTGATAAATAGGATAATAGAGCGCTCATAGAAAATAAATGTCTGACCTCTTCTTTCTGATGGGCATTTTAGAGCGAGGAGCTGCGCTCTGGACTCACCGCTGCACTCCCCATGCCATTGCGGTGGCCATCTTAATATCGATCTGTGCGGAGGAGACTGTGGGAGTCAGACGGAGGTGTCAAATGTACGGACCCTTTTAATCACAGGATGGAGGGTCACTGTGAATATTAATTCATGAACCACTGTGCATAGTGACTCGCCCCCAGGGCCGTGGGGCACTCGGAAGCCGGGCCTCTGGTTGCCGGGGGATATCACGGTGGCTGGCCCAGTCCGTGGCCCAGGGCGGTCACTCAAAGGGGGGGGGGAATGCTTATAGGGGAAATTGTCGTGACGCCACCTGTGGATTCTGGTAAGAGGTTACCAGCGCTGCGACAGTCCACTGAGGCTGATGTTAGGGGCAGCTATGATGGGACGGCTCCCCACAGGTAGAGCAGGCCTCAGGGCAGTGTGGAGGTGTAGAAAGATGGTGGAAGCAGGAGGGAGATGGCAGGACGGTTCCAGAGGAAGTACAGGCACACACACAAGGGTAACCTTCAATACCTTTACTGGTGGTGATGCAGGTACGGTCCAGGGCTTGTGGGGGCCCCGGGGGGATGCTGCGGGCTTGTGGGGGCCCTAAGGGGATGCTGCGGGCTTGTGGGGCCCTGGAGGGGATTCTGCGGGCTTGTGGGGCCCTGGAGGGGATGCTGTGGGCTTGTGGGTGCTCTGGGGGGGATGCTGCAGGCTTGTGGGGTCTATGGGGGGGATGCTGCAGGCATGTGGGGGCTCTGGGGGGGGTGATGCAGGCTTGAGGGGGGCCCTGGGGGGATGCAGCCGGCTTGTGGGGGCCCCGGGGAGGATGCAGCGGGCTTATGGGGCCTCTGTATGAGGTCCAGCCTGCATATGGCATTACATGGGGACCAGGCAGTATTCTCTATGGTGAATTATATGGGATCCAGTATCTTGTATGGAGCATTATATAGGGCTCATAATACTGTATGGAGGACTATGTGGTGCCATAACACTGTATGGAGGACTATACTGTCCGGTCTGCACTGTGCGCTGTGAGGATTCACCGGTTTTTGAGCTATTGTAGAATTTACAAAAGATATCACTCATGAAATGTAAGAAGTCAGTGAAATTTTTGGCATTGTACTATATCTATATCTATAATTTCTCTGCTGTATCTGTGTATCATGAATGGTTGGATGTGTTAAAGGGGCCACTGAGACTCTTTCGCCCGGGGCCCACGAAAATCTGGAGGGAGCATCATGTGACACTCCCTCTCCCATCATTCCTCCTCTGCGTCTGACGCAGCAGCATGATGACGCGCCACGCTGTGTCAGACAGTGGAGCTGGCAGCTGCTGAGGTGATCAGCTGCAGAGACTGAAGCAGCGGGGAACGAGGAGCGGTAAGTATGTATTTATTTTTTAAATCATTGTGTACTGATAATACTGGAGGACTGGGGCTGCATTTTACCCTACGGGTGGGGGGGGGCTGCATTTTACCCTATGGGGGGCTGCATTATACTGCGTACAGGACCATGGGGGAATGCATTATACTGAGTGGAGAACCATGGCGAGTGTCTTAAGGCCCCGTCACACTAAGCGATGCAGCAGCGATCCCGACAACGATACGACCTGTCAGGGATCGTTGCTGCATCGCTAATACATCGCTGGGGAGCTGTCAAACAGGCAGGCTCACCAGCGATCAGGGGAGCAGCAATATCGTGGAAAGAATCGTTCCACGATGTCCTGCTCCTGTTACCAGCCTGCTGCTTAAGCAGGAGCAGGCTGGTAACTATGGTAAACATCGGGTTACTAAGTGCGCGTGTGCCCCTAGTAACCCGCTGTTTATCATGGATACCACTCTGCTAAGGTGAACGGTAGCCTCCGCGCACCGTAGCAGAGTGGTATCCATGGTAAACAGCGGGTTACTAAGTGCGCGCGTGCCCCTAGTAACCCGATGTTTACCATGGTTACCAGCCAGATCGTTGGTCCTGCTGGTCACACACAGCGATGTGTGCTGGCCAGCGGGAGGCCAACGACCAAAAAATGGTCCAGGACACTTTGCAGCGATCAGCGACCTCACAGCAGGGGCCTGATCGCTGCAAAGTGTCACACATAGCGACATCGCTGGTGAGGTCGCTGGTGAGTCACCAAAACCGTGACACAGCAGCGATCTCGCTAGCGATATCGCTATGTGAGACGGGGGCTTTATACTGTGTGGAGGACCATGGGGGAGTACATTGTACAGTGTGGAGGACCATGGGGGAGTGCATTGTACTGTGTGGAGGACCATGGGGGAGTGCATGGTACTGTGTGGAGGACCATGGGGGAGTGCATTATACTGTGTGGAGGACCACGGGGAGTGCATTGTACTGTGTGGAGGACCACGAGGGAGTGCATTATACTGCGTGGCGGACCACGTGGGAGTGCATTATACTGCGTGGAGGACCACGAGGGAGTGCATTATACTGCGTGGAGGACCATGGTGAGTGCCTTATACTGTGTGGAGAACCATGGCGAGAGTCTTATACTGAGTGCATTATACTCTATGGAGTGTGGAGAGGTGTGGGGCAGTTGGGGGATCATACTTTACCCTGGGAGTTGAGGTCGGGTACAGTAGGGTCATTATACTGCGCATATGGAGGAATTCACCATGGGGGTATCATACCGTGTTTGGGGGGCACTTTTGTTGGCACCACACTTTATGGGCAATGAAAAAGGGATCTAGGACTTCAGCAGGAGGAAAATTACTATGTAAAGGCTGGAAGGTTGTGAGATCTGATCTTCTGCGACCCCGACAATTATTTACATTTTTGTTGCTGGGGGGGGGCCCAATTAGAACTTCTGCGTCCTATGTACGCCCCTGATTATACCAAATCCTCAGCTGTGCTGGTACTAAGGATATGGACACTCAGACATTTTGGGCTAAATATATACATACAAATATTTTTTCAATAACGTTTCATAAACAATTTGGCTTTTTTATTTCCTTTCCATTGCTAGTTGCAGAATGAGCTCACTGAGAATTTATCAGTGAGCTCATTCTGACCTTCTCTGTGCTCATTATGTTCACAGACCAGCATGAAAGTTGGGCTGATCTCTGATGCAGTCATAAATCATCGCAGAAATAAAAGCGCTGGAAACTCCACATCATAAGGAGCTCACTGACTGAATCTCAAGTTAACTCATTCTGAAGCCATCAATGTGCTGCTGGGAAACAATAAGCTGGTAAAGGCCGAACAGAGCAAATGTTACAAGAAGCAAAATAGTAAAAAGTCTTTTTAGACCAATATACATGTATTTAAAGGGATTGTCCGGTGTGAAGCTGAAGGCCTGCAGTCATCTGTGTGACTCTCTGTGACTGCAGACTTGTAATCCTCACATCATGTAGACTGCGCACTGCCAGCATTATTCTCAGCCCAGAGATGGCAGAAGCCCCTGTATCATGTGTACAGGAATTGTGCCCCCTCTCCCCGAGGAGCAGCAGTGCCTCGTCCTCCAGATACATGAGGGTCCCATCGGGGAGATCCGCATGTACCGGCCATGATGTCATCTCCATGGATACGGCATCAATGTGCAGAGCAGAAGACCCCTGTAAGGGAGAGCTCAGACGTGGGGGGATTGATGTGGATGTGAGGAGCAGATCCCCCCCATATTCACAGATTATCGCACAATACATGTGGCCTTGCACAGGAAAAACTGTGAGGAAAGAAGAAATCAGATTTCTTACAATATAGAATAATGTCCTCCTGCCCTCGCTCATGTCCAGTATTATTTATCCCCTGACCTTTAGGGTGGGGAACCCCTCCTGAGCCCCCTCCATTATATAGGAGCCATATATCTGCTCCATTACTGGCAGAAGGTAAGGAGCCAATCACACTGCACGGCTTCTACTTCCTGCTCTAAGCCCCGCCCACCTGCCTTCCCTTGAGATCTCCATGACAACCCTTGTGTGACTACAGTGACAGGCCACGCCCCCGAGGATTCTGATCAGTGCGGATGTCTCCATATTGCTGAGGACTGTGAGCGGCTGATGGGCGGAGCCAGCAGCGATGTGAGGGGCGGAACCAGCAGCGATATGAGGGGTGGAGCCAGCAGCGATATGAGGGGTGGAGCCAGCAGCGATATGAGGGGCGGAGCCAGCAGCGATATGAGGGGCGGAGCCAGCAGCAATATGAGGAGAACTCACAGCACTGACAGGAGCAGGTGTGTGTGCAGCCAGTTCCTCTGCTGTGGGTGTTGTGTTGTGTGAGCTTCGCCGTGTATATATTATACATATATATATATATATATATATACATACACAGTTGAAATCAGAAGTTTCCATACACTGTATAAATAGACACATCTGCAGGTTTTTCTCAACATCTGACATGAAATCAGAATAAACCTTTCCCATTTTAGGTCAATTAGGATTACCATCATTTTTAATATTTGCCAAATGCCAGAATAATGAGCGTCTCTTGTAAGGGGCATTAAAAGAGTCTTGTTATACCACTCTGACCTCCACGTGTCTTGTAAGGGGCATTAAAACCGTCTTGTTATACCACTCTGACCTCCACGTGTCTTGTAAAGGGCATTAAAACCGTCTTGTTATACCACTCTGACCTCCACGTCTCTTCAGAGGGGCATTAAAACCGTCTTGTTATACCACTCTGACCTCCACGTCTCTTCTGAGGGGCATTAAAACCATCTTGTTATACCACTCTGACCTCCACGTCTCTTGTAAGGGGCATTAAAACCGTCTTGTTATACCACTCTGACCTCCACGTCTCTTCTGAGGGGCATTAAAAGCGTCTTGTTATACCACTCTGACCTCCACGTGTCTTGTAAGGGGCATTAAAACTGTCTTGTTATGCCACTCTGACCTCCACGTCTCTTGTGAGGGGCATTAAAAGCGTCTTGTTAAGCTACTGGGATCTCCACGACTCTTCGAACGGGCATTGCATTTCCTCATAATTTTTGGAAGCTTTTGCTTGGAAGGCATAAGCAAATACTATGGGAGACCCACTCCCCAATAATGGGAATAATGTTTTTAAGATGCTGTACTGTATGGCTCTTGTAAGGGGCATTAAAACCGTCTTGTTAAGCTACTGTGACCTCCACGTCTCTTCAAAGGGGCATTAAAAGCGTCTTCTTAAGCCACTCTGAACTCCACAGCTCTTCCAAGGGGCATTGAAATGTTGTTTTTAATTACCTTACCTCTAATCTCCACGACTCTTCCAACGGGCATTGCATTTCCTCCTAATTTTAGTCAGCTTTTGCTTTTCAATGCAAAGGTGAAAACTAAGGGAGACACGCTCCCCAATAATGGGTAGAAGGTTTTTAGTACGCTGTAATCCACGTCTGTTTCCAGGGGCATTGCAGTTCCTTATAATTTTTGGAAAGCCTTCCATTCACTGCTTAGGCCAACAGTGCACAGGAGACCCAGTTGCCATAAATGGAAAAAAAGGTTTAGTTAAGGCCCTCTGACCTCCATGTCATTTCCAAGGGGCATTGGAGTGCCTCAAAAGTTTTGGTAGGCATTGCACTCACTGTATGCCCTATAACTGTGTAGCCAAACCGCTCCTTTTGTTACAGAAACATATCCTACAAGACATATGTGGTTGACTGGCCTGATATTGATGTGAATGGTCCCTGTTCCTCCTGCTCTTTCTCCTTTGCCACTACCTCATCCATCATTTATCACTTGAAGCTTTGTTTTAACGAGAGTCATAGAACTTGGATAGTAGCAGGAAAACATCCAGCAATCCTCGGAGGAGGTAGGATATGCACCAAAACGCTGAACATCTCAGGCCTAGCCGCTACTACATACATGCGCTTGCATTCCTTGAAAACAAAGCAGATGCTAACTTCTATCATCCTCATCATGCTCCTCACCTTGGCACTCTCAACTCCCCTGATAGAGAAGCCAGGGCCCACCGGAGAAGTCGGGTTCTTTGGTGGGCTCGTCCAATGCTGCCCTAAAGCAGGCCAGTCTAAGAAAAGTGTGTGGGGATGTTCCGCGGAGAAATCGGGGCGGCTTGGAACCGTTTATGGACACCTGGACGCGGGGCGGCTAGGGACCGAGTGTGGACACCCGGCCGCCCCCTGGCGGCTGGGGACCGAGCATGGACACCCGGCCGCCGGGCGGCTGGGGACTGAGTATCGATACCTCGCTGCCGAAGCAGCCATGAGGTAGTGGCCAGCTCTGGCCTCCACATGCCTAAAACGCCCAATTTCAAGTGCACGCATGCTAGCAGTATGGTATTGCAGCCTCGGGGTGGGTTGGTGGCAGGTTGCACACTTATGCTTGCATTCCAACAAAACAAAGCAGATGCTAACTTCTATCATCATCATGCTCCTCACCTTGGCATTCTCACCTCCCCTGATGGAGTCGGGTTCTCTAGTGGGCTCGTCCAATGCTGCCCTAAAGCAGGCCAGTCTAAGAAAAGTGTATGGGGATGTTCCGCGGAGAAATCGGGGTGGCTGGGGACCGTCTATGGACACCCCGCCGCCCCCAGGCGGCTGGGGACCAGGTGTGGACACCCGGCCGCCGGGCGGCTGGGGACTGAGTATGGATACCTCGCTGCCGAAGCAGCCATGAGGTAGTGGCCAGCTTCGGCCTCCTCAAAACTAAAAGGCCCAATTTCAAGTGCAAGCTAGCAGTATGGTATTGCAGCCTGGGGGTGGGTGGGTGGTTGGCTGCATATTTGCGCTTGCATTGCAAGGAATGGGGGAGGTACAATTGAACACTGCCCTGGGACAAGGACTTGCACGGGGATAGTTGCAAGTCTGCATCTTCTGATGCGGCAAGGATCACTTCTGATGGGCACACTTTTAGGCAGTGACCTGGGAGTCAGAGATCCTTCCAGGGGTCTTCCCCATGCTGTTCCCATGTCTTTTCAGCACTGTATGCATGTGTCACACAGCACATGGCCAGATAAGGTTGTAAAATGTTAAAATGACATTTCCCGGTGAATGCATTTGTCACAGTTGAAAGCAATACAAACGTGCAAAAACGCATAAAAAATGCTACTTGTGAACATAGCCCAAGGTGTGGAGGAGTATTTTTGTTTTTGGTTATTTATTTTACCTTATACACAAGTCTTTACCCTGGAAAAGAAATTCCTTAACATATTTCACAGGAAAAAAGTTTCACTTTCGTTTTTGAACATTTTCTTATGAGCCTGTAAAAGTGGCTTAATACCTCTGACCACGTTGTTGACAACAGTGACCTGGGGGTCAGAAATGCTTCCTGGGGCGATCCCCATGCTGTCCCCATGTCATCTGAGCACTGTCACTATCATTTTGGGCACTTTTTAGGCTTTCTACAGACTGCCGGGGGTGCCTCCGCAAAAATGCTCGGGTCTCCCATAGACTAACATGGGCTCGTTGCTCAGGTCGAGCACCCGAGTATCACGGCGAGCTCGCGCCGAGCTTCGAGCATTTTAGTGCTCGCTCAACACTATTTATAACGGGGGCACAAGCTAGTGACTGATTTATATTCTCAGTGGAGCAGACTTCATTGCGGTGAGTGATATACTCATGGGCACAGTGTGGCACATATTTGCATTTGGTGGCACAGTGGGCGGCATTATTTATTTAAGTCGCTTATATTTGTAACATTTTTGTTTTTCAGGAGTGCGGTGATCTGCTGAAAAGTGCGGAGCAGCCGAAACCTGGACAGCAAACTGCAAAGACGAATCATGGCGGGAAGTCGTCACGAAAGACTGGACTAGGTAAAGAAGAGAAGAAAGAGAGCGACGGCAGTGTATAAACTGGAGGGTTAGGTGGGGCCCATTATATTATAATAAATCTATGTGGGGCCCATTATATTATAATAAATCTATGTGGGGCCCATTATATTATAACAAATCTATGTGGGGCCCATTATATTATAATAAATCTATGTGGGGCCCATTATATTATAATAAATCTATGTGCGGTCCATAATATTAAAGGGACGGATATGTGGGGCCCATTATATTATAATAAATCTATGTGGTGCCCATTATATTAAAGGGAAAGCTATGTGGGGCCCATTATATTAAAGAGAAAGCTATGTGGGGCCCATTATATTAAAGGGAAAGCTATGTGGGGCCCATTATGTTAAAGAGAAAGCTATGTGGGGCCCATTATATTAAAGAGAAAGCTATGTGGGGCCCATTATATTAAAGAGAAAGCTATGTGCGGCCCATTATATTAAAGAGAAAGCTATGTGGGGCCCATTATATTAAAGAGAAAGCTATGTGGGGCCCATTATATTAAAGAAAAAGCTATGTGGGGCCCATTATATTAAAGAAAAAGCTATGTGGGGCCCATTATATTAAAGGGAAAGCTATGTGGGGCCCATTATGTTAAAGGGAAAGCTATGTGGGGCCCATTATATTAAAGGGAAAGCTATGTGCGGCCCATTATATTAAAGAGAAAGCTATGTGGGGCCCATTTTATTAAAGAGAAAGCTATGTGGGGCCCATTATATTAAAGAGAAAGCTATGTGGGGCCCATTATATTAAAGGGAAAGCTATGTGGGGCCCATTATATTAAAGGGAAAGCTATGTGGGGCCCATTATATTAAAGAGAAAGCTATGTGGGGCCCATTATATTAAAGGGAAAGCTATGTGGGGCCCATTATATTAAAGGGAAAGCTATGTGGGGCCCGTTATCTTAAAGGGACATCTACGTAGGGCCCATTATATTAAATGGATGGCTATGTGGGGCCCATTATATTAAAGAGAAAGCTATGTGGGGCCCATTATATTAAAGAGAAAGCTATGTGGGGCCCATTATATTAAAGAGAAAGCTATGTGGGGCCCATTATATTAAAGGGAAAGCTATGTGGGGCCCATTATATTAAAGAGAAAGCTATGTGGGGCCCATTATATTAAAGGGAAAGCTATGTGGGGCCCATTATATAATAATAAAATCTATGTGGGGCCCATTATATTAAAGGGAAAGCTATGTGGGGCCCGTTATCTTAAAGGGACATCTACGTATATGATAAATTCTATATAGGGCCCATGATATTTAATGGAAGGCTATGTGAGGCCCATTATATTAAATAGAGAGCTATGTGAGGACCAATACATTAAAAAGAAAGCTATATTGGGGCCCACTATGTTATCTGGAAGGTTTTGTGGGGCCCTCTGTATTAAATTGAGGGCTATGTGAGGCCTATTAAATTAAATGGAAAGCGTTGCGGGGCCCATAATATTATATGGAGGGCTATGTGAGGCGCATTTATCAAATAAAGGGCTATGTAGCGCCAATTATATTAAATGGAAGCCTGTGTTTTGTCCATTATATTAAATAGAGATGTATCTTGGCTCCATTATAATAAATGGAAGGCAATGTGGGGACCATTATATTAAATGGAGGGTTATGTGGGGCCCATTATATTAAATGGAAGCCTATAT
Organism: Phyllobates terribilis; assembly: GCF_046119375.1. Lineage (NCBI taxonomy): Eukaryota > Metazoa > Chordata > Amphibia > Anura > Dendrobatidae > Phyllobates > Phyllobates terribilis. The sequence goes on along the minus strand of NW_027362798.1, from coordinate 11,421,316 downwards.
GGAGCCCAGTAAATTAAATGTAAAGCTATGTGGGGCCCAATATTTTAAATGGAAGGTTAAGTGGGGCCAATTGTATTAAATAGAGGGCTATGTGGTGCCCAATATAAAACATGGAAGGCTTTTTGGTGCCCATTATATTAAATAGAGGGATATTTTGGCCCCATTTTATTAAATGGAAGGCTATGTCAGGTCCAATATATTAAATGGAGTCCAGTGCGGCCTATTATATTAAATTGACGGTTATGTGGGGTTCAATAAATTAAATGAAAAGCTATGTGGAGCCCAATAAATTAAATTATAGTACATGGAAGGCAATGTGCGGCTCATTATACTATATAGAGGGCTATGTGGGGGCCATTATACTTTATAGAATTCTATGTGGGGGTCCATTATACTTTTGCCAATGGCAAATTGTGTGTTCTGGTGGCACTCCAAAGGTAAAGGGTGTGCTCCGGTGGCACTCCAACGTCATAGGGTGTGCTCTGGTGGCACACCAATGGCAAAAAGGCCAAAGAGTAGACTCTGGTGGCAGACTGAGCAGCCCTAGAGTGCGCCCCAGTGATAAGCAATAAGGCCAAAGAATGTACCCTGGTGGTAGGCTAAAAAGCCCTAGAGTGCGCCCCAGTGGTAAGCAATAAGGCCAAAAAGTGCACCCCGGTGGCAGGCTAAAAAAGCCTAAAATGAGTGCCCCGGTGGTAAGCAAAATGGTCAGAGTGTACCCCGGTCGCAGTTAAAAAGCCCAAGTTGGGTGCCCCGGTGGTAAGCTAAAAGGCCAAAGAGTGCACCCCGGTGGAAGCTAAAAAGCCCAAGATGGGTGCCCCGGTGGTAAGCAAAAATGGTCACATATTGGGCCCCTCTGGTAGGCCTACGGGAAATAGAGTTCTCCGATGGCACACCAACGGTAAAGGGTGTGCCCGATGGTACTCCAATGGTAAAGTGCCCGATGGTACTCCAATGGTAAAGGGTGTGCTTCAGTGGCATGCCAGTGGCAAAAAGTGTACTCCGGTGGCATGCTAATGGTGAAAGGTGTGCTCTGTTAGCACCCCAACTGTAAAGAGTGTGTTCCAGTGGCACCCCAGCAGCCAATGGTGTACTTCGGTGGCAGATCATCGGGAAATGGTGTGATATGTAAGGCTCATCATAACAAAAGGGAGGGCTATGTGGGACCCATTATTTTATATGGAAAGCAAGGTGGGGCCCATTATATTAATTAGGGGCTTATGTGGGGCTCTTTATATTAAATAAAAACATATGTGGGTCCCATTAAATAAAATGGAAGGCTATGTGGACCCCATTAAATTAAATGGAAGGCTATGTGGACCCCATTAAATTAAATGGAAGGCTATGTGGGGCCCATTATATTAAATGGAAGCCTATATGGGGCCCAATAAATTAAATGAAAAGCTACAGTATGTACAGCAATAATAAAAATGGTAATAATACAGGGTGGGCTATTTATATGGATACACCTAAATTAAATGGGAATGGTTGGTGATGTCAACTTCCTGTTTATGGCACATTAGTATATGGGAGGGGGAAACTTTTCCAGATGGGTGGTGACTATGGCGGCCATTTTGAAGTCGGCCATTTTGGATCTAACTTTATTTTTTTCAATGGGAAGAGGGTGATGTGACACATCAAACTCATTGAGAATTTCATAAGAAAATACAATGGTGTGCTTGGTTTTAACATAACTTTATTCTTTCATGAATTTTTTACAAGTTTATGACCACTTATAAAATGTGTTTAAAGTGCTGCCCATTGTGTTGGATTGTCAATGCAACCCTCTTCTCCCACTCTTGACACACTGATAGCAACACCGCAGAAGAAATGCTAGCACAGGCTTTCAGTATCCGTTGTTTCAGATGCTGAAAGGTTATATGGGGCCTATTAAAATAAATGGAAGACGATGCAGGACCTCTTGTAATAACTAGAAGGCAATTTGTGGCCCATTATATTAAACTAGATGGTGGCCCGATTCTAACTCATCGGGTATTCTAGAATATGTATGCGGCCAGCCGCGACCAATCAGCGAACCGTGTTAGTGAGGACCGGAGAGCATGTTTAAATTTGGCGCCAAAACCGGTGATTGGTCACGGCTGGCGGCCGCGACCAATCAGCGAATCGTATTAGTGAGAACCGGGGAGCGGGTACTTCCACTGTGAGCAGCCGGGAGATGACCGGCTGCTCGCAGCAGAAGTATCCCAACCGGCGGCGCCGCTCCCCGGTCCTCCCTTCACACTTGCCGTCGGGAGATCAGCGGCCCTAGCCGCTGATCTAGCGACGGTAGCCGCATGGAGGTCAGCGGCGCCGCAGGTCAGGGTACTTCTGCTGCAAGCAGCCGGGAGATGACCCGCTGCATCGCCACTGACCTCTGTGCAGAGCGGTGTTTAAATTTGGAGCCAATATCGCTGATTGGTCGTGGCCGCCGAATCGTATTAGTGAGGACAGGGGAGCGGCGCTGCCTGTGCGGGTACTTCCACTGCGAGCAGCCGGGAAATGACCGGCTGCTCGCAGCAGAAGTATCCCGACCGGTGGCGCCGCTCCCCGGTCCTCCCTTCACACTTTCCGTCGGAAGATCAGCGGCCCTAACCGCTGATCTCCCGACGGTAGCCGCATGGAGGTCAGCGGCGCCGCTGGTCGAGGTACTTCTGCTGCGAGCAACCGGGAGTTGACCGGCTACCGCCGGTCATCTCACGGCTACATCGCCGCTGACCTCCGTTCGGCAGATGAGCTGCTAATGGCCGCCATCTTTTTCTGAAATCCCACGTCGCTGATTGACCACGGTCGGACCAATCAGCGACGCAGGACTTCCTGGACAGAAGGACAGACAGACAGACATGATAAGACGATTATATATATTAAATGTAAGGTTATGTAGGGCCAAATATATTCAATGAAAAACTATATGGGCCCATTATATAAGAAAAAGCTAAGTGTGGCCCATTTTATTAAATGGATGATGGCGTGCTCCCTTGGCAAGCCAGCGGGAAAGTGGCTTGCTTCCGGTGGCAAGCCAGCGGGACAGTGGCGTGCTCCGGTGGCAAGCCAGCGGGAAAGTGGCGTGCTCCGGTGGCAAGCCAGCGGGAAAGTGGCGTGCTGCGGTGGCAAGCCAGCGGGAAAGTGGCGTGCTGCGGTGGCAAGCCAGCGGGAAAGTGGCGTGCTCCGGTGGCAAGCCAGCGGGAAAGTGGCGTGCTCCGGTGGCAAGCCAGCGGGAAAGTGGCGTGCTCCGGTGGCAAGCCAGCGGGAAAGTGGCGTGCTCCGGTGGCAAGCCAGCGGGACAGTGGCGTGCTCCGGTGGCAAGCCAGCGGGACAGTGGCGTGCTCCGGTGGCAAGCCAGCGGGAAAGTGGCGTGCTCCGGTGGCAAGCCAACGGGAAAGTGGCGTGCTCCGGTGGCAAGCCAACGGGAAAGTGGCGTGCTCCGGTGGCAAGCCAACGGGAAAGTGGCGTGCTCCGGTGGCAAGCCAACGGGAAAGTGGCGTGCTCCGGTGGCAAAACAACGGGAAAGTGGCGTGCTCCGGTGGCAAGCCAACGGGAAAGTGGCGTGCTCCGGTGGCAAGCCAACGGGAAAGTGGCGTGCTCCGGTGGCAAGCCAACGGGAAAGTGGCGTGCTCCGGTGGCAAGCCAACGGGAAAGTGGCGTGCTCCGGTGGCAAGCCAACGGGACAGTGGCGTGCTCCGGTGGCAAGCCAACGGGACAGTGGCGTGCTCCGGTGGCAAGCCAACGGGACAGTGGCGTGCTCCGGTGGCAAGCCAACGGGACAGTGGCGTGCTCCGGTGGCAAGCCAACGGGACAGTGGCGTGCTCCGGTGGCAAGCCAACGGGAAAGTGGCGTGCTCCGGTGGCAAGCCAACGGGAAAGTGGCGTGCTCCGGTGGCAAGCCAACGGAAAAGTGGCGTGCTCCGGTGGCAAGGCAACGGGAAAGTGGCGTGCTCCGGTGGCAAGCCAGCGGGAAAGTGGCGTGCTCCGGTGGCAAGCCAGCGGGAAAGTGGCGTGCTGCGGTGGCAAGCCAGCGGGAAAGTGGCGTGCTCCGGTGGCAAGCCAGCGGGAAAGTGGCGTGCTCCGGTGGCAAGCCAGCGGGAAAGTGGCGTGCTCCGGTGGCAAGCCAGCGGGAAAGTGGCGTGCTCCGGTGGCAAGCCAGCAGGACAGTGGCGTGCTCCGGTGGCAAGCCAGCGGGACAGTGGCGTGCTCCGGTGGCAAGCCAGCGGGAAAGTGGCGTGCTCCGGTGGCAAGCCAACGGGAAAGTGGCGTGCTCCGGTGGCAAGCCAACGGGAAAGTGGCGTGCTCCGGTGGCAAGCCAATGGGAAAGTGGCGTGCTCCGGTGGCAAGCCAACGGGAAAGTGGCGTGCTCCGGTGGCAAGCCAACGGGAAAGTGGCGTGCTCCGGTGGCAAGCCAACGGGACTGTGGCGTGCTCCGGTGGCAAGCCAACGGGAAAGTGGCGTGCTCCGGTGGCAAGCCAACGGGAAAGTGGCGTGCTCCGGTGGCAAGCCAACGGGAAAGTGGCGTGCTCCGGTGGCAAGCCAACGGGAAAGTGGAGTGCTCCGGTGGCAAGCCAACGGGAAACTGGCGTGCTCCGGTGGCAAGCCAACGGGACAGTGGCGTGCTCCGGTGGCAAGCCAACGGGACAGTGGCGTGCTCCGGTGGCAAGCCAACGGGACAGTGGCGTGCTCCGGTGGCAAGCCAACGGGAAAGTGGCGTGCTCCGGTGGCAAGCCAACGGGAAAGTGGAGTGCTCCGGTGGCAAGCCAACGGGAAAGTGGCGTGCTCCGGTGGCAAGCCAACGGGACAGTGGCGTGCTCCGGTGGCAAGCCAACGGGACAGTGGCGTGCTCCGGTGGCAAGCCAACGGGACAGTGGCGTGCTCCGGTGGCAAGCCAACGGGAAAGTGGCGTGCTCCGGTGGCAAGCCAACGGGAAAGTGGCGTGCTCCGGTGGCAAGCCAACGGAAAAGTGGCGTGCTCCGGTGGCAAGGCAACGGGAAAGTGGCGTGCTCCGGTGGCAAGCCAGCGGGAAAGTGGCGTGCTCCGGTGGCAAGCCAGCGGGACAGTGGCGTGCTCCGGTGGCAAGCCAGCGGGACAGTGGCGTGCTCCGGTGGCAAGCCAGCGGGAAAGTGGCGTGCTCCGGTGGCAAGCCAACGGGAAAGTGGCGTGCTCCGGTGGCAAGCCAACGGGAAAGTGGCGTGCTCCGGTGGCAAGCCAACGGGAAACTGGCGTGCTCCGGTGGCAAGCCAACGGGAAAGTGGCGTGCTCCGGTGGCAAGCCAACGGGAAAGTGGCGTGCTCCGGTGGCAAGCCAACGGGAAAGTGGCGTGCTCCGGTGGCAAGCCAGCGGGAAAGTGGCGTGCTCCGGTGGCAAGCCAGCGGGAAAGTGGCGTGCTCCGGTGGCAAGCCAGCGGGAAAGTGGCGTGCTGCGGTGGCAAGCCAGCGGGAAAGTGGCGTGCTCCGGTGGCAAGCCAGCGGGAAAGTGGCGTGCTCCGGTGGCAAGCCAACGGGAAGGTGGCGTGCTCCGGTGGCAAGCCAACGGAAAAGTGGCGTGCTCCGGTGGCAAGGCAACGGGAAAGTGGCGTGCTCCGTTGGCAAGCCAGCGGGAAAGTGGCGTGCTCCGGTGGCAAGCCAGTGGGAAAGTGGCGTGCTGCGGTGGCAAGCCAGCGGGAAAGTGGCGTGCTCCGGTGGCAAGCCATGCGGGAAAGTGGCGTGCTCTGGTGGCAAGCCAGCGGGAAAGTGGCGTGCTCCGGTGGCAAGCCAGCGGGACAGTGGCGTGCTCCGGTGGCAAGCCAGCGGGACAGTGGCGTGCTCCGGTGGCAAGCCAGCGGGAAAGTGGCGTGCTCCGGTGGCAAGCCAGCGGGAAAGTGGCGTGCTCCGGTGGCAAGCCAGCGGGAAAGTGGCGTGCTGCGGTGGCAAGCCAGCGGGAAAGTGGCGTGCTCCGGTGGCAAGCCAGCGGGAAAGTGGCGTGCTCCGGTGGCAAGCCAGCGGGAAAGTGGCGTGCTCCGGTGGCAAGCCAGCGGGACAGTGGCGTGCTCCGGTGGCAAGCCAGCGGGACAGTGGCGTGCTCCGGTGGCAAGCCAGCGGGAAAGTGGCGTGCTCCGGTGGCAAGCCAACGGGAAAGTGGCGTGCTCCGGTGGCAAGCCAACGGGAAAGTGGCGTGCTCCGGTGGCAAGCCAACGGGACAGTGGCGTGCTCCGGTGGCAAGCCAACGGGACAGTGGCGTGCTCCGGTGGCAAGCCAACGGGACAGTGGCGTGCTCCGGTGGCAAGCCAACGGGACAGTGGCGTGCTCCGGTGGCAAGCCAACGGGAAAGTGGCGTGCTCCGGTGGCAAGCCAACGGGAAAGTGGCGTGCTCCGGTGGCAAGCCAACGGGAAAGTGGCGTGCTCCGGTGGCAAGCCAACGGGAAAGTGGCGTGCTCCGGTGGCAAGCCAACGGGAAAGTGGCGTGCTCCTGTGGCAAGCCAACGGGAAAGTGGCGTGCTCCGGTGGCAAGCCAACGGGACTGTGGCGTGCTCCGGTGGCAAGCCAACGGAAAAGTGGCGTGCTCCGGTGGCAAGCCAACGGGAAAGTGGAATGCTCCGGTGGCAAGCCAACGGGAAAGTGGCGTGCTCCGGTGGCAAGCCAACGGGAAAGTGGCGTGCTCCGGTGGCAAGCCAACGGGAAAGTGGCGTGCTCCGGTGGCAAGCCAACGGGACTGTGGCGTGCTCCGGTGGCAAGCCAACGGGAAAGTGGCGTGCTCCGGTGGCAAGCCAACGGGAAAGTGGCGTGCTCCGGTGGCAAGCCAACGGGAAAGTGGCGTGCTCCGGTGGCAAGCCAACGGGAAAGTGGCGTGCTCCGGTGGCAAGCCAACGGGAAAGTGGCGTGCTCCGGTGGCAAGCCAACGGGAAAGTGGCGTGCTCCGGTGGCAAGCCAGCGGGAAAGTGGCGTGCTCCGGTGGCAAGCCAGCGGGAAAGTGGCGTGCTCCGGTGGCAAGCCAGCGGGACAGTGGCGTGCTCCGGTGGCAAGCCAGCGGGACAGTGGCGTGCTCCGGTGGCAAGCCAGCGGGAAAGTGGTGTGCTCCGGTGGCAAGCCAACGGGAAAGTGGCGTGCTCCGGTGGCAAGCCAACGGGAAAGTGGCGTGCTCCGGTGGCAAGCCAACGGGAAAGTGGCGTGCTCCGGTGGCAAGCCAACGGGAAAGTGGCGTGCTCCTGTGGCAAGCCAACGGGAAAGTGGCGTGCTCCGGTGGCAAGCCAACGGGACTGTGGCATGCTCCGGTGGCAAGCCAACGGAAAAGTGGCGTGCTCCGGTGCCAAGCCAACGGGAAAGTGGCGTGCTCCGGTGGCAAGCCAACGGGAAAGTGGCGTGCTCCGGTGGCAAGCCAACGGGAAAGTGGCGTGCTCCGGTGGCAAGCCAACGGGAAAGTGGCGTGCTCCGGTGGCAAGCCAACGGGACAGTGGCGTGCTCCGGTGGCAAGCCAACGGGAAAGTGGAGTGCTCCGGTGGCAAGCCAACGGGAAAGTGGCGTGCTCCGGTGGCAAGCCAACGGGAAAGTGGCGTGCTCCGGTGGCAAGCCAACGGGAAAGTGGCGTGCTCCGGTGGCAAGCCAACGGGAAAGTGGCGTGCTCCGGTGGCAAGCCAACGGGAAAGTGGCGTGCTCCGGTGGCAAGCCAACGGGACAGTGGCGTGCTCCGGTGGCAAGCCAGCGGGAAAGTGGCGTGCTCCGGTGGCAAGCCAACGGGAAAGTGGCGTGCTCCGGTGGCAAGCCAACGGGAAAGTGGCGTGCTCCGGTGGCAAGCCAACGGGAAAGTGGCGTGCTCCGGTGGCAAGCCAACGGGAAAGTGGCGTGCTCCGGTGGCAAGCCAACGGGAAAGTGGCGTGCTCCGGTGGCAAGGCAACGGGAAAGTGGCGTGCTCCGGTGGCAAGCCAGCGGGAAAGTGGCGTGCTCCGGTGGCAAGCCAGCGGGAAAGTGGCGTGCTCCGGTGGCAAGCCAGCGGGAAAGTGGCGTGCTGCGGTGGCAAGCCAGCGGGAAAGTGGCGTGCTCCGGTGGCAAGCCAGCGGGAAAGTGGCGTGCTCCGGTGGCAAGCCAACGGGAAGGTGGCGTGCTCCGGTGGCAAGCCAACGGGACAGTGGCGTGCTCCGGTGGCAAGCTAACGGGACAGTGGCGTGCTCCGGTGGCAAGCCAACGGGAAAGTGGCGTGCTCCGGTGGCAAGCCAACGGGAAAGTGGCGTGCTCCGGTGGCAAGCCAACGGAAAAGTGGCGTGCTCCGGTGGCAAGCCAACGGGAAAGTGGCGTGCTCCGGTGGCAAGCCAACGGGAAAGTGGCGTGCTCCGGTGGCAAGCCAGCGGGAAAGTGGCGTGCTCCGGTGGCAAGCCAGCGGGAAAGTGGCGTGCTCCGGTGGCAAGCCAGCGGGACAGTGGCGTGCTCCGGTGGCAAGCCAGCGGGACAGTGGCGTGCTCCGGTGGCAAGCCAGCGGGAAAGTGGTGTGCTCCGGTGGCAAGCCAACGGGAAAGTGGCGTGCTCCGGTGGCAAGCCAACGGGAAAGTGGCGTGCTCCGGTGGCAAGCCAACGGGAAAGTGGCGTGCTCCGGTGGCAAGCCAACGGGAAAGTAGCGTGCTCCGGTGGCAAGCCAACGGGAAAGTGGCGTGCTCCGGTGGCAAGCCAACGGGACAGTGGCGTGCTCCGGTGGCAAGCCAACGGGAAAGTGGAGTGCTCCGGTGGCAAGCCAACGGGAAAGTGGCGTGCTCCGGTGGCAAGCCAACGGGAAAGTGGCATGCTCCGGTGGCAAGCCAACGGGAAAGTGGCGTGCTCCGGTGGCAAGCCAACGGGAAAGTGGCGTGCTCCGGTGGCAAGCCAACGGGAAAGTGGCGTGCTCCGGTGGCAAGCCAACGGGACAGTGGCGTGCTCCGGTGGCAAGCCAACGGGAAAGTGGCGTGCTCCGGTGGCAAGCCAACGGGAAAGTGGCGTGCTCCGGTGCCAAGCCAACGGGACAGTGGCGTGCTCCGGTGGCAAGCCAACGGGACAGTGGCGTGCTCCGGTGGCAAGCCAACGGGACAGTGGCGTGCTCCGGTGGCAAGCCAACGGGACAGTGGCGTGCTCCGGTGGCAAGCCAACGGGAAAGTGGCGTGCTCCGGTGGCAAGCCAAAGGGAAAGTGGCGTGCTCCGGTGGCAAGCCAACGGAAAAGTGGCGTGCTCCGGTGGCAAGCCAACGGGAAAGTGGCGTGCTCCGGTGGCAAGCCAACGGGAAAGTGGCGTGCTCCGGTGGCAAGCCAACGGGACAGTGGCGTGCTCCGGTGGCAAGCCAACGGGACAGTGGCGTGCTCCGGTGGCAAGCCAACGGGAAAGTGGCGTGCTCCGGTGGCAAGCCAAAGGGAAAGTGGCGTGCTCCGGTGGCAAGCCAACGGAAAAGTGGCGTGCTCCGGTGGCAAGCCAACGGGAAAGTGGCGTGCTCCGGTGGCAAGCCAACGGGAAAGTGGCGTGCTCCGGTGGCAAGCCAACGGGAAAGTGGCGTGCTCCGGTGGCAAGCCAACGGGAAAGTGGCGTGCTCCTGTGGCAAGCCAACGGGAAAGTGGCGTGCTCCTGTGGCAAGCCAACGGGACTGTGGCGTGCTCCGGTGGCAAGCCAACGGGACAGTGGCGTGCTCCGGTGGCAAGCCAACGGGACAGTGGCGTGCTCCGGTGGCAAGCCAACGGGA